>NC_135501.1:169187790-169844816 GCF_052857255.1 Amblyomma americanum | reverse complement strand
TTGGATACAAAATGCCATTTCAAAAACTAAGGGGGGCACTTTGTTGACCTAAAGAGCGGTGAGGCGAAAGCCTTTAGCGCGGTGTTGCTACTTGTGTCACTAACGTCTGGTGACGATGTTGACTGAAGACTACAAAGAGAGTTTAGGCGGCATCCTTTCAGATCAGCGTTCAGGAGGCGTCTGGAAATATTTCCCCGGGAGCGCTCCTATCGCACGATGGTGAGGCCACTCAGTGACGTCACACGCTCATCAGCCACACGGCTTTATCATTTTATTTGTGATGACACCAGACATATCTCTATTGATCGCAGCTGCGCGCAACTGCTTCAGACTGTTGTAGTTGCATTGCTACCTTATCTCCATGACGTCATCTGTTTGATTGAACAGCTATAGTGCGACACTGTTCTGCGAACATCCCCGCTTGCGAGTCTTCAGCCTATAAAGGCTGTCGCATTAAAAAGAAACGAAAGATGCAGTGTGTTAATGTTGGCTAGGAATTTATGCTCCTACATTGTGCATCGAGCTGTGGCCTGCAAGGTCCTGTAAATATTCACTACTACTCACCCCACCGGACGTCGTTTACCTTTTCTTGCAGAGCTGATATGTATCGCGTCGTTTATGTGCCTATAGTGTGTCTCACTGCAGAATAAACTTTCATAAACATTTATCCAGTTCATGCCTATAAATGATTACCTCGCAGAAATCTATAAATCAATACCGTTGTCTTCGCATTTTTGCGCGTAATTCCCAAGAAAGACAAAGTCGCCCAAAGAGGAAGATGTGAAATCTACTTGTCGAGAAGAAAAGAGCATGTGTGAGCTAATGCTGAGTAGAAAGGATAACCCTAAGGAGAAATGGTAATGCTAAGCAGAAAGTATATACGAAAGCACATAGTTCTTCATGAACTGTCACGGGGAGCTCACATGTTCACCATGATCCCCTTATCCAAGTTGTAAACGCCCCTAGACCTGTGTAATATATCCGATTGCAAAAATCATATTTTGCGAGTGCCAGCCAGTGTGTGTGTGTGTGGACATCACCCTATGAAACTCATTGCATCATCCAATCATCAACCTTGATTCGCTGTTTCCCTGTCCTGCCCTCACATTCTCCAATGTGGAGTTGCAGTCCAGGGTCGTGCTTCCACCGGCAGACCTCGCCTTCTTTCCTCTCAATAAAATTCCTTTCTCTATCTCTATCTTCGATTCGAACACAGTTTGTCCTTTTCACTCTTCGGTGTTCCATGACGTGATGCTATCTACCGGTTATCCTTCAACATGAGGCAGTGGGGAAAAAAAAAACTCCTTTAATACTTTCGGTGCCGTAGTGTAGCTTGCAGAAATATTGGAGGTAGCAGCGCCGCATATTTAACGGATATAGTACGGAGTTACAAAAGAACGTAACGAGTAATGAAATACGAAACTGTTGATGTGTTGGAAATAAATCATATGTCGCTTCCTTGTGCACAACGATATTCTTGCAAAAAATGGAAACACCCCAAGCGATGTGTATTATATCAAACTCAATACTCAATATTTGTTTCTCTCGGTCCTAGTCATTCAAGAAAGTGAATTCATTTGCCAGTTATCCGTTAATTGAGCCATCGGGGAACAGCCAAAATACAGGGCATTTTGTTTTTAAAAGAAAAACGGAAGGAAAAAGCGTAACAATGTTGTTCGAAGTCCTCTTCTCTGCTATAGTGTGCGAAATATTCTACCTACCGGCCTCAAACCGTTGTCGCTTATAATAAACAGTTACTTATTAACGTACGGATAACAGCTCTGAGTAAGAACGCAGGTCGAAGAAAAATAAGAGGCAGGTTGTGTATGAGTAAATGCCGAGGGCATTTGCATTTCTTTACCGGCTACCAACACGTGTGCCTAGACTTGGTGGCTCGGCAGGCTCACCTTTCGGTTCAAAATTATACCCAAGGCTTTGTATTCACGGCATGAGTGGAAAAGGCCACCACGACGGTTCAGTGCTTATGGCGCATGGCTGCTGACCCGAAAGACGCGGGTTCGGTCGGGCTCGAACCAGATCGCGGCGGCTGCGTTTTTATGGAGGCAAAACGCTAAGGCGTCCATGTGCTGTGCGATGTCAGTGTACGTTAAAGATCCCCAGGAGGTCGAAATTATTCCGGAGCCCTCCACTACGGCACCTCTTTCTTCCTTTCTCTTTTAACTCCCTTCTTTATCCCTTCTCTTACGGTGCGGTTCAGGTGTCCAACAATATATGAGACAGATACTTTCCCCCAAAACCATTTATTATCGATCACGGCTGCAGCGGTTGATTTTCGGTGGAGGTTAACTTCCAGGGGCCCGTGCACTGGGCGATGTCAGTGCACGTTGAAGAACCCCAGGTGGTCGAAATTTCTGAGCCCTTCAATACGGCGTGCCTCATAACCTGAGTAGCTATGAGACGTTAAACTCCCATAAACCAAACCGATATGAGTGGAAAGGTTCGGGTTTGTCCTCTTTCCAAGCATGAGCACTTATGTGCGGCTACGGATGGAAGTTGAAAGCTTCTGCCTTCACCAGTTCAGCTATATGGGATCTCGTGGTGTTGTTCTTGACTGTAGTCCCCAGTGGGGACAAGTAGGGAATATGAGTGTCTACTCTTTTTGCCTTGCCTCAGGGTGATCCGCACAATAGCTGGCCAGCAATGAGGTCTACAGAGTTATTTTTTTCTTGTTCACGCTTCTTTCTCGCTTCCCATTTTTGATGCCTGTGTTTCTCAGCTGCGTATTTTCATCCCCGGTATGTTTAGGACGAATACTTTATTGGGTTGTTTTCGTGGTATCTAGCATTACCTACTGACAGCAAGCCGCCTGACGAAGCGCCCGCTCTGCGACGGTCTCGGCACCAGGAGTGCTTCGTCAGGCGGCGCTGGCATGCAGTTAAGCGAGGATCGGCACGCTCGGGCAGGGATCTTAGTTTTGCTCTTGATAGTACAGCGCAAAGGAAAAATAATATAAGAGAATTGAAAAAAAATTCTACTCAGTCTCAACACACGTGCTTTACAAACTAGGACATATCTTGGCTGTCCCATTTTAGAAAACAAATCTTCATTGCTCTGGCTTCGTTTTATGTGATTCAAAGACCCAGAGCGACTCAGGCAATGAGAGACGCCGTAAAGAAGGGGTGCGGATATTTCGACCTTCTGGGCTTCTTTACCGTGCACTGACACCGCATAGTACACGGGCCTCTAGCATTTCGCCTGCATCAAAATGCGACCGCCGAAGCCAGGATCGGACCTGCATCTTTCAGGTCACAAGGCGAACACGATAACCACTGAGCCATCGCGTCGGTTTTATCATTTCAGTAAATATACATGACAAATTGTAAATGGTTTTCATGAAGCAGTACAACAACGACCCAGAACCGCAGAAGCAGTCTCCATCTGCACTAAATACCTACTGTCAATACTGACTCTCTACGGCATTCTTTTTAAGTCGAACCAGCAGACTTTGAAGAATTGTGCCACATCTTTGGATTGCCTCACCACAAGTTTCTGTTGTCATCCCCATAAAAAGCACATTCAATGCTCCTTACACAGGGATCCCAGGAGTAGAATATTACAGCATTTATTGTAGCGATAGCTACATTACGGTAACATTTCGAGCCTTCAGCGTGGCGGCGCCGCCACGCTGTCACGTGGTTCGTCACGTGGTGCGGAGCAGCTGCCGGCGGCTCGGCGCCGTGGCTGATCACCTGGTTCGTCACGTGGTTGGTCACGTGACCAAGTTCCACTCAGCCAGGTGTAGGTATCGCGTCACTCTAGGTTTAACCAGAGCTAAACCACCGCCAATTTTTCTTATGCCCCTCAATAATCAAGCGCTTCAAAATACCCTTCGTGAAGACTGGTACGCGCGCCGATATTCAAACGGGCACAATACATGCAAAACCTACCAGGCTGACGTGAACCAGTTCACCATAGTTTTGCGCCCATAACTTGAAGCACAAATACGGAATAGCAATATCATACATCAGCGCACGCTCTTAGAAACAAGCGGGTTGCAGCGCTTCCATGCCTAACGCGTTATCAAGAAAAACTCGAGCAGCACATAGTGGCCGCGGGTGCGCCGTTTCAAAAGCAGGCGTGATCTTGATACAACATATGCATTACTGCCAATACCGCCACAAATTCACTTTGCTTTTTCTGCAAGTTCCGGCCGAACCGAACAGAAAACAGGTGGTTTATGCATGCAGGAGTCCTAACCTAAGGCTGCTACAAGTATCAACGAAAACAACTAATACGCTTCTAGTAGGAACTACATAAATGAAACAGTCTTCAATCAAAGGCGCAGCCATAACAGAGCGCGAACTGAATTGCATTCATTTGCACAATTAAGTTTAGTTTAGTTTAGTTTATGGGGGTTTAACGTCCCTAAGCGATTCAGGCTATGAGAGACGCCGTAGTTAAGTGCTCCGGGAATTTCGACCACCATGGGGTTCTTTAACGTGTACTGCCATCGCACAGTACACGGGCCTCTAGAATTTCAACTCCATCGAAATTCGACCGTCGCGGTCGGGATCAAACCCGCGTCTTTCGGGCCAGCAGCCGAGCGCCATAACCATTCAGCCACCGCGGCGGCCCGTTTGCGCAAATAAGCGCTCAGTTACATTTGCGCTTTCGTAATGTAGCAGTCTGAGATCAGAAACGCATACTGTGCCTCTCGGGCAAATGCTGATAGAGAAATCTTTACGCGCGTGAGCGGGGCTCATGAACTAGCCATATCTTCTTGAGGCGATCTTTACTCAGATTTCAAAATGAAAGCGCAGGCCAGCGGCGGAGGCCAGCAGCTCGGATGACAGGGATGAACGAATCGATGCGCGCGCAACGTACGGGGAGACGGGACGCAGCTCGTAGGTTCTTCACGGTGTTTGTACACGCTGACCGTTCGCGCCTGCAACGTCTTTTATTCAACCACCACACTATTAGCATTCCTCTAGCGCGCTTGACTTCAGCTTTGACAAACGTCCCGCGCTCCAGTCTATAGCGTTAAAATATATATCTTTGGTGAAACGTCGATTTCCACCACGCGCACCAAGTGAGCGCCTGAGTAACAAGGAAAGCACATCTCTCACTGCATAGCACGCCATAGTCCGGATAGGCAGTAACACAAAGGTTAAAAAAAACGTAATCCACTGAAGAACGCCAGTGTGAATTTCCGGAGGTGCCAAGTAAGTCAAGCTCACACGGCGCTAGCCCATACTTCAATTCCGGCCGTCATTCACGAGCTAAATGATATTTCTGGCCGCGCACCTACCTTGCAAAACAAAAAAGCGAGCAGACAGCTAGCGAAGAGCCGCTTATCATCAAGAGTTTCGCACAGACTGCCTTTCCGCGCATTAGGAACAACACAGCGGCACAAGCATAAAATGCATCCCGCATCCTGTAACGCCGCTTACAAACAGGAATAGGAAATGTTTCGCTGCACAGATCTGTTCTGCACATATAGCTCGTCTTAGAGTGGCTTTGGAGACCAAATTGATGAAGCATATTCGTGTAGGCTCGCCGTAGGTGGACTATCAAGTTGGATTTCGCTTGAAACGTAAATTCGTAATGATTGCGAGAAACCACCATCGACACAGGCACATCTGAGCACACGGTTGCTTGCAGCCCGAACGATTTTCCGCAGTATCGCCGTAAAACGTGAAAATGAAACTCATTTGACGGTTGCATCTTCACTATTCGCCTTTTGCCGTGTGTAGCTCGATCTGGTACCGAATACAACAGAAAGAAATTAGTTTATAAACTTAAATTCTCCATTCGCGCTTTAAAAACCGCAGTATTATCTCGGGAACAAAAGCCGAAGCCATACTATCTATACGCGCCGCGCTTCTCACGAAATATAAAAGGGCAATGTTTTTTGAATGATTAAAAAGTTGTAACGCATGAAGTCTTTTCATGTGTGTTTTTGCTTAGAAAACCGATATGGGCAACATAAGCGCGTCATCGGCTCAGAAGCAGCACGCATTTGAGAAGGAACGAAGAAATACTGCATTTGTGAATGTTTGGTCACAGCACATTTTCACGTGAACGCAAACTGCGAATGTATAAATGGCTGATGCTAACCGCGCAGAGGACATTACCCTTTGAGACAATGCTAAAGGTGTTTCTAAGAGATGGGCACTTTCTTGAATTCTCACACCCGTCATTCCTTCTCTATTTTGAGGACATTTTAAAGGAAAATGTAGAATCGCTCATGAAATGTTTCTGTATTAAGCGCGTTGGACAGTAGTGATCGAAAGATGGAATGGAATTTTCTCACACGATTCCTTTAAGGGACAGCGTGTTCGTTTGATGTAGAACAGTTTGCGGGCACCCTTACTTTTTAATGACAGTTTTTCATTGCTTTACTTGTTGTATTAAATATTCCTTATTTCTGTTTACAATATAGGTCACCGTCAGCGTACGGTATACGTAAGGAGCTTTTGAAGGCTTCTAAAATCAACACAGGAAGGCGTTGCATTGTCCGCACCCAATATATATTTCTTTTCAATTCCCGAAACACCGATGTAGCTGGAGGACTGTCGCCATAGTTGCGGCCACATGCTGCAGAGTTCTCCTCGGCATGAAGTGCAAAGAGAACTTGAAACTGTTATAGGCTTAGTCGAAAGGCAGTGTATTGATTTTCTGCAGACAATACGAAATTGGGATTGTAATATACTTTCGTATATGGATAGTCTATAGACTGTCTATAGACAAAAGGAAATGACGGTGGTTATAGACTTTACTCTATAGATAGTCTAAAACTGTCTGTAGACATAAGGAAAAGTCTAAAGAAAGGTTACAGGGTCTATAAGAAGTCTATAGAGAGTCGATAGACCATTTTTAAAAGTGTTGATAGACATAATAGTAAACTACTTGAAGGTAACTGTTACCATTTAGATATTGTCTTTCATAGAACTACCACTAGAATGAAGCGCAAGTGAAGGAATGGTATTTTGGTCAGTTTCTGAACTTTGATTACATATAAAGTGCTCCGGGTTCTCCTTGAGCTCACGACGCCTGCCCTCATAGCCATGCCCCCATATGTACGCTTCGTTTCCCGTTGGATAATTTAGTAGATGGGCAATTTTATAGTGAGGACAAATCTTTTGTTTCAATGAGGAGGCCATGAGGTCTATTTTCTAAGATATTTCTAGCAATCAGATATTATTATTTCTAGTCTGATCAACATCTACGAAGGTACCCAAACAGCAGCCGAAATTTTCTGTGTGCTACAGTGAGATGTAACAACGTATGCAAAGCCGTGTTAATCTCAATATCGATGAAACTCACCCAGCAAGCATACCGGGTGCTAGCCAAAACAATTGAGCAACTGTAAGGTAGAGCAGCCTTACTATGCCCAGAATATATTACAAAGCGCACACTTACTGCGGGAAATTTAGCCTCTTGAGCACCTCACGCACTCTGCTTCAGCATTGTGCGGAAAAAATCGCCGCATTTTCTCGCGCTGCAGATTCTTATAGGTTTACATTCTCCTTTCTCACACTTGGATGGAACCATCTAGTGAGTGGCTTCAAACTCCTCATTGGCAGTAACCACTTAAATATGTTAACTGAAATGTTCCATACTCAATTTAGGCAATGACATTTCGAATTAAGTTCATTATTATAGTAAATGTTTTTCGTTAACGCCGGTAGTTTATTCCTTAAATCTTATTTTTGTATTCGGAAATATTTTAAAGAGATTTGGTATGCGTTTGCTTAGACACCAGGTATGGTGCAAGTTTTTTTTGAACGTGCAGTGCTCTGCGGTAACAGACTCCATAGACAAAGGCTCCAGAATATGAACGGTACGACGAAACAGCACTGACGGACGGGACGGAAGTGGAGACAGACACACGCGCCTATGCGCATGTGTCTGTTGGGTTGTTTCGTCGTACCGTTCAACATGAACCAACCCGCCCGACTCAACCTTCTCCTTGGCTCCAGAATATAACAGCATAGGGCTCATAAAATGCAGTCTTAATGCGCGACGCAAGCGCCCAGTAAAAAACTGGACCCATGGGAGTAAGGTACTGCAGTGAAGTTAGCAAAAACAAAAGGTGCAGACATAAGTAAACGAAGCCCGCTATTCTGCTCGGAAAGGATGCCTACGTGCTCTAGCACAGTTATACTCCGTTTCATACATCATTTGCAACGCTGTCAAAGCTAGCGCTCTTATTTCCGCTGCCTTCATCCGCGACCAAAAAGTAGTGCGCTCCTTGTGGCGAGCGAAACATATTAAAGGGTTTGCCTGCAGGCTTACTACGTGACACATATGTCGTGAGCTTGAATAAATGCACTGTTACTGCCGAGGACAAGCCATCGCTTTCTCGTGCCTTAGACCACTTGGCGACAGAACAAGCGCGGAGTGACACGCCTCCCTTTATTTTTCCGTACGGGCTACTTCCGTACCCTTCACAGTGTTACACCTGATGTATGAAATGGAGTACAGCGAACCATTGAGTCTCCATGAGAAACTGTGACAGTGACCACTACGTCCGCTGACCTGCAGCACATACAGTTTCATTTACGCCGTAGAGTCCCGGTTTGAAGGCGGCAGAGGACTCCGCTTGCTTCTCTTCACATCTATAAAACTAATAATTATCTCAAACAGAGGTGATTTCCCTACCGATCAATGTTTCTATGTGTAGGGAGATCCGTTGTCAAAAACTTGGGATCACTATAGAGACTGCATTGGAGACGTTGGTGGCACCTAGTCGACGCTTTTCGACACCTACTTACCCACTCCGCTAAGATCTGGCCGCCACTCTTCGATCTCCGATGCCATATCGCTCGATGTTAGCTTTTTTGTTGCTGCACTCTGGTTGGTTGTAGGCGTGATGTCATCATACGTATGGATGACGTCACACTCTTATGACGCCACATGGCCTCACCAATTAGCCCTGGTAATTAAACCAATTATCGCCAGCGTCAATTGGCGTCATTAGTTATTGGCACTAGTGTGTGCAAATAATTAACAATATTGATCATGATCATCGATAAAGGTTATTATTTACGATCATAATTGGAACATTAATAATTGCTAACCTTTATGATCACTAACTAACGATATTGCTTAATCACTGACTTTATGTACTTCACCACGCCACTCTTCAGATCACGAAATGTGAAATCACCAGCTGCTGACGTCACATCCAGTGACAAATTTTGTAGACACTTCTGGTGCCGACTTAGCCTAGTAATGCTTTCGCATTAAAAACATGCGCCGTACTGATCTGGTTCTGATCTGCGCTGTGACCACTGCGATGGTAAATGCGTATGCATACAACTGAGAACATCCTTTGAAAATAATAGCTAACGAAACAGTTGCAAATAATACTGCAGCAAGGCGAGCAGAAAACGCATGCAAAAATTAGAAATAGCAAAATTCGAAACAGAAAAGAAGGACACCGTAATGTGGCCTGCCAAACAACATACTTCTACAGCCTATATACTGGTTGCACAGGCGACAACTAATGTCGCTGGCATTTGTTTCGTTAGCGCATTCGAGCATTCCTTTTGCGACCGCTTCACGTGACCCTCTTTGCTCAGTTCGATGAGATAAGAAAGTCGGTTCACAATTCTTGAGCTGCACAAGCACCATGACATGCTCGAGACGACACATAAAGCAGGTAGCCCGTCAGACTTTCACTTCACTGGGCTGAAGTGTTGCTAAATGAAGGATAAAAGAGTATGAAGAGTTTAAAAAGCGTTAAAAACAGAAAACGGTATCGAGGAGCAGCATCTGAAAGTAGATGGTGAGAGATTATAGTGAGGTGACGCCGTCCAAAAGGCGATAGGCGCTGCTCTCCGGAGCCCGAATGTTTCGTTTGGTTTATAGTTCCTGTGGTTTAACTTCTCAAAGCAACAAAGCCTATGAGGAACGCCGTAGTGAAGGGCTCCGGATAATTTCGCCCATCTGGCGTTGTTTAGCATGCACCGACAAAGCACAGTATATGGGCCTGTAGCATTTCGGCTCCATCGAAATGCGACTGCCGCAGCCTGCAACGTCTTCAGGTCAGCAGCCAAGCAAAATTAAGACTGCTGCTTGTCTGAAAAATATCTCCATGGGTCAAAAAGCAACAACGACCATTACCCGTCTATTAATAGGAAAGGGAACTCTGTATATGGCATAGCGGGCTCGAATCTTAATACAAACGGGAATAGGCAGCACTTGAACATATTTCACGTTTAGTTTAAGCCACGTTACCGCAAAGCCAAGTCTATTCTTCTCACTTTATCTTATTCTTCTACACTTTATTCATCACATTCAGTATAGCCGGCGGCTTTATAGTTCTTTTGCTATGCATCACTGGCCGCATACCCTCAGCCTAGCGGCCGATACTCGTCTATCGCTTCTTTGGCCACGTTCAGCAGCCTGTGCTCTTACCTCGAAATTGCACGCAGGATTTCAGAGCATTGGTTTTCCAACGATTGTTGTCTTTTTTTTATCTTCCTTGTAAAGATCTCATTTGTTTGACCCCTCATTTCAATGCTTTTCAATTAGCTATGAAATAGAGTTCTGGAAAGTAAAATCGGTTATTATAAAGGTCACGTGCCAGTGTGCATAATATTTTTGTGGAAAAAATGCCGCTTTATCAGTACTGGCTTTCTGGAGCCAACCTATATGTTTGAAGGCTTTCGAAAGGAGAACGCCTTAGGTTTGCAATTAATTCTGACAGCAAATATAAATACTAAGGTTCAATAGTCCCCAGAAAACATGGAAGAATAAATGCGTACTTATTCGGAAGAAATGCTCTCAAAATCTTTAGCTCGTGAGAGTGCACAGGCTTCTTTTGAGCGTTGGAAGATAAACACATGCTGCGTTTCATCGCTTCGAAATTAAAAACTTGGGGAGCACTGCAGTCTGCTACAATAGAACATTGAAAAACACGAAATCCTTTCTGTCTGAACGTCAGCAACTTAGTTTTTGCAAGTCACTGTTTTCACGTGACAATTAACACGTGACCCTTGGATGACGTCGGAAGCTTTTTTTTTTGCAAGTCAGCGCTATATAACGTCTGTACACATCCACAACACACTTTACCGTTGTACACACCACAACGAGTTAAATTTGTTCCCCCTAAAACGCACGAAAGGAGCACCCATCGTGGCATATGCACTGAGTACCGACGTAACAAACAGAGGACCTCAGTTCGAACCCTAATGCCGGCGAGGTTCTTTCGAATCAGGTCGTGTGAGAAGTACCACTTCCTCGGGACACATTTTGCGGACAATATCCGTTTATGGGTGCTCCTTCGCATGTGGCATATAATGCTTTCGCATTGATAATAATATAACATTAATTGATTTTTGGGGAAAGAAATTGCGCAGTATCTGTCTCATATATCGTTGGACACCTGAACCGCGCCGTAAGTGAAGAGATAAAGGAGGGAGTGAAAGAAAAGAAGAAAAAGGTGCCGTAGTGGTGGGCTCCGGAATAATTTCGACCACCTGGGGATCTTTAACGTGCACTGACATCGCACAGCACACGGGCGCCTTAGCGTTTTTCCTCCATGAAAACGCAGCCGCCGCGGTCGGGTTCGAACCCGGGAACTCCGGATCTTCAATAAAACTTTATTTGCAAGTTTTTAGCTACCTGTGCCCTTGTAAGTTATCATCATCAGTAGCGCTGCCACGGTAGCTCAGTGGTTATGGAGCTCGGCTGTTGACCGCAAAGATCTGGGTTCGATCCCGGCCGTCGCGTTGCATTTTGATGGAGGCGAAATGCTAGAGGCCAGTGTTCCGAGACCTTTGCTACAGTGTCCCTGATAGCCTGAATTGCTTTGGAACCTTTAACCCTCCTAAACCCATTAGCAACGCAAATTTTTGCAAGTATCAGCAAAACAAAGATCGGAGACGTCAGTTAGGAATTTGAAACAGGCCAGCTCTCTGACAATATTCTGTCACTGTGGAATGAAACGCGAACAAGAGAATTCAAAGAGAAGCGGCAAAAACTGGAAGCTACTCGACTAAGGAATCCTAGGGCCGGAATGGCAGCTCTTATGAAGCACTTCTAGGCTAGGCCTATAATTCCTTTACATTTGCTTCTGCCTCAACTCACGCTGATGATACGCTATGATTTGTGCTGCTTCAATCGGATTTGCTATAACAGTCAACTAACAACACCGGCAAAAGATAGCCAGGTAAAGCTCTGACAAACAATTGCTATATATATTAAGACGCAATTATTTAATGGCTCATGCTCGCGTGCGTCTGTCCGTCCGTTATGCTCTTGAACTCGATAAGAAAAAAAAAAACATTTGTGCGCGGTGGGATTAGAACCACCACCATTCCGTTTCGCAGCCGAGCTTGCTAACGACTACGCTACTTCCTACCAAAGAATTCACAGTCCTCCTTGTCTAAGACACTGCAGAGTGTTTGCCGAAAGGCGTCGAATCAGACTGATGCCTCCCAAACGCCCTCCAGTGTCTCCAGCATTTAAGGTTCACAAACAATACTTAATTAACATCTTAACCACACATCAGTGACACCAGCAGCATTACCGCGCTAAAGGCTTTCGCCTCAACGCACTTTGGGTCAACAAAGTACCCACCTTAATTTTTTGCTTCATGTTTCTATAGCCCCTGGACGCAGCATTTTTTCCGTGAGTTGGCGACATGCGCTTAAAAGTGAAGAAGCGGAAAGGTGGTGAAAGGTTGAAGAGATCCTTTTATTGTTGCACAAAATCTGCAGTAGCATTTACATTATTTTAAGGTATGTGTTTATCGAGGGCTTTTAGCCAAAGCTTGAGCATGGGTAGCAAAGCTGCGCTATTTCGCCTCTTTTATTGCTGATAATAGCAACTGCACGCGCGCTGTCACATAACTGAACACTTCCTCGTCGTTTCCTCGTCGTTAGTAGTAGTGAGTGTCACAGTATGAAACTTCGTCTAGGTGTCCTGTGTTTTGATGCACCAGTAGCAGAAGTGTTCGGGCACAAAATAACTTATAAGAGGCTCTTGATAATGAGCATTGAATGTACCTATAAATATTGAAAAGGCTCATGACAGCATTTTTCTAAGTGTCGCGCATACAAATTAAATTCCCGCTGCCTGTGACCAATAGCTCGAGCATATTCCTTGTATGCCAGCGCTGCAGCGCTCACTCTCCTGAGCTGTGGGCTCCTTCCTACTA
Organism: Amblyomma americanum; assembly: GCF_052857255.1. Taxonomy (NCBI): domain Eukaryota; kingdom Metazoa; phylum Arthropoda; class Arachnida; order Ixodida; family Ixodidae; genus Amblyomma; species Amblyomma americanum. Next base: position 169,831,684 of record NC_135501.1, on the reverse strand, counting down.
CACCTCCTCCACCGGCCCCCCTCAACACCCCTAACTTTTTAAATGAGTACATGAAGTGGTTGGGCTTCCCGCTCGACACCTATGCTGTAAATGGTTTTAATATAGTTCTTTTACTGCACATGTGATGCCAAAATTTTTAAATATGATCCGCCGTTGCTAAAGTAATCGTTTTGCCACAGAAATAAACTTACCATTATGAATACATATTGCACTGAAAGTTATTCTCATGAAGCATGAATCTGGTTTCGTTAATGCTGGACTCGTTCGAGGCTGGCATTGGATGAAAATCATGATTGCGACCGAGTTCAGTTGGCATTAGAAAATATGAAAGCTCGAGGGCACATCGAACTGAGAGCGGCGCGCTTTCGCATCTCTGAAAATTTGAATTTAAAAAATCTCGTGAGCTCAGAGAGCCCTAAACAGCAACAACCGCATAAGGAAGGGTCACATAACATGAAAACATGCAGCTGCTGCATAATTTAATTTCTTCGTTTTGTGTAGTGCCCTTTTTGAGTGCTTTCACTTTTATTTCTGGTGGGATCTATCCCGCGCGCGTCTTCTTTGATCTCCTTTTAAGCTACATAAAATATTTTCGGCGAAAAGAGAATTATATATTATAAAATCGCCACCTCGAAATTCCTCTCCAGGAATATAGGTTATCCTAGGTAGCCACGTAGCAGTGGTATTCTCCGTGATATCAGATTTATCAAAGCTACACGAAGGCTCCCCGGGAATGACTCGAATGAAATTAATGAGCAGCAGCGATGTGAGCTGGCCGAGGTTATCTCAGGAGCTAGAATGAGTAGGAAAAGAGTGTGCCATGCGCCAACGGTCTCAAAACGTGGTATCGAGTGCACCCTTGCTATCCTGGGGCTTGGCCAGGGGTAGGCGAAAAATAGTGCATCTTGAATTTTAATGTCATGATTACCAGTTTTTTTTTTGTGCCTATGGACGCGCATTTAAAGCGGGTGTAAGTATCTTTAATCAGCGTAAAGACCAGTGAGAAACGGTTCAACAACTCATGAAGCGCATACATCCTGCGGATTAGCGGAAAAGCTGGCAGCAGACAATCGTTTCGAGTTGTATTCTGTCCATTTTAAGAACATTTTGAGCAGGTATTTCGTAAGAAACACAAAATCGCCTACTTTTTTCCCGCTTCGAACGGCTGTGCGGTGTCCTTCGTGCACAGAGCCAACACATATCTGCTTAAGCCGATAGTCGGTGTTCACCAGTAAATAAGTCAAAGGAGCACCGAATTTATTACATTCGGTTTTGTAAGAGGAATACGGTTACTGGGATCATCGATGAATAATGAGCGCAGCGGTATCGGTCGTGGACGCTCTGAAACGCGACTGAGTCTTCTCCACCGGCACATAGAACAAAGAATGAAAAGCAAATTGCAACGTATAAATCAGTCGGAAAGCCAGAACTGTGGATACTGAGCCAAATTCGTAAAGTGTGTCCAGGCGCACGAAGGGGGCTTCGTGCCTGATGTTTAAAAATGTGTAGTAAACCCAATCGGTAGGGGGCGAACACCGGCATGTCCCTGGTTCAAAAGGAGAGTGTGAAAACGCTATCTTCGTGCTGATCACCTCTGAGGATTCACATTTCTGAAGAGTTCGACGCCAGACCACCTGAGAAACGTATGAACTTAAATGTAGACTCTATAAGGCACCGCCATTAGTTGTAGGCTACGCATCCTGGGCGAGGCAGGGGCTAAATCACAGGAAAGCATTACATGCAAACCCGGATTCCTGCCTCCCGACCTTGCTCCATAGGGCTTTGATGGTCAACCTCAACCTGGTTTAAACCGCTTTCTGTTGATAACATGATTTATTTTTGGGTGGGAATGATTTGAATTTATTTACATTGCTCATCTGCATACCAGTGGCCATGATCAATCTTTCGTGCAGCACTAGCTACATGTGAGGAGTTGGGGAGGTTAATGCTGATCACGTTCCAGCTGTGCCAGTTCGCGTCCGGGTTGACTTGACCACCAACATTTGCTCGTTTCTCCACCACGCAGGTGACGGCAACGAACATTCATGACTCAAGGTAAGAAACAAGGAAAAACGGTGATTGTCCTTTAAAGTCCTCGACAAGCAGCTGCACTGGCTAGTAGAGTAGGCTGATCATTGATGGTCTTGCCGTACCATTATTCCGAATAACTTCCAAAGCGTCGTCGTGAACATGCCCTTGAAATCATCTCTCATTGGCGGAAATAAAGTGAAGCATGTTTCCATGAAGAAAACGGGAAGCGTTGACGTCAAATCGATCCTGCTTAACCGTCAATGAGAGACTCATTGACAACAACGGGAGCAATATGTCCACGCCAACAAAGCAGCCAGCCTCAGATGTGAAGCAGTTCACCATGGCAGTACTCCGGAGTTGTTAAGACAGTTCAGAAATAGTCGGTTCGGTTTACCTCCTTCGGTTCGTGACACATTGTGTCTTTGCAGCGGACTTGTGCAGCTCTCCGAACACGCCGCTCAGTTCATTCCACTAAACTTCAACTTAAAGCACAGATAGTCGAACCACTCTAGAGGAAATTCTGCGTTTCGTACTCAATTTAACGCCAACGTGACCGGTTTCACGTGTTTCAACTGCGACCTGCACTTTCAAAGATGCTGCGAATTTCAGTTGTAGCTGAACTCTCAGTCGCCTTAATTATTAGAAAACATGATGTTATGGCAAGGTTCAACACCGATATTTATCTATATTTATCAGCACCTACGCTGGCCGTGTGGTATATTTTCTGGGTTGGGTTGAGTATACGCATGCGTTCTTCCTCGCAATCGATCGTTCAGCGCACTCGAAGTATATGTAAATAAATTAGGTCAATAAAAATTCCACCACGCCGTTCTCTTTCATAAAGTTTCTACTGAATGATTGAGGAAAGGAGGGAACATTTGAAACATTTATTATATCCAAGTTGCCGAAATAAAACTCTTTAACTCACACGAATGAAAGCAAAAACTCCATCTAGTAGTTCAATTACTGAAGCGATCGAAAGGCTTCTCTCGCTACCAACTGTAAGATCAGCCCATATTGCTCCTGAGGCTGTTATCTGCCGCAAGCGGTGCTTAAATCAGTCTTTTTCGTTTCCACACACAAGTCACACCCCCCTTGAGTCCATAAAGCAGGTTTGAGATAATTTTCAGGATTCTTTTTATTGACAAAAAGACTTAAAGAAATGCATATTTGAGTAAAGTGATACAAATAAGGAGCTTTACAAAGCGATACTGGCAATGTATCGCGCAATTAGAAGATGACTAATACAAATAAAAAGCACCGGCAAAAATGCAACGTTTTAATTACATTACACACCATGAACTGCACACGTTTGACATAGCAGGGATAACTAATTGAAATAAATAAAAACAACACAACAACGTAGTTACACGCTTTCTAACAACCATGCCTTAATGCTATCAATGAAAAGCCCGAAGGACGAGCTGTTTTAATGCATGCATTAGGCTTAACTTTTGAAACCAGGAAAAGTCATTATAGTAAAATTTTGTACGCTAGTGTTTCTGAGGAAAGATCAGGGAATTAAAATAGTTGTAATGTCTTCAGCACGATCACTGAAGCGGAGGAAATGTAATTTTAACTTAGGAGACCTCAAAAAAAGAATAATTTTGGAATATTGGTGTAAGAAAGCAAGAAATGTAGAGAATGCGAAAAATGTAGCTGCTTGAATGGCAGTTCTCTGTTAATGGCGGATGCTTGAGGTATGAGTAGCAGTTTAAAGTATTCCGATAATTTCCTGTTGGTTTTTTTCTCTCTCGTCCACTCTTGAACCTAATGAGTGGACTCGGGGAGGACCGTTTCGGTGGTTCGGCAGGTTGCTTGCCTCTCTGAAAAATGTTCGTGGCAGTATTGAGCTCTCTCTCTTATCAAATTCAACGCCCTCCTATTTTGGAAGGCAGAGATTGACATCTCAAATGCACCAGAAACACGGCGCAGTATGGAGGGCAGTATCAGCATGACTTTTGCAAACCATATAATTTAGGGCACCTGTGAAAAATTTAAAAACGCATTCTTTTCAGGGGAAAATATATCTTCGACGGAGGCTTAATTAGCCTCGTGAGCAAAAATCCGAGGATCGGATAATCACGTTAACTTAAGAGCAGTGTGAACACTGAAGCGCTGGCGGACGGCGGACGAAAGGAGGACGAGACCCACAGTTTCGTCCTACCTTCGTCCGTCGTCTGCCAGCGCTTCAGTGTTCACAATGTCAAGCCAACTCGCCCAGCAACACACCCTACTCAAGAGCAGTACACAAAAACGTAAGTGCGATCCTTTTTGCACAGCATGTTTGGCGCCGCGTTGCAATAAACATTAGTACACAACTATAGCTCACCTCACAGTTTGGAAAACGAGGTTAACTTTTGCGCCATTAGTAAACCAATCGAAATTCTAAGATATGCAACGACGATTCCTAACGACAGCGTACACTCTCTCCTTTATCCCTTCCTTTACGGTGTGGTTCAGTTGTCCGCCGATATATGAGACAGATACTGCACCGTCTCCTTTCCCCAAAAGCCAATTATTTTTATTATTATGTAGAACCCAGTTATCCTCAGAATCGTATTTAGTATAGTGTCTGTGTTGCTTTTGTCATGAAATCTGGCGTCATGGCACATAAGCTCCTCAACTCAGCCTTTGCCGTGTTACGAGCCCAAAAGATGGCGGGCTTCGGGCACGCCAATTCACGCAACTCATTGTGTCGTCCTTTCTCGGGCTATACACTCGGGGCGCCTTCTCACTGCAGACGCTCTGTAATAGTTACAGGAAAACGCGCCTCTCCTCGCACGCAGGACCCCCCACTGAGGGTTGGCAACTGCTGCTGCCGTCGACTTCAGGAATTTTTGTTTCTCATAGCAAGGCGCTTGGCAATGCGGTCAGCGCGGTGTTCATCAAAACGTCTCCAAAGCACAGTGCTCCGTAGGCAGTGGATGTGAGCACCTGACTCGTGAAGGAGCCTTAGAAATCCAAAAGCCTAGAACCCTGTGATGTTTGCTGAGGGTCGCAGACACCAAATCAAGACCAATTTTTATTATTTACTGAGTCCGCAGCCTGTGCCTTCAACCCCCCAGGCAGATTCACGTTCAAAAGTGTACTGAGTGCAGGGTATAGTCTAATGGAGCATTTATTCAGATAACTAAGCATCATTCGCTGCAAACGTGATGACGGTAACCTGTATTAAACGCGATATAACTAAACAGGAAAAGTTCTTACCCAAATAGCTCTCTGAGTGGCTTAGACCTGCCAACAAGCAAGCGGAAGCAGCTAATAGACGGAAAGAATTAGGTGGAGTACACATTTCAACATTTACTTTTATCACGGTTTCGACATGAAGCCTACGGTTGATATAACGGAAAGAGAAAATTTATATGCGCCGATGTGGGTCTAATGTAGGTATGGCCAATATTAGCAGGGCGTTCTGTAGATATCACTGCACGGGGAGAGCACAGAACAAATTCGTACTTAGACACAATCTCAACAACAATAACAGATTTGACTTACCTAGTCCTACGCTCCATCAGCCGGACCATGCGCCGATTTTTTGTGTACGACTTCGCCTAGTTCTTTTGGGTACCTGCTCAATGCACACGCCAGCTGTGAACAGATAACAGAGATCACTATGAACCATCATCATCATCAGCCTGACTACACTCATTGCAGGGCAAAGGCCTCTCCTATGTCTCTCCAATTAACCCTGTTCTTTGCCAGCTCCATACACCCTTTGCCTGCAAACTTCTTAATCTCATCCGCCCACCTAACCTTCTGCCGCCCCCTGCTACGCTTGCCTTCTCTTGGAATCCACTCTGTTACCCTTTAGGACCAGCGGTTATCTTGCCTTCACATCACATGCCCTAGAAAAGTCCATTCTTCCTCTTGATTTCGATTAGGATGTCATTAACCCGTGTTTGTTCCCTCCCACTCTGCCCGCTTCCGATCTCTTAACATTACACCTACCATTTTTCTTTCCACGGCTGGCTGCGTTGTCCTTAACTTAAGCTGAACCATTTTCGCTAGCCTCCCTGTCTCTGCCCTGTAGGTGAATACCGGTAAGATACAGATGTTTTAAGCTTTTGTCTTGAGGGATATTGGTAAACCGCTATTCATGATCTGAAAGAACATGCCATATGCGCTCCACCCCATTCTTATCCTTCTAGTTGTTTCCCTCTCATGATCCCGTTCAGCTATCACTACCTTTCCTAAGTAGACGTATTCCTTTACCACTTACAGCACCTCGCTTCAAAGTATGTTCTGGTATTTCCTTGCTAGACTGTTTAAAAATGACTTTGGTTTTCTGCATGATAATTTTTCAGCCACCGTTCTCCTCTGCCTGTCTAAATCATCGATCACGCTTTGTAATTCATCTCCTGAGTGACTCAGCAAGGCAATGTCATCAGCAAATCGCAGATTATTCAGGCATTCTCTATTAACTGTTACCGCTGACTCTTCCCAATTCAGGCCTCGGAATACCTCCTGTAAACAGGCAGCGAATAGCATTGGCGAGATCGTGTCTATTTGCCTGACGCCCTTCCTTATCGACATTTGACTGCTGGGTTTATGGGCGACTATGATAGCTGTGCAATTGCTATATATATCTACCAGAATTTTGACATAAGGCCCATCTACACCCTGATTACGGAATGCCTGTATGACTGCTGAGGTTTCCACAGAGTCAAATGTTTTCTCGTAGTCAATGAAGGCTATATATAGAGGTTGGTTATATTCTGCACATTTCTCTAGCATCGGATTGATTGTGGGAATATGATCTGCGATGGAATATCCATTACGATAGCGTGCCTGGTCATTTGATTGATTAGAGTGCAAGGTTGCCCTGACTCTATTAGCTATTACCTTAATAAATACCTTGCAGGCAACGGACAGTAAGCTGATCAGCCTGCACTTTTTCAAGTCCTTGGCGTCTTCTTGCTTATGCATTAAGATAATGTTTGCGTTCTTCCAAGCTTGTGGTACGGTAGAGGTCATAAGGCATTGGTTTTAGAGGGCAACTAGTTTTTTCAGCACAATTTCCTCTCCATACTTCAATAGATATGCTGTCACCTGATCCTCACCAGTTACATTTTCCCATTGCATTGCTCCTAGGGCTTTCTTTACTTCCTCTGCCGTTACTGGCGTGACGACGCATTGCTCAGCGCTACTGCCGCATTAACGCTCTTATTACATTGGCTATTGTATAGATTTCTGGAGAACTCTGGGGCTACTTTACATATCTTATCTATATTGCTAATGACATTGCCCTGCTTGTCTCTTAACGCATACATCTGGTTGTAACCTGTGCTTATAGTTTCCGCTTCACCGCTTTCAGGCTGCCTCTGTTCTTTAGAGCATGCTCGATTCTCCCCATGTTGAACTTCTTTATGTCGTCTCCGCCCCCCCCCCTTTCGCTTATTTATTAACTTCGATAGCTCTGCTAGTTATATCATGTCTGTAAGATCAGACGCCCTCATGCTTTGGCGTTTCTTAATCAAATTTTTCGTCTCCTGAGATAGCTTGCCGGTATCCTGTCCAACCGTCCTACCGCCTACTTCTACTGCACACTCCGTAATGATAGCTGTAAGATTATCGTTCATCTTATGAACATTAAGACCGTTTTCCTCAGTTAAGGCTGAATATCTGTTCTGTAGCGATATCCTGAATTCATCTATTTTCCCTCTTACCGCTAACTCGTTAATGGACTTCCTCTTCACTATCTTCTTCCGTTCCCTCTTCAAGTCTAAGCTAAGTCTAGACCTTACCATTCTGTGGTCGCTACAACGCACCTTTCCGAGGACGGCCGCATCCTGAATGACGCCAGGTTTAGAGCATAGTATGAAGTCGATTTCATTTCTAATCTCACCACTGGGGCTCTTCCAGAACCACTTCCTGTCCACTCGCTTGCAGAAGAAGGTATTCATGATCCATAAATTATTTCTATCTGTGAAGTCTACTAATAACTCTCCCCTTCCATTTCTGGAACCTATCCCATAGTCCCCTACCGTCTGGTCACCAGCCTGCTTCTTGCCCATCTTCGCATTGAAGTCACCCATCAGTACAGTGTAGTGTGACTGCTTTATTCATTGCCGATCCCATCCCTTCATAGAAGCTTTCAACGTTTGGGTCGTCATGGCTGGATACATGTAGGCGCGTAGGCCTGCACCACCTTCAGCTTGCACCTCCTACTGAGCATAATTACGATACCTGCTACCCTCTCGTTAATTCTATAGAACTGCTCTACGTTAGCAGATATATACCGATTAATGATAAATCCCACACCTAGTTTTGGTCTATCCGCTAATCCGCGATAGCACAGTATGGGCCCATTTTTTAGTACTTTATACGCCTCACCTGTCCGCCTAACTTCTACGAATATCAAAAATGTACAGCAATGTTCAGGTTTATATTCAAACTAAATAGTAATTAAATCTATTACAGATACCTAGTTTTATATCCATGCTCAGGACAAAAAAATGAAAAGCGAAATACACTGTCTTCTTCAAATGCAGCCACCTTTACTGAGAGGGGGCGCCGCGAAATGACGAAGACTGACAAAATATAAGACCAGAAAACTGGTGCCCACTCCTGTTTCTCTTCTCAGCAGCCACGGACTTTTTGTTTTTTGCTTAAAATAAATCTGTTCGCCCTCATTCTCCTGTGTTTTGGGCTCTTTTGCGTTTGTCGTCGTGTTTTCACGTTGTCTCCTCTACTGGTCAGCAGAATATCTCATTCGGAATAGAGAAATAGCAGTGTTAAATTTCTGGCTCCTTTCAGTGTTTTACAGCTCTTAGCAATATAACTGAAAAATTAGTGAAGAAGCGACTTGTCTCTGTTTGAGGTGTAAAAAGTAAGAAGCAGTACATCTCCACTTGTCCGCGACTGACAAACCAAATCACTATTCCACACCGCCATCGCTAGTGTAACAAAGTTGAAGCTGACTATAATGCACCATGCTCTGGACACAGTGCTATACGACACCGAGATGAGAACAAAAGTACATTTATAGGCCACAAAAAGAAGAACGCTGTCTATCAAGCAAAGACACCAAATTCTTCGGACAGTCTACCTTGCAGTCGAAGAAATCCGATTCAACAGCCCAGTTTGCGGTCGAACGTTCGATCGTGCCTAGGCTGTGCAACGCTACGATGCCGGACGAACCGAGCTTGTCAGATGCGTTACTACAAGGTTACACCCTGCTGCCGATGAGCGAAGTCGCGGTGGCACTCCGAGCGCTTTCAGCCGCCAGAGCCCAAGAACAACGTACACTTTTAAAACCTCTGGGGCCTTAAGATGCTCACACGATCCTTGGCGCTTGTTTAAGCGATGCTTGGACTTTTCTTTACAAGCTAGGCTATTTAAATATTTAGTCAAGGAGGAGCACGGCCACTGCAAGAGGGTAATGAGGAAGAACCTGATTTCATCGTAAGGGGGCCGCTAGTTTGAATCCTTCGCTAACGCTCGACAAGTCGGACCAAGCTTATGACGTAAAAAGCAGACACAGAAGTGCTCAAATTCTAAATGACATTTTTCGAAAAATGGCAACATTGACGTTCATAGTGTTGAATCAAAACTATTCCGAAGAAGTACAATTTATAGTTTATGGGAGTTTAGCGTTCCAAAGAGAATCATGATATGAGGGGAGCCGTAGTGAAGGGCTCAGAAAATTCGACCACCTGGGATTCTTTAACGTGCACTGATATTGCACAGCACACGGGCCTCTAGAATTTCGCCTCCATCAAATTTCGACTGCCCCGGATAGGATCGAGCCCGCATCTTCCAGGTAAGCAGCTCAGCGACATAGCCACTGAGCCACAGCGAGGACACTCCGAAGAATTGCATTACCTTAGTTATGCCATCAGAAAATACAAATCCCGCTTTGGTAAAAGGAGTTGCACGGAGCGTCTCTTCAACTTCATCGTTTAAAGGCACTTCCGTGTGATAGCACTCTCAGCTTACTAACAGCCGGCCGACTGTTTTCCGACTGTTATAAGCCGCCCATCTACCTGAAGGGTGCGCAATGTATACCGACGCACAGCACGCTGTACAGCGGGAGTGAACACTGTGGGCAGTCCCTGCCAGCGTCATCTTAGCTCTTGCGCGATATATACCGCTTATAAGTGCATCTGTCTGGCTTTGTAACTTCAAACAATTTGCAGTGCGATTTCTTCAATTCCACTCTTCCCGCAATCAATATAGGCCACCTCTAGACTGACTCCTAAGCTGCCCTGAAACAGTTTTTCGCTGATCGTCGCACATAGCTAATTGCACAACCAATTTGTTAGCCCTGTACAAGGTGCAAAAGACTTGCGCTTGTAGAGCGGATTTACGGCAGTGCTCGAAATTCGAATCATAGTGACACATATAGACCTATCAAACAACCCGTCTCCGTCTGCCTCTTCCGTCTGATGCGATCCTGCCCTATGTATCCCAATCATTACTGCTGCGCCAGAGTACCCGCCCTCTAATTCTTTATTGTTCGCAACCTTGCTCCTGTAGTCTTACTTGGCATTAGTAGGTATCCGTGTACCGGATTCAGACAGGACCAGCTGTGACCCCTTTTGCACGTCATTGGCAGCGAGACTATCACGGCAATTCCTAGAACCTGTGCTACTTGCGGCACGTAGTGTGGACGTGTCCAGCCGCAGCTTGTGTGACAAAACACTTCCTGAGAGAGATGGTCCTTTGATGGAACCACAAATTTAACAAAAGTGGACCATAGACAATGGCTACACGGACAACCATTGCGACGCTGTGAGCAAAACTAGTCTCGACATTAAACGTTCTCCTACATTCCCTCCCTTTCCTCCAACCCCCCCCCGTCTTCCCCCTTCCTCAACTTATCCATTATGGGAGTCTCTCGAATAAAAACACAAAATAAAGAGAAGGAAAAACATTTTGAAAGGGCGATTGTTGAGGCTCTTACTGTATCCAGGGAAGGCCCCCAGAGGAGCAGGAGCTCTCTGGCCTCTGCTGCTTGGTTGGCCGGTTTATCAGCTCTCGCTAGACAGCTGCGTTAGCGGCTAGCACTGGAACCTCCCAGCAAGAGCGGAGGAGGGGAAATGGGATCACGTTGTGCAGTTGCGAACAGGCCCATAGGTTGCGAGATAGGTCACCTTTGAGGGCTTCACATTTGGAGCAGTGGGAATAGCTTAAAGCGGGATACATTCGGCGTACCACACTGGTACCATGGACGATTTCGTCTCAAGCTGTCTCCAGATGGCTTCTCAGAGCACAGCACACGCCCTTGTTTGGAAAACCGACTTTCATTGCGGGTTGTGCGAGACATGGATCCAGAGACATGGATTGGATCAGGCCGAAACGGGACATGCACCTTCATAGAAAGAGTCCATCGTTTTGTGTTCCCACATGTTGGAGCATTCGTATATTTTGGACCAATAATTAGTGGTAATTTGTATTTCTGATAGAGCTGCCTATTTCTCGCGTTAGTGCACTCAGAAGAACCACGACCGTTTTCGTCTTTTTTGGCCTAACGTATACCTAACTGCTTTTACAAGAAAGCATCCCTCGCTCACCAGGCATTTCCTTCTACGATTTCCTCAGTACTCTCACTTTAACCTAAAATGCCTGTAGACTTTCTGGCAGAGTATGATTTCTAGTTTTAAAAACCAGACATCTAAATGAAGAACCAAAAACTGTTTTGTTTTCTAAAAAAATACGAAAACCGGTTCGAATGAAGTATTGAACAGAAGCGAATATGGAAACAAGTATAGAACATCGATTGTAAATGAAATCGTTTTTTCGACTGCCTTTTTGGAAAGGAACCCATTTCCTTTGAAAGCACAGTCAAAAACAAATTCTACTATGGAGCATGCTTCTTCGGTATGGGCTGTGCTGCACAAGTTAAAACTCTTACAGATATACCAACAAACTTTTTACTCACCGTTGCAGGTTTGCATGCATTCCGTGCAGTCATTAAACCTGTGTCCGCTTTGCACGCACATTTTTTTATCAGAAAGGAAGCAGAACCTATTTTTCTGGTCATAGTACCAGCCAGGAGTATAGTAGACACAATCACTTGCTTTCACCACTTTGCACTGGTTGCTTTTGCGCTCTGAAAACAAAAGCACGACATGTACGTACAGCTCTTATTAGGTGCATTTTACTGGCTTAGCTAATATTTCACCTTACGTAAGCTAAGCGAAATAAGCCAAACTATGAGCCGGTCAGCAAAGCTCATATTCGCGCCCTTACCAACTCACCTCAACAATTTATGTAATAAAAACAGGCTTTAAAAACCTGTTCTTTATAGAAAACTTGTCTTTTACGGAAACCTGTTCTTTAAATAAGAAGTTTTATAGAATGTCATAATAACTGGCCTCCCATCACAGCACTCTGGTCTCCACAAAGCTCACTCTTTGCACTACTACGATACGGGATCGGTGGTCGTGCTGGCGCGTTCGTCGGTCTAGCGTGACAGACCGGCGCGTCATCGACGGCATCTGCATACCGACCAACCTACCGACTGCTGATCGGCGTCGCATCGGCATAGTGTGACCGGACTGTACCGAACAACTACCTTACTGTTATCGCTTTTGCTGGAGTAGTCAATCGTATATGCAGGACGGTTGCTACTTCGATCGCCCGCGAGAGTACAGGGGACAAGAGCCTTCGCTGTCCGCATTGCGGCAACAATAGCCCTTGTTGCGGCAACGTATGCCCTTGTGACGTCACGACAGCATTTCATATGGCGGTCGCTGCCCGTCGGAGGAGCTTCCTGGTATCAATGTCGATCGCATTTTTTAAATGTCACAAAACTCGAGTCGTTTAGGTTTGAAGATCCGCGGATGTTGTGTTATCAGTTGACACAGCTGAGGAGAAGAATGGGAGAAAAACTATCAAATATAGCAACCTCACATAGAGCAGTGGGTTAAGCTGAAAAAAGGCCTCCGAGTACTTGTGACGAGTAGCCAGAGTCAAAGGGTAAGGTATATAACCCATTTACTATAAAAGGCGGCTTTTGTTGCAAAGCTTAAATAGCACAAGCTGCCGCAGTCGCTCAGTGGTTATGGCGCTCGGCTGAGGACTCGAAAGACGCGGGTTCGATCTCGGCAACGGCAGTCGCATTTTGATGGAGGAGAAATGCTAGAGGCCCTTGTACTGTGCGATGTCAGTGCACATTGAAGAAACCCAGGTAGTAGAAATTTCCGGAGCCCTTTACTACGGCGTCCCTCACAGCTTGAGTCAATTTGGGTCGTTAAAACCCCATAAACCATACACCAAACCATAAAGCAGAACACGCTACCGTAGGTGTCATTAAGCAGTTTCATAATCTTACCTTCGTTTTCTTTCTCACCGAAGGTTTCATAGGAATAGGGATTGTAACCTGAAAGGAATTGAATGCCATTTAGAGCACTCTCGTTTGCTATATTAAAAAAAATGAAATCTTTATAGCGTTGAAAAACACAGCCGTATACGACCGTGGTCGAAAACTTTCCGAATTATCACCATAATCATCATAAGCCTGACTACGCCCACTTCTACGTCCTAATGAAATGAGGTCAGCAATAGAAGGAATATTTTTCTGCGACAATTATTCCCCATTGTGTGTATTAAGAAGCCCAATCCACCCATACCCACAGCCGAAGGCAACTCAATAGCTTAACGGCTGGACAAATTCGCCGATTTGGTTTGAACACTTTTATGCACAGCAAAGAATATTTGATTTTTTCTTGCCCACACGACGTTCACTGACTGCAACGTCCTTGAAATGATGACACGAAAAACTCCCCTCAAGCTGGTAATTAGTAGGAAAGGCAATACTCCACATTCTGTGTTTCAAGTTAAGGTTCACTACAGCAATAAAGGTAACAACATCGAAATTCCTGCTTAGCGTGCCAGAACAGTACATAAAATAAAAGACTGCCAAGTTTTCTTTAAAAGCAGATTGACGCCAACAGGCATAATCTCGAACGAAGGTCTCTTACGAAGCAGGTGACTTAACAATGACGCTGGTGCTTGTTTTTCGCTGTGAACTATGGAATGCTGCTGCACCATTGCTTCGTCCTCTTAAGTTGGTCCCCCGCTTCACTGAGAAGATGTCGGAGGTTGCACGCGAAGCATAGGGGAACCTGAAGGAACCGTAGGGGACCCTGAACATGGTTCGTATGAAGGCGTTTGAAGCGGATCTCTGCACCTAACTCCCATCTGCCGACAGCTCTCTTCAGCACTTTGATATTTGCGTGTGCCCTTAATTGTATTTAGTTGCCATATGTGACGAAAGCGGTCTGCATAGAAGCGATGGAAGGCAGCAGTGGAGGAGGGATGCACGCCGTAAGAAAGGAATTAGTGCAAGTTGTTTGTGCTCCCTCTAGCGTTCATTCAAACAGACTCTGTACACAGGTTCTTCGCTTCTTGACAGCGTGGACCGTAATAAAAGTTTCTATATGTTGAAAGCAACTAAGCTATAATTCTGACAGTGTGCCGTTACTGCCCACCACCTGGTTGTTGGTAAACTTACTACTTGATCTCATACGCAGCTAGGACTAGGAGAGCAAGAACCATGCTAAAAGCAGCCACCAATCTTCAAAAATTTTAAGAAACGTGTCCGCAGAGCATGTTAAACCTCTCGCAGGAACCAGAGAAAAAAATTTGTTTCCATTTCAGTACAAATAATATTTTCCTCAAATAGCAGGTTGTTTGGACATTACTCATCGGATATAAAGACTTTCGTTAGAAAATATATCAGTGTCCTCGGAACCTGACTACACGAGCCGCCTAGAATTGTAGCATGTTGAAAGGCTAGTACATATAAAAGGAGACGAGAGAAAAGGGGTTAGCACAGCGGTTACGGTTCATGCAAAAGAAAAAAAACTGGAGAACGTACCTTCTATGCAGTGTATGCAAAGCAGTAGCAGAAAGCATGCTTGAAGTCTCCTTATCATGTTCGTAGAAGTTAAAGAAAAAGTGTTGTGGTTAACTCCGAAAAATGTATGGGTGATAACGAGCAGGCACTTTTATAAGGTCTATCACTTATTTTTTTTCCAGTACTTCATGAAAGCACTCAATTTTGACTTGTGCGTTTATCGCCTTCCTTCTGCATTGCAATTGTATTGTTAATTATTTTTTTCTCAACTTAAACTTTTTCAGACCCTCTCTGAAAATATTTTAATAGTCTACATCGTGGGCTTCCACCTTAAAAAATACATTGAAATTAATAACCTCAAAGTAAATTGTTTTATTCATTATTTTTAAAGCCAAGTGTCTCAAGTTGTCAGTTCTGACAGTAACAAAAGAGCAGCGCCAATTTTCTGTGTCGTTTCAAAAGTTTATTTCAAAGAGAAAGAAAAACATAATGAAAAGTTCGCTAGGCTAAGCTAAACGTCCTCAGATGGCTTCTAGAATCAATTATTCATTTTCAGCTTACATTTCAGAGCATGAGGCACTCTCATCCCTTAGCTGAGACACAGGCAAGAAGAGAAAAGATCTTTAGTAATATTTTTGGACTTTCTTGACAAACCGTTGAATGTAGAGGCCCATCGAATATCAAAGGAAACAAAGTTTTGGCCGAATTATACTTGATGTCATAATTATTCATCAGAAGCACACATTCGCTTGTTTCCTAAATTTGCCTTCTTTGTATATATTATCTAAATGTAATTTTAACCTGGAGAGAGAAAGAGCAAAATCATTAAAGTGACCTATAATTGGAAGGCGTTGTTACTGGCCTGACTTCGCACTAATCCAAATTCTGAGGGCGCAAGAAACGTCTTCTGATCGAAATACAGTATTTAGCTATGTGTGAGTTTTAACATACATAAATAACCAAAAAACGATGCAGATATTAAATAACATAAACTGTCGAGGAAACTACAACTATTAAGGTTTGACGAGTTATATTCGAAGTTTGCACATACCTGGACAAATAGCTGTGAAGAACACGTACTTGTCAAACCACATAGTTTATTTTATGGGGGTTTAACGTCCCGAAGCGACTCAGGCTATGAGAGACGCCGTAGTGAAGAGCTCCAAGAATTTCGACCACCTGGGGTTCTTTAACGTGCACTGACATCGCACAGTACACGGGCCTATAGAATTTCGCCTCCATCGAAATTCGACCGCCGCGGCCGGGATCGAGCCCGCGTCTTTCGGGGCAGCAGCCGAGCGCCATAACCACTCAGCTACCGCGGCGGCTCAAACCACATAGCTCACTACATAGTTTGCTGGATGCGAAAGATCATTTTTTCACATTCGCGATGCCTAACCTCTTTTTCTCAAACCGGAGAAGTAATTAAACAGAAAGATACTGTTCGTTCGTATGTTCAGTCGACCAGAGCGCTGCACTCCAGAAATAACACTGCTCAGCCGCGACTCGTGCCTTTCGGATCTCTCATCTCACGTGCAGTCGTGGGCAAAATAATGTCGACCACATTCCCGCGGCTAAACTCTTGAGTCGCGTTAGGCAACGAAGATAACTTCTGCTGCCTTCTGCTGCTTTCTTGATAATGAAACCTGGACCATTTGCTGAGCCCTGTGCCCACATTAAGTTTCATCACGATGGCCCTGTGCACATCGGTGACGTGACCGCGCGACTTTCTTAGAATGTCTTCAGGCCGAAGATAGGGATATCATTGTGATGATGACCTGACATCAGGCTGTCTTCTATTTGAAGCCGCCGCTGCAGCGAAGTCGGCGGAAAAAAATTAATGTGGATTAGCTCAGCTAATCCAGGATATAAAAAGCGAAATATGTAGGCGTTCACTGTGTTGGTTGGCGTTGACAATGTTCTAGACGGCGATGGCTTTGAGGAAAGGAAGGGCACATAACTGGCATAACATGTGGCGACGGTCTCCACTGGCCCACGGAGCCGGTTGTGCGCCTTTCCTTTCGAGCAAATGAACGGCCTTTTCAAAGTTGACAACGCCAATGAACTCTATGAACCCCGTCGGCTCACTTATTTTGTTTGACTTTTGATGAGAAGAAATGGCACAGTAAGTATCTCACATATCTCGGTGAACGCCCGAACAGCGCCGTAAAGCAAGGAATAAAGGATGGAGAAAAAGAAGAGAAAACTGAAAATTGAAAGTTGGCTTTTGAGGAAAGGCGCGGCGCTGCGCAGCGGCGAAACACCTCTGGCATTTTTTGGTTGGCCCATCAAACCGCACCTTGAGCGTAAAAACGTGGGTACCAATCAGAAGGGGAAGATTGGAAAAAAGGGGTGCAGTTTGTCTGCATTGATATGTGAGGGGAGTTTGTTGCCTACAGAAGCGGCGGTTTGTTCCCGTCGCAAGAGGTTATTGTCACGCTAGAACCGGACCATAATGTGCAATGAAGTACAGATGCGGAATATAGAAAAAAAAATTGGCAACGTTGAAAATGCAATGACTACACCAATGTTCATTAAAGTAGAAAGTAAACGAAAACCATGACTAATTCTGTTCGCAATAAGCGCTACTTAATGAGTCAATACACTAAGGCCATAATTATATCAACATGCAAATAATACAGAACCTTCAAGGTGATATATAAACAATAAGCAAAAAAGCAGGCAGATTTGCTAAAATTTGTTCACAACGAGAGACAGCCGAGAACAATGCATAAACTTCGTTCAGACAGCCATTCTACTCATGAGCAACGAATCTAGCACCGCGGCGACAGCAACAACACACAGGTGGTGGACGTCTGGTACCGAATCGCACATCTAGGAATTCAAGCAATGTGTAGTATTTCTCAACAATGCCGCAGTCCCCTCAAACATTTTTAGCATCACGATGGCTCGTTTATGTAAAACGCGTGTCGTCCATGAACCGAGTAGCTTTGGAAGCATATTTTTTATTCACGGCGGCTAGGTATCTCTTCAATCTTGTCCGATATGTGCCATGTTACATGCAGGCGTATCAAGTGTGAGTTACCTCCTCATCACGATAATGTGACAGTGTTAAGTAGAGCAGGCGCCTCGTGTTGGTGAGGACCATAGTTCGAATCCATCTGCCGCCGCGATTCTGCCCCGGAAAGAGAAAGAATGAAAGTTCCGAAGGAATTCAGTGATGAGGCGTTGGGTGCGGCCTGATACGGCTCACCGGAGCCGAAAACAAGCTCTCTGACCAAGACTGAAGACTGAATTTGGCCATCCTGGTGGAAGACATGGCCACCACATCTTATATACATGCGGAAGTTAATACCCGCCCGCCCCCTCTCTCTCCTGGTCCTTAGTTCGTACCCTGGACCAGGACAAATTTGATTTAACAACTATCTTTCTGAGAAAGCTGTACAACTATCCTGTGTACATTATGCTTCGGTGGATGCCAATGAATAATTACTACCTTATTAATAAAATCTCACTCGAAGAGTGTACAATGCAGGCAAGCACAAACTCTGCAGTGTTATTCACTGCGTGCTTACAGGAGGTATTCCGAGGTCTTCATTCGAAAGGCTTGAGAATAAATGGTAATAGAGAATACCTTGGTAATCTCCAATTTTCTAAATAAATGACCTTACACAGCATCTCAGGTTACGAAACCATCCACAGAGAGAAGCAAATGGCAATGGTGGCTGTAAAATACTACGAATAATTTGATAAGAATCCTTCTGAGAATACGGGTCGGGGTTGCCCTTACTCCAGCTGTGACACGCAAGCGGCCGATTTTCAAAGATTTATATTCCCGCCCCGGGTGCAAAGTCTGCAAGATCAGAGACTGTGAGGCGGATATCCACCACCTGTTGTGGATTTGCCCGGCGCTGAAGCTGATGAGAATTCGGCACCTGGCGGCGGTGGGTCTCTCACCGGGCAATCCGGCATCCTATATTGCCTGGACGCAGGGTCCATATCATCGTTCACTTCTTGATTTTATCAAATCAGCCCACCTTTTCTCACTTATTTAAGCATCTTACTCATCTTTCAATTCATAACCCTTATGCCCTGAGGTAATAAATATCGCTTGAAGAAAAATTTGAGAAGAATCTTAAACATTCCTGCAAACGAACGACAGTTTACTCTACAGAGGAAGCCGTTGAAAGATGCCAAGGGGTGCATCTAGTAAGGGCAGGAGGCGACCGCTGGCTTGAAAGATTTGAGTGAGAGAATAAGAATAGGGGACGGGAAGAGTGCAGGTCGCAGGCAGTCTCAAGGTAATAAATTGCAGCTTAGCAGCATGCCCGAAGAAAACCGTACACAACAGTTGTAACTCGCCTATACTGATATATGCGGCGAAAGTTTGGAAGTTAACGCATAGGTTTGCAATAAGTGGAAGACAACGCAGCGGTATATAGACAAGAAAATGACGGGTGTAACGTTAAAGAACAGGAAGAGAAGAGAACTGGTCAAGAAAGAAACTAGAGTTAACGACATTATAGTTGAAACCTAGAAGAAAATAAAAGCGGGGATAGCACATATAATGAGAAGGCAAGATAAGTGATGTTTCCTAAAGTTCCGATGAAAGAATTTCGTCAGCAGGTTTTCGTTAAGTGAAAAAATTTGTAATAGAGTTGCCTTTTTCATTTACCTCAGTTATCTCAAAAGACGATTTTTTTCTCACGATGGTACCATTCTCTTGAAAATGACCAGATAAAGAAGGCCAATTATTTGCCTGCATGTCCCCTGACCTTGATGCACTATGCTGACCTAAAATAGGCATTGAATGAGCAGTTTTAATTTAATACAGAAACCCAACGCCAAAGTGGGGTTAGATCTAGTTGTGGAAAGTAGAAGGAGCACAAAGCAACGATAAAAATAAAAAAACGGGTAGCTGCTTTTTGTTTTGGTTGGCGAGGAAACCTGTCTCCTTAATATTTATGGATATTTTCTCGACGAGCCCAACATTGGACGTCAAAATTGATGTTATTAGTTGAGGTCTAGCAGTTCAACATCATTGCCTATGAAAAATGATTTAGGACGAGGTGCTCTAATGCCCTCAAAAATGAAAATGTGCGCCGCGTTTTCAATTCACCTGGAAGATTACTCTGCACCTAGCGGATCGAGCATAATCCGACCTATCCATTACCTAAACGTTCGCATTTAGGTACAATGATGGTATCTTTCACTTAGTGCTCATTTCACCAACTTAATTAACAGTTTGTTGAAGCGCAAAGTTCAGTTACTTTGATTTGCTGAGTGCGCGTGACTGCTTCTTCCGAGCAGCAAAATACATTGCACGCTTAATTCGCCCAAGACTACAAGAACGTGAATATATCTCTGATTGTAATTTTTATGATTTTCCGCTTCTTTGAAAGGTTAATGCCTGGAAGTGGCCTCAACCTTTTCACATGTCAGAGAGAAAACAAGAGGTCGGCTAAGAATTTTCAAATACTGCCGCTGCCTGATAATACAACTTGCGAAGGGCGCTGCGCGCTGCGCATGACCTTTTTCTGTAGTTACACGCTGGAATTAGTAGCCGAAAACAGCCAGAAGAATAACAACACGACATTGTAATATTAGCGATTCAGAGAACACGACCATCTAGCCGTTCATAAATGCGACCTATCCGTGTTAATGACTTCCTTGTCGAAATCAAGAGGAAGAAATGGGCTTGGGCAGGGCATGTACTGCGAAGGCAAGATAACCGCTGGTGCTTAAGGGTAACGGAGTGGATTCCAAGAAAAGTCAACCGTAGCAGGGGGCGGCAGAAGGTTAGTTGGGCAGATGATATTAAGGAATTTGCGGGAATACGGTGGGCGCAGCTGGCAAAGGACAGGGTTAATTGGAGAGGCATGGGAGAGGCCGTTGGCCTGCAGTGGGTGTAGCCAGGCTGATGATGATAGTGGTGAGGATAATGAATGTACTGAGGAGTGATGAACCACGAAGAAACACAGTGGCAGAAAAAAACATAAATCGTGATGTTTGGCATACATTTCACGCTAGAATCAGCGAGCAGAATATGCGAGGCTCCATTCTCGACATGGAGTATGCGGAGAGCAAAAGGCGGTAGGCCATGCTGCAAGTGTTCACTGCGAACTGTCTGCGATAAGTGTGGTCGAATTTTTCTGCTCTTTTGATTTGCACCAAACTCTCGCCTATCCCCAACAGTGGGTAACGCGCCATTGCTTCAGAAGCAACAACGACAACAACCTGCAAGCATGGCCGACGTTGGCTCCTCACGCTGGCTTGTATACCGCTCTTGCCAGTCCTAGCCCATCTTGTGTCAGAGTGACCGCCTTACCACCGAAATTCGGCTAAATACTGTCTGTTTCTGATCACTGAGACGTCTAGAGCTTGAGCACAGTACTGACTAGGTAAGTTTTTCGATATTACGTATGGATTCCTTGTCTAACATTTCAGTGCCAGTCATATCAGTTTTGGTCACGTTGCTGTATATATTATGAACAACGCCTGTAATGCCTTAAGAGGGAAAAGATGTGCATTTTCTACTTTCGGCTTCCCTCGACGACGTGCATGCGGTATTCGATGGGTGTATTATATATTGCCTACCACTCTGCGGTGATTTCCATGAGCCAATTTATATTTCTGATTTTCGACAATGAGAGCACCCGAAGCCAGATGCTGCGCTGTCATGGCATTTCGATCGCTAGTTCTACGTCTGCTCAGTGCATGCATCTGTATCCAGTGTGCTTTAATTTTCTGCCTAAATATTGCCGATTGTTTGCACGTCCAAGTGAACGGAGACTGAAATGCACGGAAACTCTCTTTACGTCATTTCACTCGGAACCATAGTTTTCAGTTGTGGTAGCCATTTCATTATACTGCGCAAGTGCTCATGAAAGTAGGAAGTGGAGCTCAGGCAAGAAATAGAATGTCAATCTTCGTGACTGCGTGGCTGCCCGGTATGAAGTATATGCCGCAATTGGCTTCTTTGCCGCAATTGGCGCCATGTAAACAGTCCAGGGCATCATCTATGCGCGTAAGGGGATAGACGTCTTTCTTCGTGACCTTGTTGAGATGACGATAGTCGACGCAAAACCGCCAAGTTTGGTCTTTCTTTTTCACGAGCACGACAGGAGATGCCCAAGGGCTGTTTGAAGGCTCGATGATATCGTTGGCCAACATCTTGTCCACCTCCCGCTGGATGATTTGGCGCTCTGGTAGCGACACACGATAAGGCCTCCGGTGTATAGGTCTGGCATCGCCGGTGTCAATGCGGTGAGTCACTACCGATGTTTGACCCAGAGGAGCAGAAGCGAAGTCAAAAATGTCGGAGTAGTACACCAAAAGGTTGTGAAGATCCTGTGCATGCTCGGGGCTCAGTTCAGAAGCAATCATCGCAGAAATGGATTGCGGAACGTTGGTCGGGATGTCGGCCGCTTCAGCACCGACCGCCGCGACACTTCTCTGGCCCGGTTTTTGCTGGACGGGAACACGCTGTACCGCCGCAACATGCGACCTGATGGCGCTGAGCACTTGCTCGTTGTTCCCCGCCACCTACGGTCCACTATCCTCGAACAACTGCATGACGCACCTATGGCTGGTCATCTTGGTGTCTCCCGTACGTACGACCGCGTGCGCCGGCGTTTCTTCTGGCCTGGTCTGTACCGCTCCGTCCAACGCTACGTCGCCACTTGCGACGTCTGTCAGCGCCGAAAGAAGCCCGCTGTCCTGCCGTCTGGACTCCTGCAGCCGATCCCCATCCCGACCGACCCGTTTTCTCGTGTTGGGCTAGATTTACTTGGGCCCTTCCCGGAGTCCTCCACGGGGAACAAGTGGATTGCCGTCGCCACCGATTATGCCACGCGGTACGTGATCACTCGCGCCATTCCAACCAGCTGCGCCACTGACGTCACTGACTTCCTTCTGCACGACGTCATATTACACCATGGCGCTCCCCGTCAACTACTTACCGACCGTGGCCGCTGGTTCCTTTCCCGAGTTGTTGACGAAATCCTTCGTTCGTGCTCCGTTCGTCACAAGTTCACCACTGCTTATCATCCTCAGACGAACGGCCTAACGGAGCGTCTAAACCGCACGCTGACAGACATGCTCGCCATGAACGTATCCGACGACCACCGGGACTGGGACATAAGCTTGCCTTTTGTCACCTTCGCCTACAACTCTTCGCGCCATGATACCGCTGGTTACTCGCCCTTCTATCTTCTCTTTGGACGAGACCTCTTACTGCCCTTCGACACTCTGCTGCCCACAGCTGGCCCTGTCACTACATATGCGCGTGACGCTATCGCCCGAGCAGACGCCGCCCGCCAGGTTGCTTGACACAAGCTCTCCTCCTCCCAAGAGGCTCAAAAACACCGCTACGATGGCCTGCACCGTGATGTGCGATACCCTGCCGGATCTCTCGTCTTGCTGTGGCTCCCATCCCGTCGTGTGGGGTTATGTGAAAAACATCTGCCGCGCTACACAGGTCCCTATCGTGTATTACGGGCAGTGACCGACGTAACGTATGAAATCACGCCGCTGCACCCAAAGTCGACGTCCGCTCCACTGAAGTCCGAAGTCGTTCATGTAGCTCGCCTCAAGCCCTATCACCCACCATCGACATCGCACGCCTAACACGCACCGGGACGTTGCCTTCAGCCGAGGGGGATAGTGTTACAAGTGGACGAGTCATGAACGAAGAAGTGGCGGTGCGCTGAACGACGACGACGTTGACAGTTGGTAGCTGGGCACTCGGTTCTGAGCTGAGTGCTGGCCATCTCAGAGCAGCCGCCAATATAGACTTACCGCCGTAGCATCCCCGTAACAATATGAAGAGGGAGAAGAATGCACGAGGAGTACCAGTGCATAACTATGATTTTCGAATGATCACCGCAGCGGTGGTCTTGTGATTTGAGCATCTGCCTCGCATGCGGGACGTGCGAGGTTCGATTCACAGTACTACCGGGTACCCACCGGTGATATAATAGATACAAGGTTTTCCCTGCCTGGTTCTCGGCTTCTTTATGGCGCAGTGCTTGTGAAATTGGCCTTTCACACCACCTTGATTAGAAAAAGCTAACCAAATGACAGGTATTTTTTTACAAGAGAAGCATTGTGGCTTCTCTGCAAAAGAGCACGACTAAATATTTTATACAGAAGTAACAAATATGCAATGTTTGCGATATAAGCTTCATAGAAATGCCGAAATGGTTTCTTTTATTCCATTGTTCGCCTACTCAGTTCATAACAGTGTTTCAGTTGCACTGGAGCCAGCTGATGTAACTAGCATTTGGTTGTAGTCCGAATACCGCATGCAAATTTGAGGTCCTGAATCGTATAAAGTGAGCATCTTTTCTCGATCCTATTAGATGAGAAAGCACTTGAAAAATCATGCTAATACTGCATTAACATGATTTTTTCGGCGTGGGCGTAATTCTAGGGGCCCGCGTACTGTGCGATGTAGGTGTACGTCGAAGAACTTCACGTGGTCGGAATTTCCGGAGCCCTTCAGGACGGCGTCCCCCGATGGCTCGAGTGGCTTAGGGACGATAAACGCCCACAAGCCAAACCAAACCACTTTCTTCCTAAATTCCAGATTTCACCTTCTTTTCCATGTACGTTAAGTTTCTTATATACACTGTATGCAACAGCCCTCCTCTATTTGATAGACGCAAAAGAGGGTCGTTAGGGGTATATGAATGAACAAATAAATGAACATGTTGGCATCAAACGTTCAATGCAAGCTCTAAGAAGAGACGTGTAGATCGCACGCGAATGGTATTTCTGAACTTCAGATACTCAGCTTTAAAGTTTTAACGAAAGTCCTGGGTAATGCAGGTTGTCTTTTTCATGAGTAACATATATACCTTGTGTGCCACGAACCGGCATTAATTTCATTATTTGACGCTTTCTTTGATCATGAGTGGGCTAGAAACGTGCTGCTTCTTTTTAAAGAAAAAAAAGTTTTCTGCCTGCTAGAAACTTTTTTATTCGTCATTACGGAGAAAACTCTATGAAATAGGCGCATTTACGGCCTGCAGAATTTCATTTTGTGTCGCCGATTATGGGCTAAGTGGCAGCCTCCAGTGTAAACAAAAGTTTATTTTAACGTGTAACATTAAGTAAACGCATGCACTAAACAGTGGTGTGCCCTGCGGCATCGAGGAATGTTTGCTGTGGGACATGGGGGGGAGGGGGGAGGTTGACATTATTTCCCTCTTGCTGTGGGCATTCGATATGCGCTAATTTAATGAAACACTATAGATTATCAGAATGCGAAGTGTAGGCACAGCAGTCCCCGCAAAAATTTACTCGCTCAGTTGCTCACAACCGTAGTGAGACACATGGCAAATTATAATGATCAAGAGAGATTTTAAAATAGAACTGTTAATATTCCGTTTACTTCTGCAGTTCTGCCCCTCACGCCCTCTGCGTATCCCTCTAATCATCTCCCTGGGTATCCGAATACACTCCCGAATTATCAGCGCGCCCAATCAATGCCATTCGTGACGTCCTGGTAAGTGAACGCCCTTTTTCTTCAAATATAGTATTCTAGCAAAAAAAAGGTGTTATGTGAAACAACTTGTTGAAATTACTGGTGTAGCAAGCATTAAATACAATGCGTTCACATATATGAAAAGCTAAAGATTTTTAACGAAAAGATGCAACCATGAGGGCCTTGATTCAATGGAGGAAACATTTTCCAAGCTCGTTGCATGTATTTTGGGTAATTCAGCAATTTTCAGCAAAGAAAACGGTTTATGGTTTATAGGTGTCCCAAAGTGACCCAGTTTATGAGGGACGCCATAGTGAAGGGCTCTGGAAATTTCTACCACCTGGGATCCCTTAACGTGCACTGGCATCGCACAGTACACGGCTCTCTAAAATTTCGCCTCCATCTAAATTCGACCTCTGCGGCCGGGATCGAACCCGCGTCTATCAAGTAAGCAGCCGAGCGCCATAACCACTGAGTAACCACGGCGGCGCCGGAACGAAAAAGTTCTAGGCGGCACGCATGCATGTTTAGCCACACATGACGCTAGATTTTCTGCAGAATGGAGGGATTAATGCTTTCGCGTTAAAGCAAAAAACAGCCGTTATTTTTCCGCCCTGTATACTGCAGTCTCCAGCTTCCACCTATAGAAATTGCTTCTTGTTCGAGCAACAATACCTTTCTTTCAGAGAATCTCTCGTGCTGTCGTTTTTGTTAATTATACCAGAGCTCAAACCTGAGCCTTCTCCTCGTTACCGAAGCCTTGGTCAGCGTTCATTATTTTATTACTCACATTTTCTCGCAATCAGGAATTAACAAAAATTTGCATACCCTTTTTTAGAAAGTATCATGCTCTCCTATTCCCGTTAGTGGACTTTTGTAGGCGATTGTGAAGTTCCATATCCATGTTACGCAGCAGTTTCCACCGCGGCGTATTCTAAGGTATTTTGGCGACGTACTGCTACTGAAAACTGACACATTAAAACAACCACAAATATTTTCTATGCCGGGCCGTCACTTTCTGACAATATTGCCTCAGCAGTATATTTGCGCCCACTGCAAGGCAGAGGTCTGTGAGAAATCCTTGCAATTATCTCTGTCCTGTACCAGCTGCAGCGACCTTATCCCGAAAGCTTCCAAACTCTTCCGTCCACGTGAATCTCTACCACCTTCAGCGCTGCCCTCTCTTGGGTTGCGCTGCCTTCACTTAAGGTGCCACCGGTACACTATTTTTCTGCGTATTGTTTTGCATTATTAAGCCAAGTGCACTAACTGTTAACTTCGCATAAAACGAACACACACTGTGGGACCATCGGCTTCCTAATAAGCGGGCTCACAGTATATGCTCAGGTGCTTTCACATATCCCACACGAAGATAAGTTCAGAATGCCTGCTTTATGTCGGCGAATCTGCTAACCACAAGCGTGGTCAAACGGGCTAGTTGGTAGCTCATATTTGGAAAAACAGCGCACCTTTAGACACGGACAGAGGCAGATGTAACGACACAGCGCTGTCGTTATATCATCGCTGTATCGTTATATCTGCCTCTGTCCGCGTCTAAAGGTGCACTGTTTTTCCAAATACTGCTAACAACACCGAGTCATGATGTGCACACGCAGTCTGATATTTATCGCACATAGACACATATGCAACACATCCGCGACACATGACACTCCAGCTATAGACCACCAAGCTCCGCGGCAACGTCGTGGTCTCATAAGTGTTCATGCCGCGAGCCTAGAACCGACCTAGGTGGTGGCCACCGCTCCTACGCTGGCAAATTTCATCTGCAGATTTTCATGACAAAGTGATTCGCTGCCACCATATAGTGCACAACATCGCCCTCCCTCTCCACCAGCGTGCTTTCCCGCACCCTCTCCGTCCAGAAGAAGCCGATTGGGACGACACTTTAAGTATGTGTCCTTAACAATTGCACCAAGATAGCTTCATGCTGTCCATATAAAGTAAGCATGCTACGTCTACTTATATCTTTCTGCTTCGTTGTGACTACATCGTCCGGGAGTACCTCGTAGTTAGCGTCGCTGAAGCGCCGCAAGACTATATTGACCGATATAGCCAAAAATCAGCTTTTTGGACAAGCCTCTTAGTCGAACTCGCCTACACACCAAAACCAAGTCGCCGGCATTGTAGAAGACTAGCCTGGGCACATGGTTTTACCGGCGCGAATATTTTTCTTGCTGCTGTGCGATGTGGAGGTGAGCTAGTCGAAGAACCTGCTCGACGTCTTCGGCCAACTGCAAAGCGTCGCCAGAAAGTTGGCCATCGAATGCGCAAAGAAGCACTGCGTCTAGCATCATCTGAACCTCCCTGCCGTAGGGGAAATCAAACGGTGTGATACGTTTCTTCTCTTAGACTACCAGTTTGTAAGCGAATGTCGCTTACGGCATGGTCACATCCCAAGTATTGTGTTGGGCATCGACATACGTCTCCAGCATGTCCGCCATGGTCTTATTAAGCCGTTCTGTTAGCTCCTTTGCCTGCTGGTGGTAAGCTGTAGTTTTGAAAAAGGTCGTACTGCTGAACTGAAAAATTTTTGGCCATCTGGGAAATAAAAGCCGTCCCTCTGTAGGTAAAGATGTAGGTCGGGGCACCGAGCCGAAGCACGATCTGATTAATTCAGAAATCTTCAACCTCGGAGGCTGTACGACGTGGTTAGGTTTTGATCTGGGCGTATGAAGTGAGATATAAAGTGCCAATGATTATGCACTGGTTGCCACCCGAGAACAAAGGGAAAGGACCCAGAAGATTCATTCCGACCGGATCGAATGGGGCACACGCGGTGTAGCAATCAGTTGGAGTAGTACCTGAGGCTTGAAGGCCGGGGCCTTACGGCGCTGCATTGCCCACAGCTTTGGGCACAGCGTTTCACAACAGTGGCAAGGTTGGGCCAGTAGAACATTTTGAGGATTCTGAAAAGTGTGCGAGTGTATCTGAAGTGTCCTGAAGTCGGCTCGTCGTTGCACGCCGAAATGATTTCCTCTCGATGAGTCGTAAGGTCCACGTCGAGGTAAGCTCGCGTACTGCAACCAGGGCTCTTATAGAACACGGCTCCTTTCAGAGAAAACGACAACACGTGATGAGAAAAACGTTTATGCAATGTGGCTGGCTGACCTTCTAATTAAGCGATCAGTGGTCGCAATTCTGGATCGGCGCGCTGCTGGTTTGACAAATCAGAAGAATGGGCAGCCCCGAGAAAACTGATGTCGTCTGTGTAGGCAGTTGCCAGTTCGCCAGGCGCACGACAGAGGGCGTCGGCGCCTTCATGCTTATGTACGGACTTATAGACGATTGTGACGTCAAACTCCTCAAGTCAAAGGCTCCATCGCGCCAGGCATCCTGATGGTTCAGACAGAATGGCCACCCAACACAAGGAGATGTGGTCAGAGACCACTTTGAAAGGGTGACCATAAAGATAAGGGCCAAATTTAAAAGGGGCCCAACTAATGCCGAGGCATTCTTTTTCTGTTGTGACGACAACCGCACCGAGGCCGATGTTGCTGGCATCACCCTTCTGTTCAAAATGGGCAAGAACGGGTGAGTTTGAAGAGGGCGGCGTAGCTCGGCGAAAGCCTCGTCTTGCCCGTGTGTCCAAACAAAAGGTGCGGCTATGCGACTGAGGCGAGTGAGCAGTTTGTCGAAAACAGCGAAAATTTCTAGTTGCTACAGAGCCCGAGAAAGCGGTGAAAACCTTTCTTGTCACGTGCGGTTGCAGATTCCGCCACCACTGCAAGCTTATCGGGGTCGGGCGGCGCTGCGCAGGCGCTCAAGATGGTGACCATAGGAATTCGAAACACAACGTCGTGGAGATGGATTGTAGGCAACACTGCCGCGTAAGACTGGCGAGGACAATGCCCATCAACCCCTCAATTGTGGCAGGCGCACAACATAGTCCGAATGGTAGAAGCTTAAATTAACAAAGGCCTTTGGGAGTGACAAAAGCTTTTTTCTCACGGTACCGTTCATAGGATCAATCTGCGAGAAGTCACTTTTTAGGTCGTTGGACAAAAAATACCGGGCACGCCGAAGACTGCCGAGAGAGTCGTCAGTACGTGGCAACAAAGAATAAATGTCCTTCTTGGTGGTTGCTTCAATTTCTTTTAAGCTACGCAAAAACGTGAAGTGCCGCTGTTTTAACGAAGACATCCGGCGACGACCATGGATTGTGTAAAGACTGGACAACGCCATCTTCGAGCATCTCCATAACCTGCGACTTTAATGACTTCGCGCCCTATTGGCAAGAAGCAGTAGGGGTGTTACCGGATTAAGTGTAGATCTAACGTCACGATGCGGTACTTAGGTATGATAGTTTGCTACTCTTTAGACGAGGTAGCGAAACATTTTCTGAATTCGAGCAACAGTGCACATAGCTGCGCCCATTGGCTGGCTGACAGAGAAAAGTTGACGTCGAGACTGTCCAGGTATACGGGAGGCTGAATTGTTTCTGAAGAGGAGCACTCTAAAACATCAGAGATACGTTCGGGGAATGCTTCGGAACCACCACGAAAATGGTGTTGATCCTCGTGCTTAAATTTGGTAACAGGTACCTTCCAGTGGCCATTGTGAATATGGAACAGGCTGCGTGCCACGAACAAGCCTTCTCAGGCAGCACAACAGCATTGGAAGAGCGCCGAACGGTCATTTGCAAAACGTGGGATAAACAGCTGTCCTACACTGTTACTTAGGCGAAACGCTACTTTTCTGACATATTGGCCTGACTTCAGGCAATTTTGGGCCAACGAGTGCCCAACGCATTCCTGGCATTCGTTCCGCGACATCGGCCAGTAAAGCCTCGGACGGGCTTTCCAGCTTTTTAACACTGGCGTCCAACTTTTGAACAATGCTATCTTTCTTTCGAACACTGGCATATCCAGATTTCAAACAATGATATCCAGCTTTCAAATGCTGGTATCCTGCTTTCGAAAATTGACACATGCAACATAAGCAACCCCCTTGCCAGTGAATTGCACTGCGGATGTGCCATTCTATGTAGCAAATATTCATAAATGAGGGCACCAAAGAATTCAGGAAAAAGAGCCGGGCATGTGGCAGAGGCTGTGGGAAATTCCTTTATTCTCAAGTATCCTGCGTCCTCAGGTTGGACAACGCAGCTCCGCAAGCTTCTTTGGCACTGCTAAAGCATCCATAAAGTGTAACGGAGCTGTCCTCCAGTCAAATGATGAGTCATATCGAAACTAATTGTTGCACTCATCTTGCAAGAGGGCTGTTGCACTGCATTCAAATTCCATATCCAGCTCTTGCACGATGACCTCAAGATATGCCGAGCCTTCAGAGAGATGCATGATGTCATAATGAGCCTAATTATCGCCATCACAGGACAAAAACAAAAGCGATTAAATAATATCAAATATTGGGAGGCACAGTGCGTGTGAAGGCACTCGCAACACAATTTGCAGAATTTGTAATATATGCTTAAGAACTAACAATGCATTGATTACACAAAGTGGAATTTAATTTTCTAAATTTGCCTTGCACCAAACGGTTGCTTTTGAGTTTAATGCGCCTTGTCGCACTTCCCAGCAAACATTTTCAGTGTGACAAAAGCAAGTTAATGTCTTATTGAAAGCAAATTATTGTATTATTTTTCTAATATCATAGCTGTGCACCTCCAAATTACGAGCTCATTTTTTATTGAAGTAAAAATGTCAGGTTCAGCGTCTCCTCCACATGAACGTCAAAACAATATTTTTGAGCAAAGTTATATTTTGGAAAGGCTTGAAAATGCGGTTTTTGCCTCTGTCCAAAATATGGCGAACACAAGAACCTCAGGGCACCTGTGTTTATTTAAAATAATCAAACAGTTTTTCTTCGTCACTTCTAATGCATGTATTATGGGATTCGAAACAGTGACTCGCAAACCGCAGAAAAAGCGCCTGTCTGCGAGTAGAGAGTAGTGCCCTTTTTTCAACGAGATATAACTTGGGCGAAAGCTTAAACCAGAAATTGCGGATTTTCTATTGCGCCTGATAGTGTGGATCTAAAGAGGGCAGTACGGAAGAATTACACATCCTTACCGACTGGTCGGATGTAGATGACTATTTAAGGCAGAGAGCGGGGCTAGTTCGAATTTAGATTGAGAGGACATGGTAGTAGTCCTAAATAAAGACAGGGACGACCGGTGAGAAGTAGACAACATAATTGCTAGGCATCAGCAGACATTATTCACGAAAATACCACGCATTTATAGGTGAAAATCAGGTGCCAAAATTCAATAATCAAATCGCATGCGTGATGGCCCTTCCCAATACAGGAACCTCAATTGTTCGGTTTGCTAACACACGATTGCCTTTCCACGTGTGTGAGAAAGGCTTCCAATACTTCCGACTCCTTGTGGTCTGCATTTACATATATCCCACGTGTCTGCTCAGCAAATGGAGTACAAGTTTTTTAATTATGTGTACATCGTTTGCAGTGTGCCGCCCAGTGTCCAGAGCCTGATATAGCATCTACCAGATTCTTGTGCTCTATGAGGCGAACGTTGATACAACTTCCAGTTTGGCTGATCTCGCCTTCTCCGCAAGATAGCGGAATTCGATACACCACATTGGTCCTGCAAGCCAAAAACCTCTTCCCATGCTTGATGGGGCATGGCAGCTTTTCATTGGAGAAATCATTAACAACTCGGCATAGTTTGCCGAGTTTGTTGGGTGCAGTAAGCACAACCCTGATATTGCCTTTCATGGCCACCTTTTTAAGCTGGTGCGAAAACTGGTGAACATAGGGCAGTGCCACGCATCTAGCCCGTTCAAGGGCTTGTCGCTCAGTCGTCTGTATATGGTTCCGAGTTTTTATCTTGTACATCCGACTCTCAGCGACCGATGCCATCAGTTCCATAGGAAAACCTGCTTTAGCATGGGACCAGTCTGCGTTTGTACACCTTAAAGCATCTTGTGCGAGCACGATTTTTCTAGACCTGCAGGCCGGCATGTCTTAGCAACGCCTCTTTTAACCAAATTTGATTGGGCCAAATCAAAATTCAAATTTGTTTTGGGACCTTGGCTGGTACATGTGGCAAACGTCCAAAGTAAAAACGAACACCAAGAAACTGCAGATTACCTTGTTCTTAAGTTAATTGCCGAAATTCAGAACACGGACAGAGGACTTGAACAGGTCTAAAGCTTAATAAACTGGATCCTCATTTCTCTGGTCTTCAATTTTGCTACTACAAAAAAAATCGTCTACGTATCTAAAAAATTTTAAAATCTTGTTGTCATTGAGGCGCGCTTCGATGCGTTTGTCCAAGCTCGCTGAAAACAGTTCACTAAGCAACGGGACGATGCACAAGCCAATGCAGACGCCCTCGCGCTGAACAAATTTCCCGCTCACAAAATTTAGAAAACTAGTAGAAAGATCAAATTTTAAAAGCAATAAAAATTTATCAGAGAAAATCCTACATCATTTTGAAACCCTTCAGTGAATTTAGTTAGTATGGTTTCCTTCACTGTAATTAAAATATCTTTTTTTGAAATTGAGTAGAGGAGATTTTAAACATCAATCGAGAATGCCCGCTTAGACCCCAAAGACAAGTATTCTCGCGAGAAAAATTGAATTAATTCCTTATGATTAGCAGCCTTAAATGGCTCGATAACAGGAAGGAGCTTCAATTATTTTTGGAGGCATCTGGATAGGGCACCTTGCCAAGATCCTAGTTCCGTGACAACTGCGCCCAGGGGAACATCCGGCTTATGTGTTTTTGCCAAAAAGAACACCGTCAGTCCTTTTTACCCGCCTCTCTTATCTTTTTTTTAGATTAGTTAGGTTCATCTTATCATACAGCGCAAGAGCACGGTTATTGACCTCCACACCTGTTGACTGCGTTTGAACAAAATTCTTCGAAATTGCCTGATTCGCCTTCTCCAAGTAGAATTTTTAGGCATAACCACGAACCCGCCTTCCTTGTCAGATACTAGTAACCTCAATTCGTCAGATTTCAGGTAATTAATAGGGGCTTTTAAAGTGGTATAGGACCTTCCAGACAGCTAATCATGCCTCAGAAGACAATCAGCACCTTCAGATGTGGACAGGCCGGTATCAATGAGGGAAAGCGCAAAATGTATCTGAAATAACATATAAACGTGAAAGTTCCTAGACACAATGCAAAAAGGTGACTCAATTTCCTACATAATGTCTGCCCTGGGATGCCGCCTAAGTGAAGCTGTCAACCAAAGTGGTGTGTAGGCTCCGCCGAAGTGCCAAAAGGGCTACGCATTCGGCGTTGCCTTAACCTTAAGAATCCCTTTTGCCACAAGACAGGACGCAAATCCACGTACAGATATGCGTTACCAGTTCAAGCCCACATGTGTTTAGGTTCGTTGTATCGCAGTACACCAAGCACCTAAAGAAAAAGATGCCACCGCGGAAAATTTAGTCAATTGTTCTCAGATAAACTGCGCGCGTGAGCACGGAGCAAAAATGTATTTTTCAGACACCGATGCCCATTGTTGATTCTTAGTGTGCTGACTCAGATACACAGTACCCACTTTACACAATCGCGTATTGTATTGAGTATGAAGACACAAATTGTCAGGATATATGTGCGCTTTCATTTAGTACTGACGTGGTTAGAAAGATACATTAAATCCGCAAGTTCCCTCGAATTATCGTACCTAGCATATATCCAATGTTGCCAAGGTTCACTCCTGTCGCATTTCAGACCCCAATCCTTTGTTTCTGTCCGTCTTAGGGGATGGTGTTTTTTTAATAAAAGTAGTCTTTAGCTAACCTCACACAGATTTCGTAGTGTATCTATCCATGTAAAGGCGTTCGCTTCTTTCGAGCACTGTGCAATGGGTGCACTTTAAGTGTGCTTTCACTTGGCTCTTCTATGGAATCGTTTATCTATCGACTTTGCTTCCATAGCAAAGAACTGGCAATTTTTTCCTGCATCAACCAGCCAAGTAACATATATATCTGTTAATTGTCTTTTGAAAAGACTTAGGGGTACGAGACAACAATCGTCAGCGCCAAATCCGAGGCAGAAGAACAGGAGAAAAAGAACAGAACTGGAGAAGGAGTTTCTTTTGTGGAAAGAGGCGCATGTCGCGGGAGGATATGAAAAGATCACGGACAATGATCAGCGTTCTTTAGCGGGTAGAGAATCTCATAGACCGGCCAGAATTTGTCCAAGGAAGGTGATGGCTCCCTTCGACGACAAAAGGATTTGAACGCATATCTGCAACTAATCGAGCGTATAGATTTGGGACAAGGCTGGGGGCGCGGTGCATGGGCCACGGCATTGAGCATGTGCTTAGTCGGAGAGGCGCTGAATGTGTTTGGAAGGATGCCCGCTGCTAATTCCATGGACTACGAGAAAGTCAAAAAGGCGATCTTCCAAAGATTCAGGCTTACGGCAAAGGGTTTTCGTGAGAGATTTCGCACCGCGAATCCTGAAGATTCTGAAATCGATAAGCAGTGTTACTGCAGGCTGACCAACTATTTCAATAGGTGGCTTGATATGTAAAACACAGAAAAGAGTTTTGAAGGGGTGCGTGACAAGCTGGTCACAGAGCAATTTTTAGCATGTCGCAGCTCAAAGCTGGCGTTATTCCTGAAATAAAGTTGTGTTAATCAGGGGCTCCTTCGTGGTTTCTTATTCAGTCTTTGGTATCGAAATTCCAACAGCGTTTTGGCTTCTCTTCGCAGGTAAGCCAGATAGGCACCCGCATGGGGGAGAACTCTCATGAAGGCATCCACATGGGACTCTATTTTTGTCGCGCTGCTCCGTTCTTTTTGTACATATAAATGCAGGCTCATAAAAGGGGCACTCCGATTATGCCCTGATGTGCAAAATTCTAGTCATTGAAGACTCTTGGATTCCGGGAGATTTTTTGTCCGAATTATTTAGCCCGCACAAGACCTGCATTATGGATCGAGACACAGCACCCACGCGTTTAACAATGAGTTTGCGCAGAGAGCAGAGAGTTTGGCTTCAGGGGATATCTCCTCCGCAAGATCGACCTCCCGTCTGACTTCGCCCTCTTCACGGATTTATGTGTCTCCCGCAGTTCTTATATGCCGGTGGAGTGAAAGCGTGATGCTGGCGTGAGAGTATACGACTGGTCCGCAGAAAGCGACCTTATTAACTAAGTTTCTGAAGATGCCTGGTGTTTTTGTTATTCGTTCATGCACAGAGAGAAAAAAAAACTGGAGGTGGCCGTGTTGCAAGAACCATCGCGAAAACTAAAGTGTGCTGCTTGCGGCGGCGTTTGTTTGAATTCCGCTCGTGTCTGAAGTTTTTCGTGCTGGATGTCATTCATGGTTCAAAGTTTGGCGATACTTCGGACAAGCTCTCTTTCAAATTATATCTTGGGTTCGGCATCACAATCAGCCTCCTATCGGAGCGGTTTCTGGGCGGTGCTTTCCTGATTTTACCTAGCATGGGAGCTGTACGCATCTCGTGCTTCAAATTGTCTCGCCCTCATCAGGAATCACTTTCTCGAAAATCTATGCCTTTAAAATAACACAACAACCGCAAATCAAAGCGCTATCCTGCGCCTCTTTTCTGCCCTTCCCTAGTCTGTAGACTCTTTCTATTTCAGCCTCAATAACCACCTAAGTTACTGCCTGGCTAACCGCTACGCAGAGGGTAAACAGAGCACCCCGCAGCACCTTGTCCTTAGTGACTTCTCAAACTTAACATCACACAAGCACCTCACACATTGTATGATCACTGAAATATTGGACCCCGCTGCTCCTATAAAAAACCCGATTATTTTAGTGGCGTTGCTAAGAGAAACTTGTTTACTCGGCCAACTCATTCAGGATTTCTAACAGTAGGGGCGCTTATGGATTTAAGATCAAGTGTGGTTTGCTGAATACACAGAATGGAGGAATTGAAAGTCGTGGAGGCATAAACAATCAGCTGGTCAGCTAAAACACAATGGCTATTGTTTGTGTACTTTCCAGCCTCTACAAATTCTCGTACTGAATAAGCATGCTTGAAAGCCGAGTCTCGATCGCAGCAGGTATTGTCAAATAGCCGGTAAATAACGTTAACGAACCCATTGTTCGCAGAAGTGTCCGTACCATGATAGCTGCCGACGTCAAATATTCGCAACAACGCTTAGGCAATGTTAAAGGTAACGACGGCGACGTGAATGTTTCTGCTTTAGCTGTAGATCTTCGGTTTTATTCGTGGGCAATGGGAGAATGTGCGTCATTTCTTACTCCTGCTTCTCCTCATTCGGCGCATTGTGCTATAGGATCCCGTGCTTACGAAGCTCAAGGAAGCATCGCTCGAGACTGGAGTGAACAATTGCATAGCCGCGAGGAATTTCAACATGCGCAGAGGCAGAGAACCGGTAAACAGAAGAATCAGGGGCGCCGAACGTGTGAAGGTCATAGAATGTCGTGAGGAGAAGCGGACAAATAGTTGAAAAAGAAAAAGTCTCTTGCCTGAGAACAAGTGACAGCGAAACTTGAGGTAGCTGGAGAATTGAACAATGATCGTAGGGGAAAGACGGAGCCACGGCAAAGCGTATACAAAAAGAGTGGAAATATGTGATTGATGATGCAGCAGGTACAGACCACAATAAGAACAATGTCAGGGTTATGTTATCAGGCATCGACGTGGAGAAAGCAGTGGTGGCCCTAAACCGCGAAATAAGGAAGCTTTGGGACATGGATTATATTTTCAGGTCAAGACATTAACAAGAAAGAGCGTTCAACAGGACTAAAGGATCGTTTACAACAGGACGGCGTCCATTTTATTTACTGATATGGAAGAACGTTAGGATGGCGACTTGCCGGCAGTGCATTCGCTTTTTTAGGGCGTGCGATACCGCTCACAACGAGGGAGAAATATCAGACAGGGAACTTTAGGAATTGGCAGTTCCGCAGTGAAGGCCCCTGTGCTCAGCACAAAAGAGCCTGGAGGACCCAAACTGTGAGCAAGGTGATGCAGCTGAGGAACCTATATGCGTTAAACTTGAAAAACCCACACCGACAAGATTAAGGACAGCTATGTAGCTCACATAAACATGCAGGAAAGCAGGGCACCAGTAGTTTGTCAGGAAAAAAGAAATTCTCCTCCAACACTGCCTCAGTGTTCGACTGTAGAGCGTTAGCTACGGGAGCTTCAGGTGTTTACATCGGTGTGCTCAGAAAACGTGGAGGAAACCAAAATCCAAACATACGCGGATGTTTCCTTTGATACATAAGCAGCGCCGTCTACCTCATAGATTTCGCACTACTATACCAATTTGGAGCCACCTTCCCTATACCCAGTATATTTCCTCGTTATAGCAGTTAATATATTTATAAACGTGTGCATCACAACATGAGGAATCGTTTTACACCAAACGGTTAACCTGTAATGGCCGTCTGAAGTCCTCGCAATGCGCGGTTTGGCGGCGGAAAGGTAGTCGGTGCGAATCCCAC
The DNA here is from genome assembly GCF_052857255.1 of Amblyomma americanum. NCBI lineage: Eukaryota > Metazoa > Arthropoda > Arachnida > Ixodida > Ixodidae > Amblyomma > Amblyomma americanum. Next base: position 169,793,981 of record NC_135501.1, on the reverse strand, counting down.
ACATATTTTGGGCTTCGTCTCAATCAGTAATTTTATCCCCAGGTACATGCAAAAGTCATTTGACACCATTTCAAACCTTTTATGTCACACAAGTGGCCCGCAAACTTTGTGAAAATGGTTGTCACCGGTGGGGGGAGGGGGGGGGGGGGCTCCCAATTCGATGGCCGCTATACTGGCATGATGGCATGATGGATATGGCGGCCATGGAAATAATTATGAAAAAAAGAATGAAGGTTAGCTTCGTTGCTTCACTAAGTACTACTGGAACGACTGCGATTTCTTCGTGCTGTGCGAGTTTTCTTCTCTGCTCTTTTAAACATACCTAAATAAAAAGCGTTGCCAATAAATAATGCCACCAGGACAGTTCCTGTATACATTGCCGCGAATCTTCATCCATTCTTCATTCATTCTTCAAAGCTACTGGCGAGCCGCTTTGTCCTTTTTTGTGTGTGTGATACAAGACGCAACGAGATTTATCCCTATCGATCGCATCCAGGCGGAGCCTATGCTAGGCTGTTCCACACTGTTGTAGTAACTTCGCACGCTTCATCTCGAAAGTTCGCTGTCAGGTTTAAATTGAGCGCGGCGCGCATTCCCTGTTCGACGACCAATCGAGCACGCTTGTTGTTACGTCGCCGCCCAGTCATTCAGTTCTTTGCGGGCGCAACTGAGCCCAAGTAAAGAGTTTTGTTTAGAAGCCATTTTCACTGTCTTCCTGCTCTGCGTACTGCAGACACTAGAGCATGACATCTGGCGGAGGAGCTCACCTACTATCCTGCCATTCTTCCACAAAGGATCCGGGTGCACATCTTGGTACTTGACACTGCGTGTCACGGATCTCTCCGGAGAACACTCGGACCGAAAGAATGGACTAGGCGACGGGTGTACAACACAAGCGCACATTTATTACACCCTACGTGACGCACACACTAGAACACAAAACCAACAAAACTAACACAAAACAAAAAGTCTATAAATACACACGACCCGGACACACTGCTACCAGCGTCTACTACTAGCGTTCTACTATTTGTGGTCGGCGTCCGGGCTCACGGTTGGTTCAGTGCGGCTGCGGCGTTGTATGGATCCAGTATCCGGCGTCGAGGCGGCGTTCGGCGTGCTTGGGCTGGCGTTGCTGGCCGCGTCGCTGGCTGCGTCGTATAAATTCCCGGTCCAAGCGCCCGTGGATGTGATGCCGGTGTTGGCGTTGGGGGGCACCACCCGGATGGGTGGCAACAGCGCTGGAGACACCCCTGGCCGTAGCAGGTGGTAGCGTCCTCCGTTGACCCCTCGGAACGGGCTCAGGCATGGCAGGAAGTCCACGATGCGAAGCCGTAGAATGCGAACTGACCGGAGCAGTAGCCGGCGTCGCTCTCTTCCAGCCAAAGTGTCCCTGACCCGCCGGAGCCTCTGCTTCTCTGCTGTCCCCCCCCCCCCCCCCCGTGCCTCGCTTTCACTCGCCCTTTTATAGCCTCGGTGTTAGTCCATGTAAGCTTGGTCGTCGCCTTCTTCTCTTCTCCACCAATCATCTCTCTCCACCTCACCGAATGCTTCTTCCTGTTCTTTATTCTTCGGTTAATTCACGTCGTCTTCTTCACACCTCTTTCCTTTAAAATTTAATTTAGGCTCCTTAATATATGTGACACTACGCAATGCTGCTCCAGCATTAACGCCTGGTCACGCACAGTTATCCACCATGCGGCGAACACCTCACGAGCGCAGAGACAGGCACAAACACATCAGTGTACTTACCTGGGTTGCATGCTGACACAAACCACACCCCACAGTCTATCCTAACCTATGCATGCGCTGCAATGAATGTAATTTTTGTTACCACATCATATGCGCGTGCCATTTCCTCCCATGCACTCCCTCCCCGAACACAACCAGGTCCAATGAGAGGCCACGCTGTACCGCTCGGACCGCGATTTCCAACGCAAGCTGCGTAACAGGGCCTGTATGACGCCAGCAGGCGCAGAAGCCCTGGAGTAAGGACTCTCTCACTGATAGGACAAATATCTTTTTCGATGCAATAAATGTTATTAAACTATCATCCCCATCATCAAGGTCCTTGAAATTTGTTAGGAGTATACAGCTACGGCGCCTCTGACTTTACGTTCTTTTCCTCCTTCCTAGGAAATTGTGAAGACAGGAACCGCGCCGCACATCCCACACTTCTTGTTTGACTCGTCACCCACGCGATAAGGAACTAATTAAAAGTTGTGTCACGCCTTTCAGCTGTGAATATTTGTCCGGAACAAAACTTCCTTTCAAAGAGCTACTTGTGCTGATCTTACCTGGAACCTGTTACAGACTTAAACTGACGAGCATGAAACGTATGATACGAGGCACAAAGCGCGAAATGACAAGTGTTTTCGTGAAGATTATAAACAGTTGTCAGTTTGCCGTTGGTGCGTTGTGTCACTTTCCTCTTGTTCGTCTGCAAAGTGTATAGCGCCCACCCTGGCTTGTCTACCCGGACTCGTCTTCTTATTCTATGCGTCGCCTTCAGCGCGACCATACATGAAATGGTTCGTGTATTTGCGGTTCATTGAAGTGTAAATACTGTAATTATATATTCATTTCCATAATTATTTGCGTATTGCCATCCCAAAATCTCGACAGTTCACGCGCACGCCGGTTGGTTGAGGCTACAGGCAATGAAAATACAACATAAAACCGCACTTCGCAACGCCCTTCGGCACAGCTACAAAGGATACAATTTCTAGTTATTGATGAGGCCCGTGTGAGTTCGTTCTGCAGCGACAAAGAACAATTCCTTCTACGGAAAGGCTTTCGTGTTGACGTAACGCCTTTTTTTAGCACGCACAAGGTGACGCACAAGCGAAATATATCGATTGAAATTTAGAGCAAAAAAATTGTTGTGTGGGAACTGCGGTCGTACTCTATCTACAATTTACTTTAATATTCTATCCACAATATATGCTCAAACCCATCACTCAACCCTCATACGTAAGAGATTTGTGTCATGAAAGGTGTATGTTTTGAACAACGAGGGAAGCACGACATTCTAACTTTGCAGTGCTGAATTCATGCCGAACTTTATTTTTATTGAACAAAAGTACCCATGTTCGCAGCGTCTGCCGTCCTATATAAGCCCTCAATCTTGCCAAAAACTAGCTGCCTAAACCGAGCCATTAAGCCAGTTAAGCCAGTTAATCAGAGGACAAATTTAGAAATGAAACTTCTTGGTTTATTTCTCTCCATGGCTTTCGCAAGCTATATGAAAGGTATGCTCTTATCTTTACAGGTCTCTTATTTAACAACTTTGATGATTCTAGCAGTTCCATTCTGTTTGTAGGGTTAGGTGCTTCAATGCTCAAGCGTTTCTTAATCTGACTTTTCGTCTTCTGAAATGACTTATCGTAATCCTGTCCAATCATCTGCCGCCTACTTTTAGTGCGCAGTCCGTAATGATAGCGGTTAGATTATCGTTTATTGTTTTTCAAAAGCAAGATCGCGTTCCTCAGTTAAAAACGAATATCTACAGCAATTCCCTTAATTCCTCTACGTTCCGTCTTACCGCTGACTCGTTAATGTGCTTAATTCATCTACTTTCCTTCTCACACCAAACTCAGAATTGTGCTTCCAGTTGCCTAGTTTCTTGCGTTCTTTCTTGAAGTCTAAGTTAAGTCGAGACCTTATCATCGTGTGGTTACAACAACCAGGTTGTCGAATGGGAAGTTCTCTGTGTTTGGTTCATGTTCGAGTTCACGACTTTCGGGTTCAGTTCCAGGTTCGGCTCCACAGCGACATTCTGTTCCGGCTCAAACCGGATCAAACCTGTTCAAACGGGTTCAGGACTAAAAATATCTTAACATAGATATCTTTTATTCAACCTTGTTATGCTGCTTACCTTTCCCTTTGAATTCGGTATAAAGTGAAAAATGCAAAATTTGTTTACGCGAAGTAGTTTCACCTTATCCACTTTAATTTACTGCACGTTGAAAAAGGTAGGAATTGGCTCAAGGGCCGAAAAATCAAATGAACTAAGAATTAATGTAAACCGGCTATGAATGCGTTAGAATCCCCCTGATATGGTAGTAGAGAGTGCGGAAATCTGGCGGATTTTCCCTTTGCAAAATTCTCCAGCTCCAAGAGTTTTGGAGACCCCGTCGCATGAGTAACAAGTACTCCCTGAAGCTTGTTTTAGTCAGAAGTTTTCTCTACTCAGAGTATACTTACGCCTGCGTTGTCATAACCGCCGCATGCACCCTCTACGTTACCGAACACTACTGAGAAAGAAAACAGATCTATACTGGCAGCTATTTTCAGACAGACATCCTTCCGTGGCCCCAGAACTGACTAGCCAGTAACACCCCCCTCCCCTCTTTTCGATCCACCACCAGATGGTAATATAGATTTTGGAGCACCATTTCATCCGCCCACCCACCACCCAACTAGAGCCTCCTCGGAACACTGCCTGACCCTGAACGAAGAGCTTACTAAAGATTTTATTGAAATCAGCTGTTCGGAATCGTCTTTGTAATATGAGTCAAATATCTCGTGCCCTTATAGCTCAGCATTTTCAGAAATACACCAAATCGTGGCTTCTCGCTAGTACAGCGTAAAATTAAGACTTCGATGCATGCTGTTGGTGTCCTCTTTTGGTCGGACAAAAAGAGCATGATAAGAAAGCATGCTTACATGCGTTGGGAGCACTTGGTTTTGGCATGGACACAAATCTGCAACACCTTCGTTGCTACGTTGCTTAATAGGCGACTAAGTGCTCATCTGTCTTTTGTAGACTTGGTCGTGACAGAACTTTGTGTTGACAGATTTGTTTCCTAGCTGTTCTCTTTTCCTTAGAATACCTGTACGGGTTTTCCAGAAGGCAGATGGAAAAGGATCTGATCGGTCATTACTTCCTCTGCCCATATATCTGCAGCCTTACCTATAGTCTTTCTTGATACCAGCATATTAAAGCGTGTTTAGTGAATGTAGATGCAATCCATGTTTAGAAACAGCGCAAATGGCGGGACATTAGAAAGACCGCAGGACGAGCGCTGTCCAATCAATCGGCCGCGAAAACCTTTTTTACTTTTTTACGCTGCAAAAGTGGGCCTTCCTTCTTAAGACGCGACTTGGCGTCTAGGATAAGTTTGTGCCGTGGTCAGTGCGAGCAACGAGGAACTATTGAGCGATTAAATTATTTTTGTTGTCGTGATGCTGTGTCCATTTGGAACAAACTTCAGCCGTCTTTAAAAAAGGTATAGGTTTGCGGGGGTTCAACGTCCCAAAGCAACTCAGGCTATGAGAGACGTCGTAGTGGAGGGCTCCGGAATAATTTCGATCACCTGGGGTTCTTTAACGTGCACTGGCATCGCACAGCACACGGGCCTCTAAAATGTAGCCTCCATAGAAATTTGACCGCAGCGGTCGGGATCAAACCCGCGCCTTTTGGGTCAGCAGCCGAGAGCCATAACCACTGAGCCGTCACTGCGGCTCTTCTTAATAAAAGGCCTTTGAGATCACGCCCTAAAGTATAAAATTTGTCCCTGTGATGAAAGACTCCAGAATTCCCTGTGCATTTTTCACGTTAATAGGAACTGTTAGCGTGCGGAAAAGCCGCATGGTGGCTAAACACATAGAAGCGCCATGTTTAACGCTTTCACTGTTCAACGGTGCATTTCACTGCAGAAGATATATGCTGCGCAAGTTCGTCCTTCGGGCCGGTTGTCCATTCTTGACGTGTGTGCTTTCGGGAATTTTGATTTGCGGGCGGAGTAAGGAGTTATGGTGGCGTGGGGCCGTATGACGATATCTCTGAATTTGACGTGGTCAAGTATGGCACGAGGTGAATCAGAGATGTTCCTGATATTCCTACTCAATTACAATAAAAAGAAGCTTCGGAGATGGCCGAATACACTAAAGCATCCGTAAACAAAGCTTCTTCGTGGCATCACCACTGATGCGAATCCCACTCGGGTTTACAGCATGGGAGTTATTTTTCTTTTACTGAGTTAGGAGTACAGGCCGGCATCCTCTTCTCCAGTCGTCGACAATGATTTATAGATGCGGTGGCGAAGCTAGTACAGCAAACGTGCTCTCAGAACCTAGTCTACTGCCGATGCGGTGCCTGCTGCGCAGAAGGTAAACAGTGGATTAGGCTGGCAACGGACGCCACATGACCGGCTCGGTCAGCAACACATGCCAAGTTACTGGCCTAAAACCCTCACACATCCCTGCCATTGGTTGATTACTGATTGCGTGCAATAGTTTCGTCTTCAACACTGCTCCTCTGGTAACTCCGCCCTACTTCCACTTCAGACGTTTTGCTTAGCGCGCACACACGCATGCACCGATTGACCTTGTAGCCCGTTCGAGAGCGCCCAGACGGCGGTTAACTACAGTTTTAATTTCTACTTTTATGATGCTGTTTTTTTGTGGTCGCTACGTTTCGTCGTAAAAGGCAGGGACATCATGGAGTTTGGAGAGGCTTTCTGGTCTGGACGCCAACGAGAAGTGTGTTTTTAACTTTAGAGGCATAGCGGGCGCCGATTTTGCCACGGGCTGCCTTTTGAACGCCACTGTCACATGCGCTAGCCTCCGCCGCCGGCTTTGTTTCCTTAGAATACCTTTATGTTTCCTTAGACGCTACGGTGGAGCAATTTCCGGCAGATAAAGCAAGGCTAACCCCACCTGTAGACTTCAACACCTCAACTCAACTTAACTCAACCCGGCTTGGCGCATGCGCTCTCCGCAGCCGGGTCACCGCCTGGCTACGTGGCTCGCCGCGCGCATGGCTAAGAGGAGCGCTGCGCTGGCGTAGTCAGTGCGAGATTGACCATGCATGAGAGTGAGGCCGGTTCGTCTTCTCTGAGCGTTGCGCGGGAGGCTTTGAGCCGTCGTCGCAAAGCGGCGTCTGACCACCCCGCGGATATCGCCAGGCGAGCTGCTTCACTGGAGACGGTCTGGAAATCTAAGAGCGCGAAGCTTTCGCTTTTATATGCAGGCTAAGCCACAGCTAAGCCACAGGCACTTTTTTTAGACTGCGGTAGCGACTCTTCGTCTGCTCTGCTCTGACCGAGTCGTGCGGCCACCGTTGTTCGTTATGTCCGAGTAGAGTGCAATTGTCCTAATACAAATTTTGACCATAGGACCGCCGCCGGCCGTATTAAGTGAGCATTCGTTATAAAAGAGGCCATTGTAAGTGCGCTCGACTGTAATAGAAGGTTGCCACTTTTATGCATCAAAACATGAAAAAAGAGCCGCCATGATTATGGAAAACGGAGCCGCAGTGGTTAAGGCGCTCGGCTGCTGACCCGAAAAACGCGGCTTCAATACGAGCCACGGCGGTTGAATTCCGATGGAGGTCAAATGCTAGAGGCCCTTGTGCTGTGCGGTGACAATGCGTGGTAATGAGTTACATTTGGCCAAAATTAGCCGGAGCCCTCCACTACGGCGTCCCTCATAGCCTAAGTTGCTTTGGGACGTTAAAACTTACAAACTAAACCAATGAAAAGTATAAAAACGATCAAGTAGAACGTCCTTTCGGGCTAGTTGGTTCATTGCAGAAGAAAGGTTAGTACTGCGTGAATTAGACACGACAGGAGAACAGGAACAAACACGACAACACAGGCGCAGTTCCTGTTCTCATTTCGTGTCTAATTCGCGCAGTACTAAACGTTTTCTAAAAACGATCAACTGCACAAAGGTAAGACAGCTGCAGTTGACAAAAAATAGATACAGAATTTCTACTTTCAGCATTCGTTACCTCCCTCTCCGGCTCCACTTTTCCTTTATCTGCTGTGATATCATCGAAGTAACTGAGCATGAATGAATCTGTTATGCCTGTGGTCATGACCTGACCACGTCGCACGGCTTTACCGACGTTCGGCACCTCTCCCCGCACAGGTAAAATGCTAGTCGCTGAATATACTGACACCCTTGCCTTCCCTACAACCCCGGTGCCTTTCTAGTGCACCTATGTTTCTAATTCGGCTGTTCTCTTCAGTCCTACTAATGCTTATATACCTGTCGCCATTGTTTCCTCCTTCCTGTCGCTTTTCTGACTATCTGCGATGGCCACAGCGAAATTTACGTCACAGAGTGTTTTCTTACCCATCAACAGTTCTCCGTGGCAAATACTTGGAACATGTAAAATTACTGAACATGTTCTTACGTACTCCGTGTCTCACGACCGAGCCCCCTCTCAAAATAGATGCCATCGATTCACGTGCTGGCGTACCAAGACACTGCGTTTGTTTCTTTCCGTTCTATCGATTCTAAGTTTTCGTCAGCCCCGCGCTATCATCTCGCCTCATTTTTTCAGCGATTATCTGCGCCTTTTGACTTCCCGCACACTTCTGTGGGCGCGCACATCCGTTGTAACTCATTGCATCGACATCGGCATGCATGCCCCTATGCGCCTACGTCCGTATCGCTTGTCGGCCACTGAACGAGACGTCATTAACTAAGAAGTGGATAACATGCTTCAGCGCGGCATCATACATCCTTTCCACAGCCTCAGGACTTCCCCGTCATTCTCGTAAGGAAGAAGAACCTCTTTTGTTTTGATTATCGTCGACACAGCAAGATTACGCGAAAGAATGTGTATCCACTTCCGCGTATTGACAATGCACTCGACTTACTGCAAGGCGTGGAATTCTTTTAATTGCTGTACCTGCACTTCAGCTACTGCCAAAAGCCCATGGCTGATGCTGACGGGCAGCAAAAGGCTTTTGTTACGCCCGGCGGCCTCTACGAATTTGACGTGATGCCATTCGGTTTGTGCTATGCACAGGTCACATCCGAGCGCATGATGGACAAAATTATCAGCGGGCTCAAGTGCCACACGTGTCTCTGTTATCTGGACGATGTCGTCGTCTTTTCTACACTGTTCGTCCCACCTGGTCCCCCGCCTCGAGCGTGCCCTGCAATGCCTGACCGACGCCGGCCTGCAACTGAACATGAAGTGTTGCTTCGCTGCCCAGCGGCTTACCATCTTCGCCACGTCGTCTCAAAAGAAGGCGCTCTTCACGATCCTACCAAGCTGCGTGCATTCGCTGACTTGCCTCGACAGACTTCACTGAAAGAGCTTCGTAACTTCAGAGGATTACCCTCTTACTTCCGCCGCTTTGCGCTTAGTTTCGCCTCCATCCTGCCTCCGCTGACTGAACTGCTTGCAGGTGACATCATCCTCTCGCTTTGGAAACCAGCATGCGAAGGGATCTTCTCCAGGCTCCGCCGCCTTCTTGTGCCCCTCCAACCATTCGGCATTCTGACTCCAGCCAAGACATTCAAATTCACACTGACGGCAGCAGCGTTGGCCTGGGCGCAATCGCGGCACAACAGAAACCCAGCATCGCCAAACATTTGTTGTGTATGCTAGCTGCGGACCGAAGCCGAACGAATTTATTCTGTACCGAAAAAAAATTGCTTGCCAATCATGTGGATTATTGGATCCGAATTACATATATGGTCGCCCAATCTCTGTGATACCGTTACCATGTCGTATGCTGGTAATCCTCCCTCAAAGACACCTCTGGTCGTATTGATCATTGAGCGCTGTGTTTACAAGAATACGAAAATGAAGTCATTTATCGCTCTGTCCTCGACGCCCTATTTCGCTCACATCTTGCTTGTGATTTCGACTGCCAATCTTTCGCATCCCGTCATTTGTCTACCCTTGACACTGCCGACATGCGATGTGGACAACGCCAGGACCCCTAGAATGCTTCCGTCCTCGCTCTTGTATGCAAACCGTCAGCGGGTTCTTTAACCGACAATACGTTCCCTGCTGCCCACCATGCGAATGTCACAAAAACCCCTCCTCACCGTTGTACGTTCCGATGAAGCCCTTGCCCAGGCCCGCGCGCCTATTCGACCGCGTTGGCATATATCTTTACGGGATATTTGCTACCCCTCCGGCTGGACACCGCTGGGTTATAGTAACAGTGTATCACCTCAACGGCTACGTTGAAACGTCATCCTTGCCCGCCGCGTCTCCCCAAGACGTCGCGTCTTTGATCTTGCAACATCTCGTTCACCTAAAGGACTACGGAGCGACCGGAGCCGTGTATTCTTCTCCACCACCGTCGAATCACTTTTTGACCAATTTCGCATTTTTCACCGCTCTACAACGAACTTCCACCCTTAAACAAATGATATGATTCAACGTTTCAACCGCACATTGAAAGACAGGCTGGCGATGTAGCTATGTCTGCATTCTGCCAAATGTAACATGTGCTTACAACACCGGCAAAGCATTAGCATTGTCGCATATTCCTCCGCTTTCACCTGCAGAGCCTCCAGTGCTAAAGTTTGAGCTCGGACTTTCTGTAGGATCTACCTGAGTCCCTCATTATCGTTTCTCAAACCGATATTACCCAGTTGTCGCAGTTCCTTCATGTAAAGTTCTACCGTCTGGTCCTAGTTACCGCCGTCGCGGTGGCTCAGTGGTTATGGCGCTCGGCTGCTCACCCGAATGACGTGAGTTCGAACCCAACCGCAGCGGTCGAGTTTCGATGGAGGTGAAATTCTAGAGGCTCACGTACTGTGGGATGTCAGTGCACGTTAAAGCACTCTAGGTGGTGCTGTTCGAAATCGGAATGCTCAATTTAGCCAAAAAGTTCTTTACCTGCGAAGATATCGGCTTCACCGTCTACGCGGACGACATCACCATATGAGCTACACAGAGATCTTTGGCACACAAGGGCGAAGCTCTGCAAGCAGCTATAGGTGTTGTCGAAGAATTTGCCGAAGAGAGCGTTATTCAATGGTCCCCGTAGAAATCCGAACTTATCAGGTTGCACAGGAAAAATTACAAGTCTCAGGGAGAGATTGAGCTCTACCTAAGAAACCAAAAAATTCGGGAAGAAGAGATCAGAGTTTTGGGGCTGTGTTTACAAAGCAGTCTGAGAGAAGGTTACAGTGTCAAAACTTTAAAAACCACGACCAACAAAATATAAAGAATGATTACAAGGGTAACCTGGCATCGGAAAGGGATGAGGAATGCAGAGGCCCTCCGCCTGCTCCGAGCCACAGTCGTAAGCAGGATTACCTACGGGCTCCCATATCAAGATATTAGAATCATTGATAGAAGGACCATTGATACCATCATAAGGGGAGCCTCTAAAGCTGCCCTAAACATCCCACCAACGACATCAACGGAACATCTTTGGGCACTCGGAGTACACAACACGTTCGCGGAGCTCAAGGAAGCGGTCCTGGAAGAAGAAAAACGCCTAGCCATAACACAAGCGGGTAGGGATATTCTTACGAAACTGGGGCTGTATGGCAGGCACTACGAACAAGTGAGAGCAAATCCCAAATTCCGGCACCTGCAAGAGGGGAGATCTATGTAAAACCGATGCCCATGCACATGCACCAGATGCACCACGAGCGGTAGAATGGAAGGAGAGCCAGAGTCACAGCACTGGCAAAAACACTATAAAAAACCCGGAAACAACACACACGGACATCTGGGCCTGTGCAGAGCCAGGCATGTTCGTGATTGCTGCGGACTATGAGGAGAGGCAAAAATCATTAGAGCTTCAATCTATGCCAAGGATCCTGCGAAAACGAAATCCTTGGCCATAGCCATCAACCATCAAGACTCAGGACCGACAGGGCAAGTCATCGCAGTCAGTGACGGACTCCCGAAAAGCCTGCAGGGACAACATTGCTAGAAAACCTCACATAAGAACTAGCGCACTATTACGTACACTATCACACTCACGCAGAATAACATGGACACGTGGCCACGAAGGCCTAGCCGGAAACGAGGTGGCGGATCACCTAGCACGAGCTCTAAAAAACTGGGCAGATCCCCATCCCTACCCCACCCCTCTCTTAGCACCGTATACGGTGACAGGGTAAAATGCCTTAGGTTAGAAAAAAGATGTTTCTCACCGCCACACAAACAACTAACCTCCTCAGATGCCATTGACTGGAGGAGAATACAAACACATATCCAAGTCTTCACATTCTACACAAGATCAGACCCACACAATACCCAAGTAACTGTCTTGATGCGAGGGAAGCCCCACGCTCTACTATACGTCTTGGGAATGCCAGGGCAAACCGGACAAAAAGTAATAGTGCCGTACCCGACACACGAGTAGTGGCAGATGCCCTGACCAGCGACAAATCTGGACCAGCAAGCCTGTATCATCAAGCTAGTCAGTAAGTCAGCTGCCGCCAGCGGAGACCTGGACTAGGGCCGTGACCACCCAACTCTTGCGAATTAATCTCCTAAATCTCTCCTTCTTTCTCTCTCTCTGGAGCTCTTCACTACGGCGGCCCTAATAGCCAGAGCCACTTTGAGACGTTAATCCCCATAAAACAAACCAAACCAGCTCCTAGTTATCAAAGCTTTTCTTGAAAATCGCTATGGCCTGTACGTAATTGCCTGATGAAAACTCTAGGGCTTCAACCATAGCGGTTTCTTTTCCTGTGAGCGACACCTTTAAATAATTTAGATTTTTTTTTGCTGTGCTCATATTCGGTCGGGTGTGGTCCGCGGGCTCATACTTACTGGAAGACCTTTGCTACGGACTCTTGTCGCGAGCAAAATCTACCGTCTCCAATACTGGTAGAGTTATGCATTCATTCCCATGTGAACTGAGCTTTGCGTCGCCATTAGGACTGTTTTTAATAAAGCTACATGACGTTCCTTTGATGCCTCAATGCGCGTTGCTATCTGTGAAAGTACAGCGTAGATCTCACTGTTGGAAGTCCGCATCTGCTGTCTCTTGTGGCAAGAACTGCTCCGTTTGCGCATTGACTTCTTTAAAGCTTTTTGCTATTCAAGTTATCTGCACGCGCGTTATTGCCTGTCAATCCGCATGGCTACCGACCTGGTCTACCTCTGTGGTCACTATAGCTTCGTCATCAGCCTGCATAACACCTTTCGCTTTCGACCTAATAAGTGCATGGAGATGCTGGTCCTGAAAAGGTGTCTTGTGCGCTTTTGGTTCAGCCTCTGCTGCTGTTGTTGCGACTGCAGGAAGAATGGAAAGGAAAGTGCATGGGCCTGCTGACTGGCTCAAGCTGAGCTGCAATCGCTGCCAGGTACAGGCAGTAGGATAGTTATAAGAGATATAAAAGGAAAGATTGAAAGGGGGGAGGGGGCAAAAGGACGCGTGTCGCAAAAACCGCGTCATCTGAAGCGACGAGAGTGTTCAGCAGCTGTTCCCCGTCCGGCATGCACTCTGCTCCGCTTATACGTCCCCGCCAGGTTGTTCAGCAGCTCCGTCGTCACAGCTGCTTAGAGTAAGTCTTCTTGCTTGCGGTCTGGGAGATGTATCCTGGTCCCGGCACCATTTCTGTAATAACTAGAGAGCCGACTGCACGCATTGTACGCTTTTCAATAATAGTGGAGAAAAATCACGCGTGGGCGCCTAGATTCTGTCATTTTCCACTGCTCCTTCGCCGTGTCTTTGAAATACTTTACGTACACAATATTTAAACGTATGTTATTGGTAGATCAGGTAGGGGGACTTGTTGGTTGCTTATACTATTCTTGTCCAGACATACAGTGCGCCGAACATTTACTGTTGATCTGTGCTGACGTATAATATCAAAGTCGCGGTATCTCAGAGAAAGCACACGCATCGTTTTTAAAGATAGTTAGCAGCCATCTTAAACTGCCGCGATTCATGGAGGAAGGAATGAGATCACGAGAGGCGGTTGCGTAGCATTTTTTAAAGCTGGACGTGAAGGCTCCCCCCCCCCTTCTACTTGGCCACCGTCTCAGGGCGCTTGCGCATGCGCAGCAGACAATGAAGCAGACGGCGCAGCTGCACCAACCGTTACTATTGGCTGCGCCGTCGGGCAGACTCCAAGTAGTCCTTGGGAAAGCGCGTGACATTGCGCACACTTTTAGGCGCGCAGCTGGGATATCGAGAGCCTTCCATGGGCTATCCTTCCTCTGTGCTCCGACTTCTCGGCCTCCCAAGGGCGATATATCCACGTGTGGCAACAGTTACTAGAGTGCATCCTGAAACAGCGCAAAAAAGACAAGGGATGCGGAAGAAACCAACAGTACAAAGCGCGGTTTCCTCGTCCCTTGTCTTTTTTGCGCGGTTTCAAGATGCACTCTACAAATAGTCACCAACTAGCCCGTCTCTCTCTATTTTACTAGCAACAGTTACACTTGCGAGCAGATTACAAGGGGGTGCTTAATTTAACAACTTGTTGGGTAGCTGTTAAGCAAAGAAAAATGCCAATAGATTTGAAGTGTTGAATGTTTGACACAATGCAGTATAACTGTTTTTTTTCTTAGGAGAAAACCTGGAAGTGCCTTCTCATTGCCAGGAATCACCACCTCATGGATCCTGCCTGAAATGGGGGTATTACTACGATAAATATTCTCATTATTGTCTTTTGACCCTGCACGGATGTGGCAGAACTCGTAATTTGTTTCCCTCCTGTAAGACATGCATGGAGGCCTGCAACAGTAAGTTTATGAACTTATTCTGCAGTGACAGTAAGGACTAGTAGAGAGTGCGCACGTCCGTGTATTTCGGCACATCATTAAATCATCATTTTCTGCGCAATGCAGGGAGCTTGAGCTCCTAGAGGCGCCCTAAACCAATGTGCCAGCTCTGTGACCGCTGTAGAAATCAAACCACCAAAAAAAATGAATTTTACGCACATATTAAAAAGAATTGTTTCGGCTTGTGTTGTCTGGGCGTTCTCTTGTAATCATTCCGCACATCATCCTAACTGGTTATTTGTTTACTGGGTATGCTGAAAATAAATAGATTATTACGCTTTTCCCGCCCTGTCATATTGAAGAAATGTGCTATGTATTGCTTGTTGCTAAAGCACGAAAATATTTCTTTTCCATTGCTTGCATTTAACAAGGCGTTCGCCGCATAAGTTGGTAGAGATATGAAAATATGTTCCACTGATCAGGCTAGCCAAAGTCTATATGCAATGTTCCCAGCTAAGACGATCGCACTTCTGAGATGTGCCTTGTGCTTCGCGCTTTCAGCCCATGTAAACAACCGCACACAATCGAAATTAACCACAGGTCTGGCGCTGCGACGTCTGTCCTATAACATTAAACTTAGCTCCAGAGGCGTCAAGCACTCTTAGTTATAATAGTCGACGTGCTATTGGCCTGTTAGCCTTTACAGGTTAGTCCATAACTGCCGGTTTTAACTAGTAAGCTGTTTCTATAGTCCCCATGTTGTGATTTCATTTCAATTGTCGACTTTTTCAGGTATTTTACACTGATAATTTTTCTCAACTTAATAAAAAATTTTAATTTCTTACTATACTTTTGTTTCACTACCATAATTTTATAGCTTCACTTTATGCCTTTTTGTACTTCGTGTATTTACCCTATCAGATGTACTTTCCCGTACTTTGTTGAGTATTGATGTTCAATGAACAGTACAAGTATCGCATCGTTCGTTCATGTTGTAACTTGCTTCAGAGGCCCTTGTCCTGCAGTGGCTGAGGACGGGGCATATTCACCATTCTACTGCAAACACTTCTTGACGTGCCGCAAACCGCTACAGTCCTTCATTTTCTTCGTTCCTCTCAGGAGTGGTTAAACTGCAGCAAAACACACATGGTTTCATTCGGTGGTTTCAAAATAGGTGTCTATGGGCGCACACATACACAAACAACCAAGAAAGGTTTTCAACAAAAGCTTCTTACCTACCACTAACCTCTACTTAAGACTACCGCAAATTTTAACAGCGCATCACATGGTCGCACTTCCTGTATTAATACTTAATGTCTGGGGGACCCGGCAATAAAGACGAAAGAAACAGCACTGCGTGTGTTTACGATACATAGGAGGAGTTAAATTGTCACTTAAGAGTGATGAGCGGGTTATGTTCTCCGCACCATGAGTTGTGCATCCACTTCAGACAAAGCCTTCTCCTAATAATATCCAACCCGATCTTGCCTCAGCCCTGGCCACATTATCCCGACAAAGTTCCTAATCTCATTCGCTCATCTGGCACTTTGTCGCCCCAACCGCATTTGCCTCTGCCTTCCAAACCACCCCGTTACCCTTGGTGGCCGTCGCATGACATGTTGTGGCCATTGCAATTGACTCTTTTTGAGTTCACTTTAGGAGATTGCCGAAAACATTTTACCGCGACCGCTTTTGAGTGCCCTTCCCTCGATTTAGCGTCGTCATCGTTGTCGTCGTCGTCGTCGTCGTAGTAGTAGTAGTAGTAGTAATAGTAGTAGTAGTAGTAGTAGTAGTAGTAGTAGTAGCAGTAGTAGTAGTAGTAGTAGTAGTAGTAGCAGTAGTAGCAGTATGTCTTAGTCGTCGGCGTAACCAGTGGGTGCGTTGCCAAGGGAACCACTGGGCCGGTGGTAACTAGGGAAGGAGTACGGTATGGTTTCAGTAAAGCAATCAATGAAGCAAAGCTGTGTTCTACATACTGTGTTCGAGTATTTAGCTTATCATGCCTAGCTTTTCTCGACCTCTACAACTAACAGCTACTGTTGCCGCCAGTAGCGACCACCGCGTTACAGAAAAACGATAACTTAAACAGGTAATATTTAAAAAATGGCTATAGGTTCAGACATTCCGCATCAGAATGGTAATGATCATGGCAAAATCTTCCTTATGGCAACAGAACGTGACCTGCAAAAGGCGTGTTGCTCTCGCATCAATAATGTGAGACGAGAATACAAAAAGGAATGTACCTAACATCCAAAAGTTCCTTGTTAATGTTGAATTCTTCAGTTCGATCGTACATGTGTTGGAAGCCGTTCTAACTAGAGCCGTTTGTCGCGGATTCCTGGCCTTGTATACGGAAGAATGGTTAGAAAGGTTTGTGCCAGACTTAGCTGCTAACCGCAAAGCAGAAATTATTCTCTAAATTTTTCTCCTTCTTTTTTTTTGCTTCGTATGCAATGAGCAAGATTTTGTGTCTACTATGTTTGCGTGTCTATCTAGCACTACTTCCATGCAAGTGTTGCCCTTGGAACCTAGCGGCTGCGACAAGATCTGGATTTTTTTCAGGGAAGTGCACCAGCCGAGCTCTCTACACAAGAGAGACGCGGGGTGTACACGTTTTCTACAGATGCGTCAGTGCAGCCCAACGTTTTTAGTTTTCTTAAGTTTTATGCATGTCATACTGCAGGGAAACTCCTGCTACATCAAAGGACACCTCAAATATGCTTTAGATCTCAATACCAGCTTCTTTGTAAAAAATAATGTCCTAATATTTACGCATAATACAACTAAATTTTGAGAAAGTCCCAGCTTCAAACTCAATAAAATTATTCTTGTTGAATGGCATTCATGACTGAGTTTCTTCTGCGACATCAAAATGCTGATGGCAGCAACATAATTTATGTTTAACATTAACGACAAACAGAACACAAGATCGTAGGCACATCGATTGAAGTTCTTGTTTCGTAACATACGTTATCAGAATGAAAAATATGATCCTTAAATATATCTCTGTCATTTTTGCCACTTGCAGGAGGAAAGTATGTGGAACAAATCTGCCGAAATAAAACACACTAGACGCCAGGAGCTGAAGCTTGTACCAGTAAGAAACAAGGTGATAACGGCATTCAGCGGCATGCAGTTCAACACCGCTTTAATTAAGACCAAATGCTTATCAAAACAAAGTTTTCCTAATTTTGCGCGAAACCTTTGCGCCCACATGAGAAAAAAAATGTTAATTCTTATTACGCTGCTCATACCGAACATATCAAAACTCTGCAGTTTTCAACCTTCCTCACTACAAACGACTGAGGACTGAAAAATTAAAAAAAGCAAATTACTCTTCCATCAGTAGTCATGTATTTTCTTTTCTACATTTTGTCCTTTTCTTTCAAATGAGGAATAAACCTTCAGTTCGCAGTGGTGCTTAACCCTGTTGCCCACTCTCTTTTTGTCTCTTCTTTATACCTCCCTCTCTCATATATATGCTGCGTCTGCAAATGCTTTCATTGATCGCAGTCATCACCGCTGCTAAGTGCTTTCACAGAGCATAGTGAAGGCAGACAATCTTCATTTCGGCTGTCTAACTCACTTCCCACCTACATTTATGCTAAATGAAATGTTTGGTGTTGCTTTTACTGCGATTGTACGCCAGCGTTATCTCTGTGAAGTCATGCTATTTTTTGAGTGCAGTGACTCGGCGACTGAAGCATTGACCCTCCAAAAGCGCCAAGCACTTCCCCAACCCATTCGACATTCCAGAAGCGTCTCCGACCATCAATCCTCCTACCTCAACGCTGTCGCGTGGCGTTAATCAATGTAAGCCTACGCCGCAGTGAGTTTCAGTGGCAGGAAACGCAAGAAGACTGTCTGAAACCCCTCAGGGTCTTCACAAATCAAAGTGCTACCTTTTTGCATGTGTTCGGCCCCGGGCACTTTCCAGCACATGATCGAGGCCGCGCTCGTTATTTAAATTGGCAATCCTACACAGTCGAACTTGAGGACGTGACTGTCCTCTCAGAAGCGTTCTAGCAACACCTTGAACGCTTGCGGACACTGCTCGAAGCCACACGTTTTGCCGCGCCTTCAGCTTAAGCCAGAGAAATGCCACTTCGGATGCCAAGAAATTAAGTCTCTCGGTCTTGTCGTCAGAGCCGCTAGTGCATTATTCGAACCTGACAAAACTGCAGCCCTGGCACATATGACGGAAGCCAACAGTTATCGAAGGTCTAGCAGTTTTACCGCTCCTTCTGGCGCGAAAGCGGCGCGACGCTTCTTAGGCTTTACCGTCGCCGTCATCACCGTTTCATCGAAAAATCGCTGAATTTTCTGAACCGCTGAAACATTTTAGATGTGAGCGTCAGCCTTTCATTGCCTCCTGTAAGCAAGACGCGGTTTTTGCTGACCTAAGCCTAGGGCTTGAACGACCCCTCCCCCCCCCCCCTCTTTTTGCCCCATTTAACAAGTGAGCTGACGCGGCGTTACATACATACGCCACTCAGATGTAGCCTATTTCAGACGACAGTGTATGTGTCGGTGTTGGAGCTTTCCTTGTGCAATGCCAAGAGGGTTTTAGAAGAATATCTCATGCCAGGCGCTCTCTTTCAAACACTGCAGCAAATTTGTTTAACAATTTTGAACAAAATTTAAACATTTCAAACTGCGAGAGCAATACCCAAGCGCCCGAAAAAAACATTACTGAAATTCGTCAGGTGTCAAAAAAACCTCGTGTAACCATGCAAGCTTTTATGCTCGCTAGACGACTAGTGCCTAAATAATAGCCTGATGCAGCACCGTAACGACGTTGAAAATGCAGATTCCCTTAACCCTAGCACGCATTGATGAGATTGCAAGTGCATTCCGCTGATCAAAAATTGTCTAGTTGTTGCAAAAAACCAAGTTCTGTTGTTCAAGAAACAAACAACAACAAGGTTACAAACATGAAACCAGGCTAGAGAGACCAGAAGCAAGGGTGATATCTGTGTAAGTGCCCCGGCGATATCTCGGTCGGAAAAAGAAAAATTGTTTCTCGAACAGTACGTCAGAGCCAATGTTCTATACCGGACTTTTGGTGCCTGCCGTGCTTATGACTCATTGTCTGGTTGCCCTAGGTGTACATATATATGCCTTGCGCGCCAAACAAATGCCAGTTGTTAATTCAGTGCTGTGTTGTCTCTGTCTCTTCTCTTCCCTCTGCTCTCTTCTTAGTTCGTATGCCATTGCAC
The DNA here is from genome assembly GCF_052857255.1 of Amblyomma americanum. Taxonomy (NCBI): domain Eukaryota; kingdom Metazoa; phylum Arthropoda; class Arachnida; order Ixodida; family Ixodidae; genus Amblyomma; species Amblyomma americanum. Next base: position 169,774,358 of record NC_135501.1, on the reverse strand, counting down.
TGCTTCACGTCCATCGCGAAAAACAACTCGCCCAAGAGTTCGTGGTTTGAAAATGTTATTCCCCTGGCGCGTTGTTCGCACTTCGAAAACATGTGAAACAGTTCTATTATAAATACGGAGGCAGGTGAAAGAGCAGGGCTGAAATCGATCATGCAAGCCCCACCGCAGGCAAGCGACCTCCAAGCGGCCCGCCATTCCGTCTAGCTCCGATTGCTTCAAGCGCCACGGCTTCAAGTATTACTGAGCGGACTCCACGCCAAGCGGATGATGGCAGAATAACAAGTATTCTAGGGACAAAAGCGGTGCTATGAGCACGCGCTATTCTTCAACAGCATTGAGTCACAGCTTTCAGATGGCACTGCCGGCCCTGCAAAGGTGATGGGTCTGAGCCCGGCGGAAAGTTGCTGCGATGTCTGTTTACCGCAACTCCGACGCATGGCGCTAACGATTCATTATGAATGCACTGACACGCGCCAATCGGCTTTATTGTGGAAATATTTGGCAAGTGCTATGTCAAAACTTGTTAATATATCATTCTGACCACTGAATTTCACCTTTGTGCGCAGTTCCAGCGCGAATGAGCGCGTGGTTTAACCAGGAAGGCCGTTTTCGATTAAAGGTTTATCGCGTCATTTTTTTTCGTAGAGCTACCATTTTGTTTAGTACAGCTACGACTAGGCCTGGTACCACTTCGATTTCGTGGCGACCAGGACTGTAATATGCGCTGCATGTTTCGCACTGCTAGACAAATGAAACGAGTAGATTCAGGGCGTAGTAGTCGCCCACACTCAAACCACGGCGCTGATGCTAACGCTAGTGCAAGATTTTGCAGTTCCATCTTTTTTTTTAGTAGCGTGCACGTAAGCACGCACGCGCACGCAGACACACACGCACATGTGTATGCACAAATCCCACTTACGATCCCCGTTGCGAACGTGGTGATGATACTTGTTTTTTTTCGCACAAGGGCATCTAAGGCCAAAGAGCGCCAAACACAGTGCTCTTGGTCGACTCAAGGTAAAATATGTACATATTGTTCAAATCAACACAAAGTTTATAGCGCCTAAGAGTAGTGAGTGTGTGCATAATTAAAGTGTGCCAAGAGGGTATATAATTCCGGTGGAATGTCCTAGAATAGTGTATAGCGCATAAAGAATTGTCATAAGACTCGTTACATATAGAAAACGAAGCCAGGCAACCTGAACCACAATGCTTGCTTGAGCAAGAGGAGCGAGGCATCTGGCAGCATTGGCTAAGCGCAGCATTCTCCTCAGCAATTAGAAGGTGCGGAGGTTGCCTGGAATAAGGGATATCTTGTAAAAAGCCGACACGAGTAAAAAATTTTAAAAAATTATCCGATGAAAACTTGCGGTCATCACCTAAAGATAAGGACGGGTGCATCGGCATATTAAATATGTATAGTTGTGGAAAGTGCCTTCGTATTTCCGTCTCCAAACTGGGGCACTTGATTAATAATTGAATGACAGAGGTGTGGGCTCAACATCTCGCACATTGTCGTGTCGGCGTATTCTTTAAAAGATGCCAGTGTGTGATGTATGTATGCCCTATCCGCAGTCTGCAGAGAGCAAGTTCTTCGAACCTATTCTGTTTTTCTGTGGCATACCATCCAATCCTTGGTTTTATTGTGTGCAGTTTATTGTCTGTTTGTTCGTCCCAATCCTGCTGCCACAAGTTACAAGTTACAGGCGTTTGGATAACTTCCTTCAACATTGGCCAAAATATACTTGACTTGGATTACATGTAATGAGAAGCCTGACAGCTTGCAATTCGTACTAGCCTTTTTTGAAGGAATAACCTCGGCAGACACGAATGATGTCTGGAAAGATGCAAAATATTGCTTATTGCTCTGTATTTAATCATCGTGTAGGGGACTGATGCTGAAATTATCCAGTGCAACGTTTTTCCCTAATAGATTTTATCTGGGATAAAAAAGCGTATGAATTTCATTCTTCAGACTATCTGTGTGTCAGAGATCATGAAAGCGCTTTGTTTACTGCAGTGTAGTTGTTAGTCCGGCCTTGTGCATACTAATGCTAGAGGTGCAGCAGTTCGCGTGCGCATTTTCTTGACCACCTACGTGCAGCTCGTTGGTGAAGGAAGGCGACTACGATGACGACGAAGAAGAAGATTCATGATTCAGGGAGGTTGATAAAGGTGGGTTGCACTTTTACTTGCCTCAAAAACAGCGGTGGTTGCCGGCAGAGTAAAATCACCTTCGATAGCCTCCCAATGAAACTATTTCCATGAACTTCGAGAACACCGCCGTGAACATCCCCCGGAAGCATGCGCTGATGTCGGGAAGAAAGTGAGGCGCTTTTTTGTGAAGCAAATCGGAAGGAATGCCGAGAAAAAACCCTTAGCAACCATGAAGGAGAGACGCCGGTAACACACCCACATCTATGTGTCCATGAGAACGGAACTGGAAGACTCAAATATCTATGAAATAGCCGTGGTGCTACTCATTATTTCCACCGTGAGTTCAGCAAAAAGCGGTTCGGTTTACTTTTATCAGAACCACGCCCATTGGCTATTGTTATCCCCAATATGATTGAAGCGAAAGGTGCAGTTTCCGGCGCTTGCGCGCTATTCTTCAGCATGCTGATACATTCTCCTTGTACTTAGAAATCTACAGTTTGATTTACTCTAGTTTGCCTCTTCTCGCGCAGCCCTGATTTTTCCACTGTTGTGAAGAGACCAGAACCTATAAGTTGACAATAGCCGCCACCACCGGCGTGTCATGCGCCCTGAAACACGGCAAATCCCTGATTCAGCTGCAGCCTTGGTTGAATTTGCCGACAATAGAGGTAGCAGTAGCTATGAGCACCCTGCCTTATTATCCGAGCTTAGTTCACAGGGCGAAAAAATTTGAAGGAACCAAGACAGAAGATCGGTTGAAGCGATTTGCTTTGTTTCTCATTTTGCTGGTTTTTCACGGCACAGTGGCCATCTTGAATACTGTACTGACATTGCTGACGTGAATTGTCTCACTTAAAGTATTTCCACAGGGTTTGGGAGGATTCAGTGCCGGATACACTGCGAAAGGTTCACCCGACTGACTTTCTCAATGGCGTGCCGATCTATAACTCTCAAAGACATTGTTTTCTTGCCAGAAGACTGTCTAGGCTGCAAATTTCGTTTTCATTACCTCTTGATATTGGATAAACGGATATTTTTATTGGGAAGAGCTTCTTGACAACGTTTTTTTCTTTGTGAATAGCAGCATATATTTTTAAGGGTTCTTTAGTTTATACCCAAAACCTTTTTTTGCGTCATATAAAATTTAATAAGAGAAGGAATTTGAACAAATTTTCTAATATTACGAAGTGTGCTTGGTTCCATTTGATGTATTGTTCTAAGTGTTAAACCGAATATTTCTTCGGCCGGAAAGTTGACCAGAATGCAAATACTGCCTTTTTTTGGCACCGCAGGGAAGAACCTAAAGCCTTGCATTCGTGGAAGGCTGCGTCTTTTCATCCACTTGCCAGTCTGAAACAAGCCGTCCAATTCATTTCAGTTGATTTTAGGGAGACGGAAAAGATAAGCGATAACTCTATCGGCCCTCCGTCGTTTCGAACTCGGTGCAACACGAGGTCGTTGGGCTTCGCGTGGACAATCGGCAACAGATTTTCCAAGATGGTAGGATTTTCAGTCGCAGCTGTAAGCTCATTCGCCTCATTAATCAGTAACATAAATATGAAGTGAGGTATAACACGCAGAGACCGCTAAATTAACCCGTCTCTGCAATGGCCGCCATGTTTATTTCATGGCGTCTTTCAAATATACTCTTGTGTTCTTTGGTACTGGCGAGCAATGACAGCACAGCAGCCAACTCTAAATAAACTAGTCAAATTTCTTGGCTCAGTATTGCGAAGTCCTATGAAAGATTTTTCTGAGTAAGTCAAGCACACGAAAAATTTCAAACTCTTTATTTCCTGCATGAGGAGCATCACAAGCATAAACCACACCATGCATTTCAACAAAACAACAGACTCCAAGGCTCTTGGTGAAAGCAATTAATTAAACCAAGGTCATGTGTGGCCTTGAAATCCTTTTTGCAAACGGCAGTGCACTAATTCCCCATTTCTCCCTCCGCATGCCAGTGATACCTGGCTTGCTTTCAACGAGCAGGCAAGGTAATTTTGAAGTTTTCTTCTGGATTCTTGCTCTTCTCTTCACGCTTAATGAATCAAGCTCGGAGGTATTTTACAGCCCTTCGCTGGTGCCGGAGGTTGACTGGCCAAACAAACCTAGAAAAGTGTAGTGGCCGTATTGACGCAGCCCGGACCAATTACTGTATATATAAGTAAAGTTGTGTAAAGTTTTGTTTCATGGTATTTTTATGCGAATATGTGTAAAGTGCATGCATTTAAATGTTCTCTAAGCCTATGTTTGTCTTATGTGCTGACAAGAACACACAAAAGTTTGACGTTGTATACCTTTGATGATTTACTGCAGATTTAGTGGGCAGCTGCTTTCGAAAGTCTACGTAGCATCTTCTTTACTGTATTTGTAGATATGGATCTTGAAGTTAGCCACTGGGCCGGGTAAGAAAATGGTATTGTGTGGTACCTAACATTTTTTTCGCTAATCTTGCCTGAGTGCACCAGTTAGCCTGAAGTGTAGCGAACAAATGCGGACGTCCTGTTTGCATGATTTTTAAAGATTAGCTGTTATATTGCTTTGATTACATTTAGGTGACCGTCTCAAGCTCGTCCCTATCTGTAATACCTGTCCAAAAATTGTGGTTGCAAATTTTTTTATTTTCTTCTGTTTAAGAGAAATGTCAATTGTAATTTATAGGTCTTTGTTGCCTTTTGTTCATTACATTAGGCGGACTGTTCAATTTCTTTTCAATTCAATAAGGTTGACATGCTGTAGCTAAGCAGCCTTTTAATTGCTGCTGGCGTTAATATTTCAGTTATGTGTATAGCTTAGTAACTGCCACATTTGTGAAAATCCATTGCTATATGTAATAGTGGTCTTCGTAATTTAGTGTTGTTGAATGTCCAATAAAATGGACGTACTTCGCATGAGCCAATGAAATTGTGAACAAAGTGTTTTGAGGACGTGCAAGTAACAATATTTTTGTAGACTGCGTGAACAGTGCAGTCTCGCAGAAATAATGGCTAACAAATTTTTACAACCTTGCAATGTGTAAGTAAAATTCACGAACAGTGTTTTAATCGATAATAAAAGAACTGAGTGCAAGCTGTATCCCATATTTCTGCGTGATTCTTAATGAGAATCGTTTTGCCTTTATATTGCGATTTCGAGGAATCATAGCCTGGATAAGAATGGTACTCGAAAGATATTTTAAATGCGCGAGTGGAGCATGACATACAAAATTTTCTTTAAAAAGCTTCAATAAAGAGTGCGCAAATAAGTGACAAAAATGAACGCGTTTAAAGAATAAAATACTAAAAATTATTAGTTTTAAGACAATATCATTTGTTGGGCGAGTTGGTGCCTACGATGATCCATAACAGCGCGATAGACGGGACAGTGTTGTGTCCTCTCTTCTCTGCCCCGTCTGTCGCGCTGTTATGTATCATGATCATATTTTTAAGAACTCCTAAAAGCAGAATGATATAGCAAACATTTTTTTTTCCAAAGTGGAGCTGCCCACAGTGGGCTTCCGTGTGCAGTGCTCAAAATCTGTAACTTCAGGGATTTGGTTTTTATACCTCAGTGAAGAGACAGTAAACTCTAAGAGAAGGAGAAAAAAGACTGTGTTGCAGGAATTTGGTACGTAGATCCGTTACGACGGTCTTGTTTTGGCTTTCTTAGCCCACCGTCTCCCCAACTCCGCTTTTCTTGCGCATTGTGGGAACCCCGTCAAGGTTCGTTCAGCTGGCGCCGGAGCCATGGTTCGTATTTTTTTTAACGGAAGTGTCGTATGCACAGTGAAGTCAGATTAAAGATGTTTCCTTGCCGCCACCGCCGCTTGTGTCGTTTTGTTTTCGCGGCGTACGGCGATAGGCTTCGACGCGGCTGCGACGTCGTATGTACGCATGGCGCCACGATCTTGCCACGCAAGCATCCAGGAGAAAGGCGGTGAAGACAGCGGTCCGATGCACTTTTTTTACCCAGCGTTTTTGCCCTCTTCCTTACAACATTACTGCGTAACTATATGGACGGAACGGTGCTAACTGGGCACTCCGTATTTTTGGTGTGGAAATCTACTCAAGATCTAACAGTGTATTTTGAACCTCGATTAGCGAGGACAGTAGACGACAAGCTATTTTACACCGATCTAGGCTGATCTTTGTTTAGTCTGCTGATCAAAGGTTCCGTATACATGACGCAAGCTTTCTGGAGCATTTAGCTATCCTTATCTTAGTATGCACTGTATTTCATGGCAGGCCTCCCGTAATTGAGGAAGCGCTTTTCGGGTTGAAAATACGGCTTTGGTAGAATATTAATACAGGCTGACGGATGTCAAGAAACAGGAGAATCATTTTAAGTGTAAGTTGACTAGCAAAATTCTCGTTTGAACTTTTTACCTTTCGGTGATACGCTCGTGGTTGCCATTAGATATTTTTAACTTTCCATCAGCCATAGTTATTTTAGTCTTGATAATTTGAAAACCTCGATCCGCCTGAATAAATTTTGGCTATTTCTCGCGCAATTAAAAAGTCTAGTGAGTGCTGTGCTCGCGCACCTGCGTTCACTTGCGAACATCACTTCATGGCCCCCGTGCCAAGGGGTCTTCTCTGGCACGACTCCGCTTGAGCAGCGAGCTCGCAGAGCGGGCTGTACAGAGACGGCCACGTGCCGCGCGTGCCAAGGCTGGGCGTGCCGCTGTGGCGCGACTTCCGAATTGCGCGAAAATTATCCAAAAGTTCTTCAGGCACAGCGTCGAGGATAGCCACATTTGTAAAATCCTGAGATCTTATATCGCTATTACTGATATCGAAAAACAAATAGCTAGTTGCCATGACGCGCCTATCTGAGAAAACATCAGGCCGAACGTTGACTTATGCTTCTTCGGTTCGACTGCTGCGTTTCGTTAGTAAACCTAGTTGAATGTCAGTCCCGAACCGCTGGAAGCGCCTTAAACTCGTTGCAACACAAACAACTCGCCAACTATGCGCAACCCCACTCAAAGAAATTAGGCAGTGAAAATTCTGACCTGCATGGTCGACGCATTGGGAACGGACCCTGCTTTGCTTTTTATGCCTAAAAAGCAGGGAGTTCAGACGTTGGGTCTCACTGGCCGGATCGCGCCTAACACGGGTGGCGCCCGCTCAAATGTGGCACCTCATTTGGTTGGACGGCTGTGCAGCCGCGCCTCTTCTACCAAGCCCAGTTGCAGCACTTAACGCGGCCACAACGCAATCGCCTTGAAGCTGTAAATCGAGAAGCTATGAGGGTCATCACTTGCCTTCCCCGCGTCTGTCCTATCGGGGCCCCCGAAGAGGGTGCCCAGCTAAGCACACTAGATGGCCGGCTGCAGCAGAGAAACGATGGCCGTATGCTTAAGGACTGCCTTTCGCACACCACGTATGCTTTAAGAGCTTATTCTTCGTCGCACTCCATTCTGCAAAGGCTACAGCGGAGAAACGAAGGTCGTAGGCTTAAGGACTGCCTTTCGCACACCACGCATGCTTTAAGAGCTTATGCTTCGTCGCACTCCATTCTCTAGGGGCTACAGCAGAGAAACGATGGTCGTAGGCTTAAGGACTGCCTTTCGCACACAACGTATGCTTTAAGAGCTTATGCTTTGTCGCACTCCATTCTGTAGGGGCTACAGCCGAGAAACGATGGTCGTAGGCTTAAGGACTGCCTTTCGCACACCACGTATGCTTTAAGAGCTTATGCTTTGTCGCACTCCATTCTGTAGGGGCTAAAGTAGAGAAACGATGGCCGTATGCTTAAGGACTGCCTTTCGCACACCACGCATGCTTTAAGAGCTTATGCTTCGTCGCACTCCATTGTGCTGGGGCTACAGCGGAGAAACGATGGTCGTAGGCTTAAGGACTGCCTTTCGCACACCACGTATGCTTTAAGAGCTTATGCTTTGTCGCACTCCATTCTGTAGGGGGTACAGCGGAGAAACGATGGTCGTAGGCTTAAGGACTGCCTTTCGCACACCACGTATGCTTTAAGAGCTTATGCTTTGTCGCACTCCATTCTGTAGGGGCTAAAGCAGAGAAACGATGGCCGTATGCTTAAGGACTGCCTTTCGCACACCACGCATGCTTTAAGAGCTTATGCTTCGTCGCACTCCATTGTGCTGGGGCTACAACGGAGAAACGATGATCGTAGGATTAAGGACTGCCTTTCGCACACCACGTATGCTTTAAGAGCTTATGCTTTGTCGCACTCCATTCTGTAGGGGCTACAGCAGAGAAACGATGGTCGTAGGCTTAAGGACTGCCTTTCGCACACCACGCATGCTTTAAGAGCTTATGCTTCGTCGCACTCCATTGTGCTGGGGCTACAGCGGAGAAACGATGGTCGTAGGCTTAAGGACTGCCTTTCGCACACCACGTATGCTTTAAGAGCTTATGCTTTGTCGCACTCCATTCTGTAGGGGCTACAGCAGAGGAACGATGGTCGTAGGCTTAAGGACTGCCTTTCGCACACCACGCATGGTTTAAGAGCTTATGCTTCGTCGCACTCCATTGTGCTGGGGCTACAACGGAGAAACGATGGTTGTATGCTTAAGGACTGCCTTTCGCACACCACGCATGCCTTAAGAGCTTATGCTTCGTCGCAATCCATTCTGCAGGGGCTACAGCAGAGAAACGATGGTCGTAGGCTTAAGGACTGCCTTTCGCACACCACGTGTGCTTTAAGAGCTTATGCTTTGTCGCACTCCATTCTGTAGGGGCTACAGCAGAGAAACGATGGTCGTAGGCTTAAGGACTGCCTTTCGCACACCACGTATGCTTTAAGAGCCTATGCTTTTTCGCACTCCATTCTGTAGGGGCTACCGCAGAGAAACGATGGCCGTATGCTTGAGGACTGCCTTTCGCACACTACGCATGCTTTAAGAGCTTATGCTTCGTCGCACTCCATTGTGCTGGGGCTACAGCAGAGAAACGATGGTCGTAGGCTTAAGGACTGCCTTTCGCACACCAAGTATGCTTTAAGAGCTTATGCTTTTTCGCACTCTATTCTGTAGGGGCTACAGCAGAGAAACGATGGCCGTATGCTAAAGGACTGCCTTTCGCACACCACGCATGCTTTAAGAGCTTATGCTTCGTCGCACTTCATTCTGTAGGGGCTACAACAGAGAAACGATGGTCGTAGGCTTAAGGACTGCCTTTCGCACACCACGTATGCTTTAAGAGCTTATGCTTTGTCGCACTCCATTCTGTAGGGGCTACAGCAGAGAAACGATGGTCGTAGGCTTAAGGACTGCCTTTCGCACACCACGTATGCTTTAAGAGCTTATGCTTTTTCGCACTCCATTCTGTAGGGGCTACAGCAGAGAAACGATGGCCGTATGCTTAAGGACTGCCTTTAGCACACCACGCATGATTTAAGAGATTATGCTTCGTCGCACTCTATTCTGCAGGGGCTACAGCAGAGAAACGATGGTCGTAGGCTTAAGGACTGCCTTTCGCACACCACGTATGCTTTAAGAGCTTATGCTTTTTCGCACTCCATTCTGTAGGGGCTACAGCAGAGAAACGATGGCCGTATGCTTAAGGACAGCCTTTCGCACACCACGCATGCATTAAGAGCTTATGCTTCGTCGCATTCCATTCTGCAGGGGCTACAGCAGAGAAACAATGGTCGTAGGCTTAAGGACTGCCTTTCGCACACCACGTATGCTTTAAGAGCTTATGCTTTTTCGCACTCCATTCTGTAGAAGCTACAGCAGAGAAACGTTGGCCGTATGCTTAAGGACTGCCTTTCGCACACCACGCATGCTTTAAGAGCTTATGCTTCGACGCACTCCATTCTGCAGGGGCTACAGCAGAGAAACGATGGTCGTAGGCTTAAGGACTGCCTTTCGCACACCACGTATGCTTTAAGAGCTTATGCTTTTTCGCACTCCATTCTGTAGGGGCTACAGCAGAGAAACGATGGCCGTATGCTTAAGGACTGCCTTTCACACACCACGCATGCTTTAAGAGCTTATGCTTCGTCGCACTCCATTCTGCAGGGGCTACAGCAGAGAAACGATGGTCGTAGGCTTAAGGACTGCCTTTCGCACACCACGTATGCTTTAAGAGCTTATGCTTTTTCGCACTTCATTCTGTAGGGGCTACAGCAGAGAAACGATGGCCGTATGCTTAAGGACTGTCTTTCGCACACCACGCATGCTTTAAGAGCTTATGCTTCGTCGCACTCCATTCTGCAGGGGCTACAGCAGAGAAACAATGGACGTAGGCTTAAGGACTGCCATTCGCACACCAGGTGTGCTTTAAGAGCTTATGCTTTTTCGCACTCCATTCTGTAGTGGCTACAGCGGAGAAACGATGGTAGTAGGCTTAAGGACTGCCTTTCGCACACCACGTATGCTTTAAGAGCTTATGCTTCGTCGCACTTCATTCTGCTGGAGCTACAGCAGAGAAACAATGGTCGTAGGCTTAAGGACTGCCATTCGCACACCACGTATGCTTTAAGAGCTTATGCTTTGTCGCACTCCATTCTGTAGGGCTACAGCAGAGAAACGATGGTCGTAGGCTTAAGGACTGCCTTTCGCACACCCCGTATGCTCTAAGAGCTTATGCTTCGTCGCACTTCATTCTGCTGGGGCTACAGCAGAGAAACAATGGTGGTAGGCTTAGGGACTGCCATTCGCACACCACGTATGCTTTAAGAGCTTATGCTTTTTCGCACTCCATTCTGTAGGGGCTACAGCAGAGAAACGATGGTCGTAGGCTTAAGGACTGCCTTTCGCACATCACGTATGCTTTAAGAGCTTATGCTTCGTCGCACTTCATTCTGCTGGGGCTACAGCAGAGAAACAATGGTCGTAGGCTTAAGGACTGTCATTCACACACCACGTATGCTTTAAGAGCTTCTGCTTTTTCGCACTCCATTCTGTAGGGCCTACAGCAGAGAAACGATGGTCGTAGGCTTAAGGACTGCCTTTCGCACACCACGTATGCTTTAAGAGCTTATGCTTCGTCGCACTTCATTCTGCTGGGGCTACAGCAGAGAAACGATGGCCGTATGCTTAAGGACAGCCTTTCGCACACCACGCATGCTTTAAGAGCTTATGCTTCGTCGCATTCCATTCTGCAGGGGCTACAGCAGAGAAACAATGGTCGTAGGCTTAAGGACTGCCTTTCGCACACCACGCATGCTTTAAGAGCTTATGCTTCGACGCACTCCATTCTGCAGGGGCTACAGCAGAGAAACGATGGTCGTAGGCTTAAGGACTGCCTTTCGCACACCACGTATGCTTTAAGAGCTTATGCTTTTTCGCACTCCATTCTGTAGGGGCTACAGCAGAGAAACGATGGCCGTATGCTTAAGGACTGCCTTTCACACACCACGCATGCTTTAAGAGCTTATGCTTCGTCGCACTCCATTCTGCAGGGGCTACAGCAGAGAAACGATGGTCGTAGGCTTAAGGACTGCCTTTCGCACACCACGTATGCTTTAAGAGCTTATGCTTTTTCGCACTTCATTCTGTAGGGGCTACAGCAGAGAAACGATGGCGGTATGCTTAAGGACTGTCTTTCGCACACCACGCATGCTTTAAGAGCTTATGCTTCGTCGCACTCCATTCTGCAGGGGCTACAGCAGAGAAACAATGGTCGTAGGCTTAAGGACTGCCATTCGCACACCAGGTGTGCTTTAAGAGCTTATGCTTTTTCGCACTCCATTCTGTAGTGGCTACAGCGGAGAAACGATGGTAGTAGGCTTAAGGACTGCCTTTCGCACACCACGTATGCTTTAAGAGCTTATGCTTCGTCGCACTTCATTCTGCTGGAGCTACAGCAGAGAAACAATGGTCGTAGGCTTAAGGACTGTCATTCGCACACCACGTATGCTTTAAGAGCTTCTGCTTTTTCGCACTCCATTCTGTAGGGACTACAGCAGAGAAACGATGGTCGTAGGCTTAAGGACTGCCTTTCGCACACCACGTATGCTTTAAGAGCTTATGCTTCGTCGCACTTCATTCTGCTGGGGCTACAGCAGAGAAACAATGGTCGTAGGCTTAAGGACTGCCATTCGCACACCACGTATGCTTTAAGAGCTTATGCTCTTTCGCACTCCATTCTGTAGGGGCTACAGCAGAGAAACGATGGCCGTATGCTTAAGGACTGCCTTTAGCACACCACGCATGATTTAAGAGCTTATGCTTCGTCGCACTCTATTCTGCAGGGGCTACAGCAGAGGAACGATGGTCGTAGGCTTAAGGACTGCCTTTCGCACACCACGTATGCTTTAAGAGCTTATGCTTTTTCGCACTCCATTCTGTACAAGCTACAGCAGAGAAACGATGGCCGTATGCTTAAGGACTGTCTTTCGCACACCACGCATGCTTTAAGAGCTTATGCTTCGTCGCACTCCATTCTGCAGGGGCTACAGCAGAGAAACAATGGTCGTAGGCTTAAGGACTGCCATTCGCACACCAGGTATGCTTTAAGAGCTTATGCTTTTTCGCGCTCCATTCTGTAGTGGCTACAGCGGAGAAACGATGGTAGTAGGCTTAAGGACTGCCTTTCGCACACCACGTATGCTTTAAGAGCTTATGCTTCGTCGCACTTCATTCTGCTGGAGCTACAGCAGAGAAACAATGGTCGTAGGCTTAAGGACTGCCATTCGCACACCACGTATGCTTTAAGAGCTTATGCTTTTTCGCACTCCATTCTGTAGGGCTACAGCAGAGAAACGATGGTCGTAGGCTTAAGGACTGCCTTTCGCACACCACGTATGCTTTAAGAGCTTATGCTTCGTCGCACTTCATTCTTCTGGGGCTACAGCAGAGAAACAAATGGTCGTAGGCTTAAGGACTGCCATTCGCACACCACGTATGCTTTAAGAGCCTATGCTTTGTCGCACTCCATTTTGTAGGGGCTACAGCAGAGAAACGATGGTCGTAGGCTTAAGGACTGCCTTTCGCACATCACGTATGCTTTAAGAGCTTATGCTTCGTCGCACTTCATTCTGCTGGGGCTACAGCAGAGAAACAATGGTCGTAGGCTTATGGACTGCCATTCGCACACCACGTATGCTTTAAGAGCTTCTGCTTTTTCGCACTCCATTCTGTAGGGACTACAGCAGAGAAACGATGGTCATAGGCTTAAGGACTGCCTTTCGCACACCACGTATGCTTTAAGAGCTTATGCTTCGTCGCACTTCATTCTGCTGGGGCTACAGCAGAGAAACAATGGTCGTAGGCTTAAGAACTGCCATTCGCACACCACGTATGCTTTAAGAGCTTATGCTTTGTCGCACTCCATTCTGCTAGAGCTACCACAATGTTCTCCTCCATGGCATTTTGTGCATCTGGACAGCAACAAGCAAACCGATATGCGGCGAACAACAACAACTCCTGCGGTGCCGTCTCTTCGCGATCGAACTACGGAGAAAAATGGCTCCATCGTGATCTATGTAGAATAAAGCATCCGCACCTGAAAAAAAAACTGCAGTCTACAGCCCTTTCAATCCTGCGATTCAAAATATGTTTAGGTGTTGCTTCTCGGAGCTTTCGGCCTCCTTCTGTTCTGAGCTGATAGCTATTCAAAAAGCCCTTTAATCTCTGGCCGCTGTTCCCATGCTTCCTACGGCCTGCACAAGTGATCCGCAAAGATGCGCTTCAAGCAGCGGGCCTCCTCCGACGCAGTTTTCACAACTCAGAAATTTGAGGAAACGTCCAACATCTGGCAGCATGCTTCCCACAGACAATTATTATCAAGTGGATCTTACATGGCCTCTCGAGCTCCCAAAGCCCTGCAGACTCTGTGGCACACCAAGCTATTCCAACCGCGTCATTTGCCTCGGTAGCTAAGACTAAATGCTGCCACCCTCTTTTTAAAGAGAACGAAGTCCATCGGGCGCCAAACACCTGCTCTCATCCCTCCGTACGCGGTAACTCTCCGCAGCGGTCTTACCCGTGCAGAAGAGGTTGCGCTTCGCAGGATACGTGTCGGGCTCGCCCTCACTTCTGCCGTGACTGAAAAGTGGCATCAATTTGGAATAAAAAAAATGGGGGATGGGCTTTCCTGAAAAACATTGCAGAAGCCCGAAAGGCAAGGAATGTGCCACGTGAATAATTTACGGTAATTGGGACAGCTGGAACATTGCGAATGCACATAATAAAACGCTCCTCATCGGACGCTGCCCTCCTCAGTATTGAGGCTTGCGCGTCGCCTAATCTTGGCCTCTTAAGAACTGCAGCGCCAAAACGCATCACCTCTCCAAGCCAACCTCTTTACTGTCGCGACAAACACTGACGAGCGGTGGGTCCTAAGATTTATGCAAGTCTTAGCGGCACGCGTTCGGGCTATACACCATGCGCCCAGCAGCACCCGCTTAACTGAAGCCATGGTGTGATATTTCCTGGAATACAAGCCCCTTCTCGGACGCTTAATATCACACTGAGGGTCGGGATGTGCGACTGTCAGTGGGTGCAAGAATGTTTGCTCTTCAGAGCCCGAGGTTTAGTGACGTGATCTGCAAAGCATTCGGATGCACGTCTGCAGGCACAGGAAAGTGTATTCCGCTGCGAGCGTCCGCGAGCACGTGTTTCGGGAACGAGCCTGCACATTATAGCTTCCTAGGACCCGCAACCCTGTTTTTCGGCTCGAATATATACAAAATATAGACTCATTTGAAGCCTTCGTGGAGTCCGCAGCCTGTGCCTGACGACACGGGCATATGTGCTCTCAACAGTGATCGTTTTCTATGCTCTATTCTCAGGCTCCATTTAATCACATAAGACACCTGTTTTTGCAATAAAAATTAAAGCAAGCCTCCTTTATGAGCAATATCATTACATAAGAATTTTTTTTGCAAGGTATTCCCTCGAGCACCTTAGAACTGCCAACCGGCAGCCAATAGGAGGACGGAATTTGTTTGTGTACATTAACTGTCGATTATTTTTTATCTGAGTTCATACAAGAACCAACCTTAGTTAGAAAACAACAGAGTGATAACGGCACCTCTCTTAGCCGTATAGTTATAGGAAATAATACAAGAAGGTTGTATGAGTATGATTGTGCGGGGGGGACAGCGCAAAACAAGTTAATATTAACACTTCATGTTACCACCGTAAACAGTATTGGCTTACCAAGTTCAGCGCTCCCTTAGCGGCCATAGGGGCCGCCTGCATTGGGTCGTCTCTTTTTAGTTGTAGTGGTTACCTTTTGAGCACACACTTCGGCTGGTGGAAAGATTGCAGAGGTAGCAAGGATGATTTTAAATGCGCATACAGAAAGAAGTTTTCAGCAAGTATTTCAGAATGATTTGCGAAACAAATTACAGGCAGCCTATATTGTGTTACCTTTAACTGCATGATGCTTGAGGTTATAAATGCATTCACGGCGTTTTACAATCAGCATTTGTCTGGTGCAAACAAGAAAAGGGAAACAGAATGCCTTCTATAAATAGAGCCAGATAAGCGGTGGGAGCCAGCGTGAAAAGAAGACACCGAAGACAAAAGAGCGCAAAGGATAGGTACTCTATTGCCTCCCGCTGGTAGGAATGAACACTAACAAGCTTGTTCAGCAAGCTTCTTGTTCTGCTCAGCAGACCGTTACTTGCGTCATATGAGGTGATTGTTTTTAACCTTTATAGATTTTTCTTTTAAAGAGTGTGAGAGATATGTTAATGCACTGTGTTGAGTTGCACTTAACAGCAGTTAGGAGAAAGCGTGTCTTATATGAATGAATAACTAGGCGATTAGTTAAGTATGGTTATCTAATAAAACTATTTGTTTTCTTTAGTTTAGAGGTGAGGTTATATGTAGAAATTGGTGGCCGTCAATGTCGAAGGGGAGCCCAGACTTTGTCTTTCTTAATCGACAATCTGGTTCCAAATATCATATCGGTTAGGCAGGCTCTAAAATGCTTAGTGTTGGGGCTCTATCGACATGAAGAACGAGACTAGCATTGAGCTTGAAAAACCTGTTCATAATTATTTTTTTTAAATGTCATCTCTATTATTGCTCTCTTATATGCGGTTCTACTTCAGCAGCAGACGTAGAATAGGTATTCATCCTGCAATAAAAAAGGCTTCTTTTTTATTGCAGAACGAATACCGCTATTTTTTTTTATTAGGAGTCTTCTAGTCACGGTCACTGCCTACGAGGCAAATAATACTGTTTTGGACATTATAGAAATTTTAGACTATGTCGCATTTAAGCGTGAAATGAATGAAAAGCGCGCCTTATTTAGGAACCTAGCTCAGCTGGGATCAAAGGATACACGTATATTGCATGCCAAGCGGAATACTGGAATATGGACACTCCCCGTGCCAGTTGCAGCATGGCAACAATACCTTCCTTTGTGCCTGCCCTTCTGAGTAACTCAAATAAATGTGGAATTTATTTAGGTCACACTGCGGTCAACTAAGATAGGTTTGTTCTTCTTAATGTAGAAAACAGGTTCAAGCCGATTATGGTACCAAATTTTGCGCTTCCTTGCTAAATACCAGTTGGTGTTAAAAAGGTTATTTCGCTTAACCTTTGTGAATGCATACGTACGTAAAACAAATAAAAATATTTATGTACCGTGCTTCTTCAGTCTAGGCTCCACACCACTGGCTAAAACCCGTACAAATCAACGAAAAAAATTAGTATCTACCTTTGCAGGCATTGGAGCATTCTTCACAGCTTCGAAACTTCTGTCCCCCTTCTGCACACATATCCTTATTTTCAAGAAAGCAGAACCTATATTGTTGGTCATAGTACCAACCAAAATTCCCAGAATTCTTCTTTGCGCAGTTGCTCGCTTTGTCCGTTCTGCATTCAAGAGGTCGCTCTACAGATTAAGAAACATCCACGTCCAGCTCTTAGAGGGCATGTAGTAGTTATGTAGCTCAATCTTCTCTTACGCAATGCGGAATAGGTCGAAGGAAGATTGGGTGAACATTTCTGCTATTCACTTGATAACTACGCGTAGCAATTTACGTCGACTATTGCTAACGAAACGCAGGTACTTACTACTCCTACCGTTTGTACCTGGGAGGAGCCTAGCATGAAAACAACAATTCAGAATGGTTTAGTGCACCCGCCGCACACTTGCCGCGATATCTCGAACACAAAGTTTACCCCCCCCCCCCCTCTACTTTTATTATTCTTGGGAGAGCTTGACCGCTTGTCTTGTTGTAATTAGTCTGACACTCTGAGCCCTCTTGATCGTGCACCCCTTACATGTTAGGCTCAAGTGATCACTGCAGCTTGCCAGCCTGCTTTGTCCCACCTATTTTAACTTCTGCCTCAGATTCAGGGCGAAAAACAGCTTTCGGTTGAGCTTCCCTGGCGCTATTTAAATAATTTTGCTTCATAACACTTCTTTCTTCTAGACAGCACTAGGCGCGGCGCTCTGCAAGGTTTCATTGATGGTTGGTTCATGTTTTCTGCTGTTATCTTATCCTTATCGCCTCTTCTGACTTGCGAGCTTCACAGAGTATCGAGAGAGAGAGCGAGAGAGAGAGAATCATTCTACCAGAGGTATATGCACAGAAAATATAGTCAACGCATGTGCAGAATATTGCAGCGGACAGACACTCTAGCCGCCTCACGGACACTGTATGCAGCAGCCCGAGCGTGGGGTCTGCACTCCTAGCTCCGGAACAAGCCCTCGAAAAGGTCGTGCGATAGCGGTTAAATCCAGTACTCTTCATACTCTGTTCGCACATGATATAAAAATACATACACGGCATCTTTATTATCACTGGGGCATTACGTTTGCGCTTGTGTATTTGCTAACAGTGATATTATAGTTTCTCGCTCTCTCTTATTCACTTTAACAGACGATAGCGCCAATTCCTGCATTTTGTGTGCAACCACGAATCGCCTAACCGAGCATGATACTTCCCCAACATGCCCGGATGCGCGCGCTGAGTTCGAAAGCGCAAACCCGTGCCTAAATCAGCGCTTCCCCAGGCGGCGCGGCTCTGGTCATGTTCGCGTCGGTTGATGTAAATCGGCTGAAAGAAACGGCACATAGTGATAAACAGCAAAACGAGTGATATGGGTCCTTGAGCAACACAGACGCTGTCTAGTATATTGGAAACACAGACGGACAACGGCAAAACACCCAACCTTTCACCTTCAGCCTAGACTTGTTCAAGTGAAAAAGACGCCCTTATTTATTTAAAAGGAAACTGAGTGTAAATTCCCCTAATATTTTGCTGCCACAGGGTGCAGACTGTGAAGTGAAATCAACGAAGCACATCATGATAATCATAAGGAAGTGAATGGCTCTAGAGCCCAGCTCATGAGATCCGCAAAACTACCGGTCATAGCATCATCACATTTTCTTCGTAAATCAGCGACTGGATCTTATCGCTAAATTTAAACCCCTGGGTACGTTATGGAATCTTCATGTTCTTTGAAACTATTATCTTCATCGACGCGAACGCTTCATTCTATTAACAAAAGAAAACAATCTCAGATGCGTATAAGAAATTTAGCAAGCGTGTTATAAAAGGTCGGCTAACAGTACCCTCACTCACAAAGCTAGCTCTCAGCTGTACGCCGCCGGTCAGTGTTTCATTCCAGGCCACGGCGGATGAGTTTTAATTGATTTGACGTGCACAAGCGCTCGGTGCACGATTAAAAGCCCCATGCGGTTGGTTTTTGATTGCCTCGACTGAACAGCGAGACTTGTGGCCTCGCTGTTTTTTTTTGTGACTTAAGAACCGCAGCATTCCATCATTAACACTACAACAGCACAGAGAATTGCTCTAAGTCTCCAGTACTAACTGCGGGTGTAGTGAGTATGCAGAACTTGATTGAATAAATTGGTCTTTTTCTAACGCACTTACATTATACCGAGCCAGACAGCGAATCTGAAGCGGCTGCGCCTTTTGGACCATGCAGCTATTGAATGGCGCTTTTCGCTGAGAAAATTCATGTCATTTGCGGTCAAAGCAATATCTTTGGGTTTGGTGTAACTAGTGAATGAAACACCAGAAAAAAATAGACACCTATAAGGAACAGCGACACCATGCAGAGAAGAGGGTTATGCTCAAGATCTTCGAAGCATTTCTCCTGGCTAGTATCCAAGCCCTTAGGTAATTATGTAAGCTCTTGTATTGTAAATTAAAGCATTTGTTGCAGGGCTCATATAGCACCCGAGTTATGGTTGTAAATCAAGTCGTTTCTTAGTCTCACCTGTGCGTTCTGTGACATCTTCACTGATTACAACATAGGGATTGTAGCCTGGAAAAAAAAAAGCATTTGAAGCCCTATTCTTTATAGTCCGGAATAAGCTGAATACTTTGTTAGCCATGAGAAGGAGAGTCGTTATAGGTGGAATATGCATAAAAAATATGATAATGTTGCCAAAAACTTCCGCATTATTGTCTTCGCCGTGAGGAACATACGATCACCGCCGGAAGGTTAAACACCTCTGCCCAACCGCACACATAGTCTGGATATTGTGTACAGGACCTACTCACAATTTTTATTATATTATAATTGGGTACCTCCTCATAGAGCATTATTTATCACCGAGAACGTGAATGCGCAAAGGGTAGATGTTCACATGGGAGACTCTCATGAAGAGGCTATAAACCCGAGAGCAAGTTCTTAATGCAGGTATTTTTGTCACTTGTAGTGACAGTACGATTTTAACATTTATGGGGATGAAGTTTTTTGCAGAAGTCCTGTAGAGAGCTATTTTTAGGCTACGACAGGTCAGCATCTGAGATTTCAAGAATACGATAAAATCAGCTAGATTTCGCCTAACAGAGAAAGCAGGTACAACCTATATTTAAAAGTTGTAGCATAAAAAAAGCACCGAAGAAAGAGTATTTCATGTGCTGCAAGAGTAACAAAGCTGCGCTATGAAAAGTAAGCTTGCTTTTGTTGGTGCTGTTCCAAATTGAAGGCTGCACAGAGCCGTATGCCTGAGAAACCGTTGAAGTGCTTTTATTGCGAGCAAAAGTCACTCGTATGTCGCATTCATATTACGGTCAAAAGAAGCATAAGTGAAAGGTCAATGGAATGAATTCCATTCCATTATCTGTTTCTTTGTGAGTCTTAGAATCTAACTTTGCAGGATGCGTCGTTGGATTTTTTCGTTGTTTTCAAACACAGGGAGAGGGATGGCGCGAAAAAGACGATCACAGGAAACATGTGCACCCGTCCCGGCTTGTCTGTTGCGATCGTTTCTACTGCGCAGCTCATTTTCTGTATGAGACTATCAGTTTTAACATCGTCTGAGGAGTTCGCGTGTTCTCCCACTAACTCACTGAGACCGCCTCTTCCGCAAAGTTCAGAAATTGACATTTCTTTATTAATGTCCTAATCGGAAGAACTTGACGCCCGTCCTGATTTATTCCTTCCATTCTACAAGGGGACAAAATAATAATTGGTTTTGGGGGAAAGGAAGTGGCACAGTATCTGTCTCATATATCGTTGGACACCTGAACCGCGCTGTAAAGGAAGGGATAAAGGAGAGGGTGAAAGAAGAAAGGAAGAAAGGTGCCGTAGTGGAGGGCTCCGGAATAATTTCGACCACCTGGGGATCTTTAACGTGCACTGACATCGCACAGCACACGGGCGCCTTGGCGTTTTGTTTCCATAAAAACGCCGCCGCCGCGGTCGGGTTCGAACCCGGGAACTCCGGATCAGTAGGCGAGCACCCTAACCACTGAGCCACCGCGGCGGGTGCACAAGGAATCAATGTTCGAGATTTTACACCTTTTCATATCACCCACAGGTTTCTTATATTACTATAGACACCTAATTTTATTGCACGTTTTCCTCTGTCAAACAATGCGTTAGACATTAGAATACATGGGCTACCGGATGGTATTTGCTTAGAGCCGATAAATAATTTATTATTAGATTTGTTCTTTTATGCTGCTTCGAGTTCAGTTTCATCGACCGAATGACCACTGTGACGTCAAGTTGACCTTTTGGTCACGTGATCCGCTAGAAAAACTGTCATTTAATCCCTGATATGCAGTTTTAATTCACTGCGACATTTAATCCAACCTCTTCCAAGACCCCTAATGCAAAATATGACCTGTCGATTATATTACAGTTTTGCTAGCGGATCTCGTGACCAAAGTATCAACTTTGTGTCAGAGTCGTCGTTCGTCGATGAAACCGAAACCGAAACAGCGTCAAGAATAAATTCAGTTATAAATTATTTAGCGGTCGTAGACGAGTACCACAGGGTTCTTCATTTATAGGAATGTGTAACGCGTCGTTTGAAAGAAGAAAACACGCAAGCAAAAATTTGGTGTCTGTAGTCCTTTAAAGTGGACACCTTTCTTTTATTTGCGGGCTGGCACGTTTGAAAGAAAGAATGCCGGCGCCCTTCGCAAGCGGAATCGACTGCCGGGCAGCAAGCAGGAATGAAGTTTAGTTTGGGCGCCTGCTTTTTTTTCTGAATTGGTGGAATGTAAAAACTCATAGAGTTTCTAAATATTGCTTACAAGGAAAGCTGGCACCACCATCTATGAAAGTTTCGAAAGGAGCCACGAAAGAGCACTTCATTCATCGTGGGAACGCCGAAAGACCGTAAGGCGCACATGGCTTGACCTTAAACATGACTAAGACTTCAGAAATATAAATTTTCGCTAATTATATGCAGCAAGGAGGCATTATTTTGCAATCGGTATGTCCTGTAAAAAAATATGCTCACTGTACATTGCAATAAATTAGCAGAAAAGCAAACGATAACCGAATTTGATTATCGCTTTCTCTTCATCCGGCGAAATGTAACTAACCGTAGAAAATAATTTTTGCGTTTAAGAAACACTTTCAAAGCAGATATTTGTTCAAAAAATTGTCAGTGCTTAAAATATTACACTTTAGAAACTTCTGTTTGCATATTGTGAAAAGTAGAAACGTTAAATTGGTGTAGTCTGCATTGCGGGACGTGCCCTTTGTCCGTACGTAGGCTACGTTCGCGCCGTGAGAAACTTACCCGAGCCCCCAGTTTTCTATGAGAAGCTTGTTTGCGCGCACTAAGTGCCGGCTCTCGGCATGTCCTGGCTCTGCGCTCACAGATTTTGCCAAGGAAAACATGAATTGGGAAGCGGGACCGCTTCTACCACAAGTGAGTGACTTCCTTGTTCATGCTGATACGTGCAGCATGCGGGTATTTGCGTGAATTAATTCACGAATTAACGAATGAATTAATTCACGGCCACCGCCAGTCTTCAAAATGAATCAAGCGCAATCCCCGTAGAGTGCGGTTAACGTAAGCTGCGCTTGTCGGAGTGCTTAATTTTGCGCTTTTAAAGTATCGCCGAGGATCATACGAGAAATGTACACAGTGGTCACAGCAGCGAACTGTTGCGTTGTCACTTCAGACAAAAACCTTGTTTCCTTCTTTAATATATCAATGCACAGGTAGCACGTATTCCCGCTGAGCAAAACGCAGCTTGCTGCAGAGATGGCTCCCAGTGAGAGGGCCAAAGGAATTTAGGCCTAGCAGCACCAGACACTGTGCTCAGCACACTTCGAGTCAAGCGCCTTCGGATGCTTTGCATCTCAAATGGACTGCGTGAGTAGCTGCAGCCTCCAACCACAAAGCTCACAAAACATCACTAAACACCGTCATCACTAAGCACCGTCAACAAGCCACCAGATGTCAATCCAGTTCGCTGTCTTCCCAGCATGCCACGGGCGTCCATAGTGGATGAAGTGAAAACCCGCTTCCCTTTGGGGTACACTAAGAAACTCTTGGGAAAGATGGGCTTGGGCAGGGCATGTAATGCGAAGGCAGGATAACCGCTGGTCCTTAAGGGTAACAGAGTGGATTCCAAGAGAAAGTAAGCGTAGCAGGGGGCGGCAGAAGGTTAGGTGGGCGGATGAGATTAAAAAGTTTGCAGGCAAAGGGTGGATGCAGCTGGCAAAGGTTAGGGTTAATTGGAGAGACTTGGGAGAGGCCTTTGCCCTGCAGTGGGTGTAGTAAGGCTGATGATGATGATGATGATGATGATGATGATGATGATGATGATGATGAAGAAACTTTATGGTACAAAGTGGTGCGCATATCGCTCATGTTCTTGCTAATATTCGCCAATTCATAGCTCGTCCTCACGCCAAGAAAATTTTGACGGCACACGTAATTTGCGCGGCTGCTCGAGCGTGTTGCTTGACGCCTAAAAGCAGAATTTACCACTGGAATCTCTAATATTTTCAATATTACATTGATTTTCGCTTGCCCAGCGAAAGTAATTGGAGCAGGAACTGCTTTTACAAAACAGATTCTGGAGAGCATCTGAAGTGCTAACAGTCGTTCTCAAAATCATCGCGCATCAACTCACCGCAAACTTCGGTTTTCCATCAATTATCATTCAAAATATTCACTTCAATCTAAGCAATGTGCGCTAGCGACAGTCCGCAGATAGTAGTGGGTGTTGGTCTCCAGGAATATTGAGCATTTGCGCATTCAATAAATAACTATTTCACCTCTCTGCGTCTGTTGCGATTTCTCTGTACCTAATGCGGGCAATGCAAAAATGTCTGGGGACACAAATCTGCTGTTTACTAGATCTGAGGAGTTGTGATTGTTACAAAATTTTTTTCAAAAATGCCCGAACCGATTCCATAACCTGAAAGAAAAAGCGCGAATTTTTTCAGGATTTTGAAAATGCCAATAGCAAACATATTGAGTTCAAGGACGGTGAAAAAACGTTAAGATCCCGAATGAACTATTCCAGAATAGCAAATTATTCTTTTCCGGTAATATCAGTTAACACTCAGTTTCGCCAGTACCTGTACTGGAAACCCTGTCGCATTAGCGCTGTCCGCCATCTGAAAGGCTCGAAGTCGCACAAATGGTATTGACCTGTTAACACGTACTTTCCCAAGAAAAAACTTCAGTGGTAGCTTACAAGTCAGAGAGAACTTTCTATATGCGATTTGTTTGTCGTGTGGTCACATAGAGCAGTTCTGAGATAAGGGACAGATTTTCTTTTTTAATCTATCATCAGCAAGTCACAAATGGCGCAGCTCCTCTAGGTAGAATAAGTATTGACCCCACTCAATGGGTGCCTAAGCCTAAATCCTGATGCGCCAATTGCTTTCTTTCATGGCCGGCGAACATTACCTCTGCGAAGTAACATCCTCTGGCAACAAGATTTCGAAAGAAAGAGTTCCCATTCTTCCCGGGATTCATCTTGTCATCGCTTGTATCAACATGCGTCATGTGCGCACGTGCTAATGGACCTCGAGCCCGCCACTTGAGATTCAAGCATACGCTTCTACTGATTTGGCACGAGTACTGTTTACCAAAATTACTACAAGTGCGCAACCATGGAAAAACATGCATTGCTAGTGCCGGAAGTTACCCACGTTGAATTCTGCAGAACATCGCATCAATCTCATAGGCCAAGAGAAGCCCGCTTTTTTTTCAGTCTGAATACACCATCTTGGTCCATTTTTGGAGATATCGAAAAGCTCTAGAACGGTGTCAAGAAAAACTAACTTGAACTTTAGGCGGAGGTCACGTCAATTTCCACTTGAACTCTACCTTAGGAGGCAAGATTTTTGTTCAATGTATTTTCGTGCCAATTTTACCCCTGCTGCTCCTTATTTTTTTTATTAATCCTCTCACGCCAGCAATCTACGTAAGAATCCGTAGTGACAAGTCAAATATAGCTATGTGCAGCGTCTAAAGAGATCTCTTACCAAAATGTTGCCTACACGGTGGTAAGTATCAAAGAATATGAGAGTAAATTCAAAGCCATGCAACATTTAATAACAGGAAGGGCACATAGATGAAATCATGCCAATATTCCCTCCAGATTGTCTTTGCTGGTCAAGATCAACACCGGAAGCTATAATTCAAGTCGAGCCTACAGCAACAGTGAAGTTCAGAACATCGACACTTCCTTAGAGCGCTGCAGCATCACTGCAACTCGAAATATTGTGAAGTTGCTTTCGCTATGTTTTATTGTGAGGTCTATGAAGGAAGGCCTCTCGCGTACCATAGCTGCATTACATGTGATGGAAGGATAAAATTGTAAAATAAAAGAAGTGGGCTTAGTACCGACAAGTGATTTACGTAAGTGAAAAAAGGTCAAAGGGGCAGAATGGAGAGAGAATCAACAGGGTACAAAAGATGATGGCATCTACCATCACCAGCGGCACGAGCCGAAGGAACGGCCCGAGGCTAGCAGGATTTTGGAGGGGCTTCGAAGTGCTCCTTCGTTAATTCTGCTACTTTTCCAGCAAAAAACAATCCCTACTTTCTCCCCTAAACTTCCCTTATTTTCCTACTTTCCTAATTCCCCACTCCCTACTTTCCCTACTTCCTCGCTCAGCTTAGCAGAATGTTGCAGTCGTCTGCCCGTACTGTGGTATAGCTAACTATGCCCCCGTTGTGGGCGAAGTTTTTGCATCAAATTACTCTTATCGTTATTTTCGATCCTTTTAATATTGAACGGCGCTTATTAATACGATTTGAGGAATCGCACGCGAAGACCATGCAGTTATCAAAATACGTCGAAGCGTGCGGAGGTGGTCCACGTAGTTCGTACGATCGCGTCTGAAGAGAATTTTCTCGACGTAGCTGCGTATACAGCTGACTCTCTGCAGCGTTTTGATAGTCACGTGTGCTCTTTATTTCACCTATATGCGCTTTGTAGCGAAATCCTGCTGCACAGAGGATGAAGCCCAGAAGAACAGGGGTGACATAAGCGTAAGGCAATATCAAAAAAGTACCTTTCTTGCCCGTAGTAGAGTGAGCAAAGAAATTCTCTGTAAGTGGGTTCTGCACTTCTCACTATATCGGTCGTAATTCAATGTAAAACTTATCACAAGGAACGAGGCTTTATTTCTACAGTTAGATCAGAAATGCAGGAAACAAAGCAGTTCTTGCAGGATATTTAGTAAATATTTTCCTAATTTGTAGTGCAGAAAGATGAGGAGAAAGGAAACGCAGCGGACAGGAGACAGTGGTACTAACAACTATAAATTTTATTGATAGAACACTGCTTTTATGCAGGAGCCATGCTGAACAACAAGCGAATTTACCATAGAGGCCTATAATAGCGCCTTTTTTATCTCGTGCGCTGTAAGCAATAAACTGGGTCAGTTGGGGCTTACTTTTTTGTAAGACACCTGACCGCCTTTTCTGTGAGCTATATTGATCGTTTGCACGCACACGTGCTCCCAAAACTTTCAGTTTCGATGGGTTCAGTTTACCTTCCAAGATGCCTTCGACATCTGTGTAGCACTTCGCGCAGAACAGCTAAGACTCATTCAGTGAACACACAAAAAAAGAATGAGAAACAGCTAGCACCGTCAAAAGATTTTGCAAAAGGAACCCCAGAGAGAGACAAAACTGACAAAAGTGTTCACATCTGTAACGACAAAATTTTTTATCAAATATCAGTTTGAGTCCTACACGAAATAAGGAATTTCAGAATAGAAAAAAAATCAAAATCTAAAGAAGGTCACAACTCGGGGAACTAAGCTTTTAACTGTGCTGAAACACTAAGACCAATGGAAAAATATGTTACACGGACGTAAAAGTACTCGTTTCCGTTTATGCACGTGAAAAAACTGGACTCTACCTTTTATGCAATTCGTGCAGAGGAGTACCAGAAAGCATGCTTGAAGTCTTCTTATCATGGTTGGTAACGCTAAGAAAGAAGCATGGAAGTTATATCTGAGAATTATTCAGATGGCTCTTTTAAACTACCTAGTGCGCATGGTTTTATACTATGAAGCGCAAATAATATTTTGTTTTCGCAAATGCTGCTTTTTTTTAACATGAAGCGCAAATTTCACTTTCGTGCAAAGCCACATGCCATTAGCATTTTTTTTGCGCCAGTGTTTCACTTTACCCTATTTCACAAGGAAGCCATTCTCATCAGCAACACTAATGCGCGACTTCGTAAAACTTCTCTTCAAGCCGAATGGGTCGATGTACTTGTGATGATCATAAAATGTCAGGCTTCTTCTTTTCTGTTCGCCGCCTTCACTGCTGAGAAGCAGTCGGAATAAAAATTCTCAATAAAGGAAGTTAAGGTGCAGTAGCTGTCTAATTTCTTGGTGGACACAACAAATCGCGCCGAGGGATAAAGAACAAAAGAGGAAATCAGTAAAAGAAGAAAACGGGTTCCCATGCATGGACGATAGGGGAGATGTTGGTTGCTTCCAGCAGTGGCGGTATGTGCTTTTCGCAACAGGTGAAAATCAGTACAGAGCTGTCCATATAAGACACCATAAAACCCAAATCCGTCACCTAGTACAAAATAGACACCAAAGAGAACACAATGAACACTCCGGAAAAGGGAGAGAAAACACAAAGATTCTTCAAGTACACTTGATTGCTGTTGAAATAAGATCATAGTCACATGCAGCTTCAGCTGCTGCAGAAACTTAAAGTTATTAGAAATAAAACGTAGGCTACATTAGCGTCATCATCATCAGCCTGACTACACCCATTGCAGGGAACAGGCCTCCCCATGTCTTTCCAATTAACCCTGTCCTTTGGCAGCTGCGCCCACCTTATGCCTGCAAATTTTTTAATCACATCCCCACAACTAATGTTCTCCCGCCACCTACTACGCTTACTTTCTCTAGCAATCCACTTCGTTAGCCTCAAAGACCAGCGGTTTTCTTGCCTTCGCATTACATGCCCTGCCCAGGCCCACTTATTCTGATTTCAACTGGGATGCCATTAACCCGCGTTTGTTTCCTCACCCACTCTGCCCGCTTCCGTTCTCTTTTCGTTACACCTATCATTAAAGTTAATGATCACAGACTGCTATGCGTACTTTGCAGATTTGGTTCAGATCAAATTGCAGTGATGAACCAGCAATTCGGTACAGCAAAGATAGCAAGGACATGCAGGTGGCAAAGTCTGGTACTTAGCCCACATCTAGGAATTAAAGTAACATGCGATTCTTAACGACATGTCAAGAAAACTTTTCAACATCATCATGACTCATTTTGTTTGTAAAAAGCATATCAGTTATGGAACTAGTAGCTCTCAAAGTATAAAACACATTTAATCTAGGGCGGCCAAGTCTCTCCTGAAAGTCTCTTCTCCTTTGACAGAAATAAATAAAATAAAATAAAACTAAATATTGCCCCCAATGTGCCATGTTTGCAGACGTTAGGCAGAAGTGCGTTTCATCCGCATCGCGATGCAGCGACAGCGAAGAAAGTAAAGCTTGCGCCTTGTACCGAAGAGGACCATGGGTAGAAACTATGCCACTATGATCTTTCTCCCGGTAAAAGAAAAAATCCGAGCGCCCATAAAATCTGATAACCCAGCTTGATTTGCGGCCTGATCGCGGCGATCACAGCCTACAACGAAGGCTGGCACCAGAGCAGGATTAGGTAATTCTTATGGTAGACGTGCCTACCACATCCTATATAATAACACCAATTAGCACCATGCCTTTAGCCCTCGCCGGATGCGGTGCAAACAAACAAGCCAGCGGTCAGACGTGTGACGCTTCCGAGGGTGCTACTAGTCTTTGGATACGTTCAAGCCTTTCTTGCAAAGTGAACCTGGAAACATTCAACCCGATGGCCTTATCAAGTAAGTCTAGTAAACCTCTGCTATTCTAGGGTTTAGCAAGCATCGAAATGGATGTCTGATTGTTTAGGCAAATGAGAAAGACCGTCTATTTACAGTGTAAAGGGCTTGCACTTATAATGACTTCACTGTGTAGCAGACAGGCATAACCTAGGTGTGAGATTCCTGCTGAGCAATCAATTCTGTGGTAATAGAGAGCAATTTTATTGCCCTAATGGGATGGTAGCCGTTACCGTACTTAAGCTTATTAACAGATAGAAATGAAGCTTGTGCGGGCGTATGCACCTACATCCAGTGATAGTAAGGAGACCGCTGAAGGCTTTACGAATACGTACACTGGGAAATGAGTAAAACAAGCAGGACACTGTACTGGTGCGAGTTTTGATTTCCAAGCGGGTCAGAAATGTACACCCATAATCAGCTGTGGCGTACTAAGGCGTCATTTTTAAGAGCGCTCGTGTTGTGTGTCTCATTCTACGTCCATGTTTTTGGCGCTTTTACGTTCAGCATGGTAAACCAACTCGCCAAAACTCGGCCTTTATTTAATTTTTCTAAGAACAGCAAGTGCTGGTTATTGCGTGATTCACAGAACATCAAAAGGTTCTTCTAGGAACAGGAGAATCGGAAGTGGACATGGAATAGCTCGCATGACCATACCTAACCTGAATTCGACTTATTAATGCGCGCGCATCTCAGCATCGTGCAGGATGTGGTGGTGCTCGACAGGGGAGTCGTGTACGTGATCGTCAAGAAAGGAACGATCACTTGCCGTCGAGGAAGGTAGCAGCTGTCAGCTTTTGGCTGCGTCTGTTGTATTGAATTGTCGATGCTAGATAAATTACAGTGTTGATAGCAAAGCAGCAAGAAACAACTTTCAATATGCTCAAAACTCCTCCAGTAGCAATGGGCTCAATATACTCGTCGTGCCAACCCAACTAGCGTGGTGGATGCAGACGCTCTGAATTGAAAAGATGCATTTCCTACCTCCAAGCGAAGTGTCGGACCCTCTTTGGGCTGCTTCGCGTTCACATAAGGTGCAGTCAGGGCTGGGAACAACAATCAGACACACAAGATGCAAAAACACCTCCGAGAACCCGCTACCAAACTAATGCCTCAAAAGAGCGCTCCAGTTTATTTCCCAGAGTACTGCACAGATGCGTCAAATCAACTATCAGCACTTTGCGCTCCAGAAGAAACTGAATCTTGCCACATTTATGCAATCATCGTAGTGGAAAGCCTGCCTTGGTTGATTGCAATACATGTTTGAAATGAGGAGTGTAGTACCTGTTATAGAAAAGGGCTTTGCTGGTCCCCTTTCCTTTAACATCAGAAGAACTGAAAGAGAAGATGTTTTGTTGCTTAGAAAGCTGTTACTTAGAAACTGCGGCACTAAATGCAATGCAGATGGCCCGGTTTCTTTTGACACATAAATGTTAGCGTCCTGGAGATTCACTTGCGCTATTCCAGAAGCCGTAGTAGAGGGCGCTGGATTAATTTTAACCGTGAGCTTCCTAGTTATAAACTGGCGCAGAAAGAACACCAGTCGTTGAATTTTCTTTTACTGAAGAGTGGCGCTTAGTATAGGCGTGCTTGTGCATGGCAGGGACATTAGTAAAGCGCACTATTTTACAGCGCTGATGAATGCATCTCGTCTTACTAGACAGAGGAAGCTAGATAAAAGCAAAGGATATTCGATAAAAGAAGCACGACTTTTTTATCGCCGCAAGATTCGACAGCTCTAGAAAATATTTCAATAGGAGAGGGGCAAGACAAAACGAAGTTATTCGTAAGAAAAGGCAGGGATTTGGAAACTGGTGGCATTAATGCAAAATTCCTATTACGTTGGACTGTCGCATGTACTATACTTTAGCTATATGGTGCTTTCACACATCGAAGTATTAGGTGGCCTCTCGATACACGTATACAGGAATAGCCTATCATGTACACTTCGGTGCTCCTGAGGAAATAATTGCATTTAGTCTAGAGTCAGAGTATAGGAGGACAGCACAAAACGCAGCCTTTTAATGTCATAGCATTAGAGTTGTCGTCACACCAAACTTCTGCGCCGCATGACAGGATATTGCTCGACTGATCCAGACAGTGATAACGTGAAGGTGTCACGTAACCATCATGAACCAATCACATCGCATCGGCAGTGATGATGTTTGTGGAGCAGCGTGGCTAGGAAAGGCTAGTCGCAGCACGCCGATAAATTTTAAAACTCATAACCACAATAGGAGCAAGGGGGGGGGGGGGGGGTGCTGCGACAGTATCGACAGCCCTACAGGAGTGAGAAAACTTAGCAATGATAGCGCCCCGAGCATTGTGTGAGCGGATGACGTTATCTATCAATAAATACAACATTTTCGCTGCGAGGCGAATTCTAAAGCGCGGCGGCGAGAACAGCTCAGCTCCGATAGCGCTTGCATCAGAGAACTACACCAATGCTGGAGCCGAGCATCGCTCGTCTTGAACTGTCAGTGTCTCGCGCTCTGTTTCGGATGTCATCGACTTCGTCAACTTTCAACTGAATCTCGAAGACACCGCTATCGAATCGCCCTCTTAAAGCACTTCGGCGTCCACGTCCTTCGATGATGATACTTTCGCGAAAAATGGTGACATTCCTGCTGCTTGCTAAGATGTGACGAACTGCATAATTTGCTACCTCTTTCAAATGCTCGAGCAGTTCCATGAAATGAAATGCGCTAGAAATTTTTTTTTAAATATTTGTGGACTATTTGCACGAGGAGCACGACATTCCCAGAGAAATGCTTTTCAATAGCCAATCTCGAGCCTTCATTGGCGATTGCATGCAAAGTTGAGTTAGAACGATTGTTTTTGATAGCCTGAAGGAGTAAAACGACTCGGGTTTTCCATTTCCCTGGAGCATTACTCTGGAGCTTCACGTTAAAAGTACCTGGTGGATCCAGTATTAGGCAAGTGATTCTCTGTCTGGAAATTCGCTTTCTTAGCATTGGGAAAATAACGGTACCGGTCGCTATGTACAAATTTTAGTACTTTAGGGAATTTTTTCCGCAACATATAGCTCAGCCAGCCTCATTCGCTGGACGCATGTGTGTGCTTGTTCCAAGAAGTAAAAGATCAATATATTCCGCACATTACCAGCCCAACAGTAGATCAGTGACTTTAGATTTGAATATTTTATGAGTTTGTGCATTTGAAGGTTAACTTCATGGAGTGGCATTAACCTTTCTAAGTATCAAAATGGCAAAGATCAGACACGACGGCCTTATCATTCTCTACTGTCAAGGCTGCCTAATAATGCACGCCACGGTATGCGCTGCCTACTTCTCTTGCAGATTCTTTTTCCACCCACGGCAGGGTAGAATTAAAGGCCAACAAACATCCAGATAAAGCTTTACAACACTCTGAAAAATATTTGCCGTTTAGAGTGTGAACCGTTGCAGTGGTTCATAAATGCAATCTTTGTGGTGGGAAATGATCAATTGCGAAGGCACACGACATGTGGTAGGAATGCATCAAATTTGCACAAAATTTAGCCCACCTTTCACTATGGTATGTTAAAGAAGAAAATACCAGCCAAAAAAAAAATACGAACACACCAGGAGAGAACAACACCGGACAAAGACTGGACTAACAACTGAATTCTTTATTGAGTACAGACCGCCGAGTAATCTCACTGCATGCGCCAAGCAGGACAGACGCTCAAGCATACTTATTCAAATAATCAAATTCTTTATCGTCAGAGCTATCGATGGTGAACTGAAAAAGCATCGCCATGTTTTGCTATTTGAAAGGCCTCAAAGATTTCGCAGGGCTTCAATGATTTCTTCTTTAACATGCCATACCAACAGGCCCACCATTCTGCCCTGCTTTCAATATGGGTTCGGCAAGCCTTGTCTACAAGGTTCTCTGCTCGCGCCGAAGTGTGCGGTTAGAAACAAGGCTGTTTGCATACTTAAATGGTGGGTGTCACCACTTTAGGCTTTCTGGACGTCGGCTCCACACTCTTGCTTGTAGTATGATCTTGCCACCGCTAGCTCATTCGAAATCATACAGACTGCCGTTATGGGAAATTTCTGCTAGGTATTCTCTTTTTCCCATGGTTGAGAGGTAGCACAGGTCAAGTCCTCTAGTTACTCGGTTCAAAGTGCATGTATTGGTAATGTCAGCATTATAGAATTAAATGCATTATGAACATCACCTCTAATGCAAAATATTTTTTTTTACTCTGAGTGCCCAACGATGATGTGCACGCGAGAGCCGCAGGTTGTGAGGACAAAATGCCTCTGCGGTTAATTGTATGAGCGCAAACATCTTTCGGATTTTTCGCTAAGGGACCACTCAATGCCTGTTGCTGGGCTGTCGAGGCTGTTTTGCTCTCTGATTTTATGACCACTCGGGCCCTGAGCACTGCGTGTGCCGTCATCCATTGAGCTTACAATTTATTCGGAACACTGCGAAATATGTGGTTGTTCATTTGAATGGACACTATCCACTGCCCCATAACTCGCTATTCGTCGTTGTACCTGGGATCGCAGCTTTCAGCTAAAATAGCATTTTTGTGATGGTGTTAAGGTATTCAGAGTGAGTAAAAAACAAACTCTTGCACAAAGCATAATAATAATTGGTTTTTGCGGGAAGGAAATGACGCAGTATCTGTCTCACATATCGTCGGACACCTGAACCGCGCCGTAAGGGAAGGGACCAATGAGGAAGTAGTAGTAGAAAACATTTAATCCAAAAAGGTAGGATAGAGAGGCGAAAATACAGATTTTGGGTGGAGTCCTTATTTCAGGAACCCAATGTCCACCGCAGTTGCTCGTGCTTGGGATATCAGCTTTCGCTGCGTCGCCAAGTCAGAGCTGAGCAGGGCAGACTCCCACTGTTCCTCGGAATGATGTTTGTCTAGTTCGGGGGGCTTGGGACCGGAGCAGCCCCACGTTACATGATATGTTGTTGGAATTCCGCCACACCAGGGGCAGACGCTGTCATATCTGTCGGGGAAGATGATGTGGTACTTGTGTAGGTTCGGAAAGGTGTTCGTCTGTAGTTGTCGCTATTCCCTCGCCTCTGCCGCCGTTAGCTTACGGTGTGGTGGGGGATAGACTTGTCTTTGTGTTTGGAGAAGGAGGAGGCGCTCGCCGTACGTAGAGGGGAGAAGGGTGAGGTTGGGGAGGTTAGTCGCTCGGTTATTATATCCTCGAGCTAGACTGTCCGCGGCCTCGTTTCCCTCGAGCCCCTCGTGCCTAGGAGTCCAATTGATTTGGTGCTTGCATGTGGAATTTTGAACTTGTGGGGTAGTCAGAATGGGAGCAGCGGAGTGTGAGAGTCTGCCAGAGAAGAAAAGGCGACACGCGGACTGGGTGTCGGTAATAATTTTTAACTCATTTCCCGTAGCATCGCCGTGCTGGATTGCGAGAGCAATTGCAGCAGTTTCTGCTACTGTGGGAGAGCAGTTTCGTAGGTAGGCGCTGGCGATTTCCTTGAAATTGGTGTCCAAGACGACCGCCACCGCGTTTGTTGAATCGGGGTACATGGCTGCGTCGACGTATACAGCATTTTGTGCCTATCGATGAGTGCGGCGCAGATAGTCCACTCGCGCCTTTCGTCGTCTCTTTTGTGAGTCCGAGTGCATGTTCTACGGGAGTGGCGCTACATACACGCGAGTTCGCAGAGTTGAGGGTAGGTCTCGGTTGTCCTGGACGGCGCGTATGTCAGCCGGGGAACCGATTCTTTCCAAGATTGCACGTCCAGCTTTGGTGGTGAGGAGGCGTTCCTTTTGCAATGCTAGGACGGCTTTTCGAATTTCTTCTATTGTGTTGGTCAGTCCCAGGTCCTCGAGGAGGCAGTTGGCCGTGTACATTGGGAGGCCTAACGCATGTTTGTAGGCGGTACGGATTATGGCATCTGCTTTGTCTCGCTGATTCCCCAGAAGTGGTAGGAATGGGAGACCGTATGACAGGCGGCTCATAGCTAGAGCCTGTATCAGTCGAATTGTATCCTCCTCTCTCATGCCTTTTCGGTTGCGGGTGATGCGCCGAATCATGCGGGAGATCTGGAGGGCAGTTGTCCGGAGACGCTGTAACGTGTGGTTGGCTTTCATGTCGCTCTGAAGCCATAGGCCCCGGATGCGGATAAGAGGGACTTCCTTTATTTTCGTGCCTTGGAGGTAAACCTCGATGTCGCCGGGAGATTTGTAGGCATAGCCCTCAATGCGGATAATTTCGGATTTGTCGGGTGCGCAGCGGAGGCCGCAATTTGCTGCTTGTCTTTCTACGCAATTGAATGCCTCTTGTAGGGTGTTTTCTTTGTCGGCAAGAGAACCCCAGGTGGACGAGATAGTAATATCATCAGCGTAGATAGTATAGCCGATGCCTTCAATAGCCTCGAGTGCTTTTGCCATCCCGATCATAGCTATATTGAAGAGGAGAGGAGAGATGGTAGAGCCTTGGGGAGTGCCTTTGTTGGGTGTCTGCTCTGTGCCGGAGCGGACATCTCCCTTGCCAATCGTGGCCGTGCGGTTGCTGAGAAAGTTTTTGATGTAGTTGAAGGTATTGGGTCCGCAATCGAGGGCGTTGAGCTCTTTCAAGATGGCGTCGTGAGAAACGTTGTCAAAAGCGCCTTTCAGATCAAGGGGCTTAATTAGGTGCTCGCCGCCTCTCGGGATGTTACTGAGTACTTCTTCCTTGAGAAGGAGGAAAGCGTCTTGCGTAGAAAGACCTTTCCTGAAGCCGATCATAGTGGGTGGAAAGAGGTTGTTGTCCTCTATGTAGTTTTGGAGGCGGGTCTGGATAACGCGCTCGTACAGTTTGCCCAGGCAAGAAGTGAGGGAGATGGGTCGTAGTGCTTCCAGGGTTGGTGGTTTGCCTGGTTTTTAGATAGTCACGATTTCGGAGTGTTTCCACTCTGCAGGGAGTTCTCCTGCCTCCCATACGGTGTGATTTATGTAGGTAGTGAGGACCTCGATCAGCGACTTGCCCAGGTTTCGAATCATCCCATTTGTGATCTTGTCCGCGCCAGCTGCCGTGTTGCGTGTGGCAGTTCGAGCCGCGGCGTAAACCTCGGCAGTGGTGATGGGAGCGTCCAGCCTCTCATTTGGGCCTCCCGTGTACGTGATTGTGTTGGGAGGATGGGGGGCGCCGATATATTTGGTTTTGAGGGCGGTGAGGAGGGCTGCGTCGTCTCCGGTGTACAGATGGGCGATTTTCTTGAGTGTACGGTTAGTGGCAGACCGCGATGTTTGCGGATCGACGAGGCTGCGGAGGATCGCCCAGGTGCGGGAAGTCCCCAGCGTGCCGCGTAGAGACTCGCAAAATTCCTGCCAATTTTGCTGAGATAGGTGTTGTGCATACTCTTGTGCTTCTGCCGTGATCTGTGATATGCGGAGTCTCAAGGGACGATTGAAGCGTTAGCGTTTCCATCTGCGAACCAGAGTCCGTCAGGTCTGCCACAACCTCAGCAGGTGACGATCGACCGCCGGATTATCTGGTGTGCTTTGTACTTCGGTGGTGGCCTCCTTGTGTGCTTTCCGAATCTGTTCACTCCATCCACTGATTGATTGAATGGGGTCTTCCGGAACGGGCTGTGCACGGTATTTAGTCCAGTCCGTGATTTTGGCTGTTCCCAGGGTGCGACGAGTGTTTGCGGAGGTGATAGACGTGCTTACGATGTAGTGGTCACTACCTAAGCTCTCTCAGAGATTTGTCCACGTAACGTTATGGATGTTCTTGACGATTGTAAGGTCAGGGCATGAATCGCGCGTGACGCTGTTTCGTTCGCGGGTTGAGTATAAAGGATCAGTAAGTATTTCCAGGCCCTAGGGCATCCCGAGCTCGTACTGCGCTCAGACCACGAAGCGAGTTCGTTTTGTAGCCCCATTCCCTGTGGGGGGGGGGGGGGGGGGGGTTAAAGTCACCGAGTGCGATAAGCTGATGCGAAACAGCTTGCTGATCTGCCTCTTGAAGTATGTCAGAGAAATCGGCCTTGGTTGCTCGTGGGGGGTGATGCACGTTCCGAACGAAGGTGCAAAGGAGCAAGTAAAAGAAGAAAGGAAGAGAGTTGTGGTGTAGTGGAGGGCTCCGGAATAATTTCGACCATCTGGGGATCTTCAACGTGCACTGACATCGCACAGCACACGGGCGCCTTAACGTTTTCCCTCCATAAAAACGCATCCGCCGCGGTCGGGTTTCAATCTTGCACAAAGTAGTGGTTTTTTATTTAAATTATAGTAAAAAGGAAGGAAAAGATTTTTGCTAGCCCCGGCATCTGCCATCGATACTGAAGCACCTGAGCTGGGGCAGCGGAAATAAAGTGTAGCAGGCAGAATGGAGAAATGAAATGAAAGAGGATAGGAGGAGAAGTAATATGTACAAATATATACACAATAAGAAATTTGTCCAGGTTGTGCGCGTGATTAGTTCATTTTAGATTAATTAAATGACACACGCGCACAGCACTGTGTTGGCTACAACTGGAGTGGGGCGTCCAGTTATTAATCGTTCAAGGTAGAACACGCGGAGAGTTCGGTCACTGCGTGTAACTGCCTGACGGAGAACAGACGGGACGTCAAGCCCGTGTGTTCGAGGAATGCACAGAGGCTCACCAAACTTGGCTAACGAGTGCGCGCACTGCCTTGCTGCCACAATAGAGTCTTGATGGAGTCTGGTAATATGCCCTGCGCCCTATAGGCTGCGAGCATATCGCGACGAGCATCGGCGAACGCGGCACAGTGAAGGAGCAGGTGTTCTAGTGTTCACTGCACCGCATCCGTCACACACATCACTCGTCGCGATTCCGTGACGCACCCGTCGTTCCCCGGGCCGCACGCCGCCAATGCGCGTGCGGAGGATTATTGCACGTTGTGACCGTGTAAGTGCGCGACAGCGGGTGATACTGTCGATGCGCTCACCTCCTGCGATGCGTGGGTCGGGGTGCTGCTTTCGGAGATGGTCGCGTATGGCCGCACGCGCGTCCTCCAGCGCAAGGGGCAGATCGCTGGCAGGTAGCTGGTGCGCAGCGGTCGCGAGGTCGTCAGCATCTTCGTTGGCGGCGATGCCGCAGTGACCGGGCACCCACAGTGCACGCACGGCACATCCTCTCTGCGCGGGGCGCTCGCTGCGTGAGCGAATTTCTCGCACTAGTGGGGTACCGCGGCTGTTAGATTGCAGGCGGCTGAGGGCGGCGCTGGAGTCGCACAGCAGAGCACTCCTGGGCGGCGGACGGCCGAGGGTGAGCAGAAAGTCCAGCTCGAGCCGGATCCCCATCAACTCTGCCGTGGTGAAGGAGCCCAGGAAGGTTGCGTGTTGCTGGCTGTGCAGTCGCAGGGCGGGGATGGTAGCCGCCGCAGCAAGGGAGGAGCAGGATTTTGCCGGTATTACGCAGCTTGCAGTGCCTCGAGAACAATCGTCACCTATGGTGCCCAAAAAACTTGTAGTCGCGAGAGGACGTCTAAATCATGACCGTTTTGGAGTCCAAAGAATTCTGGCCTCCAGGAATATCAAACATGAGCAAAATCTGGATGTAAGCGCAAAGTAGCTTCCGGAACATTCTCCCCAAAAGACATCTTCTTACGTCTTCGGGAGGAAGGAGCTCGAACTTTGCCTTCCAACACAACTGTTGCGCTTCGACACTACCGCATTTGCGCTTGGTTGTTTTTAGTGATGATGATGATAACTGGTTTTTGGGGAAAGGAAATGGCGCAGTATCTGTCTCATATATCGTTGGACACCTGCACCGCGCCATAAGGGAAGGAATAAACGAGGGAGTGAAAGAAGAAAGGAAGAAAGAGGCGCCGTAGTGGAGGGCTCCGGAATAATTTCTACCACCTGGAAATCTTTAACATGCACTGACATCGCATAGCACACGGGCGTCTGTCAGTTTCGCCTCCATCGAAACGCTGCCGCCGCAGTCGGGTTCGAACCCGGGAACTCCGGATCAGTAGCCGAGCGCCCTGACCACTGAGCCATCGCGGCGGGTCGTCTTTAGTGCCAAATCCTTACTCAGAGCTCGTTGTCACATATGAAACTGGAAAGGTACAAATGCGATGTAACTGCTTTGAAGTTATTGCAATGCCCACATTGTTTCATCATCATCATCATGATCCTTTTCGGCTTCGTCCTCTACAAGACGTGTACCTCTCGCAATGACTTGCAATCAGCCTTTTCTGAACCTGAGCAGACGACCATATCCATGCAGAGAGGCGAATATCATCCATCTACATCACTCTCTTCGTGCCTCTTCTACGATTTCCGCCTCTTTAAAATGACACCATTGCCTCCAGGAGCTATCGGTTGTCAACCCCTCCCATAACAACCCCTACACGCGCCAATTTCTGGTTGATTTCAGCTTGAGTATCAGCATATCGCCCTTGTTCCACGTCGCAATCGGCCCTCCTTTCATTTTAACCCGAAAGTTTTGCTCGCCTAGAGGCACCGATTTCGCCGTGGACTGCAGTTTTACCTTCACCGTCCTTGCTGCGCCGCTGCCAGAGCAACGCATCACGTGACTTCACCGCGCCGCCAAGTTGAGTGTTAGCCGCAGCTGCGCCGGGGCTCCACGCGCGCGGAGCGTCTGCCGCCTGACCACGTGATCTAGGCGAGCAAACGCTGCTTGGCGTCTGCAACGTTGAGTGCGCTCCACACACGCTGGATAGGCAGCGGGCGTACCCTGCCACTATGGCAGATGGCAGTAAATGGATAATCGCGAGAGGCTGGGTCAACCAATGAACGCGGCAGTGCCGCGTGGCTGCCACAACGTTGTCAGCGCTAATTCTTGGAGCCCACAACTCTCTCTCACCACCGCCACGTACCTCAAAGCGCAATTGAAGCGCCCACTGACCCAGGAAGCCAGTTATGTGCCCCTCCTTTCCTCAAAATCATCGGCGTGTCAACGCCAACGCCAATAATGCCGACAGCTTTCACTTTCTATACCCCGGACTAGCTGAGCTAATCCACATTAGTTTTTTTTTGAAGCGAAAAGGTTCACTACGCCACCTTTACGAGCCGTCAGCGGAGCCGGGAGTTTCACCTTGAATGTAGCTAGAGGTCACTGTGGCCGCAAGTGCAAGTTTCATCATGAATGTAGGTAGAGGTCAGACAAGAAAACGAGGCTTATCTCACATATCTCGGTCGACACCCGAATCACGTCGTAAGGGAAGAAAAAGTGAAATAAAGTTAGTTTTAAAGAAAGGAAACGACGCCTGTCTCACATATATAACAGTGCACACCCGATCCGCGCGCGTAAGGGAAGGAAAATGAAATGAGATTTGGTTTCAAGGAAGGGAAATATCGATAATGGAAACATTGAAAATTGGATTTTGGAGAACGGAAATGGAGCAGGATCCGTCGCACATCCAGGCTCACACCAGAACCGCGCCATAAAGGTAGGAATAAACGATGGAGTAAAGGAAGAAATGAAATGATGAGGTGCCGTCGTGGAGGGCTCCGGAATAATTTCGACCACCTGGGGATCTTTAACGAGCACTGGCATCGCACAGCACACGGGCACCTTAGCGCTTCGCCTCCATCGAAACGCAGCCGCCGCGGTTGGGTTCGAACCCCGGAACTCCGGACCAGTAGCCGTCTGCCTCTCATAACTCGGTGGACACCCGCATCGCGCCTTAAGGGATAATAATAATTGGTATTGGGGGAAAGGAAATGGCGCAGTATCTGTCTCATATATCAGCGGACACCTGAACCGCGCCATAAGGAAAGGGGTAAAGGAGGGAGTGAAAGAATAAGAAAGGAAGAAAGAGGTGCCGTAGTGGAGGGCTCCGGAATAAGGAAAGGGAAATAAAGTTGGTTTTAAGGAAAGGAAAAAACGTCTGTCACATAACTCGAAGGACAGCAGAACAGTGCCCGCCCGTAAAGGAATAAAAATGAAATAAAAACTGGTTTTAGAGAAAGGAAATAATAATAATAATAATAATTGGCTTTTGGGGAACGGAAATGGCGCAGCATCTGTCTCATATATCGGCGGACACCTGAACCTTGCCGTAAGGAAAGGGATAAAGAAGGGAGTGAAAGAATAAAGGAAGAAAAAGGTGCCGTAGTGGAGGACGCCGGAATAATTTCGACCACCTGGGG
Source organism: Amblyomma americanum (assembly GCF_052857255.1). Classification (NCBI taxonomy): domain Eukaryota; kingdom Metazoa; phylum Arthropoda; class Arachnida; order Ixodida; family Ixodidae; genus Amblyomma; species Amblyomma americanum. The sequence continues at coordinate 169,733,659 of NC_135501.1, read as the reverse complement.
ATCTGTAACGTGCACTGACATCGCACAGCACACGGGCGCTTTAGCGTTTTGCCTCTATAAAAAAAAAGGAAATTACGCGAGTCTCACATATCTCAATGGGCACCCGAATCGCTCTATAAGCGAAGGAAGGTTGAAGTTTGTTTTAAGAAAACGAAATGACGTCTGTCTGGTATTGCGCCGTTGTCTACCTCCCCTACCAATATTTTTTTCAATTTGGAGCACACCGCGGCGGCTCAGTGGTAACGGCGCTCGGCTACTGATCCAGAGTTCCGGGGTTCGTACCCTACCACGGCGGCAGCGTTTTGTTGGAGGCGAAACGCATACACGCCCGTGTGCTGTGCGATGTTAGTGCACGTCAAGGATTCCTAGGTGTTCGAAATTATTCCGGAGTCCTCCGGCGTTCGGAGTACAGCGTCTCTTCCTTTCTTCTTTCACTCCCTCCTTTATCCCTTCTCTTATTCCCTTACGGCGCGGTCCAGGTGTCAGCCGATATGTGAGACAGATACTGTGCCATTTCCTTTACCAAAAACCAATTTTAATTTTTTTCAATTTGGCTTTCTGAGATTTGACCCGCCGCGGTGGGTCAGTGGCTAGGGCGCTCGGCTACAGATCTGAGTTCCTTTATTTCACTCCCTCCTTTATCCCTTCCCTTACGGCGCGGTTCAGGTGTCCAAAGATATATGAGACAGATACTGCGCCATTTCCTTTCCCCAAAAACCAATTATCCCGGATACGAACCCGACTGCGGCAGCTGCGTTTTTATGGAGGAAAAACGCTAAGGCGCTCGTGTGCTGTGCGATGTCAGTGCACGTTAAAGATCCCCAGGTGGTCGAAATTATTCCGCAGCCCTCCACTACGGCACCTCCTTCTTCCTTTCTTCTTTCACTCCCTCCCATATCCCTTCCCTTAAGGCGCGGTTCAGGTGTCCAAAGATATATGAGACAGATACTGCGCCATTTCCTTCCCCCCCCCCAAAAAAACAATTATTATTGATGACCAGCTCTCGGTGAAGGGATCGAGGAATGGGTAGGAGGGTTGGGTCGTTGGCCGGTATTCTGATTCCGAGCGAGTCCAGGATATACCGGCCTGTGGAGGTTTGTGTAAGCCTTATGTATTGGGCCTGTCGATGGGTCTCCACGAGTTCCCCGATCGTGTTGTGGAGGCCCAGGCCTAGTAATCTGTCTGTGGGGGTGTTGAGGGGAAGAAGAAGTGCGACTTTGAATGCCTTGCGGATCAAGGCATCCAAAGTATTTATGTCGTGTTAGGATAGTTCTAGGTATGGGGTAGTGTAGAGCACACGACTGAGGACAAAGGCATGAGTGAGGCGACAGAGGTCGCGCTCCTTCATGCCTCTATGATGGCCCGAAACTCTGCGGATGAGATGCGATATCGCGCCTGCAACCTGCTTGAGTTTCTTGAGGGTGGTGGTGTTTTTGCCATCGTTCTGGATATGCAGGCCCAATACGCGGAGGGTGTCAACCTCCGGTACCGGGTCCCCATTCAGTTCGATGGCAATGGGGGCGCGGGGGGAGCGTTGGTTCTTTGGCCGGATGAGGAGAAGTTCGGACTTCTCTGGGGAACAAGACAGTCCGATGATTTGTGCATAAGTTTGGGTGAGGGTGGCTGCTTCCTGTAAGGTGTTCTCTATGTCGCCGTCACTGCCGTGGGTGGTCCACAGTGTGATGTCGTCGGCATAAAGAGTGTGCTTAAGGTGGGGGATAGTTGCCAATTTTCGGGCGAGGGGGATGAGGGTGATGTTAAAGAGGAAGGGGGAGAGGACGGACCCTTGAGGGGTTCCGATACTCTGAATCGTGTATGAGGGGGAAGAGAGAGGTCCAAAATGTATCTCAGCCGTGCGGTCAGTGAGGAATGCTTGAATGTAGGCGTACGTGCGCGCACCCGCATTCAATGGAGATAGGGCAGTCATGACCGCCTGATGTTCGATGCGATCAAAAGCTTTGGAGAGATCCAAAGCTAAGACTGCCTTTGTGTGACCAGGCAGAAGCGGGTCGAAAATGTCATGTGTGAGTTCCAGCGTGGCGTCCTGTGCGGATAGATGGGGGCGGAATCCCACCATGCTATGCGGGTACAGACTGTTGTCCGCCATATTCGTTGTGAGTCTTGCTAACACAACATGCTCGAAGAGCTTTCCGAGGCATGAGGTAGCGAAATCGGGCGAAGGTTTTGAAGTGTAATTGTTTTGTTGGGTATGGGTATGAATATTACCTTCGCGTGGCGCTAGGACTGCGGGAGGATACCCTCCCTCCAGCACTGGTTGAAGTATTGCGTAATTTGGGTGATCGATTGGTCGTCCAGATTACGGAGCATGGAGTTTGTGATTTGGTCTGCACCAGGTGCGGAGTTGGTTCGGAGAGTCAGGAGGGCCGCTCTGACTTCTGTCTGAGTGATGTCTGTGTCGAGTGTTGGATGGGCTGGTCCTGTGTAGGTGGGTAGAGGTGTGGAGGCACCCGGAGAGGTGTATGTGTTCTGAAGTGTGTTTATGAGGGCCTCGGGATCGTCAATATGTTGGTGTGTGAGGCGTGTCACGTGGTTTTGTGTTGATGATTTGGTGTTTATGGGGTCGATGAGGTGTCGGAGGAGTTGCCATGCTCGTTTGCTGGGCAGGATTCCGGCGATGCCGTCACATATCTGTCCCCAGTTGGATCGGCAGAGCTCCTCCGAGTGTTGTTGGATTTTTGTCTGCAGCGCAGCGCAGGCAAGCGACGAGCGACGCCGTCGCGCGAAGCAAAATGCACGTGTCGCTTGCCGTGTTGCTCGGATCTGCACCCACAGGAAATTTCGCTCGTCGCCCGGAAGTCCCCCACGCAACTGGCAGTTCAGAGCCCCACAAAGCCGTTTCCGGTTTGTCCATGGTTTGTCGCGGGTATATCTCAGGTAACCCAACCAGCGCGTCGTCTTAGTCATCGCCACCGTCGAGAAAATATTTGCTTTTGTAGCTGTGAAGCAGACTCGCATGATTTAAATGATGAAAACAATCTACATGTTGGTTAAGAAGGGCAAACAGCATTTGGATCAGGCTACACGAGCAGGCGTACTGCAGGGAGAGATGCGTGTTGAGCCGCGGGTACCGGCGCTCGATCCACCGTGCCGCTGCGCTCCAACTGTATGTATATATACGTACAGAAACACTCGTGGCGCGCATTCTCACTGGTGTTTTATAATTTGCTAATTTACAATCAGATTGCGGTGACAGCTTATGGGAGTGTTTGTACTAAGCTGGAGGGAGTGCACAGGGACCGAACGAAAGCACACCTCCCACGTGAATCCGGGCTGTAACTCCGTCTCGGCAAGCACGCCGTTGGTTATCTCCACTGACGCTACACCGCTGCGTAGAGGAAATATTGCTTTGGCCCTGACTATGAGGCACACTCAAAAAATTTTAAGAAAGGGAACAGGTTACGGGCGTGTTTGTAAGCTTGAGTGCGCAAAGCACGGAGTCAGCGGCGCACGTCGCGGCTGCGCGTCACCTGCCGCCTTCGCTTGCATGGAGGTTGCCCACAAGCGAAGGAGCGAGCGTCGCCATGCCGCCTTGTCGCGTCGCTAGCTCTTGCGCGCACATGGAGCCCATGCTTTTATCCCTTCCCTTACGGCGCGGTTCAAGTGTCCAACGATATATGAGACAAATACTGCGCCTTTTGCTTCCCCAAAAACAAATTATTATTATTCATTTTCTTTAAATCTGCCACTCCACGTGGAACTTCACGACCTTCGCGACCATTTGCAAAACGAAAGCAGCATTTCATGATAACTGTTTATTTGTACGAATTTGTCGCAGTGTAGAATTATTCACCCACAGAGGACCAGACGGACTGCACAAACGACGTCATTGAACAGCCAGTCTTACGTTCATGCCACTCTCTACAACGCTCGGAGCTGTACTAGTGATTGCAGTATGTAGTCTAAAATATTTGTGCTTTTCCCTTTGTCATAGCCGCAATGTACATAGAAAATTTGGGTATCAGTTCTCCTACGTTGTTCCTGTTAATATATATGCTTCAAAATACTTTTCGCGGGAGACCAGGCAAGTATTTGTGGACAATCTTCGAAACGAATAACACGACTGTGTGCTCTATGGACAGAAAACAGAGGTTAAAAAAATTGGATGACGCTTAAGCTTCGTCTTTAAGAGTGAGCAGCGACAGTGTGTCGCAGCGTTACCGAGGAGTACACGGAACATCATCGCCGGTTCGGCGCGACGCGTGGCCCGTTGGACAATTTAAGGAAAGGACGCCTGTCTCACATATCTCGGCAGACACCCGAACCGGGCCGTAAGGGAAATAAAATGAAATGAACAGTTTCTTTTAAGGAAAGGAAATGACGCGTCTCACACTTCTCGCTGGACACTCAGATATCGCCGTAAGCGGAGGAAAAATCCATCGATCGATCAATCACTCAATCAAGCAATGAATGAATCAATCAGTAAATAAATCGACCAATTAAATAATAAAACATCACTATTCATTATAATTGACTGACCGATTGATTTATTGGTTGATTTATTGATTATCCGATCAATCGATCAGCCAATGACCAATCAGCGGTCGATCAATCAATCAATCTTTCCATCAATCAATCCGTCAATTAACCATCCATCAATCAATAATCCATCAATCAATCCGTCAATTAACCATCCATCAATCAATAATCCATCAATCAATCATCCATCAATCAATCAATTATTTCATCAATCAATCCCTAGCGCTGTCGCGTTAAAATACCTTGGCTTACGGCGCGGCTCTCCATGGTGTCCACTGAGATGCGCCATTTTTCGCTCACGGCCAAAGACGCCGAGGACACCTGCTTTTCTGCGACACGAGCTCCTTAATGCTGTCGCGTTAAAAAATTCGACAGGTAGCCAAGACGCAAGAAAAAACCCCCATTATATCACATTCCACGGGACTGTCGGACACTGACGTTGTCCCTGAGGTCAGAAACCCGAGTGCGTAGCAATAGGAAGAACTAATGTGGGAAAAAGTAATACATCTATGAGCCGGCGTCGGAGTTCCCGGGTTCGAACCCGATCGCGGCGGCTGCGTTTTTATTGAGGAAAAACACTAAGGCCCCCGTGTGCTGTGCGATGTCAGTGCACGCTAAAGATCCCCAGGTGGTCGAAATTATTCCGGAGCCCTCCACTACGGCACCTCTTCTTCCTTTCTTCTTTCACTCCCTCCCTTTTCCCTTCCCTTACGGCGTGGTTCAGGTGTCCAACGATATATGAGACAGATACTGCGCCATTTCCTTTCCCCCAAAACCAATTATTAATTATTATCTATGAGCCGGCGCGGTTGCTCAGTGGTTATGGCGCTGGTTCTGGCCACGGTATCACCCCACGACTAAAATACACACGGTGGCAGAAGGAAGGGTGGTCCAAAGGGGCTGCTTGGTAGTTTATATCTAGAAAATGGGCCAAACGTAGCGTTGCCTCAATGAGCGTCTTATGGAGCATCCCAGTAATGTTTACGACACTGTAAAGAGAACCCTGGGTGTCCTCTGCCTTAAATGTCTGAATACACTGTCATCTCGAAGAATGCGCATCAACTCACTCTTGAAATCGTAAGGCCGCCCGCATTCGGAATCTAGGAGAAAATTGTGTAAGCACACCCTCGGTAGCTAACACGAAACGAGAATTAGTTTGGGCTTGGTTCCATTAGAGTAATTAGGTCGTCCTATCCTAAATTCGATGTTTTATGGAAGAGTTTTTGAATTCAGCTTCTAGCTCTTTTTGATCTTTTTGGGATTCAATTTTTCGTCCTGCTTTTAACGACCTTTTGGCTGCTTGAATGGATCTCATTTTCATTGTTCTTTTAACAGCATTTTTGGATCTTTTCATGCATTTTATCCTCATTCTGCTTTTAACGGCCTTTCGGCTATTTTATTCCTTTTTTGTTTTCATGTTATCGCATATTGGCATTTGTTACTCTGTTACTGCCTATCGACGTCATCCGTTACCAGCCTTTACATTTTAGTCTATTCCCAGGTGCAGCATTTATTATCTCGTGTCTTTTTCACTTCAGTTATCTTTTTTCCGCGTGCAAACCAGCTGCTTCCCATGTTTCCCCGCCCACTTTTCCTACATATATTGTGTCGCTCTGCAATAAAATAACTAGTTGAAGTCAGCACTGTGTTGTTATATGTTCCTCAGTCCTTGTCTTAAGGTGCGCTGGTTTTTCTAAGGAGAAGGAACACTCTTTATTACTGGCTAACGAAACGACATCTAAGTAGAGCGCTTTCACTATCGCAACACCGCGATTGCTTCTCAGCACCTCAAAGCAACCAAGGAGGGAGTATCGAAGAGGTATTAACAGAGCTTTGCAACGCTTTGCTAACCATTGTACAATAGACACCATAGGCGGGACAGCTATCCACACGCGCATGGTACAACGAACAAAGGTTACTTGGCTGGGCTGCCAAGATAAGAACACAATGCTAGCGCTCTCAAAGAAGAATGAGGCGCTATATGCGCCAACAAAATACGCGACGAAACTCGCAGCTGAACGGTAAAAAAAAATGAGGGGAATGTGGGCGTAGCAGGCACTCACGCCGGATAGCGCCCTTAGGACGCCGATAGGAAAGCGTGCGAAGCAGGGAAGGACGCCCTTCACGAAGCATGGTCCAAGAACCCTTTGGCGGTTGTGCCGGGCCGGCCCAAACCGCGCTGTCCGCCGCCTGAGCTTCTGCGCTGAACTCACCCGGTATGCTGCTCACCCGAACGTTATCTAGCCGTTGCCTCAGTCACGAGCATGCTCACCGCCCTGCCGACGACGAGCATTGGGGACATGAGCAGTGGCAATGTACTGTGATTCTTAAGGTCGCACCGAAGTGATGATGATGACTTGTGCTTACACAGCGCAACCTTATGCGCCAAGGCCAAGAGGGAAGGGGACAAAGTAGAAGATGAAGGGGTCACAGAAGGCTAAAAAGTATTCATGGGTCAATTGCGCCCAGGACAGAGCGCGAGAGTTTACCAGAATAGGTAGCACGGGAGCCTAAGCTGAGGACAGCTTCAATCAAGAGAAAGTGGACTCGTCTAAGGCATCCGGAAAACGAAGCTAGTCTGGTTGAGGTGCCGCTGGTTCGAACCCATCTCGAGGCTATATTACGGTGAAATGTTATCGTGCTAAATTTCATTCAGGGTAAAGTTTTATCATGTTCTGGAGAAGTTCTACATAAACGATGACAACCGTTATCCACTTTCGGGCTTTTCACGTTGTATTCGACGGTTCTTTCTCTCACCTTGGTTTAAACTGATGGCCTCAAGATCGAAAATGAACAGGCAAGCGCTCGCGTTTCTCTGGGGTCAATGCCACATTGCCCCCAGCCCTTTGCCACATTGGCGCTCTCATTTTTTTCTTACACATTCACTCTCTTCAGAAAGCGGTTAGTTTTCGTAAACCGAAATCATGCCGAACACGGTTCATACCAATAAGACAAAAAAAGTACAGATGTTGATAGTAGCGATAGATGCATTTTTAACGGCATAGAGTTAAGGCTTCCGTTGTGCAGAAAATTCGGCATTGTCGCCGTCTTTTGCGTTGTGAGCAAAAAATTAGGGCGAAGTAGAGTAGTCAAGGTGGCCACACCCGGGAGAAGCAGCACTAGTGGGCGACATGAGTTGCGTGACCTTGTGGCGTCATCACATGCTACCCACCGCATTGCGGGCAAACTAACCACCGTGGCAAGTGGCAGATCAAATAATGATTGGTCGCGAGCGGTTGCTCGGCATGACAGTAAATGAGATTGCTGATAATCTCGCAAAGGCTTCCCTCAGCGGCCCCGTGTTGCCAATCATCCCGGCTACAGCCTACATTACAGCATCTAGATTTCGGCGACGTGCGTTTTTAAGCACGCAGGACTCATCACTTTTAACATCGGCGGATTATGAGCACCTTAAATATTATTGGAACAGGAAAATTTGTTGCTCTCGGCAGCTTGAAGTATCACTGACGAGGCTACGCTGCCGCATCCCCCCTCTAAATTTCTATTTACACAAGTCGGGTTTGGCGCTCTCTCCCCTTTGTGCATTTTGCCGTGAGCCAGAATCTATTGAACATTTTTGGCTGTATTGTCGCCGATTCAACTCACTGAGATAAAGGTTGCTGGAGGAGCCCTTGCAGCATCTTGGCCTTAGTTTGAGCAGCCCGCTCTTGCTATCATTTGGCGCCACCATATTTGGGTTCAGCCACAGATCTGTTTGCACCACTGTTCAAAATTTCCTGATAGAATCTCACCGACTGCCTTGCTAAGTGTTCCAACCTTTTCTTTTCTATCAATTATTACATTTTGACCAAATCATTATTATTTAATCACTCTCTTTATTATTATTCTTAAAATTTTAAAATCAAAACACTCATCCCTTTTCTGTTCATGACGAAAAATTCACCGGTGTTGCGCTCCCACGTGCTTTTCCTTTTTGTAAACTGCGTTGAGGTGAATAGCCACCCGATTCTTGGCCGATCCCCCAGTGTGGGTATGTGCCATCTTTTGATAGGCTAACAACAACAACAACAACAACAAGAGCGGCCAATTAAGTTAACAGCGCTTGGGATCCATCAGCGGCAGATGGTGTGGCTAGCATTAGTTTCTTGACTGCATCACAGCTTTGCCTTCGTGACTCGTTTAACGCGCTCTCCTTCCCTCTTTCAGATGCGATGAAAAGGCTGGTGATCTGAAGCCTTCAAGCTGCACAAGCAAAGTAAGAGCAAGTTCCACAATATAAACCTCCTCCAAGTGTTATGTGCGTTTGATGCTTGGGTGTCACCAGAGTTTGGGCACAAGAGGGCTTACACGAGGCTCCTGATAATGGGAATCCTGTGTTTTGAAGTTTTGGAGAAGGCTGCTGACCGCATTTTTAAAGTGTCGCGCATACAAATTAAAATCATCCTGTTCGTGGCCTATAGCTTGAGCATATTGCTGCTATGCAAGCGGTGCAGGGCTCAGTCCCATGTGCTGTGGGCGCTGTCCCCCCCCTCTATATTTTAAATGAGTACATGATGCGTCCTGGCTTCGTGTGCGATATCTTTACGTTAAATTGCTAGCAAAACAGTTCTTTTACCTATTTTTTGATTCCGGAAATTGTTAAGTATGATCCCCCTTGGCCAAAGCTGTCTTTGTGCTATAGATATATCAACGTAATCAGTACATATTGGTCTGAAGAATACTGCCACGAAACATGAATCTGGCTTTATGAATGCTGCCCTCGATCAAGGCAGGCTTTCGATGGAAATGATAAACGCGATGGAGTTCACTTTTGGTCAGAGTTATGTGAACGCTCCGCTGGGCACATTGTCCTAAGAACGGAGCGCTATTGCAGCTGTGAAAATCTGAAACACAGAGCTCTCGTGAACTCAGAAAGCACTAAACATCGACAAGCGCATAAGGCAGAGTCGGTTAACTTAACATTCAACGTATGAATAATTTAATATCTTTATTTGGCATAGTTCTCTTTTTGAGAGCTTTGACCTCTGTTTCAGCGCAGCTTTATGCCGTGTGCGTCTGCTTTGATGATCTACGCTTGCATAAAATATTTTGGCGACATTTGCTGGGAGATGGGGGATCAGTGAATATGGCTGATAGGTTAGGGTTCGAGGTATGATCCGCTGAGCATCACTCACACTGTTAATCGTCCTGTCTGCTGCGTCGAGGCACCCCGCGCCAACGTCGCAGCAGTTCCAAGGCTCTGAAGAAGTCTGAGAAAGGGGAGCAAAAATTATGATTTATATCCTTCTTGGGTGAAGTCGCAATGAAGGTAGTTGGCGCCTTGTACGACATAATCATCTTTTTGTTTGCTACAGCCTATATGCTTTTCTGCAAATTCAGTAAGAAGAAACTTACTTTTGTGTAATGCTTTCTCCTGATTTATAATATGAATTTTCTTGAAGCTTTAAATCACGTATATATTTCTTTTGCTCAGAAGCCATGAGCTGTGGCTCATGAATTGTTCTCAGATATTTAAAAAAAAATGCCTGTGTTTTCACAAAGACTACTTTTTTCGATAATTTCCTTGATATTTCCTTAGCACAATCCAGTGCTAAGCGTTCCCCACACTTTTTTAGTTAAAGGATGCAATTTCATTATGCTAACTGTTCCAAGAAGTTTTATCTATTTCTGTATTTCTGCTTTAATGTCATTTCCAACAGTGTCATACTTCGAAATGTGTGAGCCATGTAAGTCCAACCCACTTATAACGACTGCAGTTATAACGAACGCTGATTTATAAAACAATGAAATGAGGGCGACAGTGCACAAAAACTATGCATTAGAGCAATCACACTACACCTCGGATAAAACTAATAATAGTAAATGCCAAACACGGGGAGGGCGAGCGAGGGGACGCTGCAATCTCACCCCCACAGTTGGAAAACTAGAACTCACCGCTAGCTCACATGACGGTTTCCAACTCTAAGCAACCACCACCCCGAGCTAGAGGGAACGTGGCGACAAAGAATCAATAAGAACTTTAATTACGCTTAAACTACCCTGAGAGGTAGAATGCGATTGCATTAGAGATATCTCCCGCACAAGTCGTCCTTCTCATTCACAGATTCCTAAATCGCGGGGAGTCCTGACACCCCTCCTGGCGCAGTGGTGCAGCGGTTAAGCGATGCGCCACTGCCTCAGCAGGTGGCTGTTCGAAACACAGCCAAAGGTGGGCTTTCTGAAACACGGATGGCTCTTCCGTGATTCTGCTAGGCTCATTTTTCCACGCAGTTCTGAGGGCGACTATCTCACGAGGAATTAACTGGAGTGCTGTTCTACCATAAGCAGGTGGCAATTTCATTGAACATTTTTAACTTTAAATCATTGCTACCTGCGATGCGGGACAGGTTGCTCACCGTTCGGTGGGCAGGTTACCACCTGTCTACCGCGGTAGCTGGGCAACCTGCTTTTTCGTGACACTGACGGACGGACGCTGGCTTTCCTCGAGAATGGTACTTGTAAATAAAAACGGCATTGATTTTGGACAGTTTTAGTTGACCGGAGCGACGATCCCGTTCCGCTCACGGTAGCACGGTGAGTGGTAGCGGAGCGCTGACTTTATTTATTTAATTTAATTGGTTTTTGGGTGGAAAGGAAATGGCGCAGTATCTGTCTCATATATCGTTGGACACCTGAACCGCGCCGTAAGGGAAGGGATAAAGGAGGGAGACGCCGAAATCGTTTTTACGCGTGAAACAGTTTTTCCTTAGCGGAGGAGACTTTCGTAGTGCCCTCTGTGGAACTAAACTGGAAGCACTACATTTGATAAACCATATAGGGTCATTATTTCTTTTTATACTGTAAAACATACTCTTTATTGTACCATTTTATATACAGTTGAAAATAATATAGGCACCAGAAATGTTTTTAACATATATTGATATACTTCGACAGGTCGGGTTTTCTCGATATCCAAAGCAAGCCAACAGCAGCTCTAGACAAGGTTCTACTAATTTTTCCCGACGTTGATATTGCTTTCACGAGCCACTGTACATATGTACGTACATCTTATACATTTGCTACATCTACAAAGACGATGCCAAAGCGGAATTAGCACCGCTGGCGGAAAACGTCGACGACGAACTTGCGTGCTTGCCTCGCTGGGGGCAGCCATCTTGCTCCGCTGCCGGGGGCTGTCTCGTTAGGCTCGCTCCGCTATGGTCGTCAGCCGTGAGGTGCGCTCCGGTAGCCCGCTCAGGGCCAAGCGGGCTGCGCATGCGCAGTTGTGTTCCCACTGGTTGTCTGAACGGAGCGGGACGCCGCTCCAGTCAACAGAAACTGTCTATTCAAGTTAACCGCTGGTCAAGGGCGCGGAACGGTGGGCTACAAATTAAACTAGCGCGTGCGTTCCGGCTGGGGAAAAAATTTGCCCAAGAACCAGAAAATTTGTGGTTGCGAGCAAGAGGGATAGTGGAAAACGAGGCTACTGCATGCTCGTGGTTATTAATCAATACACAAAACTATCGATATGAGAAGTGAATATCAGTTATGCGCTATGCCTTGCTTCTCCAGCTGGTCACATAGCGTGCGCTGCCTGTCTAGCTCCTGCGCTGCAATAGCGCGCACTGCAGAACACTATGTTCGCACCAGGGAGCTGCGCTACCTTAGTTGTTGCATCTTTTCAACTTTGTCGAGGATCTGTCACCAGGAAAGGAGGCTCACATAGCACCAGCTGCTCTATGAGCTTCTGCTGAGGTTAGTTATATCGCATCCTTAAAGCAGCTCGTCCGTTGCGAAATACTTACAGAGGCGCATCGCACAATTCTTTAGAGCTTGAAAAAATCAGTCACAGGGCCTGCAACGTCCATAACCAACAATTTAAAAATACACCTTTTGTGTTTTCGTTTTCCGACAATAATAGGAAACTCACAACGAACTTCGCATACATCGAACCAAGTACGTGCGACCGGCGAATACGTTTTATGTGGGTTCGACGGCATTTAGTGGCCAATTAGATCAACAACACCAACATATCAAACACTGCCTAAGCGCTCGAGAGAATTTGTCTCTAAAAATTGGTAGGAATCAAACTTGTCTGAAGATTTAAGAAACAGCAATACTTATAAGTGCACGTCTGAGGATCAGTCTTTAGAAAGAATGGATTTTTTAGAGAATTGCACTTGCGGAGAATTTCGCATTTGAGACGTCGCGCACACTTTGAAACTCTCGCTAGAGACCTTCCGTCAGTGCGAAGTCCAGTATAAATATACCAGAATTTAAACTCAGTCAAGAAATGTGTCCCCAATTTTGTTTAAAAAGAGTAGGTCCTGAACAAACAAAATGCGCATTATTCCAGGGAAATACAATTAGCATGAACCAGGCACATTTTCCAGTTATTCTTAAACCCTAGAAGAATGTGGCACATAAATTATGGCCGAGAAAACCTTAATTGTCGGAAAAAAAGACGAATAGTTCCGGAGTTCTGCTTCTTCTAAGTTACTGAAACAAAACGATGTGAATCATAAATATTTTCCAACTATCGTGCAAGGAAAAAATAGGCAAAGCAAAAGGAAGGAAACGCAAACGCATTGCACGTGCACCTTCACTCGCCAATGCATGCATGTGAATACACTCTCCAGCTTTCAAGGAGCCCTTGTGCCGCTTGTGATAAGCAGTTGGCGCCAGAGGTGGAGAGGGTAGTGAAGTAATGATATTGCAATTTGTGCTCAAAAGACTAACCTGCATTTATGATGGGTAAGCAGTAAATTAGGTACCGGAACTCAATCCGAGTGCTCGCAAATGCGAAATATCAGAAATAGTGATAAATTTCAAACGTGAAAGACTATTTTTTAGCGATAGCTACATTAAGGTGGCATTTAGAGCCGCCACCCTGCGGCGGCGATCCACCCTGTGGCTGCGCCGCCACGCTGTCACGTGATTGGTCACGTGGTGCGGAGCAGCTACCGGCGGCGCGGCGCCGTGGCTGATCACGTGGTTCGTCGCGTGGTTGTCACGTGACCAAGTTCCACTCGGCCAGCTGTAGCTATCGCACCACTCCAGGTTTAACCAGAGCTAAACCACCGCCAGTCTTTTTGATTTAGACAAAGATAATTTTTTACGGAGGTAAAGAAGAGCCTACAGAATTCTTTAGTTGAGGTAGTGTCGGTAACTGTCACGTGCAGAGAGCGTTTTGTGTTATATAGAGGCGAAAGTCTTCTTCTAAATCTTCTTCAAACTGCTTCCTTCTTCCCTACTCTGTTAAGAAAAAAAGGTAAAAGTGTTAAATATATAAATTGTTCAAAACCTCGCTCATGTCTCTATAAGATTTTAAATTTTTCCTGAATTCCAAATTTTTCCCTCAATGTCTGCTTTTCCTCGAAGGGAGGGAGAACGGTGCGGCGTAAGTTATGGTTTCTTGTTCCGTCGGTTTGGCTTTGTTTTTTTTTGCGCATAAATAATCGCTATTGGCTGTTAATAATCACATGATCTTCTCAGAAAAACCCCACCCCATCTCAAATCAAGGATATTGTGCATACGTCTACACTCAGCCGCGACCTCTGTTTTTTTTTTCCGCGGTCTCCTAGACCGACGCCACGAAAACCTCAGTAGCACGTCCGTGGTCGTCTGTTTAGTGACACACTCAGTTGGCAGCAAGACATCGCAATCTTTTTTGACTCAAATTCAAAGGGATGAAGACGTGAATGAAAACATGTTTTCGCCCGTCTGCTCCTTTTAACTACATTAAACCCCTACCACATTTTTCTCAAAAACCTCTCAAAAAGATCAGAATTCGTTTATCACGAGCAAAGAATTTTCGGAAAAATATTTCAGGCAGTGCAAACGGACAAAAGCAGACTGGCCCAAGAAATGGCTCACTCGAAACGACTCAGCTTCTAAATAAACGAAACACGCTCTCCCACTCTACCGAGCACAACTAGAGTACATTACTCAGCTTGCAGCATTCAGCGAGAAGACAATCCACAACGGTTGCTACGATGCTTATTAAGACAGGTCGATCAAAGAGACTTCTCGTTCCAAGAATTTGTGTCTGTCAATTCTCGGATTTTACGAGAATTCATCGTTACTGGCTGTTGGCCTGATAGGGTGTGTTAGTCTTTATATATGGAAGAAAGCGCTTACATTTACGACTTGGCTTTTTCAGCGTTTAATAAAGGGCGCCTCCATGCACTCTCACTCATCAATAGACGCGGCTCCAAAATAAAGAGGTGTACTTATTAAACACAGGAAAAAACCACTTTTTACAAAAAAGGGTGTGTCCGGTATGTTATCCTGCTCATTCGCGAGTAAATACATTATTAGCCAAGTTCCGACACCGCCCCTCTATTAGCCGCCCTAGAAAACGATTTCGTGCTTACGCATTCACTTTGCCTATATAAAAATTATACCATTTTTTTTTCATCCTTAGCCCTGTATTAAGGAAAGCATTTCTTGCATGAATACAAAGCTTTTTAAACTAAGGTGAATAAGAGATTTTATGCGATGCAACTGCGCCAGTATTTTGTAGCAAAGGAATTAAATAATGCGCTTAAAACTGGAATATGTTGATACAGACTACAAGTTTGCAGAAATAGGTATCTTCATGAACTAGAAATTGGCGACTTTGGCAACTTGAATGTAGTTCACCTTAAAAGCAAAACTCATCGCAGAAGGACGAAGGGCAAAGGAAAAGGAGACACTAAAAGCGCTTTCTCGCAACTGAGCGTTTATTGGAATATGGAAGGATATATATACACACATGTATATTTGTGTAAATATTCTTCCCTTCAGATTAAACGTTTGTTCGAGACTACGCTTATAACTGATGCCTAGGCACATATTGGGTTTAAATAACTTGCAACATGCACTAATGCACCAAGTGCGAGTGAGTAATAGCGGAGCTGCTTACGGTTTTTGCGGTTTCTACAGCTAAACCTCAGGTGCAGGCTCGGAATGTTCCAGAATACAATGGTTGGTATACTCGCATTCTGAATTTCTTGTAAAAATAGCCAGAAACAGGTATCACCTCAGTATTAGTTTTGAATATATGCATCAAAGTATTTTCATTCCCCCGTTTAACTATAAAGATGGGTGATTGCGTCAGATGGTAATGGCGCAAAAACATTATATCGAAAGAATTGAAACAGCCCTCTCTTCATTTAGGCATTCCGGAGTGTCCTGTACAGCTTCCATAGGGTGCAAAGACCGCCTGTATAAATAAACTTCGCTGGGGGGTGGGTTGCCGATGAGGAAGGCATTTTGAGCGGAAGTGGACAATAAAGTTTTTTTACGGACACTTGAGGCTAACGAAACAGCAAGCCACGAAGCAGCTTCCTGCAATTAAAATTGTCGAGGCATCACACAACGTAGGAGGTGGTCATAAATACGGAAGAGTTCACCTTTGGTCAAAGGAAGAACGAGGGACAAAAACTCAGTACGCAAATAAACAACCACTTCGTACAATTGTCGGGGAAAGCTATAGAATGTACTGAGATGAAGAAATGGCATGATAGAAATTGGGAAGAGAATAAATTTCAGGAACAGTACATAAGGCAAAATACAAGGACACGGGATGGAAGTGGAAGAACGATCTTTTGAAGCGAGTCGGATCTGAGAAATGAAGAGTCCGCCTAAACGGAACGCAAGATTTTGAGGAGCAAAGGTAAGAAACAAAGAGCGGACTCCAAAAGCGAACGCCGATAAAAACTAGGAATTACGAAACAACAAAGAGAGAAGCACAAATTTTAATTAAGTGAGAATAAAACGCCAACATTCTACTCGTAATATAGATGAAGAGTATTCGCCCTCTCAAAAGATTTCTGGTAGAGACGAAAGGCGGAGTGTACTAAATTGCGGAGTGGAAGCATCTCCTATGGAGCAGTTTAGTCTTAAAATAGCGAGAGTTGCTTTCAGGGATGAACAGCATTTTATGTCAATATAAAATGAAGCTCTTGATAGGTGTCAAAAATATGCACTATCGGGGGTAGTGTACATAGAACTATATGCCTGACTATTTATGTATTGCGCAATGATAGTAGAAAGAGCGTTTTTTTGAAAGTACCACTGATCATTTAGTGCAGAATAAATCGCGTCACTGATTGAAATATTGCTGCAGGTAAAAATAAGATCACACTGGAGCAGTCGCCTAGGCAATATTGGTTGCGGTCTTTATTTCAAAACTTTTTTCTAGATTCATTGACAGGATTTCAGGCCTATTTTCATGTTACAGTCACAAAACATAACGTGCTTTCTGCACGTATATCGGTGTGACTCCTCAAAGGTAGCTCATAGAATTCAATTTAAAATTTTGCTACGGCAGCATCTATCTTCATAGAAAAAACTTCTATAAGATGTTTGGAATTTCTATAACACCAGATTGAAAATCCTTGTCTGAAACCAATGCTCCACTTTCATAATACAAAGTGTTTCTTCCTACCCACGCTGTTCTCTTGAATCAGTACACTGTATGCGAAACACTTAGAGATCAGAGGGCGTTGTACTATATCACACCGTGAGGCTGGTTATGCGTCCCCAGCGTTTCAAATCTGGTGAAGGTAAGGGAGCTCTAATCTTTGCTCCCTCCGAGGGTAGCACCTATACTGATGCTGCAAGAGCCACACTACACGCCTGAAAGCAAACACCTCTGGGCCTCACAGTTTTGAAAAATATTTTACGTATGCATATGGAGTGCAAGCGCGTTAGAGAAAGCGTAAGTATTTACAATAACCACCTCTTTGAAGGTTCAAGTATGAAATGCAGAAAGCAATGAGGTTATTGCGCCATAAAAAATGTCGGTTCATTGCGCTCTACTTGGGCGATGTGGGACCTAGGGTACGTTTTTTGGCGTCTTTAAATAAAGTGTGTGTGTGCTTTTTCTCCGAAGATTAAAAAGATGCCACATGCTTGAAATGACGGCAGAAATTTTGAGTTACAAAACAAAAGTATCCATTAGCAGATTCTTCATTCTACACTTCTGGTGAGGAAGCAAGATTTGAAGTTGCGGTCAGGCAGAAGGGCGGGACAGCAAAAATATTAAACAATGATAATAAAAAAAATTTCTTCCAACAGGCTTCCAAAGGCGGCCACTGCTGAAATGTAGTATTACCACGTGCGCTAATTCTCAAATCATGCGACTTATCTTCTTTCTGTGAATCTTCTATCTGAATCTGTGAATCTTCTGAATCTGACTCTGTGAATCTGTGAATCTTCTTTCTGTGAATTTCTTCATTAGGCATGCCAATATCCTGACATTAGCGAACAGATTCAGAAACCAAAATATAAGTACGTGCTTGGCTCTGTTCCCAAGCGTGAATATTTAAACTTGTAAAGGCAGATGCGAAACTTGATAGAAATAGTGGTAAGTGCGAAACTTGACAAAAAAAGTTGGCAAATGCAAAATTTTATGAAAATTTCGTTTTGCTCACTCACTCACGTGTCCTGTGTTTAGTGTCGGGCTTCTGACGGCCATTATCAGAAACGTTTAGGATTGGCGCGACCCTATCAGTTAGGCAGATAAAGTATAGCGGGGCGTAACTGCGCTGGACCAGGAAAATTACCGTAGGGGCGTTATTGTCCTGCGCCTCTGCACTGGCGCCGCGCTATTTTCCTAAACCCTTAGGCGAAGGTGTACCCCTATTCCAAAAACGCCTATTATTTCAGAACGTCTATTTACAGAACTTCATTTTTGGTTAGCTGAAAAATGAAGAAACCTTCGCGGCATGGGCGACCAGTGTGAAGACAGATAGTCGTTGACCATTATTTTACAGATTTCTAATGAGTAAATATGATGACCATGGCTCGCGGAACGTAGCCTGGTACAAACTGCACAGAAAGCAGGGCTACGGGATGACACTGGTTAAGTCTTATTTATTCCGCGTCTAAACCACCGGCAATATTTACCCATTTTCAACCCAATGCAGGCGCGACATGTGTTAGCACTTTTTTTATAGAAACTTAGGTGCCATTGTACTCAGGAAGCAGAACAATTTCCGCGCTGTGAATGTGGGCATGCCTGGCTTTCTTAGCACCACTCTTAATGAAAGCGAAGTTCTCACACGCTGACCCTTTGGATTCAAGTGAACACCTACAGCTCGAGGGCATCGGTATTGCAGTAGCGTGACGCTTCTTCAAAGATATTCTTCTCGAAGCAGCATTCCTTGCGGCTCCTTTACGCTTAATTTCACGCCGCGTATCCTTTAAACCACACAATTACGGCAGTTTGTATCAGCGCTAGTGGCAGTCTCTTGCGCATGCTGTCTCGGCATCAAGCTCTTACTAGCTGTATAATCGGCGGTAGAGAGCAACATCCTTATTACACCTATGCTTGAACTCTGAGCTTTCTGAAATACTTCACTGGTCAATCGGAAACGAATTCGTATTCAACGTTAAAAAAAAAAAACGAAAGCTTTAGTCTTTAATCAAAAAAAAAAAAACACGCAGGCATTGTGTTACCCTGCAATATATTATTGAACTCCTTTATTATTGAAGCTGCACGATCCATCACATGATTGGTTGTTTGGTCG
Source organism: Amblyomma americanum (assembly GCF_052857255.1). Lineage (NCBI taxonomy): Eukaryota > Metazoa > Arthropoda > Arachnida > Ixodida > Ixodidae > Amblyomma > Amblyomma americanum. The sequence continues at coordinate 169,714,703 of NC_135501.1, read as the reverse complement.
TGCACTGTCGTCGCAATATCTTAGACTGCGACGTAAATTTTCTTCTTATTAAAATATCAGAGGAAATGGACTTGGCCTATTTCCTCAAATACCTTTCCTAGCCAATAAAACTGCCAATAAGTAATTCATTTTGTCGCTGTAAACTTAACTACTACTATCACGTATAAAGGTGAACTAAAGTAAGCATTCATAAGTTACTTGCCCTTCAGAAAAGAGGCCTCCGCATCTCATGTATAATACCTGACGACTTTTTTTCTTGTCCCTCCTCCATATGATTAAAGCTTTTGAAGTGTCTCACTTATTGTACCAAACTTTGGTATAAAAAACTTTAAAATGCAAATATAATCTCAGCAACTTTAGCTATATACCTAGCCTTACAAATTGCGTAGCCCCCTCACAGCCCGAGCTCAGGCGACTTGGTGCCTTTCTCACTTACATTCCAATTATGGTGCAAATACGCACCGCCTGTCGCTAAGCTTAATTAGTAACCAAATATACTAGGGTATTGTTCTCAACACCTGGTCTGCAAAAAACTGGTGTCAAATATTTTGCGCTCTTGACTGCATTCATTTCTGCTTGTTATTTGGGACCAGACGAACAATATTTATTCTTGCCTTTTTGCTTTATTTTTATGTATTATGGGCTAGAAATATGTAATGCTTTATAAGTTTTAGTCTGGTGCGTTCCTGTTTTCATTAGTTTTTTGTTCCAAAGAACTCTCTCTGCACTGCTTCAGCGACTTTAACAGGGCATTGGATTAACCATGCTGCATGCGAGAAGCTTTGTTTCCATTTCTTCGCCAACCCCACATCTTTTTTGTGGAAATAAATCATACTGCTTTCGGATCACAAGTAGTTGAGGCGCAGGTCAGATTTTAGAGACAGTAATAGAGATTTACTCTTGTCCACTGTGATAATGGACTAACTCACATACACAGAACATTACATGAACATGCATTCCTAGGGTATTTTCTCTTATTTTTAGCCATGGAGCTCACCTTCAGCACTCTTGTGTCATCTTTTGTGTCATATCTTGAAAATAACTTTTTATTTATTTAGTGTAATACAAAGCAATTCCGGCGGCTACTAGCATTGTTGAGGCCAAACTGTTTCTTCGATTGCAATCTATTACCACCAGAAAACCTTTTCCAAGGTGATAATTTCCAGACCTACTTTGCAATAAAAAATATCCTGACTCGTATTTTGGCGGCCATGGCGACGAAGGACTTGGCAGCTTGGTTTCAGGAGAGGGGAAAAAGCTGGACTCATTTCGAACAATTGCGCTGATATGAAAAGAAAATAAGCATAGATTCATATTCCAAGACGTAATGCGACTTTCTAGACGAAGGCTTTGTTTTAACTTAAAGCTAGTAGTAAGGCACTTTTCTCTAATATAGGTGTCTTTACCTTCCATATATACCGTCGTCGTAGCAAAAAGTATGCAGTTTATTCGAATTGCGCAGGCTCAATACAGTCATGCTCACTTCAAGGAGTTTCCACCAGACAGAAGGAAAATTACCGAGTAGCACTTAGTTTTCTCTATGTGCTAATCTCTCAAATACGTTTAATTACTGCAGTCACGCTGCCGTGCAGATTAGTTATGGCCAGCAATATGCACAAAAAGCCAGCGTCTCGTAAAATCTCCTTGTTCAGTAGGTCAATACATTATGTCAATTTTCCAGCAGGTACAAAAATTATTGCCGATTTGCGTAGTAGAGCCTAATGCAAAATAGGTGCGCTAACAGTTTTGCTTTCCCTTCGGTTCCGGTGCTCAGGTCGAGTGTTCACAGATGGTAGTTGTTCGGATGACGACAATGTGTTAATGCACATATATGCTGAACCGGTCATCCTGTACATGTTCATAAATCCCTGGGAGTCTTCCTACCGCTGGAGAGTTTGAAGGATGCTTCACTCCCGCCACCGGTTGGCCCGGTATTGCACTGCCTCCGGGATCGGCCTTGTCTTTAGCGCGTCTTTACTATCCTGTCTTTCTCTCCCATCTTTCAACTCTCCTACTATCTGCACGTGGTAGCGATTGTGGCTCGGCTTGAGCCAGTGAGCAGGCCTGTGCACTTTCCTTTTCTTTCTTCCTGGCAACAACTTCTCTCCTGGCGCAGCGGTAAAGTAGCACACCCCTGTCCTTTTATGGAAAGTGAAGGCATTGGTCGGACTTGGGTTGAGTTGCGACCCACGATAATCTTCCCGCTAAGCCTCTCACGATTAAGCCAACTGCCGCTTTACACGGTGGGCATCTGCTCACCTGCTCAGCGAGTGGTAGGTAGATGAGGTTAGCAGTCTGGTACAAAACTAGCTTCAGGGAGACAGATCGACAGATGAACAAACAGACAAACAACAGCCAAATGCGGGAACGGCCAAAACAAGTCCTAGCGCATTAAAAAATGATTTACGTCTTGTGGCGTCGCAGAAAACAGCCTGCACCTTTGAAATTAACGCCGTGCACACGGAGCGTCGTTCCGACGTAGTCTTTCAGTACGAACAAACTAAACAAAACATTGTAGCTTTTAGTTAAAAAAAAACGGCTAACAAGCAGACAATGAAAAGTTCTTTGTGCATGGTGCTTGGTGAAATTATTAGCACAATGAAGACTGACTTTTCAAAAATGTCATTTTCCCCCCAAACAATTTCGGAAAGGAACAAGCCGCCGGAGGAAGTAGTGTCCATACTATCAAATGATTCATTTTCTTCCATGCTGTGGCAGCTTTTTTATTTTTAGGTATAATTATTTCGTGTTCATTCTATCTCAATGTTATCTTTTTTTCTAACCACCTGCACGCGGTGGTATTTGTGTACTTTTTCTTTTTCAACTACCCCACTGGAATGTCAGACAAGGCGCTGTGGATGTGATGAAAAATAAATAAATATGACATCCAGCTTGGCCGCTTCTGCCACTGCCACCGCGAAAACATCTATAAACATATAGCTGCAGTACTCTATCAGTGAGTGGTCGCTTTTGTGGCTGAGCGAAAATGTATTCTGCATCATGGTCTGGGCAACAATATCCGGATCGAATTTGATCGCCCAAGTTTGGCTTTGCCCGAATGTGGAATCGAATGTGAAATGGCCGTAAGTTGGGCGCGCTGAAGCTGGAACCTTCGTAGCTATGTGGAAAGTTGTCGGTGTTCACTTTGGAAAAATATGGACTCGAAGAGGAAACGCTCTTTAAAGCTGGCGCTGTATAGCAGAAATGAAAAATAATGAGGAATAGAAAGTGCCACAAAAAGCTCCTCAAAGACTTTTCCAAGTCTTGCAACCTGCTTTTCCTAAAGCTCTGATGCGAAAAATCGATCAGGCCAGGCATGCACTTATAGGCCCCTTCCACTCGCTCCCCACTGGCGGCACAACATTAATTATTATTAGTCACTCTTATGGAAGCAAGTTTTGTTGTTGAGCAGAAAATATAGGCCTCATATGTCGACCGTATTCACTCTATACCATCTTTAGCCTTTACTCCATACGGTTGCATCCTTATCATAAACTGAAAGGTACCAAAAGCCGTCTTCCTTAACGAAGGCCGCAGAGCCTAAGGGAAAGAAGCTAAGAACTGAATTGAAAATATACTCGTTCAAAATGCGGTTTTTTGCGCATTCTCTCTAGTAAAAGTACTCGTTCTAGGTATTTTTAAACAGGGCAGCTCTGAGCCACACGCAATCCTTTATGTAAAAATTTCATGAAAAAGCAAAACAACGCAAAAATTGCGTGGTGATGCTATATGTGAACAAATTCCTCATTCCAAAAATACGTGCCTTGCGCTTTGCGGCAGCATTAATTTCGCAAAGTTGGACTGCAGATGTGAGACTTATTTTTGATAAATGACCAAATCACTTCCTGGAAAAACTACAAGAATACCGGCCACGTGTTCAAATGGAAATATATATATATATATATATATATATATATATATATATATATATATATATATATATATATATATATATATATATATATATACAAGTTAAAGGAAATGAGGGGCCCGTTTGACAAATTTATGAAGGGAGCCAACAGTCACCGAAACCAAGGTGCATAGGGGAACGTTAATTTCTTTTTTTAATGTGTTATGCTTATCAGTGGGATAATAATACTTTATAATACTTTAGATTAATAAATCGCTTAAAGAAAATTACTTATAAAGCAGCAGAAAAAACAACCATGCCGCCGGTGGGATCCGAACCCACGACCTCCGAATATCGCGTCCGGTGCTCTTACCAACTGAGCTACGGCGACGGCTGTCCAATCTGCTGCTCTCCTGGGTATTTATGTTTACTGGGTGTAAGCGAGCCTTGAGAGTGTTCACCAGCGCCACCCTCGACCATAGCGGCGGACGTAGCACGTCCTGTAATACCGCGAGCGTGACGTAGAACGTCATCTAACGGTGAGAGCGGAAACTGTGCGAGAGCCCTCCTATGCTACCAATGGCATCAAGACTGCCAGAACCGAGACCCTCGTTAAGGTATTAGCAGACAAGTTAAAGGAAATGAGGGGCCCGTTTGACAAATTTATGCAGGGAGCCAACAGTCACCGAAACCAAGGTGCATAGGGGAACGTTAATTTTTTTTAATGTGTTATGCTTATCAGTGGGATAATAATACTTTAGATTAATAAATCGCTTAAAGAAAATTACTTATAAAGCAGCAGAAAAAAACAACCATGCCGCCGGTGGGATCCGAACCCACGACCTCCGAATATCGCGTCCGGTGCTCTTACCAACTGAGCTACGGCGACGGCTGTCCAATCTGCTGCTCTCCTGGGTATTTATGTTTACTGGGTGTAAGCGAGCCTTGAGAGTGTTCACCAGCGCCGCCCTCGACCATAGCAGCGGACGTAGCACGTCCTGTAATACCGCCAGCGTGACGTAGAACGTCATCTAATGGTGAGAGCGGAAACTGTGCAAGAGCCCTCCTATGCTACCTATGGCATCAAGACTGCCAGAACCGAGACCCTCGTTAAGGTATTAGCAGACAAGTTAAAGGAAATGAGGGGCCCGTTTGACAAATTTATGAAGGGAGCCAACAGTCACCGAAACCAAGGTGCATAGGGGAACGTTAATTTTTTTTAATGTGTTATGCTTATCAGTGGGATAATAATACTTTAGATTAATAAATCGCTTAAAGAAAATTACTTATAAAGCAGCAGAAAAAAACAACCATGCCGCCGGTGGGATCCGAACCCACGACCTCCGAACATCGCGTCCGGTGCTCTTACCAACTGAGCTACGGCGACGGCTGTCCAATCTGCTGCTCTCCTGGGTATTTATGTTTACTGGGTGTAAGCGAGCCTTGAGAGTGTTCACCAGCGCCACCCTCGCATTGCTATCTTTTCACTCCTCGGTTCCTGCCTACTTGGTTTGATGTTTGGAAGGGGTAGATATATTTTCGATTAATTACCTCCTGAGGATATCTCCTACCGTTTTTGTGTGCTTTAAGAAAGAAATCCAACTACAACATTGAGATAAGATTGTTTTTAACCTTCCTACTACAACGCATCAGCTATTTTATGTAAAAGCAGTAATGCACATTAGGTTCCTTCTATTTTTTAACCGCACAGAGAACTAGTCTAGTTTACCTTATATCCAAAAAGAATGAATGGGAGAAGGCTTCAAAGAGTGCATGACATATGTATTAGTGCTTTTTTATATTAACTGCCTGCCAGTTAATACAAACCTATTTTAAAACACGGGTTTAGCAAAACAAACATGCGGCAAATTTTTTCACTAATAGAGAGCTATAGCATAGCGTGATGCGCAATCAGCTACCGTCCTTAGCTTCCGCGGGGCACCACTGATTACGAGCTGATTCGTCCCGACACGGCAGGAGTGCACGCAGCTGACAGGAATGTGGCGCCACCTGGCGGCGCCACCATGCCGTTCTCCTCACGCGCAGTGGCGCCTCGGGGAAGCGGATTACGGTAGCGGATCGCGCTACGCAATAACTCTCTAATCCGGCACCTTCTCATATCGAACTCGTTCTGATAATTGCGAACTTAGATGTGACTATAGCTTGATTTCGTCAATAATTTGCACTCGCACACGCCGAGCGCATCATAATATTAAATAATAATTCCAAGCAAAACACATCTGGGCATATAACAAGTATGTTCTGCAGTTGAGAGATACATTTATCAGAATGCAGCCCTGACAGCACCGAACTACGCACTTTAAGCTTACTTCCGGCAATTTTATGTTACCCTGTAATTGGTAGACTTAGGAACGGCCGTAATGAAATAGCGTCGCTATTGCGAATTATTTGGACAGGAGGTTTCCATTACCCGCTTATATACGCGTGTTTCTAGGGTGTGGTTTCATGTTTTATGGGACTAGAAAAACGCCGTGTTTAGTTTTAGACGTTTGCCTTGGGATGATTCTCTCCAGAATGTCCATTGTGTATTGCAGCAAACACTCATCCTTCAACACAAAAGCATTGTTCTGTCTAGGCGTTCGCAATGTTGAAAAAATGAACGTAAACATATGGACTTGTACCAAGCAGGAAGCTGTATCTGACGATAAATTTTGAAGCAACGATTCCTGCGGTGCCGTCTGCTTTTCCCAGCGAAGCAATAAACGACACTTGTAGTAAATACGCGGTAAAACATTTTCAGCACAGGTCGCGTTGAAGGGCGATAAAGAGGTTTGGTGCACCAGCAATGCTTTCAGCATCTATTGCCTTTATAGACTAGCAATATACCGAAGAAAGGCGGGTGGTTGTAAGAAGCACACGAATATCAAAATGAATATGGCCACCCACACCGCTCCTCTTTAGATGGGGTTACTTCTTTTTTACAGCAGCATAAGATTTCAGTTACAGTTTCTGAAGGCTGATTATTAAGCCAAATTATTACCTGATGTCGACTTCGCAAAAATGTTGGGCTGCTGCGCTCGAAATAAAACGGTCGGAGAATATTGCTCAGGACCAAATCCGCTGTGCTGCTTTTATAGCCATTCATGAAAAATTATATTCTGGTATTTTAAATTGAGAGCCCTTGTCTGTGTTTTCGTTTAATCCCGTCCTTGTAGCGCTGTTGAGGCAGTGTGAATACCTACCAACTCGCTCAAACTTCAGCTGTACTCAATCCCGATGAGGACCTGATTTCTCTCGGAAGGCGAGGTCGTGTGTTATGTCTGTTAATGTGGATGCCACTATTCTAGCTGTTCTATTTGCCATGCCGTCGATGTATGTGAGGTATACTAAAGAGGATGTATCACTTGACGTGCGGGGCACATCCCGTTCTTTGGAGGCAGATGACGCCCAGGGGTATCAGTTAATTACAATAAACATCTGTAGGGAGCTGTTTTTCTTTTTGATGCAGCGACAGTTCCACTGCCAGAATTCTATGTGGTCGGCTGCCGTTTAGGGGAGGAGGCTATGAGCGCGGGTTGTCACTGATTCGCAATTTTCTGCTCGTGGGTCGGGATTTTAGACACGCACTTTTCAATTACTTTTTCCACCCTAGTTCTCGTTTTGCAATGTGATGAATCATTATCTTCGAAGCTTCCGGAACTAACCTATTGTCAGCGGCCTCTTCATGATAACTTATTGTTGGATTTTTCAGAGAAGATAATCAATGACAATGGACAGCATACCGTTCCTTTTTTCTTCATTAGCTTCCGTTCTGCCTTCCGAGACTTCAAGGGACCACTTTGCCGCATTCTGCTGATTCATATTATTGGCATAAACAGCACAAACATGTCAACGAATGTTCAATGATGGTTCGCCCCTTGCTTGCAGAAAGCCTACCACGGATAGCACCTCTTAATTGGCGGGAGTCGGGATTAGCGCTGATATTTCCGAACCGTGCTCCACGGCCAAGCATTTGCCGGACAGTGAAAGCCGGAGGAGAGAAAAAAAAAGTAAATGTTCAAGACCTATATGGCAGTTCTGCCACCTCCCGTGCCATCTTTGTACATCAAGAGCTTACGCGCCAAGTATTATTACTTCCCGGACATGCCTTTTCACAAAAACATTTTTACCCTACAGAACGCAACCAAATTATTCCTTTACTGACCAAATCATTAAGGAATCAAAGAAAATCACTACGTCCAAAATGCGCTAGCTAATACACGCACAATCAAAAGCGAAGATCAGAAGATACAGCCGAAGCGCGGACCCCTGGGGTTTCGAGGTTGTGCGTGTAAAATTATTGGTTTCGGCGGCACAGCGCCTGATGGACCGGACGTCCCAGAGACGAGCAGCGAAGGGTGGGAGCGTGATGGTCAATGCATGCGGTTCGCACCGTGTGTTCACTTTCCCTCTATTTCGTGGTTGTTGTTGTTGTTGTTGTTGTTGTTGTTGTTGTTGTTGTTGTTGTTGTTGTTGTTGTTGTTGTTGTTGTTGTTGTTGTTGTTGTTGTTGTGTGTGTGTGTGTGTGTGTGTGTGTGTGTGTGTGTGTGTGTGTGTGTGTGTGTGTGTGTGTGTGTGTGTGTGTGTGTGTGTGTGTGTGTGTGTGTGTGTGTGTGTGTGTGTGTGTGTGTGTGTGTGTGTGTGTGTGTGTGTGTGTGTGTGTGTGTGTGTGTGTGTGTGTGTGTGTGTGTGTGTGTGTGTGTGTGTGTGTGTGTGTGTGTGTGTGTGTGTGTGTGTGTGTGTGTGTGTGTGTGTGTGTGTGTGTGTGTGTGTGTGTGTGTGTGTGTGTGTGTGTGTGTGTGTGTGTGTGTGTGTGTGTGTGTGTGTGTGTGTGTGTGTGTGTGTGTGTGTGTGTGTGTGTGTGTGTGTGTGTGTGTGTGTGTGTGTGTGTGTGTGTGTGTGTGTGTGTGTGTGTGTGTGTGTGTGTGTGTGTGTGTGTGTGTGTGTGTGTGTGTGTGTGTGTGTGTGTGTGTGTGTGTGTGTGTGTGTGTGTGTGTGTGTGTGTGTGTGTGTGTGTGTGTGTGTGTGTGTGTGTGTGTGTGTGTGTGTGTGTGTGTGTGTGTGTGTGTGTGTGTGTGTGTGTGTGTGTGTGTGTGTGTGTGTGTGTGTGTGTGTGTGTGTGTGTGTGTGTGTGTGTGTGTGTGTGTGTGTGTGTGTGTGTGTGTGTGTGTGTGTGTGTGTGTGTGTGTGTGTGTGTGTGTGTGTGTGTGTGTGTGTGTGTGTGTGTGTGTGTGTGTGTGTGTGTGTGTGTGTGTGTGTGTGTGTGTGTGTGTGTGTGTGTGTGTGTGTGTGTGTGTGTGTGTGTGTGTGTGTGTGTGTGTGTGTGTGTGTGTGTGTGTGTGTGTGTGTGTGTGTGTGTGTGTGTGTGTGTGTGTGTGTGTGTGTGTGTGTGTGTGTGTGTGTGTGTGTGTGTGTGTGTGTGTGTGTGTGTGTGTGTGTGTGTGTGTGTGTGTGTGTGTGTGTGTGTGTGTGTGTGTGTGTGTGTGTGTGTGTGTGTGTGTGTGTGTGTGTGTGTGTGTGTGTGTGTGTGTGTGTGTGTGTGTGTGTGTGTGTGTGTGTGTGTGTGTGTGTGTGTGTGTGTGTGTGTGTGTGTGTGTGTGTGTGTGTGTGTGTGTGTGTGTGTGTGTGTGTGTGTGTGTGTGTGTGTGTGTGTGTGTGTGTGTGTGTGTGTGTGTGTGTGTGTGTGTGTGTGTGTGTGTGTTGGGCTGACTGTAAGCAGAAGCTTATCGACCTTTTCGGCAAACCACTCGACCGGCAGCTTGCCGCTAAAAGAGATCTTGCCAGTCGCGCCCCGTCATCCACGGATTCCATGTCTCTTATATCCAAGATGTGTTGTCTGTGTGCTACACAGTGGATACAGAGATGAGCGAGGCTGACAATGTCGGACATGTGCTCAAGGGCATCGCAGACGACGCCTTCAATCTCCTCATCTACAAAAACTGTGGCAAGATTGCCGACATCGTAAATGAATGCTGCCGCTTCGGGGACGCTAAACGCCGACGTTTCATCCAGCATATCGCACGCCTGCCCAACACGGCTGCGCCTTCCTCCTGCCGAGATCTTTGTTCTTGGAACCAGCCGACCTCACCTGAGAACATGACCAGTATTGTACGCCGCGAGCTTGAAGCAATTGGTCCAGCTCCCTTAGCAACTCCTGTGGCCGACCAGCCGTTGACCCTTCCTCTTATTCAAGCCGTCGTGCGACAGGAAATTGCTAACTTGTGTTTGAACTCGGTCGCCGGTATTCATATCCCCCTTCCCCAAGTAACTGAAGACCCTCCTTTTTATCCTGTCCGGCCTGTTTCCGCCACTCCTCGACCATGCAGTCCCTCCGAGTGGCGTACGCCTGACGACAGGCCCATATGTTTCAATTGTTCCCGTGTAGGCCACATCGCCCGACATTGCCGTAGTTGATGGTACTCCTCCCAGCGGGCCCATTCCTCTACTCACCTTTATCGCCCCGACGCTGCCCGCTCAAGCTCTTTCTCGCGACCCTTGGACCCGTCAAGCAAGTCTCAACACGGACGTCTCGCCGCCCAGCTTCAGCCGCTCACCATTCCCACAACGCCACCAGTCCCGTTTGCCGCAACGACCACGTGCTTCCTCTCCTAGCCCCTACGCACGATCACAGGCGGAAAACTAGCTTCTGCAGCGTCTAGAGGTGATGCTGCAGTGAAGACCCGGCCTCAATATCCTCGTTTAGTTCTTCGTGCCCCGCGGAATTTACTGATCATACAAGTTCATGGAGTTGCCGTCTCTGCTCTGGTTGACACGGGCGCCCAGATTTCTGTGATGAGATCCGACCTATAAGTCGCCGCCTCCGCAAAGCACTGACTCCTGCTCATAGAGCCTTTGTTAGAGCTGCCGATGGCACAACGTCCCCAGTCCTCGGCCTGTGTGCTGCTCGTGTGACCATTTCTGATCGCCAAACCACCGTGCTCTTTATTGTTCTCAACCACTGCCCTCATGAAATCATACTTGGCCTTGATTTCCTTAGTGAGCACGCAGCCCTTATTGACTGTGCTACAAGTGTTGTTGAGATGCACCTACCGTTCCTCTTAGAACCACCTGCCCCAGTTGTGCACCGTCTCTCTACTGCCGAGTTCACCCGCTTACCACCTGCAGCCGCTACTTGCGTATTGTTTAAATCTGTTCCACCTATTCCTAACGGCCGGTATGTCGTCACTACTGACCATTGATTTGCCCATCACAAAGCATTCTGCCTTTGCACACACAGTTGCCACAGTCTCGGCAAACAGCGCATGTATACCCGTTCTCAACTTCAGTAAGCACTTCCAGACGCTTCTTCAAGGCATGTGCCTCGCTACGCTGTTCTCGACCGACGAATACGTGATCTCCGCAGTCACAAACTGTGTATCGCCCTCTTCGGACGGTCATTTCACAGCTATTTTGAGACCTGACCACAATGCCAAATGATCGCTTCCGATCTCTCCACAGACCAAGCACAGCCGCTTAATCATCTCCTAGCAATCTTTCAGGACATATTTTATATCAATGACCGCCCTTTAGCTCGTACGTCTATTGTGCAGCATCGTACCAAAAGCGGTGACGCCGCTCCTCTGCACCGCCGGCCTCACAGGGTGTCCATATCCGAACGCCAAGTTATACACAAGGAAGTCGAAGAGGTGCTCGCTTAGGACATCATCGAACCGTCGTCCAGTCCTTGGGCCTCTCCCGTCGTCCTTGTTAAAAAGAAAGACGGCAGTTGGCGTTTCTGCGTTGATTACCGCCGAGTTAACCGCGTCACAAGAAGAGACGTGTACCCACTCCCCAGGATCGATGACTCTCTCGACTGCCTCCACGGATCTCAATACTTTTCTTCCATTGATATTCGTTCCGGTTATTGGCAAATCGACGTTGATGAGAAGGGCCGCGAAAAAACAAATTTTTTTCACGCCTGACGGTTTATACCAGGTCAAAGTCATGCCGTTCGGTCTTTGTAATGCACCAGCCACCTTCGAAAGGATGATGGACTCGCTCTTTCGCGGATTTAAGTGGACTACGTGTATGTGCACCTCGACGATGTTGTCTTCTCGCCCACCTTTGCCTCCCACATTGAACGTCTCAGGAGTATCCTGACTGTGTACAGCTTGGCTACAGCTCAACACGTCCAAATGCCAATTCGCCCGCCTGCAACTCACCATTCTTGGACATCTCGTTGACGCCTTCGGTGTACAGGTGCTCACAGAATAATTCGGAACGCCGGACAGGCGGCCACTCGTCGGCGAAGCGCGCTGGTGTAAGAATACGGAAAAAGACTGCGTCTGCGCTGCTTCCCTAACTAGCGAGCCCCCTTCCCTAGTCAACCTAGATTAGAGCTGCCTTACTCCAAAAAGGCTGCGCTTGGGGCTTCTTAGCTTTGAGAAGGCTTGGCAAGCGGTGTCTGTGACGCGCAGCGTGTTCACGCGGTGTCCACCACAATCTCTCACACGTGCGGCTTGCTTGCGCTGACGCCGGTTTCTGCATTCATTTGGCCAGACAGTTACGGTCTCTGTCATTGGCGCTACGGCTAGCATAGAACTGCTGCTCACATATTAAAACACGTAAGCTGTGTCCGGAAATCTCAATTCTTGCGCAATTCCTCCCTCACTTTAATATTCTATCGTGAATGAAAGCACCATTTTAGCAAAATAGCGAGGGTTCGTTTGTCGGTGTAAAAGAATAGTGGTATAATATTTTGCTTTCAACAAATTAAGCATCGTGTTTCTCAGCACATATTGCTTGCACAAAAACTTTATGCAGCCGGCTCCTATTAGTCGCCTACTCACTCAGGTGGTACGAGTTCAATGCAAAAAAGTTAGCGCGTCGGGCAAGTGCACGCAAAGCTACCTTTCTGTTCTTTTTTTTTTGCTGTTCTGGGGAAAAATAAACCCAAACCTGATTACTGCTGTGTATCTGCAAAGTGCTTTCCATGCTATTTTTGTTGTATTTAACACGTAGGGCCTGCTCTTGATTAAAGACGTATATATATATATATATATATATATATATATATATATATATATATATATATATATATATATATATATATATATATATATATATATATATATATATATATATATATATATATATTTAGAACAGTTTTATTGCCATTAGCCCTATCTCTCCTGCTAAAGGATCCGCCAAGTCTTGGTCAGAATGTTCCTTTAATTCACGAGACAAAGTGAAACTGAAGAAGTAATTGAGCAACAAATAGACTTCGCGCACTCGCTATCGAATCTTCAAAAAGGGCCAGCAGTGTTGTGGCAGCGAATCCGCGGAGCTCGTACACGGTCATGGAAACCTCGGTTGCATCACAGAATGGATTCATATATCGTCACCAAAGCGCTGCAAGCAGTGCACATGCGATTAAAGATTACGTTAGGCAGCGCGCGAAAATAGCATGTCACAGACACTGCACTGCTCAACCCATCTGTCCCTGCGCTAAGAGGCCTTTGCGCTAGCGTCCTAGAGCAGCAGAGCTAATCTAGGTTCACTAGGGAACGCTGCTCGTTCCTTAAGGAGCCAGCGCATGCACAAGCCGCGGCTGTAATCTCCCGCCTGCGCGCTCCGCCGACGCCCGGCCGCATGCGCGGCGTTCCGAATTAATCTGTGAGCTCCTGTACGCCCTGATTCCGGTAAAATTAAAGAGGTGCAACTACCCTGACAATATGAACACAATATGAAATAGATAGGCCGGAGACGAATAGGTAAAATTTTGTCCCTGTTTCTTGTGAATGAAAACTTGGTCTTTGTAACCAAAATTCAGACAGAACCAGACTTCACTCAGCACTGTGTAAAAAGAAACCTGACGTAAGAAGAAATGTTGATTGCTTGATTAGACGGCTTAACAGCAAACATATTGCAATATGCACAAGCAAAATGAGCGACAAGATGAAATTAATCTAATAACACATCCGGCAAATAAAACAAGCATGATGCGCCGTGATACGTAAAGTTTACTGTTCAAGGGACATATAGTTGAGTGGGCCATTAAAAATTAAAAATATATTGCCCAAAGGACAGGAAGAAATGCTCGTAACGTCCGAAGGCAGAGAGTTGTCAAATGCGCCCAAATCCTCAATTATCGGGAACAAGCGCTGTGAGGAACCTCCATTTCACAAAGGACGAGCAGCCCATGAGGAGTGCTCAGTTTAATTTTTTCTGAAAAACGACGTGGACATGAGCCAGGGGAAGGCATGATGGCGTTGTAACAAAGTTTATTTCGAGATCTAAGTAGGAGATCCTATGCCGCGGTTCTCTGGCCTGAGGTGAATCTACGAGCGCGGCGGCCCAACGTGCACGTTTTCGAAGGTTACAGAAAGGGAGGGATCGCACTGATCGATAGCTACTGGTTGCGAAAGCACATTATTCTCGACAGTTACACATGCATCTGTGCGGTGGGAGGTTTACCGACGAGAATGAGGCGAGATAAATGAGGAGACCTTTGCTGCTGCTGCTGCTGCTGCTGCACAGCTCCTGCTAATGTTCTTGTTTTCAGCGGCATATACCTAATATTGTGTAACGTTTGCTTAGGCAAGAGTATGAATTCTGAAAGGGAACTTCAGAAGCGGCAGCTCCTTCCAAAACTACCGTCAGCGGTGCAGTGCTGTAGCTCTTTCCATGAAAGCCATGTTCCAGTGCGGACGGGCACTAAGTCACACATTCCACGCCTAATTTAACTCGCGCGATGTTTACACGTCTTCCTTGTTGATGAAACTGTCAGCGCTACGTCATCAATTATTAGCAAGTTCTAAGCACACTTACGGCCTGCACTCAGTGGTTTGCGTTACACGTCAAGGGGGAATTGATGAAGGCTCGAGAGGAAAAGAAAATAGAAAGCGGCCATCTAGTATAAAGATAAGGTTTAATTTCGTCCACCTGGAGTCTTTTAGCGTGCACTGTCAGGGCAAAAGAGACTGGGGCCGACGGCTGTCTGCAGCCAACAAAGCCGGGATTTCATTACGCGTTCATGTTCTAAGCACTACGCGGTTTCATGAGTAAGAAAGGGCCATTTATTATACACATGTTTCTTCTTTCCGCAAGTGTCGTTCTGTGCAGCGAGCGTGCTTTTGTGCCCACACGTGTGCTTTCTGTACGGGGAGCGTCCTTGGCGCCACCCACCGTTCTGCGAACTGACCGACGGTCACCCGCTTCGTTACCAATTGGTGTGGTCGTTAGGGTCGCGGGCAATGCCCCCGCTACCCGAAGTACTTACTGGAAAGCCGCGCGGCGTCTGCTTTCAAGTGGGCCCGTGCATATGTGCGCGTGAGTGTGTGCGTGTGTGTGCGCTTCCGGTGCATTGTAAGTGGGCGGTAGCCTGCGGCGCTGGGAGGAGACACAGCGAAGAGACGGACGACAAGGAACGGGTGTGTCTCAGGGAGTGTGTGTGTGCGATGCTCGACGGTGCGGGTGCGCGAGCGGGTGTGAATTCGCGAGTAACTATTTTGGCATGTAAATAAGCTTTTGTAAATATATCCTTTTGCATTTCCTTCACATGAGTGCTTAATCGTCTCATTTCTTCAGCGCGTATTTGCTAACATTAATTTAATCTTAAGGGTCATCTCTAACATTAATCAGAAGTGGGATTGTAACTGCGCGAACCGGACTGGAGACTGCGAATTCCAGAGAGCGAACTGTAGTTAATCACGACCATGAGCGAGACACCTTCAGGAGCGACAGCGGGCACCACCGACGGTCAAGATGGAGGAAAAGTGAGCGACAGCATTTCAGTGAGCGACTTCCTGAGCGCGATGCGGGAAAAAGACCGTCTGTTGGCCAGTCTGCTGGAAAGGCTCGCTCTACCAGCGTCATCAGGAGCGCCAGGCGTGGCAGCAGCAACAACAACCTATCAGGTGATGCCTGACCTCAGCAAGAACATTTCTGACTTCGATGGCAGCGGCGATGCGGCGTCGGCGAAAGAGTGGCTGGGAAACCTGCAGACCACCGCTACACTGCACCGATGGCCTGAACCATTCAAGTTGGAGACTGCTAAGTGCCACCTTGTGGGACCTGCCAAGGACTGGCTGCGTTCTCGCAAAGAAGTGAGTACGTCGTGGGAAAATTTTGACTACCACTTCCGCCGCACCTTCTCCGGCCTGGAGAAAGATGCAGGAGCGAGTACAGCAGCGCAACGAAAGCACAACAGCCTACTTCCATTCAAAGGTGCGTCTTTGTCGAGAGGCCAACCTCGATTTTTGTGACACCCGGGAGCAGGTGCTGACCGGTCTCTGCTCAAGGCAGCTCTGTACTATGCTACTTGGACGCACCCACGAGGACGACGACGATATGCTACTTGGACGCACCCACGAGGACGACGACGATCTTCTGCACGATATTATGGAATTTGAGCGTATCGACCGAGAGTGGGAGCAAAGGTTTGGCGGCACGCGTGAGAAGAGGCAATTCACGGCGGTCACCGAAAGGGTTGCAGAAACACCACCTGCGCGGAAGACTACGTACGATCGATTTGGCAAGGACAGGAGACCACCCCTGACCAACGAAAGAGGCCAGTTCAAATGCTACAACTGTGGGCGATTCGGACACATCTCCCGCGATTGTCCAGAAAAAAGGCATGAGATGAAATGCTTACGCTGTGGGAAGAGCGGCCACACGCAGCGTCATTGTTCGATGAGCCAAAGCAACGAGACCAACACAGTGACCGACACCGAACGGAAAATAGCCCCTGGAGCGCTACTGAAGCAGGCCATGCTGAACGGGACGACGACCCTCGTCGGCATGATCGACAACGGCAGCTCTGGATGCCTCCTGCGTGCCTCAGCGGCGGCACGTTGCGGTGCGAGGCTGACGAAGGATGCCACGGCCCTCTACGGTTTCGGCAGCCAAGGCACTCCTTCAGCCAGGGCGATCGGCAAGTGCTACACATACCTCGAGATCGACGGTGTCAAAGGCGAAAACGTTCCTTTTCTTGTCGTGCCAGACGATACTTTGACAGTTGACTTGCTTGTCGGGAGAACGTACACAGAACTACCTTACGTGGCCTACGCCAGGCTGGGTGGTTGTTTGCGCTTCTGGCACAAAAGTGTATGTCCGTTCTCTCACCTGGAGCCGCTGAATGAGCCCAGACTGCGTGTGAAAGCGACTAGAGAGACCGTCATTCACTCTAACTCCATTAATTGGATAACCTTATCATCAGATTCCGATTTTTCAGGCCCTGTTTTGTTCAGTACACTTGGAAGCGAAATTCTTGTCGACATGAGAGAAGGGGAGATTAGTGTGCCGATTTTCACGAGCGGAGACAAAGACTTGCTTGTGAAAAGAGGACGGCGACTCGGACGCGTCATGGAGGTTGACGTTGTGGAGATACCTGACAGCCAAAACCAACCTGCCCGCGTGAGCGAGAGCGATGCAACTGAGTCCAAGGTTTTCTGCGTTGCGACAGAGCGCAGACCAATCGAGGATCAGCAGCTTGAAGTAGGGCCCTCAGTAACGAAGCAGCAAAAGGCTGAACTTCTTGGCCTTCTAAATGAATATCGCGACTGCTTCGCCAACAACATTAGCGAGCTGGGATGCACTCCTGTGCTTAAGATGGACATCACGGAGACACCTGGATGTTCGCCTGTTGCGGTTAGGCCGTACCGAACAAATGCCGCGGAGAGAGAGACAATTCGTGAGATTGTTGGAGAGTGGAAAATAGAGGGTATTGTAAGCGAGACCTCGTCGCCTTACGCGAGCCCAGTGATCCTAGTGCAAAAAAAGAACGGCGAGAAGCGTTTAGTCGTCGATTACCGCCGCCTGAACGCGCAGACATTGAAGGAAAAGTACCCGCTCCCTAGCATGGACGAACAGCTTGAGAAACTGTCTGGGGCGAAGCTGTACACTGTGCCGGACCTTGCTCAAGGCTATCTGCAGGTGCCACTCATCGACGAAGCAAAGAGCAAAACAGCTTTCATAACACCTGATGAGACAGGGCAGTTCGAAAGGATGACGTTTGGGCTCACAAACGCTCCATCGGTGTTCCAGCGCCTGATGAATCGAGTCTTGGGGCCTTTGAGGGGCACGATTGCAATGTGCTATTTGGATGAAGTGCTCATTCCGGCACGGAACTGGAACCAGTTACTCGTGCGGCTGCGCCAGGTTCTCGAAGCTTTCAAAAGGGCGAATCTAACCCTGAGACTTAGCAAGTGCGCCTTCGCTAAGGACAGCGTTGAATTTCTGGGTTTTCGCCTCAAGGAGGGAACGGTGCAGCCCGGAGAAGCTAAGGTGCAGGCAATAGAGCTTTTCCCTGTACCGAAAAACGCTCATGACGTCAGGCGGTTCTTGGGGCTGACGAGCTTCTTTCGGCGTTTCATCGCGAAATATGCTCTGATTGCCGAACCTCTCACCAGGCTCACCAAGAAAGAAGAAAAATTTGTATGGGGCTCTGAACAAGAGGAAAGTTTCCAGGAGCTCAAATCAGGGCTCATGTGTGAACCTGTACTCGAGCTGTATGACCCGAAAGCGGAGACTGAGTTACATACCGATGCATGTGCGAAAGGACTAGCAGCAATGCTGCTCCAAAAGAAGGGCGACAAATGGCATCTCGTCTATTGTGCTAGTAAAAAGATGACGGACGCGGAAAAGAATTACCACTCGTCTAAGCTCGAGTTAATGGCAATTGTTTGGGCAGTGGATCGCCTCAGACCGCTGCTGCTTGGAATACACTTTACAATTGTTACCGACTGCCAGGCTTTGGTTTACCTCAATGCGCAGCGAACCCAAAAGCCGCAAATCGCAAGGTGGTATGATTTGATCCAGGAGTTCGAGTTCACAATCAAGCACCGCCCGGGAACGCGAATGCTCCACGTCGACTCTCTCAGCCGTGGTCCCGTGGAAGCTCCTCAAGACACGATGAACTCCCCGCTAGAAGAAAGGTTCGAGGTGTGCGTGGCGCGTGACCTTGCCAAACAAGTAATGGTTCTTCAGAGATGCGATGAAGAGCTGCGAGAGCTTCTAACCATTCTGGAGAAACCGGAGAGCATTCGTACGAAGGAAGAGAAGGCAAGAGCGAAGGGTTACAACGTGAGGGAGGGAAGACTCGTGAGAGAGATAGAAGAGGACGGAAACGTGAAGTTCAAATTCGTACTGCCAAAATGCATGCGAAAGGCAGTTGTGGTGCAATCGCATGATTTGATGGGACACTTCGCACTGGAAAAGATAGTTTCCAAAATCCAAGAGAGCTTTTGGTTCCCACGAATGAGGAGCTACGTCCGGAAGCACATTTCGCAGTGTTTCGAATGCAATTACAACAAAGTACCTGCTGGCAGACGAGAAGGTCTTTTACACCCAATTCCGCCGGGCAAACGACCGTTCGAGGTGATACATATGGACCACATGGGGCCATTCGTCCCAAGCAAGAAGCGCAACCAGTACCTTCTTGTGTTCATCGACAACCTCACCAGATTTGTGAAACTGATCGCTACACGCGACACATCAACCAAGCATGTGCTCCGTGCGCTAGAGGAGTTCGTTCTCGAAAGAGGTCTGCCAAGGACAGTTATTAGCGATAGAGGCAGTTGCTTCACGTCGCGCGCCTTTGCGGAATTCTGCACTGCACGATGCATACGTCATGTGCTTAACTCGACGCGCCACCCGCAAGCAAACGGCCTTGTGGAGAGAGTAAACCGGACAGTTCTGCCCGTCATCGCAACTTCAATGAGCGACCCAAAGCAGCGCGATTGGGACGAAAAACTTTCAAAGGCAGAACGTGACATCAACAATGCCGTAAACAAGACATCAGGCAAGACACCCTTCGAAATACTGTATGGGTACCAGCCGGAGTTCCACAGCACCGCCTTGAGAAGAATTGTCGGCAGCGACGAAGCCCAATGGCAAAACCCCGAGGAATTGCGAACACGAGTTCGACAGCGCATCATCGCCGAGCAAGAGAAAAGCAAGGCAGCGTATGATCGAAGACACTTCCCGGCACGTCTCTACGATGTCGGCGACATCGTGTTCATGACTAAGGCTCCTGAGCAGACCGGAAAACCGACGAAGGCCCAGCGTAAGTACAGATGACCGTTGGTAGTAACCCAGGCTCTACCCTCTGATACATATCGAGTCACAGAGCTCGATCAGTGCAAGAATACCCGTTTTGCGACTACAGCTCACGTGTCACAGCTTAAGGGGTGGACGTCAACGCACCCGCAAGACCGCTTATAAGACGACGAGTCATCCACCGAAGAGGAAGACACTGCGAGAGAAGTGGAGAGTGTCCCGCAGCCACTCAGGCGTTCGGAACGCAAACGCGCAGTGCCGAGCTGAACTATTTTTCAGGCCACATCCAAGAATGCGTGCTACTAATTTTACCCACTTGTCTACTGCCTGCATCCGTTCTATTCTAGTTGTATTCATACGTCTGTATATGTTTCTTGACTGTTTGCGAAGTGTTTGTGTGTTGTACAGTTTTGTTCACTTCTATTAACGAGGCCGTTAAGTTTTGTCAGAATGCCCGAGTGTAAGAAAGGGCCATTTATTATACACATGTTTCTTCTTTCCGCAAGTGTCGTTCTGTGCAGCGAGCGTGCTTTTGTTTCCACACGTGTGCTTTCTGTACGGGGAGCGTCCTTGGCGCCACCCACCGTTTTGCGAACTGACCGGTGGTCGCCCGCTTCGTTACCAATTGGTGCAGCCGTTAGGGTCGCGGGCAATGCCCCCGCTACCCGAAGTACTTACTGGAGAGCCGCGCGGCGTCTGCTTTCAAGTGGGCCCGTGCACATGTGCGCGTGAGTGTGTGCGTGTGTGTGCGCTTCCGGTGCATTGTAAGTGGGCGGTAGCCTGCGGCGCTGGGAGGAGACACAGCGAAGAGACGGACGACAAGGAACGGGTGTGTCTCAGGGAGTGTGTGTGTGCGATGCTCGACGGTGCGGGTGCGCGAGCGGGTGCGAATTCGCGAGTAACTATTTTGGCATGTAAATAAGTTTTTGTAAATATATCCTTTTGCATTTCCTTCACATGAGTGCTTAATCGTCTCATTTCTTCAGCGCGTATTTGCTAACATTATTTTAATCTTAAGGGTCATCTCTAAAACATGGTCTATTGAAGGTGTGGTGTCAGCAGATAAGAGGACAGCACCACGGAAGGCGGGAAAGTACAAGACGAGGCGCGTGTGAGTGTTAAGGTTTCGTTCAGCGTAGTGCCCAGCGTCGGCGTTGTGGTGTCGGAAAAAGCATGTTGCCAATTGGCCTTGGTGTGGGGGTGGCAATATGCATATGGGGCAGGTGGCAGCTTGCAACAACGCTCATCTTTGTGTATCTTTCATCGTCCCAGTCTCAATTTACGCTCTTTCTGCTCAGCGGAGTGCCAACTACATCAAGCTCCCCTTTTTTTTTCAAGCGAAAAGCTTCACTAGGCTCGTCCACACCGGGCTTCGTGTGAGCCACACTACAGATTTGCCACAGCTGCGCATGCGCGAAACCGAGTGACGTCACGCGGAGCGCAGGTGGTCGCTGCTGCCGCAGCCGTCGTAGCCACCGCGTGCTGACTCCGTCGTCTGACCGTAAAACCGAGTGACGACACGCGGAGCGCAGGTGGCCGCTGCTGCCGCAGCCGTCGTCGCCGCCGCGCGCTTCCTCCGTCGTCTGACCTTTCGCCATGGAAGGAGGAGAAGAAGACCCAGAAGTGGTAGCGTGGGAGTTGGCTTTCAAACGCAGCGAAGATACGAAAAGTGCAAGGCTAGACAAGCGGCTGAAACGCCAGAATCACGAGAGGCACGACTTGCTAAACGGCGGCAAAAGGACGCTGAATTGCGCCGTTTTGCTGCGTCAATTGAAAGCGGCCAGGTGAGCAAAGACTGTACTTAGGGAGGCGTCGAGCTGTTTCGAAGAAAGAATGAAAATACCAGAGCAAAACGAGCAACCGAAACACCCGAGCAACGAGAGGAGCGTCTCGCTAAACGACGACGACAAGACGCTCAAAAGCGACTCTGAGCCGTGTCTGCTACCAGTGTAAGCAGCCAACAGAGTGAAGACGACGACGCTATGGAAGAAGAGGTAGGCTCGCCGCTACACAGACTACATGTTGAAACTCGGTGAAAGTGCCAGCGCAACCAAGGTCTTTACGACAGATTTTGTGGACAACCCGTTCGGCCACGCGTGCGACATTTGTGAAAGACTATGGCATTTGCGGGATCGTAGACTATTGTACAAGCTTTGTATACCTAAGACTACACGTTTTGTAAAAAGCTAGAAAGGTATACCCGAATTTTAACCCTATGTATGAAACCCTAAGCTAAACCGCCAGCATCGCCACGAAACTTTTCGCTTCGAGATATCCTGGCTTAACACTTTAGCTAAGCCTCAGCCCAACTTTTTTCATGCTGGGTTGTTAGCAATTCGTCCATTGTGGTAGGCTGCAAGACAATTAACTAGAATAACTTTGTTGACACTGGCACAAAGCCGCTGTCTCAGAAGCGGCACCAGTGGGTGGGTTTAAAACAGCCACCTCTGAGGGCAGTTGCGCATGGCTTGAACCGCTACGCCACTCTGTAAGTAGTGTTGTAGACCTCCCCCAAATCCATGAATACAAAGTAGAGCATGACCAGTTCACATATATGGACCTGTAAGCACAACCTTGGCGAAAGAAGACAGTACTTGCCAGGGAAAGGGCGTTAAGGGTCCCGCTTCACTGTGAAACACGGGATCAATGCTTGCGTTGCCATGTCCCTTATAGAGAGAACCCGAGGCCGCTGAAAGAACTCTTTAATGTCATCTAGTCATTCCCTTCAGGTGGAGCTGAAAGGGATAAGCGCGTGAAGTCTTCCCAGCGACGTACGATAGCGAAGGCCGTCGGCTGCCGCTGCCGCTGGTGTCACCCGCACGAAGCGATGAGACTAGGCGACAGAGCGACGCGTTTACAGAGTTCCTCGTTGATAAAGCGCACATAAAACAATTCAATATAGATGTAGCGTTATGGGTATCATCAAGTTTCTTAATTAATTTCATGAATCATAAGGCTCTGATCACTCGTCATATGGTCGGCGTAAGCGCTCGGTAATTTTTCAAGCCAAGAAAAAATTTCTATTAAATTTCTAAGAAATCAATTTTCTTAATTGCCACCACATCACTGCTTCAGAACGTCTTGTATTTGTCAGGAGTGTTTTATATCGTTCCGACAGTTTTACACCAGAGATGTCGCAGAAGAACGTGGCTGATACCGTGAGGCTTTTAAGGTATTCTTGTGGCATGCCAAAGCACAATATTCTCTCTGTGTTCACACGACATCCCAAATTTTCAAATAGGAAACGTAGGCTTCGCCATTGGCGTATCATTTCAGGCATTCTAATTTGCCAAGCGGAGGGAACATAAAAGCGAAAATGTGCTTGTTTAAGAAAATAAAGTAAGCACTCGAATTTTCTCTTCCGTTTATTTTTACAGCCGAGCAGTCCGCGAATCCATCCGGAGTTCCAGCTGTTCGACCTGATCTCCAGCCTAGGGGTGAGTGGATACTCTCATTTTTCAAGCGTCTTGTCCTAGCTCCAAAAAATGTCATGCGGTGCAATGCTTTGAAGTTGCTTTGGCAGCAGCAGCTCAAGTTAGCAGGTGTTCTCCCTTGTTGTTAATCTCCACTGAAATAAGGGTGCGACTATAAAGGCTTTAGTTAATTATAATGAAAAATGTTTCACGCTCGTAATAGAAAATTTTAGAGAATTTATACGCAATACCAAAGATGTCGTTCTGAACGGCGCTCTCTTACGTTTCCAAAGATACTACGCAGAGAATTTTGCAATTGGTAGCACACGTGAGGGAACTTCAGCACAAGCTTTCTTTTGTTGTTCTCTCCAAAACGATATAACAAACACTTACGGCGTTTTGTCCCACTTTGGCTTTAACGAAGCTTTGGTTGATAAATAGCTCTCAGGATCGCCTCCTAATGCAAATGCTGAAATGTGAAGTGTTTTTCTGCTCAGACTGTTTTGTCTAGTCAACTAGAAGCAGTATGTCCTTTATGCAAACAACAATTAGCCAAACATGGCATCATAATCGTCAGGCTTCTTGCTTGTTCCTACAGCGAGGAAAAAAGGATGCCTGCCTGGATTGCGACATGTTAGGCACTATCGCCTTCAAGTTTCACGTCACACCCTTACACTATTACGCAATGGAAACACTATGCATATTTTTTTTTATAAAAAAAATTAAATCGCTTAGCGCTGTACTCAAAGAGGCCTTTATTTCTTTCTTGGAATTTCCATATTAGAAAAAAACTCAGCAGGTGCCCCGTCTAAACTTATTCTTTGGTTTCCTAGATTTGTGTTCTAGTTCTCTCACTATCTCTCAAAGGGGTGCTTTTCCTACATTTTCATACTCATCAGTGCAAGAGTTGGCCATGCTCGTGGTCAGAATAACTGAATATCGCGCTGCCGGTTTTAGAGCAGTGCAGTCACGCAGCTGTGTAGCCCACTCCACAGTGCTATGGTTCTCGGGTGGTAGTCAGGGTACCCTTGCAATTTGCAAAACGTAATAAGCTCACTGGAACGGCTCTAACAGTGTTCGAATTGAATGAAACGGCACAAAGTATTTGGGAATAAAAAGTGCAGCGATCGTACGTCACACGCTAGTTTACACACTGCATTTGCCTAATGAAGCAAATACGTTTCAGCCAATGCCGTTGAATAAAAACATTCTCTTTCATCCTATGTTTTCAGCACGGTTGGACCCAGGTCGGCGCCTTCCTTGACGATTGCGTCATGAGTTTAGATAATTCTCAATGTTTTTGAGTCTTTGACTAAACGGCAGTATGTTGCGGAATCCTTTCAAATGATCTATAGCAAAAGAGCGAAATAAAGTTACGCGTTCGGATTGACACTCACGCTCTTTAAGAGGAGAATGTGGATATGTCGGGTCATATTAAGAGGGAAGTACAATATTCAAAATATCAGGTATAGATGTCAGCGCAATTAACTTCCATTTCGCAACAAAACGTACTGAAAGACGTTCTCGCTGATTTGGCGATGAGCTGAGGACCAGATGCGTGATTTTGTCCTTCATTTTGCCTAATGTTTTCCGACCCCACAGAAAGGAACACTATAAAACAAAATGAAAAATTTACCCCTGAACGTGATTCAGAAACTTGTAAAAATTTCGTTACAAACACAATCATGTGCGTCATTGTTGTTTCGTTGATCCTTCATTTTCCATGACTGCCTGACACCACTCGTTTAAAAGCACCGTGTGACTTATTACCAATCAGAAACGCCTTATTATCTTCTAGAAAGTTTTGCTGCCCGATATCACCTACGAATGTAATCCCGCCATACGAAGACTCGAGGGCGCTAATCACTGTACCGTAGACGCATGCCAAAGCCAATCATCCTAATCAGCATGCCAATCGCACTCGTCTCACACCATCCGGTGTTTCCTTATTTCTGGAGACATGCCAGTAATATTCACAATGAGAAGAGCAGGCATCGCACTGCTGATGCAGTTTTTATTTTCTTCGAAGTGGCCATTAGGCTCGACAAAATAATTAACAGAAACACCATACTATTTCGCCATTACCTTGAGGCACTCGTTTCACAAACGTGCAGGCATTTAGAGAGGACTGGCGTCCAGAAAAATCTCCCATTTTCTCGAAACCAATATCAAATTCCATGTGGGTTCCTTGAGGCCATTCCAGAGTTTGGTCTAAACTACTCTGATTTTCTCTTTATTACATAAAGAAAATTTTAATGAATGGAGTGAATTTTCACCTTAATACTTAAGTCATTTTTGAAAGCTGACTGTAATTGCTCTGCCGTACCTTCACAACTTTCGCAAATGTTAACGCTTAATGTTTTCCCACCAACACCTCTGTTTTGAATTAAACAAACTTTACGGATGGCAGCAGGGTTATTCTTCACTAATATGCATAGTTTCGGGTGGTAAAGTAATTTTGTGGTCGCATTAATCTTTATTTCTTTATGCTTGACAAAAAATAATTCTTCGCTATAAACTTGGCTAAATTCAGGTCTTATTGCTTCAGTTTTAGTTCAGAAAAGAACTTTGATTTCGATCGAAACCTTAAGCTTATCAAAAACGTAGAATGACATGCTTATCAGTTTATTCGGCATTCTGGGTTATTGATTAGCATTTAATTCTCATTTAGGTATATATAACGAAAGTAAACAAAAACAAGCTACGAACAGCTTCATTGGATCACAAGACGCCTCAATTAGGAGGCGCGAAAGACGGTTCGCATTTCTGTCAATGCAATCATAAAATTGTCCCTCAGCGAACTCGTTTCCTCGATATCACTGCAGTAAAGTTTTCTTTTTACATTTCAGGGGATTATCTAAATCAACTGAAAGGACACCGACCGGAAAGATGCCTCAGAGAACCTTTACGTCGGCTATTGCCAGAAGAAACTCCAAAAGTGGTATTATAACAGCACAGCAAACAAATGTTACCCATTCGACTCAGAAGCATGCCGGAGTCCTGAGTTTGCAAACAAGTTTCACACCTGCACAATGTGTTTGGAAGATTGCAGCGGTAAGTCTGATAGTTCGTGGTAATCTAGTCACAACGTTATATCCGAAGGCACAATTTATGCCTACGAGTTTTACACTATTTTACACAGCTATGTTATTCTTGCGTTAGCATGGATCTTGCTCAACGCAAGCCTTTGGCGCGAGCATCCAAAAACGAGTGATTTCCACACACATACGGTTGCGCCAGTGACTAAAGGTCAGCAAACGAATGTGTGAGCACCAACAATCTCCAAAAACAGCAAAGATAGCATGAATAGAGCATTAAGTGAAGGCCAGATAATGCACATTGACAACTCTACGTACGTTGCCTTTGTCGTATCCGCGAATAATCGGACATATTGCTTCTTTTCTGTTTCCTTGTTTCGCCCACAACTTCTCAGGTGACTAACACTCGCGGGAACTTAGTCACACCGCAGCATATGTGCACGTATTCTCTACATCACGGTTCGTCACTCAACTTTGACCAAATGCCTCTGCAATCTTTTAAGCGCAGCGATGTGAGCATCATTCCTCTTGCGCTCGTGGCCAAAATATATCTTTTGTTAATATAAACAACCATTGCTTTCTCGCGGACAGCACGACGCATATTACGCAGGTGCCGCATTTTAGATGCGGAGATCTGTATGTCACAGCTGAGAGCGTACCTCCAACCCCTTTTCATCGCTTGTTCCAAAATTGCACGTATCTGACCTGCTTATTCTGCTCAGCGCCGTAAAAAAGTGTTTGCTGGCGTGGTGCGCTCTAGCCTGCGGACTGACAACATATCGATGCTGCCCGAGTATATGCTACCATTTTCTTGCGGCTACCTGGTGCTCTTCGGAAATCAAAACATGGCATAATACATTTTGCGGTGCTACCTCAACTTCTAGACCACTGCACTGTAGCATTCGCTGGCGCTTTATTCTGGAAAAATTTACTGCGCGCAGCTGCACTAAAGTTCTTATGTCAGATCACTACAGAAATCAAAACGAAATTTTCCAATAACAGAAGGAACGCATGCTGCAAATATCTGGGACGGGCCCTCACAAGCGGAAAAATAATATTCTTTGAGTTACTGAGGGGAAGCGTAGTTCGCGTGGAGGGGCAGACGTTGAAGTTGAGGAGATCGCATGGCTTGTGCATCAAAACTAAACAGTATATCTGCCTCTCCAGTCATTGGTTGCACGCCCCGAGGCAGATGGCCTACTTCTACCTCAAAGGCAAGATCATTGATGATCGTTAAGGGTAACGGACTGGATTCCAAGAAAAGGCAAGCGCAGTGAGAGGTAGCAGAAAGTTAGGTGAGCGGATGAGACCACGAAGATGGTGGGGATGAGATGTCCGCAGCTAACAAAGCTCACTTTGATTGAAGAAATACGGCAGAGGCATTTACCGGGCAATGAGCAGAGGCGAAAAAATAGAAATATAAATTGCTGACACTCTCTTTTAGTAGCTGACTTAGGTCCTCCCAGCTTAGGCTTCGTAGGTTATGAACACTATATTCACTACCCGCCGGTTATACGCTCGTTCATTGTCAAAACACTACTTCACTACCAATCCTTAAAAAACCGTCGCGTCTCTGAAGCATAGAGCTCTGACCCTTGATTTTTTAGAGTTCTTTATTCCAACACCGCAAAATTCAAAGATGGGCGTGACGCCTCAAAGATACACGCAGAAATAAAATAAATAATGCCGCGACTGGATTTCGCGCGAAAAGATCTACGTCGCTGGGCACTTCCCTCGAGCACTGAGCAATGGCCGCAGCCAATCAAGACTTGCTGAAACCGCCTCATTCTCACGCTATGCATTGCACGTCGTCCTCTTACTCGACTTCTATTCGTACCCAAAACGCGGTAATGCCCTCCAATTTCGCAAAATATGTAGGTGGGCATGAAATTCCCGAGATAGTCATGAGAAGAAAGGAAACGCGCATAACTTGCTCCCTCGGTCACTGGACACCTCAGCCGCGCTAAATCACTACCTCCATCAACAAAACCTACCCTAATGGGCCTCCCTGCTTGGTTGAGTGAGTCTATGTGTACTTTTTGCATCATCGAAGGCCGAGCACAGGATGGACTGCAAGCTACCCACCATGAAAGGTGGCAATTAAATTAATGATTAGGCGAGAGAGGTCACATCACCTAGTGAAGCCATCACAACCTACACCTAGTATCTACACAACCTAACAACCTAGTTTCTAGACAGCACCTTAGCGCTATAAGCAAAGCTTAACAGAAATAGTGTGTGTGCAAAAGTCTGCACCCTCACTGCATAGCTGACGCCTCATACTGCAGCTATCAGTCGAATATTGTCGTTGAGGGGCAGACAATAGCAAAGAAGCGGACGCAAACGCGCACTCAAAAGTTGCCACAGAAGCTATGACAAGTTTGAAATCTAACACTAGCATTCGGCTATTAAGGTGGCTTAAGCGGCCCCCTAATGTTTAATATCTTATATGTTTCAAGAGAAGTGTAGCCCGTTGTGGCGAATGTGCACTCTGACTGAGAAGTGGTTTTTTTGTCTAATGCATTATTAGAGTTTTTATGTGTTTGTGAGCTGTAGCCTTGCTCGGCATGAAAGTTTGCGTAAAAGAAAGGAGCGCTGTAAAACGGACATTTTGAAAAGATCACCGGCGTGTACTGCCCCATCAGTTTTTGTGTAAAGGCTCACAAAGGTGAAAGATATTTACCTGCTTTCGATTTTGGGCTTGCATTTCAGGGCACCCAAACCCAGAGTTAAAATGTGATTACGAATGGGGAGAAGAGTAGGGCGTGCCTGACAACAACACGCCTGCGTTTTATTTTTTGAATCACGACGCAAGTATCGAATCTGACAAGAATAAACGTTTCTCAGCGCTTTTCTGTCAGGTGGGCTTCGCACTTGAAGATGCTACAGCAACGCATCAGGAATTTGCTTGGAATTTTTTTTAATTAGAAAATAAATGTATGGGCCAATTATCTGAGGTCATATTTTGTGGTGTTTCGCGCCATCGAAATAAATACACGAAAACCATCATTTTCACGTCTGTTTATTTCTTCATTAGTGCCTTACCTATGCCCTATACAAACAATTCCAGACTTTTGGCTGTTCAGTTGCGGCTTGTTAGTGGCCAGAAGTGTTTTCATGGTGCTAAAATAGTGGTACAAGGATTGTTTCTTTCCAGGTCATGCGAGAAGCGCCATATACTGATGGGGGGGGGGGGGGGGGGGGGGCGAGAGTGCCTTCAATTTAATCTTGAAGATGGTTCCAATTGACGGGGATCAGCAAGTTTGTTTATTTTTGCCGCTGTGGAAGTCTTTTACCATATTGGATGGTCATGCCGGAGTCGCATGAAATGATTTAGTGAATGCACTGCTAAATATAATTTTCTAAATATTTTGTTATAGCACCATTTTTGTTTTCAGCTGCTGATAAATTAGGCCACGTCCTGTCCACTGCTGACCGTGCTAGTTAGCCTACTTAATAACGAAACTGTGAAGAAAGGCAGAATTCCAGAGATCCTGTAGTGCAGCGGAGGAGTCTACAGGTTATAGTTTGAAGTTTCTTAAAAAGCAGCATAGCTTTGGCTTGTCTCCGTATGACTTGCGTGGATGGATGGTGACAAATAATTACCTTTTTTTTAGGAAAAAATGAGCTGATGGGTAAGTGAACGTACGGTGCAGAAAGCAGTCAATACTCCAAAACCGTCAAGATGTTCAAAAAATATTGTCTATACATTTAGATGGTTAGTTTAGTTAGTTACATAGACACTTGAAAGATGTGTTTCTCATCTCCCTCTAAATTTGAAGCCAGATGAATAGAATAGAAATCACGGCCACTGCTAGTGCCCGTGGCCAGTGGTGACCACTGGTGGCACCTTTGTTTTTACGCATACGGCGCTCTCCTCGCTTAGCGCGAAGCCGGCCACCTATTGTCATAGTTGTAAAGCTATTGACATTAGTGCTGCACAACCTTAACGTAATCACCAGCGTTGCACACGGGCTTTAAGGTGAGCGTAGGAGCTCGAATTATAATGGCTATGTTAGGTGTAAGAGGATGTAAAGTGGAAAGCGTGGTTAACACCAATCCAAAGTGTGGAGTGAGGTAAGCTGTGGAAGTTTAAATGATCGCCCTATATCACCTGCGCTACTATGCTTTCACCATTTACGTATTTGAACAAGCACACAAAGGGTAAATGCGTGGAAATGCTTACTAGACGTGCTACCGAACTACTAATGATTTTTCACGCTTAGAAAATAATGCCTTTTCACAACTTTCCTTATCTTTGAAAAAGCCGCGAAGGGGTGGGCTGACCCGCGCGGGGAGGGGGGGGGGCGACCCAAGTCAGCCCCCCTCCTCCTAAATAGCGTCCCTGCAGTACACACGACTAAAAGTACTCATTTGAGCGGTCTCCTGCATTGCTGTGTTGTAACAAAAGGCGGCGTACTGGAGGATGACATTCCAGGAGTTGCGCTTTGCGTTGAATTACGTAGAAATCAGCTCCGCGATTTTCCTGTTTAAGCGCTTAGTAAGGCCGCTTAAACAACTAGTTTCAGAACCGAAACCAAACGCCTGCGTCTTGTGTCCATGACACGCTTTCGCATTCCGACACCTCAGCAGTCTTGAGTGCATCTGTGCACTTTTTCTCCTCCCCTAGGGAAGGCTATATAGCCTTCATGAATTCTGAAAAAGCATTTCACTCAGTGGAAACCTCAGGAGTCATGCAGGCATTGTGATATCAGGTTGTAGAAGAGTCTTATATGAAAACAGTGGAAGATATCTAAAACGACAGCACAGCTACCATAGTACTCGATAAAGTCAGCAATAAAATTCCAACAAGGAAGGGTGTCAGGCAGAGAGACGATCTCGCCAATGCTATTCACCGCCTGTTTACAGGAGGTATTCCGAGGCCTGGACTGGGTGCAGTGAATAACAGTTCATCGAGAACAACTAAGTATCCGCGATTCGCTGAAGACATTTCCTTGCTCAGACATTCTGAAGATGAACTGCAAAGCATGATCATTCAGTTAGGCAAAGCAAAACGATTGGTCTAAAAATTAGCATGCAGGAAAACAATATATTGTTCAACAGTCTCGCAAGAGAACAACAGTTTACGATTGCTAGCGAGGTGCTGGAAGTAGTAAGGGAGAGAGAGAAAGAGAAACAACTTTATTGAGTCGCGCTAATTACGGCGTCTTGACGCCGTCGATGGAAGTGGTTTCCTCTTCACGGGACCCATATGCTTCCCTAGCCGCCTGACCCCTGGAGATCAGGATGGCCTGGTCTTCCAGGGCGGGACTGGTTAGCAAGGTATCCCATCGCTCGGTAAGGGAGGATGAGGGATGTGGTGCGGTAGTGGGGCAGGTAATAGGTGGGGAGATTGCCTTGACGGAATCGCATACTCCAATGACGTGTTGCAGCGCGCCTACTAACTGAGTCTTGCAGAAATTACATTCCTTTTTGTACCTTTCCGGGTATATCTTGTTTTGAAGGTAAGGGTGCGGGAAGGATCCTGCATGTATCTGCCTGTAAATCGCTTGCTGTTCCCTGCTAAGCAATTTATGAATATCTGGGTAACGTCGCCTCTCCGTCTTGTAACGGTTCGTAATGTCCCTATAGCTAATTATGGACTGTGGCTAATTTTCCTCTAGCCGGTGGTCTATCTCTCGGGCCAGCTGCTGGGCAAGTTCGTTTCCCTCCAGGCCAGAGTGAGCCGGCGTCCATATCAGCTCAACTTTCCTTTCAGGTACGTGGCGTTTACTCTTGAGAATATCTAGTGCCGCAACAGACACCCACAGTTTTCTGTAGCTAATATACGCCTTCTGTGAGTCAGTGAGAATTCTTTCCACTTTGGGCTGTGCGAGTGCTAGCGGTATCGCGACCTCTTCTGCCACCTTCGGAAAAGACGTCTCGATGGAGGCACAGGTTACGAGCACATCCCGCGTCTTGACTGCCAGCGTGGCTTTCAATTAAAACTTGGATAACGAAGCACCTGTGAAGAGAGTGACCCCCTCTTCCTCTTCTTCAAATAGATCTAAAGCCTCCGGCAAGGGCGCTATACGAGCCGCTCTGCGGCCGTCGTTACGACTTGGCCTCATGTTTCGATGCAGCGGCTTACTGCCGATTCTATGCGCCCTCAACCTGAGTAACGGCCCCGTTTACTTCCGGTCTGCCTCTTGTCAGCCGAACTTGGCAAGAACGCGATGTCCCGCTGAAGTTACACTGAGCCGACCTCTTTGATTAGACAGAGGAGCTTCAATTAACTGTTCAAACGACTTTTTGCTTGGCCATGCCGAGAAGCTTCTGGGTCGAAGAATGCTTCGCCATGCCCAGCGCCATTTTGGTTGCCTTTCGTATAATGATGTTCAACTGGTCCTGTCTTTCTGAGCAACTTGAGGCACGACGCCGCGTAAATAATGAGCGACGTCCCGAAGGCCTGGACGAGCGTCAGTGCATCGCCCTCTTTGAAACCTCTTTTTCTGCTCGTGACTCTTCTGATCACGTTCGAAATTTGTACAGTTGAAACCTTGATCTTGTCGATCGACGCCCCCGCTTTGCAGTTGTTCAGAAAGGTGAAACCGAGGATACGCGCTTGCGTGGTTTGCGTTATGTTCGTCCCGTCGATGGTGATGCCGACGTTCTCTTGGTCTCCTTTTTTTCTTCTTGGCTTGATGACGAGTAACTCCGACGTCTCTGGCGAGCAACGGAGGTCGCACGATTTAGCGAACTCGTGCACGGTCTTTGTCACTCTCTGAAGGGTCTCCTCCATCCAACTCTCCGACCCTGCCCTCGACGTTCAAACAATGATATCGACTGCGTAGAGAGCGTGATCTATGCCCTGTGTGTCTTGAATCAAGGCCGGGAGAGGGAGGAGTGCCAGGTTGAAGAGAAGCAGCGAAAGAACCGACACTTGCGGGGTGCCTCTGTCTCCCAGGACTATCGGTTTCGACTTCTCTTCTGTAATTTTGATCGCTGTCGTTCTACTGATTAACAATCCCGCACATACTTGAATGTTCGTTTTCCGCACCAAGTTTGGCGCAGGTTATGAAGAATACTTTCGTCTGTGACGTTATCGAAGGCCCCCTTCAGATCGAGCGCCAGGATAGCTCTTGGCGCAGGAGGCTTCGATTGCTTGATAACCAGCTCGTGTAGTTGCACGAAGACGTCTTGCGTGCTCAGGTGCCTCCGGAATTCGTACATGGTCGGCGGAATCTGATCAGTGACGTCCAAATTTCTCTGTAGTCTCTTGAAAACCATACGCATGACCACCTTTCCCACACATGACCTGAAGGAGATGGGGCGCAGGTTGTCGACGTGGGGTGGCTTCCCCGGCTTGGGAATGAAACGCACCTCCACCTCTTCTCATTCTTTTGGTAACGAACCCTTCTCCCAGGACGCGTGTGCGAGGTTTAGCGGTTCAGTTCGGATGGCCGCAACCAGCTCCAGTTCGGTGAAGGCTTCGTCCATCTCGACGTTGCTATCCCCTTCATACTTGTGAGTCGGGTTACCGCTCTTCTCGGTCTTGAGGTATTTACTTGTGAGCTCACAAATGAGCTTCTTCCCGTCCCCGTCGTAACCGTTGATCATACTTGTGAGGTCACGAGTGCATGCGCTCTTGCTTTTTTAACGAATCTATGACGTGCCGCAACAGCTTCCAAGTCTTCTTCGTAGACAGTGTGCCTTTGCAGGTCGTCACACATCTTCATCCAATTCTCCATGCATAGCTGCTCCGCATACTCGGCCGCCTGCCTGTTTAGCGCATGTCTGCGTCTGCGAAGCTTCTTGTTATGTCTTTGCCTCTTTCCCCTTTGAGTAAGACCGTACCTAGCCGTCCACATGTGGCTAAACTTCCTGTCTGCGAAGGCAACTAGCGTAGTCGTAGCAATCTTCTGCGTAAATTTCTTTAATAACTTGCGTTGCTTTCCGGCCCACGCCTCATACCTCTTGCTGTCTTGCTCCTCGTCCTCGCCTTCAATGTCGGCACTTCTACGTAACTGGACGCGGACTGTAAAATTGGCTTGACCCAGTTTCGCCTTGATGTCGGTCCCCCCGAGGGTTACACAAATGATTTCGTGATCTGAGCCAAGATTTCCCCCGTGTTACGCCAAGTAACGTAGAGGTTCCCCCGAACTAACGTCAGATCAGGAGTGGTGTCTCTGACCCTTGCTAGTGCCTGTCATGTAGCCACCTCCATGTAGTGGTCCTCTATTGCTTTTACCATGGTTTCCTCTTTTGGACGAATATTTGTAACCACATTTCGTGTGGGCCATGTTGAAATCTCCTAGCACTAAAATCGGCCTTGTTCTTGCTTCTTTAATGCAGTTTAATATGGTGCCTCCAAAGTCAATTACCCTGCTAGACGGTCGACAATACGCATTCGGGACGAAAAAGTTCATGTTTCCCCCCACTCCTCTGCGGTGGATTTCGATGAGCGTAGTATGTTCGCAGCCTCGCTGAGCAGTCACGTGCACTGTGGCTGCCACGTTGCTACGGACTTAGATCGCAGTACCCTTTTTCGCCAGGGTCCTAATACGTAATGTATCCCGCGAGCTTGGCCCGGCCGTTGGTCTCTTGTAACGCTACGATATCTGGTTTCTGGTCCAATTTATCAACGTATAGTTGTAACTCCCCTGTCACGTTTCTAATACTCCTACATTTCCATTGAAGTAACGTCGCAGTCTCTTTTGTGTTTTCCTTTAGTCTTCGTCATATTCTACTCTTTCAGTGGTAGATTTGCGCACGAAACGAGCTTTTCGTGGCCTGACCCGTAGATTAAGTCGTGATCACATCCAACCTCTTGACTCTAACGGAGAGTTGGCTGCATTTGGCCGCCACATTATGCGTTTTTACTGTTAGACTTCACTTGCTCAGATATTTGAGAAACTTGGCTGGAGATTTTCGTAAGCATGCTCATGACCGACTCCATTGTCGGAGGAACGGCGGCCTCGGCCTTCTCTTCCTCCATGGCAACAACTGCAGTTTTTGTCTGTGGAGCTTGCGTCACTGTCTGCGTCAACGCCGGTTGCGTGATCAGCACCGGTGGCGTGAACGGTTTCGTCGCCGCCGGAGCAGCGCAGGTGGTGTCTCTCTTCGGTACTTTCTTTTTAACTACACTGACGTCATTATCATTGTTCTTCGTTCTACTGAGCGTCTCGATACGCTCTTTCATTGCCTCTATCTGATTGTCTTCGCTCTTGATTTGATTAACACCATCTGCCGGGCTAGTTGGTTGCGATCCATATGTATCAGCAGCGCGAACACAAAAAGGAAGAAGAAGGAGAAGATAGTACAGAGCGCTGAACTTCCAACTTTTATTTGAACGAAAACTGAACCCGCCCTTATATACACACACCAAGAAAAACCCACCAGAGGGAGTGGTCACGCCACGCGAACAAACTGGGACCCACACGATTTACAGGGCATCAAAAAGATAACAGGAATCACACTATACAAAGAGATCAAAGATATGGAGCATGAATGGCATGTGTAAACAAAATGGAAAAACAGGGTTGAGCATGGGCGAGTGACAAAACAGAGTTGAGGGCGCGATTTTGCTAAAAAACCAAAACATGAGAAGGCGAGAATACGAAAAAATAGCGAAACGAAGGATGAGCGCCAAAAATTAACACGGCTAGAACGAAAAAGCGACATGTGAAGTGTGCCTCTAAGAACCGGGTAAAATCAGATAAAATCAGACAGGAAGGTGATTTCTTTTTGAGAGAATGAAATAGAAGGGGTGCTAACGCAAACTTCCTTAAGCCCAGAGATGTGGGCTGCTTCAATGATTTCGCGCGTTATTTGGTTTTTATGTTTTTTCAAGACAGTTGCCTTCTTAAAGTTAGGAATGCATCTTTTTTTTGCTGTCACATACCCGGAAATGTGCGGGCAAGTTCCTCAATGGCGCCCCAGTTAAGTTCTTCTTGTGTTGTATTAACCTTTCATTTAAACATCTTCCTGTTTGGCCTATGTAAGCCTTACCGCAAGTTAAAGGGATGGAATACACGGCGCCCTCCACACAAGGCACAAAAGGGTCTTGGTGTCGGGTTGTACAGCTACTGATCTTTTTCTTTTTGTTCACTTTGTTGCACAGACTGGACAAGCGCAGTGGGGCTGAAAAGACAACGTCTACACCTGCTTTTTTACCAATTTTCTTAAGATTATGAGATATTTGGTGCAGATACGGCAAAA
The DNA here is from genome assembly GCF_052857255.1 of Amblyomma americanum. Classification (NCBI taxonomy): domain Eukaryota; kingdom Metazoa; phylum Arthropoda; class Arachnida; order Ixodida; family Ixodidae; genus Amblyomma; species Amblyomma americanum. The sequence goes on along the minus strand of NC_135501.1, from coordinate 169,678,242 downwards.
CGGCAACCCTTTTGTTCCGCTGTCGCGTGTCATCCGGGGCTTCCCTATCATGCTTCATACCTATCAGGACTTTTTTTGCTATTGACGGCAGGAGAGATTGCGGGTACCCTGATTGCGTCAGCCTCAACACCTGATTCGAAAAACTGTCATGCAACTTGTGTTCACAAGATTTTGTGAGTGCTTTTATAAAAGTTGACTTCACGATGTTCCTTTCTACAAGTTTTGAGTGGGCTGAGTCGTAAGGCAGGATGGGCTTATTGGCTCTTGGTTCAAATAACCAGGAGACGTGGTTCTCTCCGAAAAAAACCTTTAACTCTAGAAACCGCATTGCGTTTTGTTCTGGGAATTCATGGGTAACTTCAAGAGGTAATAAAGTATCAGAAAAAACGTGGAGGACTTGAGTTGCTTCTGTTTTAAATGCTTCAGAGTCGCAATCTAAAAGAACCAGGAAGTCATCAACGTACCGGAAAATTTTGAGAACGCTTGAAGACTCGAGCTTGTCCTTCAAGGATCTGTCATACATAGCCAGGAAAAGGTTGCTCAAAATGGGGGAAATGCAGGAGCCTATACAATTGCCTTGCTTTTGTATGAATCTGGAGCCGTTCCACTCAGTTACTGTAGATTTTAGGTAAGTGCATAGCAGCTCAATGAAGCCGTCCGCAGACACGCCACACTCATTTTGGAAGGCCACCACACCGTGTCAATCGATGGCGTAACGAACACGTTATATGAGGGCATCCTGAGGGACGGAATAAAACAGATCCTTTACATCAATGGAGAAGCCATTGAACGACACTGTTCTGTTCTCATGCAGGAATCTGACGACTTCTTCGGTATTTTTTGCAAAAAAAGGGGTCATTGACTGGAAGTCGCTTGAGGTTACTTTGCAGAAACTTGGCGACTTCTTTTTGCCAGGTCATCTTTTCAGACACAATCACACGCAAAGGGCATCCAGTCCTGTGCGTCTTGGCGGTAAAAAACATTTCCAGACAGCCAGTCTTCTTTCCTTGTAATGCACGTGAAAGGTTTTCTAAATTCAATCGTTGGCATAGCTTCTTTGCATTACTTCTTAGTTTTGAATCAGATGTCCCGCATTTTTCAAAATTTGCTTGAACTGCTTCCGCTGCCTTTGACATAAAGACTCGTTTTGTAAAGACGGCAAACCCTCCCTCTTTGTCGGCGGTTAACAATGACAAATTTTTCTTCGTTAAATATGACACATTCTTCTTGATTGGGAACCTGTGTCTTTCAGCGCTACAACGCTTGACCAGATCAACTCCTTCCGCAATACATCGAACCGCCGCTGGGGCTAGGAGAGAAACTTGCCTTGGAAAAAAGCAGGTGTAGACGTTGTCTTTTCAGCCCCACTGCGCTTGTCCAGCCTGTGCAACAAAGTGAACAAAAAGAAAAAGAACAGTGGCTGTACAACCCGGCACCGGGAACCTTTTGTGCTTTGTGTGGAGGGCGCCGTGTATTCCATCCCTTTAACTTGCGGTAAGGCCTACATAGACCAAACAGGAAGATGTTTAAATGAAAGGTTAATAGAACACAAGAACGACTTAACTGGGGCGCCTTTGAGGAACTTGCCCGCACATTTCCGGGTATGTGACAGCAAAAAGAAATGCATTCCTAACTTTAAGAAGGCAACTGTCTTTAAAAAACATAAAAACCAAATAACGCGCGAAATCATTGAAGCAGCCCACATCTCTGGGCTTAAGGAAGGTTGCGTTAGCACCCCTTCTATTTCATTATCTCAAAAAAAAAAATCACCTTCCTGTCTGGTTTTATCTGATTTTACCCGGATTTTAGAGGCACACTTCACATGTCGCTTTTTCGTTCTAGCCGTGATAATTTTTGGCGCTCATCCTTCGTTTCGCTATTTTTTCGTATTCTCGCCGTCTCATGTTTTGGTTTTTTAGCAAAATCGCGCCCTCAACTCTGTTTGGTCACTCGCCCATGCTCAACCCTGTTTTTCCATTTTGTTTACACATGCCATTCATGCTCCATATCTTTGATCTCTTTGTATAGTGTGATTCCTGTTATCTTTTTGATGCCCTGTAAATCGTGTGGGTCCCAGTTTGTTCGCGTGGCTTGACCACTACCTCTGGTGGGCTTTTCTTGGTGTGTGTATATAAGTGCGGGTTCACTTTTCGTTCAAATAAAAGTTGGAACTTCAGTGCTCTGTACTACCTTCTCCTTCTTCTTCCTTTTTGTGTTCGCGCTGCTGATACATATTGATTTGATTGTTCTGCCTCCCTATCATCTGCTTAAGGTCCAAACAGTGTGTACACTCGTTGTCTTTGGAAGGGCAGGAGGAGTGGAGGAGAGGGAAATTGCTATTGTCGAGAGCCACGAGATACCCCGCTGCCCAGCCCACCTGTTTCTCGGCGCCGTTGCTCCGCCGGGTCTTCGACTTGGACCTCGAACGAGATTCGCGCCTACGAGCCTCAGCTGCCGATGGTGACCTATTATCGCTCGTGCTTGTCCCTCGCCTTGTCTGGGAGCGGCTGCAACGCCTGTCTGGCGCCTGCCATGCTGTCTGCTGCCACGTTGGCTCCCTCGACTGCTGCTGGTGCTCCTCTTCTCGTTGCTGACGCTCCCAACGCCGTTTACGAACGACGTATGGCGTCTTAAATGTCGCTCTACATTTCTTGTCCGCGGTGAGGTGGTTGCCCCCGCAGAGGCTGCACTTGGGGTTACTGCAAACATAGCTATCTTCGGGATTTTTCATGCCGCAACCACGGTATATCTTGTCTTCGGGGTTAGGACAAACGTGCATCCGGTGACCGAGGCGACCACACCGGTAGCGCATATCAATATGCTTGCGATACAGCGAACACTCAACCAGCAGGTTGCCGTATCTGATGTAGTTGGGGACCTTGTCTTCGTCGAATGCGATGACCATCGTCGTCGTCTTGCCGATGCGTTTGGCTTGCATAGCTGTTGGATTATACTCTTGAACGATGCAGTCGTCTATTTCTTGAATAGTATCCGTCATCGGGACACCCCTGATGAAACACTTAATGGTGCCGTGTGGGGGGGGGCGGTCTCGTAGGCGCTGATTTTGTGTGCCATGCCATTGATAGTGAGGCTTCTGACTGCCGAGTAGCGGTCTGCGTTCTCTCATTTAGGCGTACTGACTACGACTATGTTTTGCCGTTTGTTCAGGCAGATGACGTCTTGCGTCCCCTCCTCGCCCCTCACGTTCGTAGCTGCGGCGATGGCTCGGCTGATCCCGAATACAGATACTTGCCCAAGGTTCAGGCCTCCCCTAGGACGCATGACAATCTTGATATCTTGCCTCGGCAACACTGGCATCCTCGCTGCCTCGAGTAGCTTGCTCTTGAAATTTTTCCGCTGCGGGCGACGATGCCTGGCAGCCGCCGCCTCCCCCCCCCCCCCCATCCCACTCCCCCCCTTTGACAGGCGTTAGACTTAGCTTGCTCTCTTGCTCCTGGGTCTTGTTTCCGGATACGCGCCAGCCAAACTTCTTATAAACTTCCTCCGGCGTTATTTCTTCATCTTCCACTTCTACACGCATAGTGGGCGCCATTTTCTTGAAACACTTCGCCTCTAGGTCCCCGCTATGGTCTTTGACCTCACCGGAGCACGCCTAAACATGGCCGCTAGGCCCTGCTACCTTTAGGCTTATCTCGCAGCGACACGGTGCTCGAAGAAAAAGTCCTCCAAAATCAGAAAACATGGTTTCTCACCTCAAATTCTGGTATCCACATGGTCCCTGTAACTTCACAGATGCCGTTGTGTGAGAACGCGCAAGAGTTGGGGTGAATGACCGGGCCTTTTGCCGAAAAATCGAGGAGCACATGTGAGACATTCCACACGCCCACGTAGTAAGGGAATACGTCTACTTAGGGTAGGTAGTGACCGTTGATCCGGGTCATTAGAGGCAAAAATCTATAAAGATAATGGGGTTGAGAGCATATTGCAGGTTCTCGCAGATCCTGAATGGTACTTTACTATTATTCGTCAAGAGAAAAGTACGAAACTGCTGTACCTTACCAGCACTCACATGTTGGGCAGAAACATAGAAGCTAACGAAAAGGGCCCAGCTTAAGCTAAGCACCATGCAGCGAGCCATGGAAAGAAAAATGATAGGTGTAACGTTAAGCCAGCGGAAGCAATAAAAGTGGGTGAAGAACCAAACGCGGGTTTATGACATCCTAGTCGAAATCAAAAGGAAGGAATCGGCTTGGGCAGGGCATGTAATGCGAAGCCAATATAACCGCTGGTCTTTAACGGTAACGGAGTGGATTCCAAGAAAAAAACAAGTGTAGCCGGGGGCGGCAGAAGGTTGGATCAGCGGATGAGATTAATAAGTCTGCGTTGGTGCGGTGGTCGCAGCTGCCAAAGGACAAGGTTATTGGGAGAGGCATAAGAGAGACCTTTGGCGTGCAATGGGCGTAGTTACACTGATGATGATGATGAGCCAAGGTCACGGAGCGGGGCCCTGCGAAAAGGAAGCTACGTGAAAGCCCTGAGCCAAACGCGGTGAGGACATGCACTAATCTACATATATGCTTCTCACGCAAAAAAAGTGAAGCCGTTAAATTTAGTGAGGACTTAATCGGGGGACATATACGTTTTTCCCCTTTAAACGCGGCTGACACCGTTCAAAACCGACAGACCCTACCCCCTGATCGCGTACGCTACCGAGCACGCATCGACCACGGCTGGCCTAGCTCTGACGGAACAGAGGAACGACATATTGGCTGACACAAATAGGCATTTATCGATACAGCATTAATAACGCCAGCAAGCAACAAAACACGCTACGGAATCGAGGTCGCGTGACTCACCAGCAAGGTTACGAGCGAATGTTCGTCCACGCTAGGGCAAAGGATACTTCGAGGCCGAGCTGGACGGTATACGGGAGCATGTCTCCCCGCCATTTCCTCGCCCAGCTGGCGTAGAGCGGAGCCGTGTGCGAAACGTCCGCTCGCGGCGACGATCCCAGCCAAACAGAATGATGCTGTAAGCTACGTCCTGCGCGCGCGCAGTCTTTCCCGCTGCAACGCTAGTGCCCTGTTTTGTTAGTTAAGGTAACTAACCAGGGAAAGCCACATGGCGCGCCCCTAGGCGTCTTGAGGCGAAGCCGTGGGAGAGCGCACCCCGGGAAAGCAAGCCACAAAGGGAGGCTGCGGGGCAGTCCTCACAATTCCTATTTCGTTATAGTAACCGTACAAAAGCGCATCTTATCGAAAGCTGAAGCTATTCTTCTGGATTTGGGGCTCTAACGCCAGCCAAAGAAAAGCTCCTGAGGCACGGGCCAAACAACGACCGCAGCCGTGCTGTTGGCGCCCAACACCGCCTGCCGCCAATCTTGGGCAAGCCGTTATCAAATTGGCTGGTGCGGCAGGTGATGCTAGAGCACTGCACTCCGGCACGCAAGTTATCGCAAAATGAAGCGGCGCATTGCGCTTACTGAAACGAACAACTCCAAGAGTACCGACATGACCAAGGCGTCGTATCAACTTGGACACTACCCACTTACCACGCTGGTGACGGCGGCATGGGGCTCCTACATGCTCCGCTGTTGGAATTTCTTTTCATCGCGCTTTACTTCGATGATAGCAAAAAAATTCTATAGCCGTTCGTGATACATTCCAGGACAACCCCAACTTCTTTTTCGTACCATCCAGGTAAAATCGCGATGAAAATCATTTCGAACAGCGGAGTGTATAGGCGCCGCACTGTTCGCGTTTCTTTCCATTGTGATGGTGCGTCGGTGCTCTGTAATTTTCGAATACACGAAAATATCTTCTCGGCTTCGATTGGGCTGTCACTGGTGTCATTGAATACTTGGAGTCATGAACGCCGTGTTACAAATGTTATGTCTCAATGGCAAGACAGCTAAACACTGTAGAGGCCCTGTCTGCTGCTGAGATTGTGCTGTCACCAAAACGCACAATGCAAATGCTGGAAGACCCAGACTTTGTGCTGTGCAGTGGGCCACAACCCGTGTCATATCCATCATCAGTCTGACTACGCCCTCTGCAGGACAAAGGCTTCTCCCATATCTCTCCAATTATCCCTCTCCTTTGGTATTCCTATCACTTATCTTATCCATCTTTATATCTCATCCCGGCAAGAATTTAAATTAAATCCTGCCACCCAAACTTCTGCCGCCTCCTGCTATCTTTGTGGTTACCCTTTACTACATTCTGTTATCTTGCCTATGCAATGCACCCTAAATAGAAAAACATCGCTCCCACACTGGAGCAAAACAATAGAAAGCAACGAAGCGTTCTGACCCTTTTTTAACCCTTTTACGGTCTTCCCGGTAACGAAGGAGTTTCATTCGGACCTCAAACCGAAATAAAGATACGTAACTAAAAGAACACGCATAACAGGTTTCATAGCAGAGCGTCACATTGCCACTGGTTTGTCGCCGCGTTGAAAACTGCGGCCAACGCTCGCATAAAACACTGGGAACAAAACACACAGAACTTACCTCTTGACGCCTCAACGCGGCAAAATGAGCCATGAAGATTGCTTTATTGAGGTTTAACTTCGCAAAGCCACTCAGGCTATTGAGAGACGCCGTAGTGAAGGGCTCCGCAAATTTCGACCGCTTGGGGTTCTTTAACGTGCACTGACATCGTACAGTACACGGGCCTCTAGACTTTCGGCTCCATAGAAATTCCGCCGTGTCACGGATTTCTCCGGAGAACACTCGGACCGAAAGAATGGACTAGGCGACGGGTGTACCCACACAAACGCACATTTAATACACCCTACGCGACACACACACTAGAACACAAAACTAACAAAACTAACACAACACACAAAGGCTATAAATGCACACGACCCGGGCACACTACTACCAGCGTCTACTACTAGCGTTCTGCTATTCGTAATCGCCGTTCATGCTCACGGTTGGTTCGGTGTGGCTGCGGCGTTGTATGGATCCCGTAGGCGGCGTCGAGGCGGCGTTCGACGTGCTCGGGCTGGCGTCGCTGGCTGCGTCGTATAAGCTCCAGGTCCAAGCGCCCGTGGAGATGATGCAGGTGTTGGCTTTGGTGGCGGCGTCGCTGGCTGCGTCGTATAAGCTCCAGGTCCAAGCACCCGTGGAGATGATGCCGGTGTTGGCTTTGGTGGCGGCGTCGCTGGCTGCGTCGTATAAGCTCCAGGTCCAAGCGCCCGTGGAGATGATGCCGGTGTTGGCTTTGGTGGTGGCGTCGCTGGCTGCGTCGTATAAGCTCCAGGTCCAAGCGCCCGTGGAGATGATGCCGGTGTTGGCTTTGGTGGCGGCGTCGCTGGCTGCGTCGTATAAGCTCCAGGTCCAAGCGCCCGTGGAGATGATGCCGGTGTTGGCTTTGGTGGCGGCGTCGCTGGCTGCGTCGTATAAGCTCCAGGTCCAAGCGCCCGTGGAGATGATGCCGGTGTTGTTGGCGTTGGGGGTACCACCCGGAAGGGTTGCAACAGCGCTGGAGACACCCCTGGCCGTAGTAGGTGGTAGCGTCCTCTGTTGACTCTCCGGAACGGGTTCAGGCACGGCAGGAAGTCCACGATGCGGAGTCGTAGAACGCTAGCTCACCGGAGCAGTAGCCGGCGTCGCTCTCTTCCAGCCAAACTGTACCTGACCCGCCGGAGCCTCCGCTTCTCTGCTGTCCCCCCCCCCCCCCCCCGTGCCTCGCTCTCGCTCGCCCTTTTATAGTCTCGGTGTCAGTCCACGTAAGCCTTGTCGTCGTCTTCTTCTCTTCTCCACCAATCATCTCTCTCTACGTCACCGTATGCTTCTCCACCAATCATCTCTCTCCACCTCAACGAATGGTTCTTCTTTCTCTTCTTTATTCTTCGGTTAATTCGCGTCGTCTTCTTCACACCTTTTTCCTTCAAAATTTAATTTAGGCTCCTTAATATATGTGACACGCCGCCACGGCCGGGATCGAACCCGCGTCTTTCAGGTCAGCAGCTGAGCGCTGTAACTACTGAGCCACCGCGGCGGGTGGAGCCACGAAAGAGCGCAGAGAAGAATCACTGAGTGAGATTACTAGGTCACTTTAGGAACGTTTGCAGATCTTTATATTAAGAAGCATGAGAGGTACGTCGATATGGTCTGTGTATATTAAGAAGCATGAGAGGTACGTCGATGAGTTCTCTGCAGATAGTTCATACCTTAAGACGGGCGTTGTCTGCTTGACAGAGGTCAGTCACTAGGCTTTTCCGCAATGTATCAATGAAAATGCGTCGCTCGAATATTTTTTGCATCAAAGAAGCACGCTACTTGTTTACTTCGTGATACAGAAGTGGCATTGATTATTCAATAACACCACGTGCATAGACGCCATTTTGAAAATATGAACTGCGGGAATGCCATCTTTATTAACCTTGAAATGCGTATTTTTCACGTTCAATATTTCAATGCATTTCGCTTACTAATGAAAATTATAAGCGCGGTCACCTGTGATGCTGTCGGCTTTAAACTTCCCAGCGTAATCTAGGCCCCTAAACTAAAAAGAACTTTAAAAATTGAATGCTTATTTCAAGCGACTTTATAAGTGGAACTGTTACCTTTTCATGTACATAATGCCCCCCTCCCCTTCTCTGAAATCTACTTTCACTGACTGCACCGGCGTGTCTCTCATATATATTTTAAACAATGCCACAATCTAAGCCTTAGAAAAATTGCTGTATAACTCACACCAATAAAACGCTCTTCGTCGCCGAAAAGCGACTGCCTCATGCCATTTCATCGTAGAGGGTTTTCGAGGAAGTAGAAGCTCTCCAGCAATATGCGCCATTAAATTTCTTTCTTGCTCTCCACAGTGGTATTATTACTCGTCGCAAAAATAATGGCGACTTCAACAATTCCACACCTGAAGTCCACGTTCACTCAAGAATTCGTACCTACTAAAATATTTGTTTGAAATACATGCAGTTTGCGATAGAAACTACCAGATTTTCGTCATGTTGCATGAGGGTACCACTTCCACTTTTTCTTAATCTCGGAATGAACCGTCGACATACGGTCTGAGTTTAACGGGTATGACTTTTATGATTCGCGAGGATCAAGAGGCGTCTGCTGGGGTAGTGCACACATCTCCCAGATGTACAGTGCCTCACAAGGCGCATTCCGCTACAAATGTACGCGCTACAGTGAATACGATACAAAAATCTAGAAAAGAAAGAACACTACAGCCCCAAGTTTAAGGGTGCGTATATTGTTTTCAGACGCGATTTTTGTTCTTGAAAGCTTGCATTACTGTTCCTACAACTGCCATGGTACAAATAAACGCCTACGAGGCAGTAATGTTTGCCGGTTTTCTTGTATCTAGCAAGTCATGTTCAACTTCTTGTCCTCGTTTTTTGGACACACTCTGTTTTGTTTCTTTCGTACAAACAGCGCGTAGATATTTTCCTTTTATGACCTAAGGTTATGAAAGGGAATCAGTAATGTTATGAAGTTTTCGCTACATCCGTGAGAACCTTTGTTATTTTTTCTGATAACAGATATTTGTTGATGTTCAGAGTCTCTTCAATGCTAGTGTCTGTACCCGTGCGTTGCGCACATCACTTGCGTCAAATGGTCCCTAAAATTTATCTCCACTTCTTGTAGACAAACTGGACAGCTGCTCTGGTCATTAGTTCATTACGCTCCCATTCCTATATACTGATGTGTACTTCTGGTGACATTGAAGGCTTCGAATTCATTTGGTAGGGTTTTACAAGATACCGAAGTTTCTTATGATTTATTGGAATGCTTCGATCTTCCCACAACTAGTTTAAAGATTTTAAGGTAGCTTTTAAGTTTATTATGTTTATTTTGGTTTTCTGCCGATCAATTTTGCTACCATTGTTACATTTTTATTCCTGGCTGCCAATGTCTGCAAGACGTTTGGCGGCTTAATCTCAGGAAGTCCGCAGAGGAGCAGCAACATCAAACTAGTTTTTCCAGCCGACAACTAGAAGTACAGCAACTTCGATGCACTTTTGGCAGGCTACAACTTGGTAGCTGTTTACCCCAACTTTCTCCTTGAGAGTCGCACCAAGTTAGGCCACCTTACTACTCAATGTTACAGTCTAGGATTGGGTTATTGATAAAGAGTGTGTGTCTGGTCATATGTCGCTCAGCCATGTTTTTCTCTGGCTATTTGTGTATCAAAACATGATCACTGAGTGTAGCGCCAATATAACCTTCAAATAAGTGTTGTTGCCTGCTGTTATCAAAGAAAGATTACCCCGATCCTCTCAACTAATTGAGCTTCCTGTGGTAGTATCATATATGCTGAGCCAGATGCAGACCTGCTTCAAAACTCCCTTTGCCGAAATACGTCGCGTACCATCTGCAACGGAAGAAAAAAAACTAATGAAATTCAGTAAACAATGGACATAAGCCAGCGAGCAAGGAGGTGAAGTGCAGGGGGAAATGCGGGAAGGGAAACGATGAAGGAAGGAATTTGGAAGAAACGGCGGTATTTAGCTAAATATTGCGCTATTCCGGCCGGGTCAATAGCGCCGCCATTGCAGTAATCAGCGCCAGAAATCACGCACGCTTCATGACGGCGAATGAAGTTCGGGTCCGAGAAGCAGACGCTTCACGAAATTTAGAGGTTACCCATGGGCGTGTTAAAGAAGTTCTAGTATTTGCTTCTGCAATGGAAGCTTAGCTGCATCCTCAAACATTCTAAAATATATCCTTCTCCTCGAGATAACAAGATTTGCCTTTCGCATAATCATGGAGTATACTGAAGGCATCGCCATTTTAGACATTCTATCGCTGTGATTTTTTGCCACCATGGAAGGATGTCAGTTTTGCATTTATTATTTCTTTTTCCAAGCTGAATGAATAATTTCAAGCACTTTGTAATTTGTTAAGTGCGTGAGCTACAAGGTAACGAATGTGCGTTGCACTTGGTGCGATGAAGATCCTTTTATTTTCATTAATTTTGTTTCACTAGACCGTGCCAGTTAAAACAGCTATGTTTGTTTTTTCGTATTGATTTCTTCTGACTTACTGTGTTAGCATGCACAATATAAAATGTTTCACAGCCATTCCTTATTGATGAGGCAAGAAAATGTTGGAGATTATGAGAATGGAAGCGGAAATCTTGATGTTATATTGTGTTCCTGCAAACAATCTTCAGCCTGGCTTCCCATTCCGAAACAATGTAACAGTTTTGCTTACAAAATGTAATCTGTTTCCGTTCATTTCTCGCTGACACAGCCCATATTTATTATCTAGAGAAGAGACAGCGGAGTCAGAGTGAGTTCCTGGAGTGCTTTTAACAGCGTGCCAGTCTGTATTACAGTATGCATTTTTGGCTCGTTACTATGCGCACTTTGTGCGTCTGGTAAGCCGTTCTATTTTACTTGCAACTTTCTTGGATTACGAACATGCCGGTTTGCAAGCCTCGACCTTGTTTACAAGGAGCGGTGATCGGTAAGTGGGCGCTTTGCTTGTAGTCCAGCAGTATAATTATATTCAAGGCAAAGCACGTAGAAAGTATGTCCGAATAGTCAATAATTGTTCGGTCTGCGCTCAGTCTTGCCAAGCTTTACGACGGTAAACGTCATGACCATAACTATAAAAACCGAAACGATTCACTGCTTGCTCTTAAGAATATCAGTTCTTGATATCACTAGACCCTTGCACTCGTGAACCAGTGCATCTACGTTGCTTTTGTAGCAAAGCTACATTTGCCATGAACTCGAAGTTTCGCCGTGCCTGCATTCCCACGGTGGTCCACCGCACCACGTGACCAACCACGTGACCAACCGCGGGACAACAACCAGCCAGACAACCAGACTAACCCGGACTTGCAATCAAGATCAACCAAGGCTAACCAAGCTACGCCTTAGCTTTCGCTATGTATGTATATCCTGGCATAGCCGAGCTAAGTCATTGCCAATTTTTTGTCTATAAATTACCTTAGTTTGCATGAAAACCGTATCAACGCTAATGGTACACATACCGTCTACACCGGATAACAATAGAGGCAACCATGCAGCTGCTTTGTGGGCTGATAATTCTACATTTAGGTGCGGAACAGGCCCAATTGACTAACACAAAACAATAAAACCTTAAGGCATAGAAAATGATTTTTTTTGAATGCATCTGGGAGAGTAGAAAGCCTGCATTCCAGAAAAAATAAATACCATGCCAACTTATTTCTATGAGGTATCCAAAAAGAAGATTAAAAACAGCTTTCAGAGCAGGCTGCTTGAGCAATAAAATGAAATTTTGCGCATAGAGTTAACCGCACCACAAGATCAATTGTTTCCTCTGGTTGTCTCATGCCCGCAGTGTACAGAAAGTGAATAATAAGTGGCATAGCAAAAGACGAGATTCTGAATGAAATTAATTTCTCGTTAGTCATACAGAACTAATAAAGAATATTTCTTCAAGCACTTGCGAGAATACGATGAGCATCGATGGTTAGTGGCTGTTATTTCGCTCCTGCAGTTCGGCCCCTTCAAAAGTAGCTTGCAGTAGCCTCCAGGCCACGGCTGTGACATGAATAAAATCTCTGCTACTAATGTGCCGGAAATTGTGGCATTCCTTGCATGTAGAAGTAGGGACTTCGTGCCATGTATGCAAGGCTAAAAAAGCATGACCGGTGATCTAGTGACATGTAAATACGCCGAAATATAAATCATGCTTGTAAGCTCCGTTACTCGGTTTCAATAAAGCACACGAAGCATCAGTTCCCCGCCAACGCTTAGCTTCTTTGTGCATAACTTCTAGCCAATACTGACAAAGTTGTTACAAAGTCTGTGCTCTTAAGAGACCAAGAAAATTTGTACACTGGCTGCTTCATCGACCGCGTTCGGTTATTGGCACCTCATATTCAGAATGCCCTAGTTTGTTCTCGCAATTACGCGATGGCTTAGCGGAAAAGTAATACAAGTGTTGTTAATAATACCACTGTTACTAAAGTAATACCATGTTATCGCGCGTGATGAGGTAACTGTACGCTTTCTACGCTTTCGTGAGTACGAGGATTCGTTGTCTTTTTAGCGTACGAATGTAAACTCCGGATAAACATTCATGCTCAACTGCGTTGCCGTTCATGGTAGTTGTTAAAACAGCTGCTTCAAAGGATTTTATGTTTTAAAGAACACATCCTTGCTTTACCAAAGGAACACTTTAAATGGGCCACGATATGGTCGCTCTTCATATTGCAGATTTCTGCTTCACTAACTAATATAAGAGCTTATGATTCAGTTTCCGAAATTTGGCTGCCCTGGACGCGCTCTTTATTCCAAAAAATGCGATCGAAATTCAATCGAGCAGTGCAAAAATACGGGTTCCTAGTTTACACATTTTAAAATTTATTTTGCCATATGTTGACAAGAACATCGTTTAAGGTTTATAGCGGTTAAACTTCCCAAAGCGACTCAGGCTACGAGGAATGCCATAGTGAAGATTTCCGGAAATTCCGACCACCTGGGGTTCTTTAACGTGCACTGAAATCACACAGTACACGGCCGGGACTCCCGAATTTCGCCTTAATCGAAATTCGACCACAGCGGCCGGGACAGAACCGGCGTCTCGCGGGTCAGCGGCCTGGCGCTATAACCACTGATCCACCGCAGAGAAAGTACAAGACACTCAATCTATCTGCATGAACGCCAAAGCAGTTGCAAGTGCTTTCCTGGACCTCTGAACTTTCTACTCGACAACTTCGACAACATGGTTCCCTCTGAAATGCTGGAAGAGACCCTTAGACCTTCTAGTTCGAAGAGCTGTTTTTGCACAAAAAGGAATATTGTAAACATGCTAAGTGTGTGTACCCTTAAGAATTGCCTTGTGAAGTGTATACCTTACGGCGGCAGAAGGTTAGGTGGGTGGATGAGATTAAGAAGTTTGCCGGTAAAGGGTGGATGCTGCTGGCAAAGGACAGGATTAATTGGAGAGACACGGGAGAGGCTTTTGCCCTGCACTGGGTGTATTCAGGCTGATGATGATGATGAATAAAGGCTATGTGGTGTGTTGCGTTTCTGAAAATTGATGCCGAGATAAGGGTTTTCCAGCTACAGGCGTTCGTCACAGTCATTTCTGAAAGCATTAGCTTGATCGTGCGTCGGCATTTTGTATCAAAATCATGCAGCTGCCGCTTTCTTCAGGAAGCGTGTAACAGCCGAAGAGAAAGAGAATAAAGGTTTAATTAGTTAATCGTAATGTGAAGCAGGTGGATCCTAAAAAATGAGATGGTTGTGGCATGGGCGTCATTGTGAAATCAAAAGCATTGATTGCTCATCGCCTCCAAAATCAGGCGTCGCCAGAAAAGTGGCGCAAATACAACACTCGTGGTATTAACCAGTCTTAGTAAGTACCATTACAGAGAACTGCACCAAGTATAAAGAATTAGAAGAATTACGATAGAACTGCAATACAAATGGGCAATAGTTAAAATAGTAAGAAATGAAATTGAATTAGACTTAAAGACGATTTGGAGTAAAATTAAAAAAGAGTTGCAATGATTTTTTTCATTTTCTTCCTTTCAGTGTCAAGTTTTATTGAAGTGGCTTGATTAAAAAACATACAAAAGTGCATTCTTGCATAAATTCGGTTCCATATTCTTCTGCCCAAGAATACTTTACAATTTCTGTCAGAAAAAAACTTTAAACAAAACAATTGTCAAAACCCACCTTACTGTCGAGGATAATTTGCGTTTCACCCCCTTTCTTCTGCGCTACTCAAAAATACAAACAATGCAGTATATTGCGTGACGGTGGAAGAAAGGAGGCACAATTGGAACGACGATTCTAAAATAGGAAATACAATGCCAGGTAAGTTTCTTCACTGCACGGAATTGATCGCGAACTCTTCGTGTTTTTAGAACTTGCGTAAGCAACAGAGAAAACCATTTGTTCAACAAGGGGACCTATATTCAAAAAAAAATCGGAAGAATAAACACTTCGGTATTGCACTGGACGCGGGCATTTCAGGTTTCTTTGTTTACATTGAATATATATTCCTGCTAGACGCATGTGACGCAAAAGTTCTCGTGAACAATACCACAGACGCCAAAAGAATGACAAGACAGGTAAAAAAGATGAAAAAAAGGCTTCGGAAATGCCATTTGGCTCTCGGTAGACGAAAAAAACTACTTATACTTGCACTATTACAGTTTTCCGCACTTTGTTTTGCAAGGGGACATTCGAAAAATCAGCGCATCGCCAATAGACCAGACACATATGTATCATGGCCAGTTTTGTATGAATACAAAATTCTGCATGACGTAGGCAACGCATGTGCTTCTCGGAACCCTGCCACTGATGTTATTCCAGAAACATTGTTTCTGGCAGTGTTGTAACAATAACGCTTCTAGAAAACACTTGATCACCAGCAGAGAAAAAAGGCCCCTGCCTGTGACTTAACACAATAGTCTGGCGATGACGACAATATGGTGTCACGTGGACAAAAACGCATGGTGTGCTTTCATATATAAACCGGCGCCCTAAACCGCACAAAGCCAGACTTTGCAATCCTTCTTGACTGGAATAGCATTCGGAGAAAGGAGCCTGAAGATGGACCCTCGAACCTTCTTCTTTCTATTTGCTGTCCTGACTGTGGTGTCGGCCAAGTGTAAGTGTCGTACATTAGTGACTTTGAATTCTTCTACGTGAGTTTTTTTTTTGGGGGGGGGGGCTTGTTCCTGCGATCTTCTGTTCATGATTCGCTTTAAATGAAGTTTTGACAGAGAAAAGGCGCACTACCGTTTGCCAACTGAGCACAGGACAAATTTTCGTGTCATATTCTTTCGCCCCTATCGCCTTGACACATAGTACAACCTCTTGTATAAGTACTCTAAATTCCGGCTTCTTACTTTTAAAAATTCTTAAAACGTACTTCGATATTCATCTCCACTTGATTTATTTGCCGATGACACGTTTTTTTGAGAGTGACAGTAAGCCTTGTCCAAATTGAATGAAAACGCTTGTATACGCTCTATTCTTTATTCTTCATTCATCGTTAATGTGTTCTAAGAGAATGTTCGTTGATTTGTCCTATTGTAGGCACCTCATATTCTTTTCGCAGCTTCAAAAGGTCAACTAGCTTTTTATATACCTTCCCTTTTATTGCATGGTTCACTCCATGCACACAAAGGTATAAAGAAATAAAAGGTGTTCTCGAGCAAATTAAAAAAAATCCAAGTAAAGATGTTTTAATCTTTGCTCTTTTGCTCCTCGTAATAGCAGAAGTCTGCAGTGCTGTCAGGCTGCGTCACGCTCGGAAAACATCGGTAATGACAGGTGTTCAAGCATACATTCTTTTTTTCGCAGCGTTTTCACTCCCTCCAGAGTGCCTTGAAAAAGCCGACATCGGTCGGTGCAACAGCTTTGAACCTAAGTGGTTCTTTGATGCGGATGCAGGGCACTGCAAGCCATTTCAGTATGGCGGATGCGGGCAAAACAAAAACGTTTTTTCTAATTGCACTGCCTGCATGAGTCGATGCACTGGTGAGTAAAAGTTTGCGTGTCGGATGAAACAAGTTCGTTCTATTTGCTCCCTCTTTAGTGTTACTTAAGGAGTTTATTAACAGCCGCATTGAAGAATTAAGCCAAAAAATTTCCTCAAATATATTTAAATCAGCACAGTCTTCCACGTACTAGCAGAGAGCGCTCACGCGGGAGCTCTGTTGTGACTATGCCAACTGCCGCTGACTGGAGGGCCATATACAGCTTTCAATGATATACGGAGCTAAAGGCGATACATGATACTGTGCATAATAACGGTATGTTTCGAGGCCTAGGTCACCCGTAAATAAAATAAATGTGGCACCCAGTGCACCGTTGGAGCACTACAGAAATTTCTATTGACGATAGCACAAAGAAAGCAATTGGCTGTATGATGTGGTGCGCATACCGCGGTGACTGCAGGTAGCATGGCAGCCAACCCTGTACTTTTGATACAAAGAGTGCATTGGCACGTGAAGTACAGAATAGCATAAAAAGAGAAAGGCTAAAGAAAATTCTTTCCTTAGCAAGGTTGAGAATTGGACGAGTCGGTACGAATTTGTAGACTTCTGGCACCACAAGGACAACAACGTAGACGGAGTGACGATAGCACATGTGCTCACTAACAACTGAAAAAAGTTAGAAGCACGGAAAATATATATATATATATATATATATATATATATATATATATATATATATACATATATATAAAGACCCAACGGTTACATGCGCAGTCCAGAACAAGGTTACAAAAGCGCCTGGCAATTACACGTGATACAGCATCACGAATCTACATGCTATCATGGGTTTAATGCTCTTCCAAGATAATCAACCTCAGCGTAAAGTAGCTGCTTTTACGGCGAACTCACGCATTCATCGGCCGACTTCCTTATACGGAAGGCCTCCATAATCTCCCGGGAAGTGTTATTTTTATGTTTCCAGAGAATGTGCGCTTATTTTAACAGTGTGACACACTTGTGGCTTTTGACATGCTTGGTCAAGTCCGTCCCCGAACCTCCTTCAAGTGACCTGGCATGTTCCTGGAGGCGTGCATTTTGACAGCGTCCCATCTGTCCCCTGTAATGTCGACCACATGTCAGTGGAAAGGCATGGACCACTCCGCAAGCACAGGCCACAAACGGATCGGAGTGCTTCATACCACAAGCTTTTCTTCACTCCCGCGGTGCGTCACACCTCTCAATGGCGGCACATATCCGCGCTATCTAATTCTTTGCCGAAAATACCAAGTACACCTCATAACGGCGAGCCACCTTCTCAAGGCCGAGAGATGCTTCATGGATGTAAGAGATGGAGACGAGCTTTTTCTTTCCCTGTGCACTCTCTTTATGTGACCTAGCCCCCAGTATAGTTTGCTCCTGTACAGTAAGGATTCGTTGCGACTCGATACTTGGCAACATGAAGTGTCGGGCTTTCTGCAGAGGTACCTGAAGTCGTTGGACATCGCGGACTCTTTCCTGATTTCCAGTTCTAGGACAGTAGCTGAGTGTTAAAAGCATAATAATTCGCGTTGTGGTTCAGTGTTCAGTATTGTTATTGAAGACTTATTCTGCTCACTTCAACATGTGCAACTTTTGAAATGTGTTAAGGATTGCATCACGCAACAAAATGACGAAGTTGCCTTTATCTCCCCCTGCAGGATTTCGGTAAAAGCTTCCTTGAGCTTCAGGCTCTTTATTTGAACTCTAGTTTTATTGGCTGGAACAATGAAGTGTAAATACAAAAATCTGTTTTTTGTATCGGGTCAATAGTTGCTCCGGTTCTGAGAGATATTTTTCTGTCGACGGTTGATAGGTGCCTTAAGCGTGGTTTTGAAGGAATGTTGACAGAAGTTTTCTGTTATGTTTAAGATTTTATTGTTTTTGTGGAATTTCGTGACCCCATCCGGACAATGGTCGATGTTTTGAAGGTGTTCAAGGAAAGAGGACGTGGCCATAATATTACGTGTGAAGCTTCCAAAAATAGACGCATTCAGTTTTACGATTCTTTCTTGTTTTTTCAGGGCAAGCATGTTTGCTGGTCGTTTCCACCAAGGTCAAAGAAACCCTTGTTGAAATTGTCTACGGTTATTCGAAGTTGATTAAGAATGACATTGCATTGAATGCTTTCAATCCGGCTTTCACAAAGTCCTGCTTCCATTGGATGGTCAACGCGTTCGCCGATCAGGTGGCCAGACTAAAAAACGCCGGGTTCCCAGCCTCTGTGCTGGCTTCGGTGTGACAAAGAATCCCCACAGTACAGAAGCAAAGTCTACTGGGGACTAGATCACATAAAGATAGCGCACAGGGAAGAAAAAAGCTCGCCTCCATCCCTTACATCCATGGAGTGTATCACTGCCTTAAGAAGTTGGCTCGCCGTTTTGAGGTGGACTTGGTATTTTCGGCAAAGAATACGATAAGGCGGATGGTATGAAGCACTTCGATCCGTTTGTGGACTGTACTTGCGATGTGGTCTATGCCATTCCCCTGACATGTGGTCGACTTTACAGGGGACAGACGGGACGCTGTCTAAATGTACGCCTCCAGTAACATGCCAGGTCACTTGAAGGAGGATCGGGGACGGATTTGACCAAGCATGCCAAAAGCCACAAGTGTGTCACACTGCTCAAATATACGCGCAATCACTGTAAACATAAAGATAAGACTTCCCGGGAGATTAGGAGGTTATGGAGGCCTTCCTTATAGGGAAGTCGGCCGATGAATGCCTGAGTTCGCCGTAAAAGCTGCTACTTTACGCTGAGGTTGATTATCTTGAAAGAGCATTAAACCCATTATAACCGGTAGATTCGTAATGTTGTATCGCGTGTGATTGCGGGCGCTTCGTAACATTGCTCAGGACTGCGCATGTATGCGTTGGGTGTTTTCTATATATATCTTTCCCGTGCTTCCAATGAATTTTGTCACTTGATAGTGAGCACTTGTGTTGTCCTCACTCCGTCTACGTCCTTATCCTAGTGGTGCCACAACACTATGAAAAATTCTTTTGACCGCGTAAATGCGCTAGACCACTCGTTTGTTACCTAGAGAAAAGGATCAGGGGGCGAGGAAGATTGGCAAGGAGTTGCAAGTCAAAGTAATAACTTCAAGCAACAATATCTTTAGGAAACGTTTCAATGTGTCCAGTTTCCTTTCATTCAGTATTCTTCCACATCTGTGCGGGATCAAGTGGTAAGCATTCACATTTAATACTTTGACATTTCAGCCCATGATGATCCCAATAGAGCATGCGAATCATATCTTGAAGTAATGTATGGCCAGCAAGGATGAAGGCAGCAAGCACCACGGCGGGGATTTTCAGCATATCTTGGTTTACACATGTGAAGATTTGGTCGGACATTAGGAGCAGTGAATTTTACAACTGATTCACTCTGTGGACCAAGCAATAAACTAAGGTTTTTCGCATTTCCGTGAGCATCCTTCTGAAATCCAATCCTACTGTACACCCCTCTTTCTTTAAATCATAGTCTTTAAGCTGCCAATGCAAGAGGAATGACATGCGAGTAGAATTTAGCAATACTCTTTTCCCAAACTTATCATTACCAAAAAATCTTCGTTTGCTTTAAAAAAGTGTGATATTTTATAGAGTGAAAAATTTAAGAACTCAGTGGAAGCGTTATCAAGAAAAACTAAACGGGTAGAAATAAATATTAAATGCTACATTGAATCTCCGGGAACACACAAGCAACATATTAATACTAGATTGACATTTAGCAGTCATACTTAGGCTGCCTGAAAACACCATACCTCGCACCGATCAGCGTTCCAGCTCACCAAAGCTTTGCTCTTTGAAATCTGTTACCTTTAATGCGGTGTCTAGGAGACACCAGAGAAATCCTGTCCTTCTTTGTAAGGCGCAAAATAAAAGTTTCCGGCCAGTTATTTTTCACAAGCCTAAGATACCGAATGACGATTTCTCCAAATGGCCGACCGACAACAATAAAAGCAGCAGCTTTCTCCGGTTCCGGTATTAAAACACCTTACATGACTTCCTTCAGTATAGAGCGAACCCAATTTCTTCATTTGTGGCAAGTGCGAAAAAAAAAGAATGCACGTGTGCAGCACCGCTCTCTTCAGATTTAAGGTATTACAGCCAAATGCAAACCAACAAAAAAATTTAATATATTGTCGACATACACACCCAGCTATGGCTTCCAGGGAATCAAAGAAAAAAAAACTTACTTTATCTATTTGATACCCGGCGATAACTAAGGTTTTTTTGAAGCAAAAACATTGGTACATCGTAGGGCACTTCATTATTGCTCTCAGCCGCATTCGCGTATTTCTGAATTTGGATTCTGGTCCTTCCACCGCCGTCTCCTGCTTTTCTTCTTCCGGCTACGCAGTGCGCTTCACCTGGTTCTGGTTCGTTGCTTTCAGGGCTTGATGAGACGTCTGCATCTGTTGAGTTTTTTTTTTTCAAGTGACGTTTATTGCCTCAGGGCATAAAGGTTATGAAATGAGAGATGAGTAAGATGCTTAGATAAATGAAAAAAGTAGGCTGTTCTAATGAAATCAAGTAGTGAACGATGATATGAACCTTGTGTCCAGGCAATATAGAAATCCGCATTGTCCAATGAGAGACCCACCGCCGCCAAGTGCCGAATGCTCGTCGGCTTCAGCGCCGGGCAAACCTGCAGCAGGTGGTGGACCTCCGCCTCACAGTCTCTGATATTGCAGACTGGACGCCCGGGGCGGGGATACACATTTTTGAAATGCGGCCACTTCCGTGTCCCAGCTGGAGTTTGGGCAACCCCTACCCGTAACCTCCGAAGCGCAAAATCCTCTGCACGGGTCAGACCACGGGGTTGGGTTACCGCACACGGTGGTATTAAAGCACGTGTGCGGCGCCGGAGGTGTCCCTTTCTTGTTAAAAGGAGGGTGGTGTCATCCAGAGTGAGGACTGTCTGTGGCTATTCGTCCAAAGGGGCTGAATGCTCCCCAGTCTTCGCGTCTTGGGTGGCTTCAGTACCACCGCGTACACCCCCGACTGCTTCTCCTGCTGTACAGCCACCAGCGTCACGCGAAGCTTTCGGAGGTTGAGATATCATAGCGGTACCCTGAATCCCCCACTTTAAGATTTTGGGCGCTCTAAATGATTTCTCATCTTCGTGTGTACCTAAATAGTCCAGCTATTTGTAGGCACTGTGAATCCTTTCTAACCCTCCACACATCCTGTTTCATTGCATTGCTACTACAGCGGCTAATCTAAAGCCAAACATTTGGAAGCGCAGAAAAAGGGATGAAGGATGTCCAGAAGGACGGTCAGTATGGAGGGGAGACATGATCATCATCCTAGCCCAGGAACATTGTTTCACTTTATTGGCTTAAGAAACCTACACTTCACAAAGCAACTGGAAGCTCTAGATCTGACTTTTTCTGACATGCCTCTTTATAAACTAGAAATTATACACCATTTAGGACTGTTCAAGTGCTCGGAGGAGTTTTGTCACCTTACGCTAGACACCGAAGCAGAAGTTCTATTGAGTTCTCCCATCATACGGTAAGTGAAAGTAACTCTATAGGATGCAGTCGCTTCTGAAAGAATATTCCTTTTCGGGGCGCCGAGACTTTGCAAAACGCGTTCAAGACCCTAAAAGCTGAACCCGTCAATATTTCAAAAAGCAGAATACGGCAGAGTCCGAATGTAGGATATCGCGTACGCCAAATGTTTTGAAGTGAATAGCTCTTCTCTTCCAATGCTGATCCGGAAGGCCGACTGGCTTTTAGATTTAGCCTTTAACCGGAGGCCTGCCGCATGTACAAAAACCACGCGTGGCAGGTTCCTCGATCTTCATCGACACCATAGTTGTGCGCAAGGCAATCACGTGCGCCGCTGCGCTGATTGCTGGTCCGCCGCTCCTCCTCGCCAGCTGTATCCTGTGATGTGCTACGTGACACCTTGTGGCGCTTGGCAGTCACGTCAGTAGATACGCAGACCGGCTTTCAGGACGCTCGATCCTACTACACCTGTGGCACGTTATGCATCACGTGATTTGCTCTCGGCGAAAAAAAATTCGTTCTCGCTGAAGCATTGCAAAAATAAAGATGAAACAAAGGTAAACCATGTCTAAGCATGCTTAACAGAGCGTTCGCACTGTATGTGCTGGCTCTGCTGAGTTGAGCCGCAGCCACTTTTTGTCGCCTACACTGAACACAAAGATTCCACTTGAAAATCTAGTGTAAAACGATCGAAAAGTTGCTCTATATATCAAACTCAAATTTTCCTGCATTGTTCAGTATATCGAACGCAGAGACACGCCCTTAAAGCACCTATTCGCCTATTACGTCCTTAAAGCATTGCTCGCGCGGATTGACGGATCAGCTATGAGGCCTTGGACACCTGCTGGAAACGCTATTTCTATGAACCCATGTGACGAGGTGCAAATGGAGTGTGCATAATGATGACTGATTGTCCCTAGTACTCAATTTCCACATACCTTCGTGTGCTTCGCTCACTTCGCTGCCATTACGTGAGCTCAGCCAGGTCAACGCTGTCACCACACAAGCAGCAGATCAGCATTGGACCAAAGAAAGCCCAATTAAGGAAATCACTGGTATCAATAAAAGGCAGACATTGGCTTGTACGCAAAATATTACTTTCCTGCTATTGATCTGTCGCTCATGCCTATGTCGGTTTAATTTTCAGCTTTTTTCGTACCGTTAATTTCAATCTAATAATGGTTTTTCATTCAATATACACCTCAGATATGAAAGCTTACCTAATCCATTGCCATTTTCACTTTAAATGAAGTAAAGAGGAAGGCGCACACAATTTTTTCATGGGAGAAGGGCCGTTGGAGCAGTAATAAAAAACTGAATTTATTGCGCGCGCAATAAAGCAAATATATTGAAAAAATGGCAGGGTTGTAACGTAGTTGAACCAAGTGGGCGTGTGAAAGCATGTTTTTAGACTGAATGGCTCATGGTTACGCTTTGTTGGGTCGGCGGCAGGTCTGGCGGCAATATTAGACTCACGTTGAGCTCTGATTGGGATTCAGCTGATCTTATCTGTTCGCGATACAGATTGAAGTTAAAGTCTACGATCTGCTATGCGCAGGGCGAGAGTGTTTGCTGTTTAAATCGAGCCGTGATCGGCTGCGGTGATAGCATAGTGCTCTCTTGCAGTGGCCAGGGAAGCTGAGCTTTTCGCGCCGCTGCGGGTTGGTTCTGAGTCGCGGCAATACTTATTTCATTTCTTTAATTATTTTTTCGAGTAGAAGATACAGCGTCAGCGATGTCCCGGATTTCGAAGCTTTGGTCGTGAACTGGAGCTTTCGCTTTTAAAAAATCTTATTCCACCCAGTAACTGAAGGGGCATGTTTACTGTGTACGCACGATGGCTTGAACATCATCGGCCATTCTTGGGAGCAGAGGGAAATTCGGCCCAAGAGCCGGCAGCACTATAGAAACGCCCCGTCATTCTCAAACTTGCTACCGTGTTCATGATTGGGGTGGAACACGCAGATTGTCAACTTGTGGCAGCCTTAAACATGCAACACCAGCTGGGCCAGCGGCTGTTGCATGTTTAAGGCTGCCACAAAGTGCTTTCAGGGGAGCCGCCCTTCAGAGAACTGATGGACAAAAAGTTGGGTTGAGGCTAAGCTAAAGTGTTAAGCCTGGATATCTCGAAGCGAAAAGCGTTTAGCAAGGCGTGCCTCTCGTGATTCTGCCGTTTCAGCCGCTTGCTTAGCCTTGCACTTTTCATATCTTCGCTGCTTTTGAGCCAGCTCCCACGCTTCCACTTCTGGGTCTTCTTCTCCTCCTTCCATGGCGAAAGGTCAGACGACGGAGTCAGCCCGCGGTGTCTACGGCGGCTGCAGCAGCAGCGACCATCTGTGCTCCGTGTGACGGCACTCGGTTTCGCGCATTGGCAGCTGTGGCAGATCTGTAGTGTGGCTCAAGCGAAGCCCGGTGTTGACGAGCATAGTGGAGCTTTTCGCTTCAATATCGAAACTAATCGTTGCACTCCGGTAGCAACAAAATTGTTGCACCACAAATGAAAAATTTTCTTCGCCATCTCTTGCATGATGACCTCGCTAGATATGGAACCCGCAAATGGATGCATGATGTCCTGATGATCATCAGCGTGAACACAACTATGCAGGTCATACGCCAAAAATTATTAAAGACCACGTTGTATTTTCTGAGGTACAGTGCGGGCATAGATAGTCTCAACATATTTTATATGAAATTTTTGATCAATGTTTGAGAGCTAGCATGACATTATTTGCAAAACGTCAAATTTATATTTGCTAATTTGCAATGTCTAAATGGCTGATTTGTAACCTTAAAACGCGATGCCGCACCCACAAAAAAAACATTAAAGTTACAAAAGCAATCGAGTCATATTTAAAGCAAATTAACCACTTGTTTCCAGAATCATCGACGTGTATCTGCATTACGAGCTCATTTCTTTGCATTGTTTATTCAAGAGAAGTTAAGGAACAATGTGTAGCTTTTTTTGCCTCATGAACGACAAAACAACACCACTGAACGAAGTTTTTTTTTTTATAGGGTAAAACACTCCATTCAAAGACGGCTTGCACACCTATTCGAAATAAGGTGATTGCGCAAAACTGAGACAACTTTCCTTTGACTAAATGGAAAGTAAAGAGTTTATCTTTGTCGCCTTTTCATGCATATAATGGTCGTCCTACTGCAGTGGAAAACAGTATTCACACATCTTAAGCGCCGCAGGTCGAAAGTGTTGCTCATGTCGTAGCACTTGATCAGAGACTGAGCGAATTTGAAGATCGTTCAAGCCGAGATAACATAATATTCCACGGTATTGACGATAGTTGTCAAGAGACATGGGCCGAATCCGAAGAAAAAATCTGCTCCATTCTGAATACCGCGCTTAACTTCGGTTTGGATAAGAGCGACGAACGCATATCTAGCCCCATAGACTAGGCCGGTTTGTCCCCGAGAAATGCCGCCCATTGTTGTTAAATTTGAGTCATTTAAACTTAGGGAAACTATTATTGCCTCAAAAAAAAAGGTTAAAGCTTCCAAGGTAACCGTGAGTGAAGATTTTGGCGAAGCGACAAGGAATGCGAGAAAAAAGCTTTTCGGTTTTGGTACTGAAAGCAGCAAAATATTTTCAGTACGGTATAATAAACTCCATATCGGCATTAAATGTTATGTTTACTCAGCGGACACCGACACCGTGTGCGATAAAGGGCCTTTCAGTGACAGCAGTCGAGCCGGCTCTTCGTCTGGCGCTACCCGCACCGACGCAGATACATCTTTATCCTAACCCAAAAACGTGCTCCTGAAGTCGTCCGTCAGAATGAATCGTTTCTCTACACAAACATCCGGAGTATTGTGAACAAACGCCATGATCTATCATCTGTAAGTGATGCATGCGCTGCCGATGTGGTGATGTTAACGTAAACGTGGCTTTCAGACGCTATAAGCAATGCAGAATCGCTTGACTCTGAATGAATTTACACCATCTACCGCCAAGACAGGGCTACAAAACACGGAGGTCGTGTACTGATTGGCGATCCCGACTTCCTCGTATCAGACATAGTCATTGTCCCTACTTCCCTCGAAATGCTTTGTGTCCGCATAAACCTTCACAACCAAAGTACATTATTCTGCGTGTGCTATAGGCCGCCAAACGCGGCACCATCTTTTTGTGATGACTTACACGATGCGTTTATATTTTGGTAACACAATTCCCTTCAGTGCCTTTATTTCTGTTAGAAAATTTTAATTTTCTCCAAATAGATTGGTCCGGTCCCTTTCCAACTGTCAAAGATACTTCTGCAGTCCGCCAATCCTTTTTGAACATATGCGTGGAGTTTAACCTTACACAGCTTGTTTCAGGGCCTACAAGGTTTGGTTCTGGTACATCTAACTTGTTGGACTTAATTCTTACCACTGCACCTGATCTTCTACATCGTGAAACCTTCATGCCCGGTTTGCGTGATCATTGTCTCATTCACTTCGAAATAACGGCACTTACTACTACAAAAGTTAGTAGCATCAAGACAATTAGAGACTATTCCCGGAATGACTACACATCAATTAACAGCGAACTTGCACTCTTCATAGATAACTGCATGCCTACCTTCTTAGAGAGAACCATTGACCAAAATTGCGCAATATTTAAGAATACAGTCTCGTCGCTAGTCGATAAGTACGTCCCAATGCGCCGAATTAGAAAACAATCCCGTCACCGTGGTTCACTGTCGGCTTGAAACGAGTTTTGAATAAGAAGAAGCGCTTCTATCGCCTTGCAAAACGTGCACAGACTGCGGAACGTTGGTCCCCATACAGATATGTTCTGCGAACTTACCGACTAGCTATCAAAGAAGCCGAGCGCATGTTCCGAAATAATACATTGTCGTCACTCCTTTCTACTAATCCATCTAAATTCTGAAACTTTATGAGGCCCAAAGAACGAAAAGTCATTCAACTATCTGATAGTGCTGAGAACACAATGTCAAGTGAAGAGTGTTTTAATGCCTTAAACCTTGCCTTTGCAAAATCGTTTTCTGATTGTTCCTTTGATGTCGCCCCAGAAGTGCTTAAGTACGATTTCTTTCCGATGGACTCCATTGTCATTGATTTTGCTGGCATTGTGACGCTAATCCAGAGCCTCAAGTTACCATCCAGTTGCGGTGTCTGCAACATTAATTCGAAGTGTTTGAAGAACACTTCTGTATATTCCAGCATATATTTAGCGCATCTTTTCACCCATGCTGTCGACACGCCACAATGCCGGCTGACTGGAAGGTAGCGAGGGTGGTTCCACTTTTCAAGCAAGGTTATCCGAATTCTCCCCTTAACTGCAGACCTATTTCATTAACAAGCATTCCTTGTAAACTTCTAGAGCACATTGTATATTCTAACCTCGCATCTGTTTTTGGAAAGTAACTGTTTCTTATGCTCCTGTCAGCACGGGATCCGGTAAAAAACTTTCTTGCGTGACTCAGCTGTTATTGTTCACTAATATATTAGCGCCATCTTTACGTAGTGGTCTACTAACCGACTGCATCTTTCTTGACTTCGCTAAGGCTTTCGATAAGGTATCTCATCACTTACTCCTTCTTAAAATGAGTTCCCTGAATAGTGATCCTAACCTTCTTAAATGGATTGAATGTTTCTTGACTAACCGCACTCAGTTTGTATCAGCTAACGACTCTCTATCATCCCCATGTGCAGTAACATCTGATGTTCCTCAAGGTTCTATCCTGGGTGCTTTACTCGTTTTGGTATATATCAATGACCTTCCGATTGGCATTAACTTTCCTCGTAAGCTTTTTGCTGACGATTGTGTTCTTTTTCGTGCGGTACACAACGTTTCCGACTGTTCTCTCCTTCATCCTTCAGTCCGATCTTGATAACGTCTTAATTTGGTTTCTGAGATGGTCTATGCTTCTCAATACTTGAAACTGCAAACTTATGTCAATCTCCTGCCAATCTAACCCTTCTAAAACGTTAGATTACAATATTAGTGGAGTTTCATTAGAGAACGTTTTATCTTATAAGTACCTGGGTGTTAACATCACTAACAACTTATCCTGGCGCATGCACATAGAATACGTTATTCAAATCAAAT
This sequence comes from Amblyomma americanum, assembly GCF_052857255.1. NCBI lineage: Eukaryota > Metazoa > Arthropoda > Arachnida > Ixodida > Ixodidae > Amblyomma > Amblyomma americanum. Next base: position 169,650,225 of record NC_135501.1, on the reverse strand, counting down.
CAAATCATATTTTATTCCGCATCAAAAAAGTTACGAGGAGGGCAGGTAAGAGCTGTGCGAAACAGCTTGAGGAGCCCTGACGCCCTAGCACACGGTGCAGCATAGAAGCGGGCGGCTAAGGAAGAACACTAGGACAAAACACATTCATGAGTTAAGCAAAATATTCCAAGAAGAAAGCACCAGGTAAAGAGCGGAAAAAAGTTGAGTGTATGACATCAATATACAAACATTTCACGCAGTTCTTTTAGTGATATACCAGATATGCCAATGTAAGATTCTTTTATAACGCGATTTAGAAGTGTGGGAAGTGGAAATTTCAGCATTTGATGTCCATAACTGGTTCTGCACTTGGCGACATACCACACTTCGGGATAGCGAACATCATAAACAGGGAAGATTTCCGCTAGCCGTGCTAAGCTTGTTATGGCATCTTCATTTTTTTTTTAAACAGAGTTTATACAAACGACATATCTTGTAGTCATACATTGATGTTACGTGAGTTATGTGGTGCTTCTTGAATAAACCTGTAGTGTGAGCGCGATAAGGGACTTTACAGTAAAGGCCAGGCGTAAAGCTCTTTTTTGTAAGACGGAAAGTGTACTATCATTTCCAGCTGTTGTTGTTGACCACACAAGAAACGCGTAACTTAATAAAGAAGAAAATAAAGAATTGTATATGAGCATGTTAACAGACGCGGGGAAGAAGTAGTAGTGACGGCGCATAATACCGGTTGTCCTGGAGAGTTTACTAATAATTTAGTTCACGTGATGATCCCATGTCACTTTTTGTGAAAAGTGTACGCCCAGTGATTTAAAGTCTTTGACCAATTCAATTTCAGTGTTATTTATCCAAAATAGAAGACAACTGTACATGTATATGGCAGTGGTGAAATAAAACAGCCTTCGTTGTATTACTGTTAAATTTAAGGCAGTTCATTTGTGCCCATGCATTAATTTTGGACAGTGCGCTATTAGCTGGACTAGGTAAATCTGAGCATTTTTCACCAGAAAAGAACAAACTCGTGTCATCAGCATAGATAATATGATGGGCCGTTTCATCGATGCGGTCTGTCTCATTGATACAAACGGTGAAAAGAAACGGGCCCAGTATGCTTCCCTGTGGGACACCTGCTTTAATAAGTTTATCGAGGAATGTTCTCCTTAAATGACGACAGATTGAGAACTGTATTGCAAGTAGGACATAATTAATTTGTTTGCGATGCCTCTTATGCCATAATGATCAAGTTTTTGTAGCAGAAGTTCATAATTAATTAAGTCGAAGGCTTCTGAAAAATCTAGAAAAAACCCAAGTGCCATATTTCTGCATTCAAATTTTCCTAAAATGTATTCTTTTTGGGCGAGTAGTGCGAGCTCAGAAGATTTGTTTTTGCGAAAACCATAATGTGAGGAGCCTCTCAAGTTAAAGCGGTCAGTGAAAGAAGTCAGGCCCGTTTCAAAATTTTTTTCTCCAAACCCTTGGAAAACACAGGTAGAATCGATATAGGCCGCTTGTTGGACAAATCATTTATGTTACCCTTTTTGAATACAAATTTTACTCTCGCAATTTGCATGCTTCGGGGAAAAATTTCAGTCGACAAACTGGTATTGAAAATATGGGTAAGACAAGGTGCAAGTAAATCAATTACGTGTTTTACAGGCTTCATTTGAATGTTGCCGACGTCCGCGGCTCTGCTATTGCTCAAGGCTAAAAAAGTGGCTACAACCTCACTATTTGAGACTGGCTCTAGAAATATGGTTGGATTACTTCGATCATTCATATATTTGAAGTCAGAAGTGCTGGTTCTAGGGCCGCCAACTGACAGAAAGAAATCATTGAAAGCGTTGGCTAACTCAGCGCCTTGAATCTCTGTCCCATCCTTAACTAGATTAGTCACCGCTTCTTATGCATTAATAATTGCAGTCTTAAGTGCCTTCCATACATTGTCTGTGCGTCCTTGTGGTGAGTTGAACAGTTTTAAATAAAATTGCTTTTTTGTATCACGAAGGTGTTTAGTGACAAAATTTCTGTATTTCTTGAATTCTTTGAGCGCTTCGGGGCATTTACTGACTATAAATCTCTTGAACAGTTTATCACGATATTTCATAAGCTTAAGGGTTTCTTTATTTACCCATGGTTTTCGACTTTTCTTGCATGTTTTACACGCCTTGATCGGGAAACACGCAAAGCATGTTTCAGAGAATTTTCAATAAATACATCATATGCTAAGTTGGGGTCGCTCTCTTTAAACACATCTGTCCAGTTTATCTGCTTAAGCAGTCTCTAAAAACAGATAACCATTCAGGAGTTATGAGTCTGTAGGAATATTCCGAACGCAGTTGCTTAGGTATATTACGAGTATGACTGACGAATAAAATATAGGCAAGTGGTCGCTAATATTGTTAATTAAAGTGCCAGCTCTAACAAGGGAAGGATCTAAACTGCTTATATACAAATCAAGAATTGTTGCTGATTGTGGGGTGATTCGCGTGGGCGACTTTATGTAGTTTATACAGGAATGACAGTTTAGTTATGATTCTAGCTCGGTCTTAGCACTGGTATCAGCTAACATGTTGGTGTTGAAGTCACCATCTATAATAAGTGCGTAATTTCTTTCACTCACATATTCTAAAAGACAGTCTAAAAAAGAAAAGAACAGACGAAGATTAGTTGAGGGAGGACGGTAACAAACCACAAAAAAACAGAAGTACCACATCTAATAGCAAGCGCTCTGTGAAAAGGAGTGATGAAGCAAAATTCTGACATAAGTTCAGAATCTATTGAGTTTGAGATTTCTACGCCACCACCCCTCCTTCCTGTGCGATACATGTAGTAATATTTGTACATTCGAAATACAAACACATCCTCTTCAGAGGCAAACCATGTTTCTGAAAACATCACAACATCGAAGCGTATATGCGCCTAATAAAAAAATAATCAAGTTCGTCCTGCTTATTTCTACCTGATCTAAGATTAAAATGAACACAACTACAGTATCTTTGGCCATTGGTATCATATAAGCTTTTAAGGTTTATAAGATCTTCTCATTCGCTTGAGAAGAGAGGCATGATGAAACGAAACTCAAAACAAACATCAGGAGGCAGTGCCAAGTGAATTTATATCAGAGCTTATTGAGGTCAGCAGCACAAGGAATGACAATGGCGCTATCGCCCTCCCCTTTCCTTACAAGGACCTTCTCGTTGCAATGCCAGGAAAAACGGTAATCATTGTTTTCTGTCCATTCTTTTGCGCAGCGAAGCAACACTCTCTTTTAGTGCGTCACGTTTTCAGTGATAGAAACACCAGATGAATCATTTCTAAGGGTTTTCCGGATTTCCAGCCACTGATCACGGTTAGGCTGTTGGGCAAACCGCACAATATTTCCAGGTACTTTATTCGGTTTTGAGGGAAGCCTATGAATAGCGCAGATGTCGTTCCATGTCAGCTCTGGCAAGTGTACAGTGTTGGCGAAATTGTTTAACTTAGACAGAAAGCCCTCATTTGGCGTAGCTTGGATGCCGTGAACTTCTATGTTAAGCTTCCTACTACGAAATTCAAGATCATTTACAGTCGCTTTCAGCTGCTGAATATCGCCTGAAGTGCAGGCAGTCTATAATTTGCCTACACGTCTGTTCAAGCTACTGATGTATTTCTCTGTTTTAATCTGCCGGCTCAGGATGTCATCATACTTCTGGGACAATAGCTCAATAGAATCCTTGATCTCTCCAATTTGAGTTGGCAGTCCTGCCAGAGCATCGAGCCTTCGAGTCAAATCCGCCAGGAAGATAGTTAGCTCAATGTCCGAGCTCGCTTTGTCCTTACATTTGGATTTTGATGGACGGCAGGCAACACATAGGCAGACAACACATCAACAATGCAAACCGTGCCCTTGGTTACATACGCAGAAATTTCTCTCAAGCTCCAACCCATTTGAAGCTGCTTTTATATAAAACACTAATACGGCCAAAGCAAGAATACGCATCATCAGTATGGGACCCCGCACAACTCACCTTAATCGATGCTACAGAAGCCGTTCAGAATCGGTCAGCTCGCTTCATCTTTTCCAATTATTCTCGCACGGCTAGTCTTTTCTTAATGAAATCTAAACTTGGGCTAACTAATCACGCCGTTAGTAGAAATATTTCACGCCTTAGTCTTTTCCACAGCATTTTTTTTCATAACGAGACACTAAAACAGAAATTTTTTTCTGCTATACAACCATACGTATAATCACGTGTTGATCATCCGCTTAAAGTTTTCATCCCAACCTGTAAAACGAATGTGCTTTTTAATTCTTTCTTACCGAAGACTGGCACAGAGTGGAACCACCTTCCTCCCCATATCGCATGCATCGAAGACGCATCATCCTTCAAGCCACTTATCACCAAGTATGTCATCGAACAAGCATGTGCATCATGATTTTTTGCTTTTTTTGCTTTTTGCCCGTACTTTTTGTAAGTATTTTTTCGTCATTTTTCACCCATCCTCTCTATAACAATCTCCGAGCCCTTGAGGATATTGTAATAAATAAATAAATAAATAAATAAATAAATAAATAAATAAATAAATAAATAAATAAATAAATAAATAAATAAATAAATAAATAAATAAATATATATATTTTTCTCTTGAGGGATATTGGGAAACTCCCATGCTTCATTTGAGAAAAATTACCATATGCGCTCAATCCCGTCCTTATCGTTCTAGTTATTTCCCTCCAATGATCCGAATCATCGGTCACTACCTAACGTGAGTAGACGTACTGCCTTACCACTTCCAGCGACTCTCTACCGATTGTGAACTGCTGTTCCCTGGCAACACAGTTGAATTCCTTAGTGGAATGTTATTCCAGAAGATATTCATGATCCGTAAATTATTTCTTCCTGCGAACTCTACTAATAACTCCCCACTACTATTCCTGGAGCCTACGCCACAGTAGCCTACAGCTTGGTCTCCGGGCTACTTTACTACCTTCGCATTGAAGTCGCCAATCAGTACAATGTACTGTGATTTTCATTTGCTCATTGCCAATTCCACGTCTTCATAGAAGATTCAAAGATCTATTAATCATGGCTGGAAGTAGGCGCGTAGGCCGCACAAGCTTCTGCTTGTGCATATTTTTACGCCTGATTACGATAACTCCAAACCACTCGTTAATACTATACATCTTCTCTATGTTGCCAGCTACACCTTGATTGATTAGGAATCCCACACCTAGTTTTCGTCTGTCCGCTAATCCACGATAGCACAGTACGTGCCCGCTTTTAGTACTCTATATGCCTCATCTATCCTTCTGATCTTACTAAGCTCTATAACATTTAATTTAATTCCCGCTTGTTACAAGAGCAGCACTGCTAGGCTAGATTTACTCGTTAAGGTTCTAGCGTTAAACGTTGCCAGGTTCACTTTCCAATTGCGATCCGTCCCGCCAGCAGTAGACTAGCCCTGGTATAAAAATGTATTGACACTCTGCACGAAACGACTGCCGACGGGAACGGCGCACAAAAAAAAAAGTGGTTGTGGTAAACTCAGCAGAGCCAGGATAGACAGAGCGAACGCTCAGTAAAGCATGGTTACACGTGGTTTAGATTCGGTTCATTTTCATTTTTTCAAGTCTTCAGCGAGAGCAAACTATTCCCGCGAAACCAAATCACGTGATGCATCATCGGGCCAGAGGTGCAAGAGCGCGCGTCATGAGCGGCGGTCGGTGTAGTGGCGGACGTGGCGACCAAGCGGAAGTGCGAACCACGTGACACATCATATGCCAAAACAGGAGAGGAGGAGCGGCCGAGCACCAGCTAGCGCCGCCAGCGACGTGACTTCCTAGCGCAGCTATGTCGTCAATGAATAAGGAGGTCGAGGCCCCTGCCACGCGCGATTTTGCACATCCAGTACGTCTCTCGTTAGAGGTCAAGTCCTATAGCCAGATGACTTTGAAGTTCAGCACGGGAGGAGTAGAGCTTTTCGCTCTAAAAGCCGGTAGAGCGCTTTGCGCTGCACCGTGCGGCAGGCCAAGTTATTTGGAATGGTTAATCTGCCCGGTATTAAACACCAGGATCATAGAGCGAAAAAACTATTCACAGCTAATATGAAAGTGCTCTCTTGTAGCTTTTTCAATTGCCAGATGCAAAGCTTGCGAGAGCCGTCATAATAGAAGAGCACACAGTGTGAACAAGATTGATAATTTGGTCAGTTTCAGTGGCTAATATCTCATATTCTATCTTAAAAAGAAAGTGAGCCATGGAACACCAAAATTGTAGCGTGAAAGTGAAACAGAACCGGTTTGAAACTGTTCTTGAGAATAGTGCAGTTTCGGCTCCAGGATCCCGAAAAGTCTCAGTTTGGTTTGGTCTGATTTCGTGTTTATTTCCCTCAGCCTCTTTGTTGCAGGGACTTAAGATAAAAAAAGCAACTCAGTTTTCATTGATGAACGGTTTGTATTCGAAAAGAGCTAAACAGCTGTCCAATATTTTAATTTTAAAAATTAAGTAACGTCAGTTAACGTTGTTGGTCTATAAGCGGATGGCTCCAATAATAGAATGCTCGTCGCTTCGTAGCGTAATGGTGTAGAACGAGACGCAGTGAACGCGTTTTCTCGCGCCCTTGTTTCGAAGACTGACCATAAAGTATATACTAAATTAAATTTGGCATGTTTCAGATGAACAAGATTTGCGAGACATATGCAAAATTCTTGAAAGTGCAACCCCGGAATAGCTGACACGCAATACAAGTTGGATCAGGAATTATGGAGCCATGTAAGAAATGATTTTTATGCGGTTTTGTGTAAACCGTTCTCAATAAAAATGGCCGCATTTTTATAGCATACTGTGCGATTTCTTTGCTTACCATGAACCGCTAATTTTGTGATGGATATTGAAAGCAAGAATCATTTTATAGCAATCATTTTCTTTTATTGGCACAAGTGACAACTTTTTTTCAAAAGCGTCATAGCTTACGAGTTTGTTGGTGTGAACGAGACGGCGTCGAACACCTATTTATTAAGAGTGTCACCTCAGGGGAGCCGAGCGCTATAGGCTAGTGGAAACCTCGTAAACATCAGAAAAAATCGACATAAGATTGCTCACTGTTATAAAGGGCAATATATTTTTAGAGTAGAGTTTCTACTTTTGCAGGGCGTCAAACCTCTTTCAGTCCGCACCTGAATAAAGCTTTGTGTGCCAAAACTTCGGCTGCTATCGTAGACCTATGTGTAGGAGATATGCGCTGCGCGGAACTTCTGCCTGCAGCGCTGTCTACACCTATACAGTGCATTGGGAGCGCCTTCTAAAATACTGGGCTAAAAATGTAGTCCAGCCAATAAGCCGACGGTGGCCGAATATTAGAAGCTCATTTTATGAAAAGATTTGAGCCTTGAAGTGAAGGTACAAAATTTTGTCCTTATGGAACGAAGGCGTTCTCGGTCCTGAGTATAGGCTCCATACAAAGCGTGAAGTTTGTGTTCCAAATAGGGTGCTAAAAGTTCATGCGAAAATTTTGGAAGGATTCGTGCGGAAAGCCTCTAAAAATTATTGGCGTTTAATCGGGGCCTGTAGAAGTTTTGCTTCAGAACGGCAATCACGCTAATTTTGTAAATGTCAACACTTCTTGGCCCCGAGAACAAGCATTACTGGGTGATGTACATAAGTTTCGATGTTTAAAGCATAATAGAAATATCTACAACACTGGTTCGCAATATTGGTTCGCAATATAGTGTGCACCATCACGAATAATTTGGTGAGTAGGTGCTTTTATTTTCGGCCAAAAAGTCCAAATTTTCAAGTAGTAATGAATAAAATTTCTGAAATTTGGTCAATATCTCACCGCTTTGGATTTTTCTATTTCTGTAGCGATATTTGTTGTTAAATTCTCATGTAGGAACTGGATTCTTCCAATTTCAACTGTTTTCTTTTTTTTTGCCACATGTAGAAATTTTGCCCCGGAAAGCATATTGAGAGCTTTTGTTCAACTGATATTGTGTGGATCATCGCAAAGATCAACCATTCGCCAGTCCTTTAGATTTAAACATATTTCCCCCTTTAGAGGAGCTCTCCATGATTATTTCTGAAAGTATTATCACCGTAGGTGACCCGGAATGGTTCCAGGGCGCAGAACGGGCGGCAAGAAGTTAAGCAATTCCTGTCGAGCACATGAGTCCTTCCAACCATATGAAGAGATGGGGTGTGCGTGGATGTGTTGCCCAGGCTGCATAAACATTTTTATGCGCACACCATTGTTTTTTTTTTTTTAACAGTGGAGTGCGGCGCTGCTGCACTGCTTGCCGACCAAGCACCCATCACGTTGGGCAGTTAAGTTATTCATTTAGTTCGATGTGCAGGCGGACACAGGATTCGGTGGGCAGGTTGCGATGATGTCACTGAGTTCGCTATCGGTCAAGCCTAATGACTGACGGAGGTCGCAGTTTTAGCTCGTACAGACCCTTATAATTATAACTCAGCCCATTGAATACATGCGGCTTGCGCAGTACCCGCGCATACGCCCACGGGTGCTGGATTTACCTGATGTTACGCTCCCTTCTTTCAAGACAGCGCGGCAAGACTCATAATGCCACGCTGGTCCACCCTGGCCCTTCTGTACGAACTAACCTAACTGCTCCTGCGTAGTGGCTGTTTTAGCGCTCAGATTCGGCTTGTGGGGACATCTGACCATGCGGTCACGCTCACGCGGTTGTTCGGCATGAGCAATCTGGGTCTCCAGTCCCACTGATTGCTATGTTTAAAGCGGCCAGATATCAGGGCAAATGCGCATTCTTTAACCACTGCACCACAGTGCGAGGAGAGGAATGCGGACTCCAAGTGATTTATGAATATAAAAGATAACGGCAAATTCGGCGTATATTGCTTTAAATGCAACAGAATCAGCAGCAAAAAAGTACGGACTCATTCCAACGATTTAAAGAGGATTGCCTAACAGTTTGTTGGTTTATTGAAACAAGGAGTCAATCAGTGCGTGCAAAAATACGAGCTGTTATAGTGCGCAGTTGAAAATTACTGGAGGAAGTATAGGACAGTCATACTTAAGCATGCACACCAGAGCTGTTGCGAGTGTTTTGCTGGACCGCTGTACTTTCTTGTTGACAACTTCCGTCACGTGGTAACCTTTCAGAAGCTGGAACAGATATTGAGACATTTTAGTGCCAATGCCTCTGTCCTAGAAACACCCTGTTAAGATGCCGGTGAAACAGCTGCCCAAAAATCTAGCTAATAAGTTGACCAGAATATCGCACAACGTTATTATGCAAAAGTTATTCTAAAATTATTTTGGCCTTATTAGCAAAATTAACATTATAACGCAGGTGTATAGATCGTAACACAAGTAAAATGAGGAATGGGACGCGAATTTGCATCAGAAAACCTTCGAAGTACAGAAGTGTTGAAGTGGATCGTAAGAGCTGTCGTGTGCAAAAAAAAAAAAAAAATATGGCGCCAACGCAACTCGGAGCTTCGCTTACCTCTGTCCCAACTAGAGCGCATCCAAGCAACAAAAAAAAAATGAGCCATGATAAAGGTAATTCGGCCATGCTCTTTTGTATTGTTGCCGAGGTGGCCAAAGAGGAAAGAAAATTGATGACAGCGCTTGAAACCCTGCAGCATATGAAAACAGCTGAAATGAAAATGTATTCTTTTGTGTTTCCCGGGAAAAGCAAATTCAACGAAAATCACGCGAAACAGGCTCAGAATGCACTGTCGCGAAGAAGCATCCTGCATTCCTATCAGGAAACAACGGCGCACAGGTAACACGTAAAGCTCAGGTTTTTTTTTTTTTTTTGCAACAGCATGCCCACAATTCAGTACATGGGGCTGAGTGCGCGTGCAAAGTTCTTGGAAAGAGTTTGAAACATAGTTTTCCTGCGAGAAACTTGGAGTTTTTCTTTGCCTTCGCGTGCCGATACCTCGATCACAGGACACTTGCTACGTTTCCAACCTGTCACTTTCTGTCCAGCTTCTGAGCGCATATGAACGCGCACACTGCTGAAGCTCAAGGCCAGTGTGTTTGCGCACTGCAGCCGACTAGCTTTTTCCCGGCTGTCTTTATTGTAGTGGTACGTTTGCTTTTTGAGTGAAATGTCAGCTGGCGGGAAATCACCCTGGCGGTTTTTCATACCACACTTGAGTGTTTTATTGCTCGTTCTTTTTACTGAACACTAGGATTTTTGCACAACGGTAAGACAAATTCGTCGACAAGAAAAGCGTACAGAGAGAAAGCACGTAAAAATCGTGGAAACAAATGCTGTACATACGCAGGGCGCAGCAAACAAAACCATCAATGCTGCTGCTGCAAAACAAAAACAAAAACACTCCGATGAAATTCTGGTACTCGATAATGCGTCAGTGAGTTGGAGTTTCTTCGGGCGATTTTTGCGTCCTTGAGTTTTTACATCATTAGAAGAGTAAAAATTTTTATTTTTTCATGAAACGTGATCCTCGATCAAATTATTTAATCAGGACTGGAATGTGCTTTTTCAGAATGCTTTCCAGGCTGACGAAGAGTGCTTCTTGATCTGCGAAATAAATGCCTAAGTACTCAAACATCATGTCACTTTCTTAATTTCAAACACGCCATGTACGCAGCTCTGGGAACCTTTAATTTGTCAGTGTTCAAAACCTCAATATATGAAACTCGTTCTTTTTTCATTTCCCAACAAGATGCACATTTTAAGAAAATTTTTGCTTACGGATACTACATGATTTTTACGATAATTTTTATTATGGACATTGTTATCGTCTGCTTTTAATGAACCTATTTTGAACCTTCGCACAGTTGAGTGACTAAAATGCCTTTCGTGCAATGAAATGTTGCAATCTTGAAATATTTTTGAAAGTTAACGAAATTATGATAATAAGAAAGAGCGAGCGATTATGTGACAGCAAATTAAAAACAGTCTTTCTCTGGCAGCAGTTAGTGTTCTGCAAATGTTCCATTCTGAAACATTGGCGTTTCCCTCCTACAAAATTCAGAGACAGGCAAAACGGCCATCTTCGTGTCCCCCTTAACGCCGCCTGGCGTAAACGCTGCCCCCTTCTGTCTGTCAAATGTGCAGGCATAGTTTACGGGTGCTCCCGGGGAGCGCGTTGTTGGGAAGCATCGCAAGTGGATGTAATTACGTTGCAGCCGCTGCATATCTATCTTCTGGCTACGTGAGCTGTCTGAGAGGATTTAGAAAGCTTTAGGGGCGTCTTCCAACCAGGTGTAGCACCCGATCACGGCAAAGATGGCACGAAGTAAAAGGTGGGGCGTGGGATGTGTGAGGTCAAACATCCCCCCCTCACCCCCACCCCCCCCCCCTTCTCGGACGGAGCGGTCACCCCGCCTGAAGACAACGAAGGCAGCGCGGAGCACTTAGAGAGGAAGGTCACGTGATGGCTGAACTGAGCCGCTCATTAGTCTTCAAAGGATTTAGGGAGTGATCACCACATTATTCGCACGCGAATCACGTCGGCAAAACTTCAACGCCGAATTGGAACCACGAAAATTACGGACTGGAACGCGTTCAGAGAGGCATGCAAAGAGAGCCAGCGCGAGAGCATAGACTCAACTGAGGCATGGGGGAGCATGCTCAAAGAGAAGCAACGCAAATACACCAAAGAAATAGACAGAACAGAGCAGACACCCGAGGTAGACTCCAGGCTCCTCAAATTATGGGAAGCACGCAGAGGCCTAACCAAACGGTGGAAAAGACAGAGGTGCAATAGGAAACTCAAAATCAAAATAGCAGAAATAACAAAGAAAGCGGAGGCCTACGCGGAACAGTTGGCTAGAACAAATTGGCAGCAATTCAGCAATTCCCTTAGCGGAACACTGAGTAGAGCCAAAACATGGCACATACTGAAAGCTCTCCTGGACCCAACGAAAACGAAAAGCGAAAACAACAAGGCCATACATAGACTGGTCCATCAGTTCCAGGGACCGGACTCGGAGCTCATAAAACAAGTCAAGTATAAATGTTTCGGAGACGACAACCCAGCAGCCTACACGGGACATTACCAAGGACAAGAAAATCTTGAGTTAGACAGGCTAATAACAAGGGAGGAAGTCTACGCGGCCATAAGAAACTCGACCAGAAACACGGGGGCGGGAGCAAACAAAATCAATAACGCAATCATCCGCAACCTAAGCGACGGGATGGTCGAGGAATTAACAGAATACCTAAATAAGCTATGGGACAATGAGGCTGTCCCGGATGACTGGAAACACGCGGAGATAGTAATGATCCCAAAACCAGGGAAAAAGTTGCAGGTAGAAAATCTCAGACCGATATCCCTTACATCGTGCCTTGGCAAACTATATGAAAGGATAATAACGAGACGCCTACAAGATCATATTGAAGACAATGAGCTATATCCACATATCATGTTTGGCTTTAGAAGCAAGTTGTCAACGCAAGATGTACAACTCCAAATTAGAGACGAGGTTTTAACCGACGTCCCGAGACGAGGAGAGCACGTAATCATGACGCTAGACATTAAAGGGGCGTTCGAGAACGTCAGCCATAAGGCAATACTAACAGGCCTCAGCAACTTGAATTGCGGCAAGAAAATATACGGGTATGTCAAGGCATTTCTAACAAACCGCACAGCAACGATAGGACTGGGTGAAATTCGCTCCGAGCGTTTCCACACGCCCAATAAAGGAACGCCGCAGGGATCAGTAATATCCCCAATCCTCTTCAACATCTCGATGATTGGCTTAGCAAAACAGTTGGAAAATGTAGAAGGCGTGCGACACGCAATATATGCCGACGACATCACAGTGTGGGTCACGAAGGGCTCGCTCGGTGAGAAAGAGGGAAAGTTACAGGAAGCAGCCACATGCGTAGAGAATTATGTCAGAGATAGAGGCCTTGCCTGCTCAACAGAAAAATCAGAGCTCTTAAGAATCTGGAGAAGCAGACAAAATCACACAGTACCGGAGGAGGAGGAACTCAGGATAAACGTCTATCTAGAAGGACAACCGATTCCAGAAAAAACGATCATTATAATACTGGGAATGTGGATCCAATCGAACCAAAGATGCACACACACCCTAAAATTAATCAAAGCCTCGGCGACGCAAGTGGCGCGCATGATAACCAGGGTCTCCAGAAGGAGGCACGGCCAGCGGGAAAATGACACTTTAACACTCGTCAGAAGCCTCGTAGTAAGCAGAATAACATACAGCCTCGCATACTGCAACTGCACTAAGGGAGAAATACTTCAGGCAGACACAATGATAAGGAAAACATATAAGTTAGCGCTCCACCTACCGCAAGCAATCTCAACGGTGAAACTCCTAGCCCTGGGTTTGCATAACACCTTTGAAGAGCTGAGAGAAGCCCAACTTGCGGCGCAGCTACAAAGGCTAAAACAAACCAAAGCTGGGATAGCGCTCCTAAATAGGTGTGGCTACGAAGGTGCGCTGCAAGAAACAAGAAGAACAGAGCGGACACCTGACGAATATCGCAACACACTCAGGATAGCCCCGATACCGAAAAACATGGATCCAAACCTGCATAAAGGACGTAGGGAAGCTAGGGCAAAATACGTTCAACAAATCCTAGCCGAAAAAGAAAACACACTGTACACAGACGCGGCTGAGTACCCGAGAGATTCTCGAGATATCAGAAACAGAATGGTAGCAACGGCAATAAACTCTGCACACAGGGAAATAGCCAGCGCATCATTCAAGGACTGTGCGGCCGAGGAAGCCAAAGAGGCTGCCATCGCCCTGGCGGCGGCGGAGGGCTACCGTATCCAAAGGTCTCTAACAATATTAACAGACTCGCAAGCAGCATGCCAAAATTACATGAATGGCAATATAGGAAGGAAAGCTCTACATATCCTTACATCGGCCAAAATGCCGCAAACCGAGGAACAACTGCAACACGTAATCATGTGGGTACCAGGACACACCGGGATCACCGGGAACGTAGAGGCAGATATGATTGCTCGAGAGCACACAAACCGAGCCTCCACTCAAAGTGACCTCGACAACCCAGCAGCAGACCCGGTACCCCTGAGCTACTCAGACATTCTAAACTATCACAGGGGAACGCGACTCAAATATCCGCCACCCCATAACAGCCTACACCAACAAGATGCAGTAGGCTGGAGGCTGCTGCAAACGGGGACTTTCCCCAATCTAAATACCTTAAGTAAAATCTACCCCACGCAATACAACAGCAAATGTCCGTGGTGTGGAGAAAAACCCACGTTAATGCACATAACGTGGGTGCTACAGAAAAACAAGGATCTAGCTGCAATAAACAAAAACCCGAGTGCGGAACAGTGGGAGGGGATGCTCTCCAGCGAGGACCCGGCCGTCCAGCGCGGATTGGTGCGGAGAGCCTACCTGGCGGCATACCTCAGTAGAGCCCTGGACCAGGTGCCCCAACCCTGTTAAGACGGGCTGCAATAACTCATCGGAATATGAAGGAGACAGCCTGCGACCGCTAATAACACATTTTAATATCAAATATAAAGTTTTTCCTCCTCCTCCTCCTTCAAAGGATGTGCACATAATACGTACCACGTAAAAGCTATAGCGCAAGAAATGCGTTTGAAACGAAATCCTCAGCACGCAAGGTAAAACCGATTTCGCGGTGAGTTGGCGGTTGACCTTCAGGTGAGCTAGAGGTCAAGCGAGGCTATTGGCCTTACCATATGTGGTCCACCATGATGTCGCACCACTTGACCTTTGACCTTTCGATTCTCCACTAGAGGGCGACAGAACTGTCACGTACCAATCGCATGATGTCGCCCGATGCAAATTGCCCTTGTGACGTCAGTGTCAGGGAGAATACAACCTTTCTCCGTAAAGATTCGAGACTGATTTATTTTCTTCTCTAGAAATGATTCCCCAAAACAAATGCTGGTGCGTATTCGTAGCGCCATCTTTTCTGGATAACGTGAGCTTTTGATGTTAATTGTTGTGGCAGCCGCTAGATGGCACTACATGTCGAAAATTACGTTGGAACTAGTGGTCTGCGGATTCTATTGTGAGTGAACGTGGAGAGATGGACGTGCACCTCGAACAGCGTGTGAACATTAAATTCTGTGCGAAGCTTGGAAAGACAACCGCACAGACGTATGAGCTGCTTCGTGATGCATACGGCAACGAGACATAATCGCGGACGCGAGTTTTCTAGTGGCACAAGAGGTGTGTTTCGGGGAGAACGAGGTGGAAGAGGACGCAAGGCAGGGGCGGCCTTCAGCCTCACGGAATGAAAACAGCGTGGCTCGGATCAGGGAGATAGT
Organism: Amblyomma americanum; assembly: GCF_052857255.1. Classification (NCBI taxonomy): domain Eukaryota; kingdom Metazoa; phylum Arthropoda; class Arachnida; order Ixodida; family Ixodidae; genus Amblyomma; species Amblyomma americanum. The sequence goes on along the minus strand of NC_135501.1, from coordinate 169,634,977 downwards.
AGAGCAAGACCGCATCATCCCAGTCCGCATGCTATCAGATGCTCTCGACATTAGTAAGACAATATGCCACCAAATTTTCCGTGAGAACTTCGGGAAACGAAAGCTGAATGCAAGACTTGTGCCATACGCCCTCACACAGGACCTGAAGGGCACGCGGGCATCAGTGAGCGCTGATTTGCTCTCCGAGGCAGATACGGATGCTGCATTCATCGACAGCATCATTGCTGAAGACAAAATATGGTGTGTTCAATACGGTCCTCAAACAAAGAGACAGAGCGCTGTATGGCGGTCCACAAGCTCTTCAGAGTCGAGAAAGGTGCAGCGACATAAGACCAAAACAAAGATGATACTGGTAATTTTCTTCGATGCCAAAGGTGCCATACACCACGAGTTCACCCCAAAAGGGCAGACGTTGAATTAGGAGCTATATATCCGCGTGCTCCAGCACATGTGGGATTCACTGCGACGCCGTTGCCTTGACTTATGGGCATCTGGACAATGGAACCTTCTACCCGATAACGCAAGGCCGCGCACTGCTCTCAGGGTAACAAAATTTCTCGCAAAGCACAGCATTTCTGTACTTCCCCATTCGACATACTCGCCTGACCTCTCCCCATGCTATTTTTTCCTGCTTCCTCGAGTGAAGAGAGCCCTAATATGTCGCGGGATGGGGTGCGTAGAGGCAAACAAGAACGCACACAAAACATTCAGGGCTTCCTAAGTATGACGGAAATCTTTAAATAGATTCAGCTGTAAAATCGGAAGGGTGGGGGGGGGGGGCAGCCGAATATCCCCTTGAATAACTAAAGAATTTAAACAACCCTTGTGCACAGAGACAAGTAGATGAAAAAAAACTCTTAATGTTTACAAGATGGCCGCGGAGGTCAAAAACAAAATTGGCGATTTTGGCTGATGTTCACCATACCAAAGGTTGTTCCATCCATTCTAAAGCATGCCGTGCAATAACACTGCGTGAATTCGCGAACGGCGGTCATGAAAATACTTCAGTTCAGGTAAACAGGCACTGAAGAGCAGCACTCTTTATTACATATTCATGATATCCGCCGGATAGGAATTGGAACGGTTTTGAATTGCATCGAGCGGTTTATGGTAACTTTCAAGTGTGATCCACAAAATTCTGACACAATGGATAGTCCTGATATTGACCTAATTAGGACTAAATTAGCATTATTTTAGACACGTTTGAAGTTTCTAATAACAATTCTAGTCAATGAATAATTCCTGGAGTACTGTACCTCTACACTTAATACCTACTGTCAATATTGATATTGAAAGGCATTCCTTTTCAATTAACTCGAATACCAGACTTCAACGAATTGTGCCACATATCAAGATTGACTCACTACGAGCTGTTCAGAATGCTGTCCCAATAAAATGAATATTCAATGCTACTTACACACGAATCCCAAGTGGAAAATATTTCGATATTCATCCTCAACCCGCCGCGGTGGCTCAGTGGTTAGGGCGCTCGGCTACTGATCCGGAGTACCCGGATTCGAACCCGACCGCGGCGACTGCGTTTTTATGGAGGCAAAACGCTAAGGCGCCCGTGTGCTGTGCGATGTCAGTGCATGTTAAAGATCCCCAGGTGGTCGAAATTATTCTGGAGCCCTCCACTGCGACACCTGCTTCTTTCTTTCTTCTTTCACTCCGTCCTTTATCCCTTCCCTTACCGCGCGGTTCAGGCGTCCAACGATATAGGAGACAGATACTGCGCCATTTCCTTTCCCCAAATAACCAATTTATATTATTATTATTCATCCTCATACCCGCTATTGAACAAGCCCTTCAAAATATCCTGCGTGGAGCTTGGTACGTACGCCGATACTCAAACGGGCCCAAGCCATGCAAAACCTACCAGGCAAAAAGCGAACCCGTTCACCAAAGTCTAGCGCCCATAACTTGAAGCACAAAGACGGAAGAGCATACTCATACATTAGCGCGCGCCCTTAGAAACAAGCGAGTTGTACCGCTTCCGTGCTGCGCGCGTTATCCGGATAAACGGAAACAGCACAAAGTGGCTTCTGCTGCGCGATTTCAAAGGCGGATGTGAGCTTGACACAACATACACATTACCGTCACGATTAAACACTGTCTAAAATTCACAGTTTTTGCTTCCAGTGCAGCCGGAGCAGAGCAATGATGAGGTGGTTCTCGCATGCAGGTACCCTAACCAAGAGCTGCTAGAAGAATCAATGAAAGCAACGAACGCATTCAAAGTAGGAACTTCACTTAAGCAATGTCTGATCAACAGCCGCAGCCATAATAACACAGCGCGAGCTGGATTGCATTTGTGGAGGAAACAAGCGCCTAGTTACATCGCCGTTTTTGTAATATAGGCGTCTGAGATGAGAAACGCATACTCTGCCTCAGACACAAATGCTATAAGAGAAATTTGTGCATTCGTGAGCTGGGTTCCTGGAAGAGCCTCTCGGAAGAAATTAAAGCCATATCTTCTCCAGGTGTATCTTACTCAGCTTTGAAAATGAAGTGTCCGCAGGCCAGCGGCGGAGGCCAAAGGCTGGGATAACAGTGATGAACGAATCGACACGTGTGCAACGAAAGGGGAGACGGGATGCAGCTCCTAGATTCTTCGCGGTGTTTGTACACGCTGGCCATTCACGGCGACAACGACTAACGACTATTAGTCGAACCCAATGACTTCCGCTGCTTATAACGCCGTTTACTAACCACGATAAGAAGTATCGCTGGGCACATAATATTTTCTGCAACACAGCTCTGTTTAAAGTGGTTTAGGAGACCAAATGTATAAAAAGCAATAGTGTAGGCTTACCTGAAGTGGACGATTAAGTTGGATTTCGATGAAAACGTAATCCACGAGTCCACGGACACATCCGCCCACACAGTTAATTGTTTGCAGCCCGAATGATTTGCCACCGTATCACGCTAAAATGGATAAAACGTGAACCAGAAGCCCATTTCACGGTTGTATCTTCACGCTCGCACTCTTGCCCTGTGTAGCTTGATCTGGTATCCAAGACCACAAAGGGCAATAAACCGGTGACCTTGAATTCTCAAGTCGTGCTTTTAAAACTTTGTGTTCTCGAAAACAAAACCCAAACCTCACTGCTTTGATCACACGCGCCGCATCTCTGACGGAATAGCTTGAGCGAAACTTTTTGATAGCAGGTAAATAAAATTCTTCCTTAGCATAACGTCCTTTTTTTTGCATAGCATATAGGGTCTATAAAAAGCGTATAGAAAGTGTACAGACCTTTTATAAACAGATGGAATGTCTAAACGGTGGATATAGTGTCTATAGAAAGTCTATAGCAAGTCTTCAGACACTTTTATACCAGTTCTGCCTACATCGCCATCTACAGATAGAGCGCCATAGCAAGCGCCATATTAAATGCAGGGAAAAACATCTAGTCTGTCCAATAGGCCGACGAGAGTCTCAATGTTTGAAGTTCATTTAAGCAAAGCTTCGAGCCTTGAAGTGAAGGTAGAAAACAGGGTCCTCGAGGATCGAGGACTTCCTCTTTTAAATATTGGCTCCAGTCAAAGGGTTGCCATTGTTTTCCAAATGGGGTGCGAAAATTTCAAGTGACAACTTTGCAAGGATTTAGGTGGAAAGCAACCAATGTTCCTGGCGTTTAATTGGGGGCCTGGAGGAATTTAGCTTTAGATCTGCAATCATGCTAATCCTCTAAATATCTCAGCTCATTGGTCAGGAGAACATGCTTCGCAGGGTAAGGTGCATAAGTTCCGATGTTAAAAGCATATTAGCAATATCTGCGAACCTCATTCGAAATACTGTTCTTATCGGCAAAGACTGCACCCTCACGAATAGTTAGGTTTTTAGTAGTTTTATTTTCGGTATAATAATTCGAAATTTTTAAGCAGTCATGAGTCGGATCGCACCGTTTTGCATTTTCTATTCCTTCAGCTAGATTCGTTGTGAGGATCTTTAGAATGTAAGATTGGGCTTCTTTCCCTTTCAGCCGCTTACTTCGCTTCTAATATGTACAATTCTTTCAGTCCTGAAAGAATTCATTTAAAGTTTTTTCAAATAGATATTATGCACAACATCACAAATATCAGCCATTCGTCAACCTCTTGGATTCACACATATTTTTCCGACTGGAGGGGCTCTCCATAAGTCGTACTCAAAAGGAAGACCGCTAAAAATGACAGGGAAGGGTTCGAGCGTGCGGAACGCACAGCCTTTCGAGCTGATTAAGAGTGCTGCCAACGACATGAATCGATGGTGCGTACGCGGACGTGCTGCTCAAGCTGCATGAGTATTGCTATGCGCACACCCTCTTTTTCTGGAAAAATGGAGTGAAGCACTGCTGCACTGAATTTAGCAGCACTTGCTGAACTTAGTGCTTGCCGACCAACCGCCTACAACCTTGGGCAGTTAAATTATTGATTGAATCCGAGGGGCAGGTGGCCACCTGGTACGGTGGGCAGGTTGTGATGGTGTCACTAGGATCACTGCGGGTCAGGCATCATGAAGGAGGCGGTCGAAATTTCAGCTCGCACAGACCCTTCTAGTGATAACGTATTAAAACTGGACTCACCACAGAGCCCACTGAAGACATGCAACTTGCGCCGTACCGTAGCGTACGACCAGGGATGCTGGATTTGTCACACGTTACGCGCCCTTCTTTCCAGACAGCGTGGTCAGACTCATAATGCCACGCTGGTCCACCCTCAACCTTCTGTATGAACTAACCTAACTACTCCTGCGAGGTGGCTGTGTAAGAGTTCAGATTCGGCTCCTGGGAAACCTTACCATGCGGTCACACCCAACTGATCTGTGGATTCAATACAACCAGCTGCTGGGGCAGTGGCGCTTTCTTTAACCGTTGCATCATTGCTCCAGATGTGAAATTAGGACTCCCAGTGATCTATGAATGTAAAGAATGATGGCCAATTCCGCATATCGGTGAGTTAGATAGAACAGAATGAGCAGCAAATAAAATGCCGACTCTATTAAGATGTGTATTCGGAGTGCCGGTCGGTCGTGGTATAGATCGAAGAGCGTTATGACGAGCGCACTTCCAGGAGTCACTCGGAATCCCCAACTGCACTTCGTCAACTTCTTCGTCATGCCATTTGAACGGCTGCTGGTCGATCCCTTACAACTCAGACAAAAAATGCACCCAGGATCGCCTGAGACTTTTCTCGAAACACTGAGTCATCGGTCCGTGCAAAAATACGAGCTCCTAATTTGCACGTTTTTAAATTTATTTTGCCATATGTTCACATGAATATGGTTCAAAAATTATGGTGGTTCATGTTCCGAAAGTGACTTCGCCTATGAGGGACGACGAAGTGAAGGACACTCGAAATTTCGAACACTCGGGGCGGTGGTCAAATTTCGGTGGAGGCGAAATTCTAGAGCACCGGGTACTGTGCGATATCAGTGCACTTTTATCTTCGTGCACTGACATCGCACAGTACACCGATGTCTAGAATTTTTCCTCCATCGAAATTCGACCAACACGGCCGGGACCGAGCCCGCATCTTCCGGGTCAGCGGCCGGGCGCTATAATCACGGATCCACAGCAGATTAAGTACTAGCCATTCATTCTATATGCATAAACGCCAGAGCAGTAGCAAGCGCTCTCCTAGACCTCTGTACTTTCTACTCAACAACTTAGACCACATGGTTCCCTCTGAGATGCTGGAACAGATCCTCAGACCATCTAATTCGAAGAGCTGTACAAAAAGGAATATTGTAAACATGACAAGTGTGTGTCACATTAAAGAATTGCCTTGTGAAGTGTCTACCTTACGCATCACCATTTGAAGCAATACATGTGACCCACGGTTCTTGTAAGGGCACATTATGTAACTCAATAAGCAATTAAGTATTTACTAAAAATATAATAAAGGCTATGCCCATGTATCGCATTTCTCAAAAGTGATGTCGATATAAGGGCGTTCCAGCTACAGGCGTACGTCACCCTGTTTTCTGCCAACATTTTCTTGAGCGTGCTTCGGCATTTTGTATCAAAAACCTGGAGCTGCCACCTTCTTCATGGAGCATGTGAAAGCCGAAGAGAAGGAGACTAAAAGTTTAAATAGTCCGTCGTCATGTTAAGCAGGTAGATCCTAGCGATGAGGTGGTTATGGCATAGCCATCATTATAAAATCGAAAGCATTACAGCTCATCGGCTCGAAAATCAGGCGTTGCCAAAAAGGAGGTGCCATTCAACACCCACTTATAGTCAGTACCAGTACTGAGAACTGCACCAGGTATAAATAATTAGAAGAATACGAGAGAACTGCAATACAAATGGGGAATAATTAAAATGGTAAGAAATAAAGTTGCATTAGACATAAAAAGGAATTGGAATAAAATTAAAACAGAGTTCCAATGCTTTTCTTTTCGTATTCTTGCTTTCAGTGCCAGAAAGTATTATTGAAGTGCCTTCATTAAAAATATATAAAGGCGCACTCTTGCAGAAAGAGGGTTCTATGCTCTCCTCTCCAAGAACGCTTTTAAATTTCTGTCAGGAAAATCCTTAAAAAAACAATTGTCCAAACCCACCTTACCGTCGCTGTTCTTTGCGTTTCACCCCCTTTCTTCGGCGCTATTTTGAAACGCAAACAATGCAGTGTATTCTGTGACGAAGGAAGAAAGGAGGCACAGTTGGAACAACGGGTCTAAAATAATGGAAATATATTTTCCACGTAAGTTTGTTCACTGGACTGAATTGATCGCGAATTTTTCGTGTTATTAGTACTTGCGTAAATAGCAGAGGGAACCATTTGTTCTACAAGGGACCGATTTTGAAAAAGTGATTCCGAAGAATTCACGCTTCCGTATTCCACTCGCCGCGGGCATTGCAGGTTCCTTTACTTAAATTGAATATATATTCTTGCTAGTGACATGTGATGCAAAAGTTCGTTTGAACATTGCCACAGACGCCAAGATAATGACTAACAGGTAAAAAATATAAGGAAAAAGGGATTTGGAAAGGCGGTTTAGCTCTGAGTAGAGAAAAAAAAACTACTTATATTTACACTATATCATTTTTCCGCACTTTGTTTTGCAAGAGCAAATTCGAAAAATCAGCCCATCGCCATTAGATCAGACACATATGTATCAGGGCCAGTTTTGTATGAATACATAATTCTGCTTGACGTAAGCAACGCATGTGCTTCTCGGAACCTTGCCACTGATGTCATTCCAGAAACACTGTTTCTGGCAATGTTGGAACAATTACGCTTCTAGAAAAACGCTTAAACGCCAGCAGACAAAGAGGCCCCTGCCTATGACTTAACACGTTGGTCTTGCGATGACGATAATATGGTGTCACGTGAACAAAAACGCACGGTGTGCTTTCTTATATAAACCGGCGCCCTAAGACATCACGCCAGCCTTGGCATTCCTTTTTGTCTGGTAAAGTATTCGGAGAAAGGAGCGTAAAGATGGACCTTCGAACCTTCTTCTTTCTATTTGCTGTACTTACTGCGGTGTCGGCCACCTGTAAGTATCTCACATTTGTGAATTTGCCTTCTGCGTGAGTTCTTTTAGGCGCTTCTTCTTGCGATCTCGGCTTCACCAGCTCCTTTAAATCAAGTTTTAAAAAAGCAAAGTCGCACTACCGTATGCGAACTTAACACAGGACACATTCATGTCTCATAATTTTTCTTTAATATCTCATTTACACATGGTGTTAACTCCCAATCACGAATAGACTAAATTCTGTGTCCTTAAAATTAAAAATTTTTTAAATGTACTTCTATCCGTTTCTTCACTTGATTTGTGCGCCGATGACTCGCTTTTTCAAGGATGACAGAAAGAATCGCCCAAACTCGATGAAAATGGCGGTCTACGGTCTCATAGCAAGCTTTATTCTTTATTCATCCTAACTGTGCTGTAAGAGAATTTTCTGTGATTATTCCTAGTGTAGGGATGTTGCCTTAACTTTCGCAGATTCGAAAGGCCAACGCGCATTTTATATATGTTCTCTTTTTTTACATCATTCGGTGTGCGTTCAGAAAGGCATAGAGATAGAGAATTCATAAATAAATGAAAGATAATCTTGAGCACCTCAAAAGAAATACCAAGTTAATTTGGTTCTTTCTGTGCTACTTTGCTTCTCGTAATATTAAAAATGAAGAGTGTTGTCAGGCTATGTGACGCCTTACAAGTTTTGAAATGATGGGTGTTCAAGCATGCACTCTTTTTTTGCGCAGCGTTTTCACAACCTCCAGAATGCCTCGAAAGACCGGACACCGATCTGTGCACCAGATTTGAACCCAAGTGGTTCTTTGATCCGGACAGCGGGCACTGCAGACCTTTCCAGTATGGCGGATGCGGAAGAAACAAAAACGTATACCCTGACTGCACTGCCTGCATGCGTCGATGCACCGGTGAGTAAAAATTGTGTCTCCGATAAAAAACGTTATTTACCTCCTCTTCAGTGTTGCTTAAGAATTTGACTAACAGCTGTTTTGAAGATACCGCAAAAAAAAACTCAACATGTATACTAATATAAGTACAGTCGTTCACATAGTTGCCTACAACGCTCGAGTGGCGCGCTCTGCTGAGCATTTATGCTAACTGCTGCTGCCTGGCGGGCCGGTTACAGATTTCACAAATATGTGGTGGTAAACAAAAATCAATGAGATTGTGCAAGCACGATAGGGTCAGGTTTCAAGCACTAGGCCACTCGTAAATATGACAAGTGTAGACGCCAGTGCCGCTTTAAAGCGCTCTAGACAGGCTTGTTGACGACTGTACAAAGAAAGTACTAGCGGATATGAACTGGCACTCACACAGCAGTAACTGCCGGTAGCATGGAAACCGACCTTGTACTTATGACCTTTATGACACATGAAAAACAGAAAAGCATAAGACGGGGAACTTCTCAGGAGAATCCTTTTTGTGCGTGGACAATGCGCTTTGCGACCAGATTGTTATTTAGAGAAAAGGATCAGAGGGCGATGCGGATGGATAACAGGGGGAAATAAAAATAACAACCTCAATAGACCATTTTTTGAGCAAATGTTTCGTTGTGGTCACTTTCCTTTCCATTAGTATTGTTACATGTCTCCACGGGAGCAAAAGAAATATCCTGACACTTCTTATTTCGGTATTTCAGCGCATGAAAATCCCGAGGGAGCATGCCTATCACATCTTGAACATATCTACGGCAAGGAAGGGTGAACGCAGAAAGCCCCTTCGCGGCGATGTTCAGCCTGTCTTGCATTACACGTGTGAAGATCTGGTCAAACGCCACAAGGAATGAATTTCACATCGAATGCATTCTGCGGACTCTGCAATAAACTAAGATTTTCTCGAATCTCTGAGCGTCCTTCTGAAATGCACACCTGCTGCACATCTACCTTTTCTCAGTTGATTCTTCTTAGTGCGCAATTGCAAGGGGAATGACGCGCAGTAAATATAGCAATACTCATTTGCTAAATTTATCTTTACAAAAAGATTTCGTTCGCTTTGAAGAAAAGATGATATTTTATAGAGTGAAAACTTTAAAGAATTCAATTGAAACATTACCCACCCAAGAACAGGGTAGGAATAACTGCGAAATGCAAGGGCGAAGCTCCTGGTGCACGCAGGCGCCAAAATAATAGCAGATGGAAATTCAGCAGTCATACTATCGCGCTTGAGCTCACGGAAGCTTACCTCTTGAAAATATGTTACTGCTAACTCTGTGTCTAGGAGACGCCAGGGAAAACTCACCCTTTTTCCTACGGCGCAAAAAAAAAAAACTTTCGGGCCATATATTTTTCACGAGCCTGAATCCCCCAATGAGGACATCTCCACGTGGCTGATCAGGAACAATAAGAGCAGGAGCATTCTCCTCTTCCTGCATGAAAACACTTTACATGATTCTGTCAATGTAATTCTGTCAAGTGCGTTAAAAAAAAGAGCCCTCGTTTGCAACGCCGCCTCCTTTAAATTTAAGCTATCACAGCGAAATGGAGACCAAGTAAACACTGAGGAATATATAAGGTATTTATTTACTATTTATCTATTTATTTATTTATTTATTTACATGTTTATTCAGCATACCCCTACAGCCCTTTCTTCGACGTTATTACATATGGGGGTCTTTGTAAAACACATGTGCAAGGAACACCATTAACAAGCAAAGGAACAATAAACAGGCTAGGTATAATATGGAAAAAATAATTACGGAGTAGAGAGTAAATGAAGAAGCCGGCGATAAAAAACAATATAATACAATGTATAGGTTTAATGAAAACTATTAGACATAACGGAAATGAAAAATACTACAGCGTACGTATTAGGCACCGAAAGAACAGATGTAATCGCAAAAGTACAGCAATTGAAAAAAAACATTAATAAATGACGAACATTTCAAACACTTTAAATGCCAACGTCACTGCGGATGAGAGCGAGAAATGTGGAGGCGTGAGATTCAATGGTTATGTGCACTGGTAAATTGTTCGACTCTATGATAGTACGTGGTAGGAATGACTTCGCAAATGCAGATGAACGGCACGCGATGCGTTTAACTTTGTGTGGACGGTCGAGTCGCGGAAAGAAGGCGAATGGTGATTGGAAAAAATCGTGGTGAAGAGAAGGTTTTTGATACAGTTTATGGAAAAGTGCTAGTTGTGGTAGTTTGCGGCGGAAAGACAAGTCTTCTGATTAGACGCGATTTTTTTAGGCACTTACCCTGGTAGTATGTGAGTAGTCTGAAAAAAAAAATAAAAAGCGCATACCGTTCTGCAAGGACTCGATGATAGCTATGATATAGGCTTGATCAGGATCCCAGATGGCAGATGCATATTTAATCTTCGTACGAATGTGTGTGATGAACGGTAGTTTTTTCAGGTGCGGGGGAGCCAGTCTGAGGTTTTTTTTATTAGGCAGAGTGAGCGGTTTGCGGGTGCTAAAGTTAGATTAATGTGGTTAAGCAATGTTAATTATGTTTGCAGGTGAACTCCGAGGTACTTGAAAGTAGTTGTAAGTTCGACAGAATCATTATCTAGGAAATAAGTTGTGGGAATGCGAGAACTGCGAATGAAAGACAAAAGCTTAGTTTTAGAAGTAATAATGAGCATAAGCCAAGATGTGCACTATGCGTTTACTGCAGCCATGTCAGTTTGCAAACGTTGTTGGTCAGTGATAGAAACAATATTACGGTATATTGTTTACATATACAGCATATACAGCAATGTATGGCCCAATGAACTGAAAGAAAAGAAAAAATAGTTTATCCTTTTAGTACTCGGTGCAAGGAAAAAATTCTTTCAAAAAAGGCAGTACATGCTGGGACGCCTAATAGATGCTCTCAGCCGCGTTCACGTTTTGGCGACGTAATTTGGCTTTTGGTGGTTCGCCCCCTTCCAGCTATTTGCCCCCATTTATTGCATCTATGGGAAGTGACAAGATGCCTCACAAAAAGGCGGAGAAGGTAGAAGGGCTAAAAAGAAACTAAAAGAAAGAATAGGAGAGCTTACGGAGCAGTATGCCGAGAATTCCATCAAGGCTAACTAGCACCACCTATGCGACTCATTCAAAAGACCTTATTGACATGACTGCTGGACATAGGAAAGAGCAAAACAGAGCTCAAACCAAATCTGTTGAAGGACCTACACAATTTCAAGCGGGGCGAAATGGAGTTCATTGCAGAACTTAAAAGGAGATTTATACAATCGAGGGGTGTTGGACTGGACATAGAATAATAGATTTGCCCACAGAGTGAGGAAATGGAAAAGGAGGTCACAACAGGGGAGGTGCGTGCCGCACTCGTGGAGATCACGAGGGCTGCCTGCACTGGCGGAGATCGGGTGACCACCAGAATGCTACCTAACTTGGACGAAAAGTCGCTGGAGGCTATCACGGAATTTTTTAACAAATGGTGGTCGGAATGAAAAATTCCTGAAGATGGGAGACGGCAGACGTTCTGTTTATTCTGGAACACGCTAAGAAGATCAGTATCGAGATTTTGAGGCCATGCAATATCACTAACATCGTGCACTGGCAAATTGATGGAAAAAGTTAAATATAAAAGTTTTAGAAGATAATAGTGGCCACTTCTTAATCACGATTTTCGAGTTCAGGCGAGACCTGTCGACTCAAGATGTTTCTTTGCAGGTAAAAGAAGGAATCATCGACAAACCTAGAGGCTACCAGATTAGGGCAATTCTAGCATTAGACATCAGAGGTGCCTTTGACAATGTCAAACATGATATAGTGCTCAAAAGTTTACAGGACTGCAATTGTGGTGTAGGGATGTATAATTATATCAAAGAATTTTTCTTGAACCGAAGAGTTATGCTCTAAGTCGAAGAAGTAAAGTTCATGCAACTGGGAAGTTGGGGCGCACTGCAGGGGGCAGTGCTGTCCCTTTTGCTCTTCAACATTACCCTATTAAGACTACCGAGTAGATTGGACCGCATACAAGGTGTCAAGAATGCACTGTATGCTGACGACATTACGATTTGGACCTCGTGTGGGTCGATTGGGAGCATGCAGGAAAGACTGCAATTTGCGGCGGATACCGGATAACAATACGCTAATAGTTGTGCACCCGACAAATCGGAGTTACTAATATTTAGGAAGAAAGAAGACTCCGACCTTGTTATAGTATTTGTGGGTGGAGCCCAAAATCAAGAGGTGCCACTTGCGAAAATCTTAGGTCTGTTAAGAGAGCCATGGGAAACAACGCTGAAGTGATTAGGCGACTGCAGGCAACAACTGAGCAGGTGGCAAGAATGATTATTAGGGTATCAAACTACAAGCATGGGTTTAAAGAAAAAGAAATCATAAAGTTAACACGGGCGTTTGTAGTGAGCGGGATCGCTTGCACATCACCATATATGAAAGGAAGAAAAGTGGAAACAAGCTGGACGTCAAAATACGCAAAGTATATTAAAGAGCAGTTGGTGTCCTGGTCAACACAGGAGCAGATAGATTACCACATATGGGAATTCACAATACTTAGATGAAATTACTGAAGACCATTCGATATCGCAGAGGATACGGTTATCATGCCCATACAAAGAAGTCCTATGGGCGTCTATGGAAAAAGCTATGTCCGTCTATGACCTTTTATGAACGTCTATAAGCACCTATAGAGGTGCTTATTGCCAGCTATTGAAAAATCTATGCCACTAAAGCTATAGCTTTGGAACCATACAATTGTCTTAAGCTCTCTATAGAAAATATATCAGCCTGTATAGACAGCTAGAGACAGAAATAGGAAAGGTCTATAGCTATTAGGGCTAAAATTCAATAGCTGGCCATAGGACATTTTTGTACGGGTGAAGCAGGACAGGAAGTGACGTACTTGACAGAGTCGGGCTGCCATGCATGTGGTCTACGGAGGACAGAGAGGACTTGGCAGATCAGCTTAGAAGCAAGATCGAGGTGCAGCCCATTCCGAGAAATATGCAACCTGAAAATCATAAGAAAAGAAGAAACGCTACGGCGCTTGCCATTAAGAGAACCTGGGGTGCGATGGAAAAGGAAATTTATGTGTACGCGCCAGTTAAAAGGGATATCAACGATTGCATGCACGGATGCACAAGAGAAATTAGTTAATGGGGCATCAATTCGATGCCAGAGAATCGCCCTGGCAGAGGAAGAGGCGATAGCGTAGGCGATGGTTCCCAGGAAAGCATCGTGTATAATTTACGCACTCCCAGACTGCATGTGGTAACTATACAAGCACGCAAAGAGAATGCTCAGTTAGTTAACTAAAGACGACGCATACTCTGAATGCACAAAAGTGCCACTATAGTTATGGCGCTCGGCTGCTGACCCGAAGGACGCGGGATCGAACCCGGCCGCGGCGGTCGAATATCGATGGAGGTAAAATTCTAGAGGCCCGTGAACTGTGCGATGTCAGTGCTCGTTAAAGAACCCCAGGTGGTTGAAATTCCCGGAGCCCTCCAATACGATTTCCCTCATAGTTTGAGTCGCTTCGGGACGTTACACCGCCATAAACTATAAAACAAACCATGAATCCACCGCTACATGGACACCAGGGCACCATATAGATGTTAGAAACCAAGACGCTCATGCCGCTGCATGCGCGCTATTACCGCCGGTACCCAAACATTTGCAGGAACATAATTATTCTGAACCACTAATAAGCTACAGGGGTTTACTCCAACATTTGAAATAAACAATAGAAGTACACTCCGAACCACACAAAAATCTAAACAGGGAGCAAAGGGTCTTTTTAAGAAAATTGTAATCGAATACGTGTATAAATCCTGCCAAATTCAGCAACATGTTTCCAAATCCTTATTACCCGCATTGCGCCTTCTCTGGTGAAGTGGCTGACTTATGCCATACAGTAAGGGCATGCCAGAAAAACCTAGCAATAACAAGAAACAATAATTCAACAACTGACAACAACTGAGAAGTGGGAGGTGGCGCTGTCCAGCTCGCATTGGGAAGACCAGTTTTCACGTGTAAACCGGGCAAGACCTGCGGAAAAAGCCAATGGGCTCCTGGAATGAGGGCCGACGCAAATATTACACCCATTACAAATTTTCTCTCTCTCCCTCTCCTCCGCTTTCATCTGGTTCTGTTCTTCCAGCTATACGTCGGCTGCTTTTGGGGTTGAAAACACGCCGCCATCTATGGCTTTTCTTGTAAATGGGCTGAAGGCTCGCCAGTCCTCGGCACTTTTGTGGTTTTAATACCGCAGCCTTCACTCCCGTCTATTTTTTGTGCTGTACCGCCCTCGCGTTACTCGGAGCTTTCGGAGCTAGAAATACCGTAGCATTGTGTTCTGTTGTGTTGGGGTTTAAGGCACATAGGCAGCTAAGGCCATCATGCGCCAAACGCAAGGTAGAAAAAATTGTCTTGTGCCGGATTTCATATGAGAAAAATGAAGCGGTGGTGTAAAGGACCTAAAATGTTGTTTCGCACTATGTAGTGAAAGTAAAAGGCAGAATTTTTCGAAATTGGCAATTGTAAAAGAAAAGGACAGCAACTGTTTTTCGGGGAGAGAACTTAAATCCATATTGGTCTGCCAAGTTGCTAGTTTGTTCATTGTAGGTTGTATCTGTTTTTCGCATGTTAAGCTGGAAGATGTGCATGAAATTTGTAGGTCGTCAACATATACAGAATACATAATGGTCAGGTAACCTCAGCTGCCATCCTTTGCAGAGGAAGGATGTCGAGGCCCCCAACCAATGAAATACACACCTCAGCATTCTTCTCAGGAATGAGAAAGTGGTTGCGGTGTATCACATAAAAGTGAGGCATTCACAGTTCATTAAGACAGCCAACCTCTCGTAAAAAGTTAAAAACATAAGAAATGTCAACAATTGCATTATCACTTAGGAGTAGTGCTGGGTGAAATGGAATGCATTGATTATAAAATGGACTAAAATACTTCTTAGTTTTTCTAGGTTTGAACTTGTAAATAAGATATGGTTTTAGTGTGAGCTCGTCGCCGCATCTTTCACAAACGGGTTTGGCTTCTTTTGTAAGTAAGCAGTCGTGTGTCGAGTGTGTGTGTCCTATGCGAAGGCGAAATAAGATTACTTCAGTGAACCGTTCCTGATGTCTGTATGACTTCCAATCCCCCAAGGTGGGTTTTATGAAGTGTAGTTTGTTGTTCCATTCATTATCCCACTCTTTATGCCACTTTTTCTTTAATTTTTTATGTATGAAATTCATGCAGTCTTTAAATGGTATGTTAGCATTTTTGATTTCACCATTTTGAGCTTTTGCTGCTGCTGAGTCTGCTCTCTCGTTACCCTCTACGGTGACGTGGCTCGGGACCCAGCAGAACCTTATCATATGTCTTTGTGTTGTCTTTTTCTGTGCTGTGTATGATGTGGCCTACTAAGGGTTCAACTGCATTTCTTGACTGCAGCGCTGTGAGTAGGCTGAGGGAATATGTGTATATTATAATGTTTTCGATGTTCTCATGCACTATTTTGTCCACAGCCATACACACTTTGTAACATTCGGCAGTAAAGATTGATACATAACTTGGCACTCTTACAATTTTTTCTCATTTCCCCTGTACTGCGGCACTACAAACGTGCATTGCTGTCTAAGAGCCATCTCTGCAAAACTCCATGTAGCTTGAATATTTCTCTTTCAAAGCCAAGTATTCTTGTAGTAGATATTTCATGTGGTGTTTCTTTTTTACGAAACTGTGTTAGCATGAACTCGCAAGCAGCGGGAAGAGAGTACCATGGTGGCAATGGATCTTGCCTCGGGGCAATTTTTGGTAAAGCATCTAGTATTCCGAGTTCATGGCATGTACCTTCAAATCGCAGTAACAAATGTTTGATCGACTGTGGTTTATTACTGAACAGTCAACTGGATGTGCACTTGGTAACACTGGGGTAACAAAGGCGTTTTTAAGGATCTTATTTTTAGTACATATGCACAGGTAAGTATTGCCCTTCTGTTTGCAAGAGATGGTTCATTTGTTCCTACATATAGACTATTTATGGGGGATGTTCTGTATGCACCAGTTGATATATGAAGACCCAGGTTATGTACGGGATCCAGTTTTTTTTGAGGTATGATGGTCTTGCAGACCCATACACAATGCATCCTTAGTCCAAAGTAAACCGTACTCCGGATCGGTGGATCTGTAAAAGGCATAACCTGTGTTTCCGTGAGAGTACCTTCAGTATATTTAGAGGTCGAGAAGCTTTCTTTTTGAGGGTGTTAATGTGAAGTAAGAATGTGAGCTTTCGGTCAAAAGTTATGCCTAGGAATTGATGCTCTTGTTTTGCTTGTAGAGCACTTTCATTCAAATGCAGGGTCGGATAAATCTGCATGCCTCTTTTCAGTGAGAAAAGGACAGCAACTGCTTTTTGGGGAGAGAACTTAAATCCATTTTGGTATGCCCAAGTTGCTAGTTTGTTCATTGTAAGTTGTAACTGTCTTTCGCATGTTGATAAGCTGGATGATGTGCATGAAAATTGAAGGTCGTCAACATATACGGAATACATGATGGTCTTTGGAATTATTCGCGATATGGAGTTCATTTCTACAATAAGAAGTGTCGTACTTATAATACACCCCTGCGATATGCCATTTTCCTGGATGATTTTTTTCGAAAGCGTGCAGCCTAGACGTACAGTACTCACGGATTGAAATAGGACATTCGGAGCGCTAGCCTTGCAGTGCCACGCAGGCATGTGGTAAACCACAGGCCGGCTCATTGGCTACTGGAAGGAACAATTCTGCTTTGTAGATGTTCTCCCTCTCGCGCCATACCACAATGCACCACTTGGTTCCATGAGCGTCTACGGGCGGCGCTCCATGAAGCGACGGCCACGCGCTCCGAATGTCCTATTTCAATCCGTGAGTAGTGTACATGAAAGGAACGGTGAGAAAAAAAGTATTCTAGACAGTTCAGCATCCTGCCACGGATACCTAAATTCGCGAGGTCATGAAGAATCCCATACCTCCAGGGGGTATCATAAGCTTTTTCCAAGTCAAAAAATACCGTTAGACAGTGTTGTTTATGTATGAATGCTTCACGGACTATGTTTTCAATACGGACGAGATGGTCATTTGTACAGCATGCTTTTTTAAAACCGCATTGGTGGATATCAAGAAGTTTTCGCGATTCAAGAATGAACATTAACCTACTAATAAACACACTTTCAAAACATTTAGCAAGACAACTCCTAAGTGCTATTGGCCTGTAAATACCGGCCGAAGTTGGCTGTTTTCCAGTATTTCAGGAATGGCACAACCACGGCGTTATTCCACGCCTCTGGCATTTTACCGGACTGCCTTATTTTATTGTAGATTTTTAGAAGAGCTTCTACAGCATCTTCGGAGAGGTGAGCAAGCATTTCATAACGAATTTCGCCTTGGCCTGGTGCTGTCTGTTTGCCGGTCGAATGTACTCTACGGATTTATTTTAGTGTAATTAATTTATTGTAATGTTCACTTGCACTGCCACTTGTCGGCAGTCGATGTTATTGAGCTGTGTTCTTGTGCTTTAAAAATGATAGGGTGTGGTGTGAGGAGCTAGAAACTGTGGCGAAATGTTCCCCTAGTTTGTCGGCCTGTTCGATAATTATTATTTGTGTATCCTGTTAGGAAAGGAATTGTGAAAGGAGTAAAACTGCCATTAAGTTTGCGGACTTGCTCAACATTCGTTTCTATGTAACTGAACTATTTTTGGACGACACATAGTTTTTACATGAAGTTTTCTCAGCATTGCGACGTATGTACCGTGCTTTTGCCCTCGCATTTTTTAAAATTCATGAGGTTGTCTTGTGTGAGGCACCTTCGGAAAGTTCCCCAGGCTTTGTTTTGTTTCTTTTTTGCTTCTCTGCACTCTTGTGTGTACCAGACCTTATTAATTTTCTCTGCAACTCCTGACGTTTGAGGAATGGCTAGACGTGCAGCCGCAATGAAAAGTATTGTAAAATTTTTATTTAGTTCTTCAACGCTAAGATTACCAGAAAAAAATTTTCTCCAGACAGGCCTTTTCTTGAAATAGTGACCAGTCCGCTAAGTGCAGCTTCCAACGGCGTGGTTTTGCTGGGATTATTGGTGGTGGTGATGCACAGTAAATTACCACTGGAAAGCGATCACTTCCGTATGGGTTATCAACAATATCCCACTTAATATCGGTAAAAACGGATGGACAGCTTAAACACAAGTCTATTCAACTCATCTTACCTGAGGATGAAGAGCAATATGTTGGTTTGCCTTTATTGAGCAAGCAGACGTTGTTGCACAGAATAAAATCTTCAAAAATCCAAAGCGAGTAGTGCGTGTTAAAATCCCCGACTACCAGATATGGCTCTGGTTGCTGCCTAAAAAGCTCCTTTAGACCTTGTAGTGTAACAGCGAGATATGGTGGAAGATATATAGAGCATACGGTAATTGTTTCGAAAGGTTACTACGGTGACTGCAACGGCTTCAGAATTCGTCTGGAGCTTTATTGCATGGGCTACAACGCCGCTCGCTCTGAACTACAATAGCACCGCCTCCAGAGAGCCTATTTGCTTGCTCACGGTCACGGCGAAAGACTTTATACTTTTTGAAAAAAATTTTATGAGGTCTCAAGTTGGTCTCCTGCAGACACAGTGCTACAAGAGCTAGAGAATTCAGCATATCTGTTGCGTCACTATAGTTATTTAGAATCCACGGCTGTTCCAGTGGATAAGAAACGCCATGATGATTTTTTTTTTGGGGGGGGGGGGTATTGTATTGAGACCTTAGGTGAATCCTTGCTGAGGGCCTGTTATTAAGGTTTTTTTTCTGTTTTGCGATCGGGAGGGTTCCGCCCCCGCAGCGGCGGAGGTAAGCTTTGACTTGTGTCCGTCGCCTCGCTGGAGGCGTTGGAGTTCCGCGGGGAGCCCGCGGGCAGGGATGTTGTGGGCTTCTCCGCCCGCGGGCAGGGATGTTGTGGGCTTCTCCCGAACGGGGAAGCCTTGCGGGCTGCCGACTTGGTGGCCGGCGGGCCCTTTTTGGGGGTGGCATAGCAGCTTTCGCTGCATCTGCCAGGGGCGCGGATGGCCCTGACTCAGCCTCACTAGGCGTGAGCTCGGCAGGTGCCGAAGGCCGCTGTGGTGTCACGCGCCCACGAACCACGTCGGCGAAGTTTGTACGTGCAGTGAAAGGGAATGTGCCCTGAGTCGTTGCGTAACGCTGTCTTGCCTGCTATATTTTATTTCGTATTTATGGTAATTATCTCCTTTTGTTTTTTCCATGCAGGGCACGAGCTTGAATAAGCGGCGTGGTCACCTTCGCAGTTTGCGCAGCGCGGCGCAGCATCGCAGTCGTTTGGCTTATGATCATTGGAGGCACATTTGGCGCAGGTATCGCGGCCGTGGCTGCTTTGGGAGCCGTGGCCAAACCTCTGGCATTTGAAGCAGCGTCGAGCGGTAGGTATATATGGACGGACGGGGATTTTTGCATATTCTTGCATATCCTACCTCGATTGATTCGGGCAAGGTGCAGGAGGCAAAGGTTACAACCAGGTGCTTTGTTGGAATTTCCTTGTCTTCTTTACGGTATTTGATTCTGTGTACATTAGTCACATTCTGATCTGACAATCCTTCCAGCATTTCTTCTTCGGTTAGTTGCAAGAAGTCATTGTCAGAAATAACACCGCGCACTGTGTGTAGAGATCTGTGTGGAGTCATGCAGAAAGGGATATCACCAAAAGTTTCGATGCTTGTAAGCTTTGAAATATGAATGATATCCATCAGTTCGAGCAAAAGGTCACCACTAGCTAGTTTTGTCACTTTATACTTAAGGCACTGGGAATCTGTGAGAACTTTGGATACTAGAAACGGGGATGTAAGTCTGTTTGGCTTTTCTTTTTGTTCGCTATGAACGATATGGTACTTTATGAAGGTAGTTTTCTTTTTGCTGAAAAACTGGGATGTGACATCGGTCCGCCCTCTTTTCAGAGGGCGATTCAGAGGGCGATCATTTGAAAGGAGAGAGGTAGTCATAAAAAAGTGTGTTCTTCGGCCATGGTGTGAGCCAATATCCATGGAGCCCAACAAGGGGACGGGACAGGAACTTGTGAGTCCTGCCCGCGTCAGCTGTACACCATTGCTATAACCAAATATGGGCAGCTCAGGGTAGTTACGCCACACAAAGTTAACCCTTGCCGCCTATGAAATATGTAAGAAAAAACGGGAAGATAGAAGGAGACAGGAGAGTTGTGAGAAAGACGATAGGAAAGGAAAAGATGGAGAGGAGGGCAGGAAAAGGCGACTGCCGATTTCCCCCTTTCGGGTCAGGCCGGAGGTGCCGTCTACAGGAAGCTGGGGCCAAAGTGGTGTGATGCCTCCGCCGAGGGGCCTTAAAGGTCCAAACGCTCGGCATTCGCTCAACCACCAGGATCCCCTTTTCCCCGGACATGGCGATGCCACGTACGGCGAGGCGCGGGTGCTCGGGTCCGTGGTGATGCTCCGTTTACCATCATCCCCCTGCGGGGATGTCCCTGCGGATGCTCGGGAACCCACGGTGTCGCCACTCACCAAAGCCTGCAAGCTGCAGACGCCTCCCTGCGGGGAGAAATACCGTAGCGCTACCCTCTGTCTACCACTGTAAGATTTTGGCCGCTCTTACCAATTTCTGGCCTTCGTTTGCAATTAATTAGAGCAGCTAATTACTGACGTTGTGATCCTTTTTAACCCTTGGCTCATCAGGCACCATTCCAATGCTACTACTGCAGCTCATGTGCCACCGAGCATTTGGAAGCGAGAAAAAAGGGATGAAGGATCTCCAGAAAAACGACCAGTATGGCCATGATCATCATCTGTGGCCTTGAGCATTGTATCATTTTATTGATTAACAACCCCGACGCTAGGTAGTGACCATTACATTATATCTACCACCTTTGAGACAGTAAAGCATAAATCAGTCTTCAACAAAGTAAATATTATGGACTGGGACAAGTTCAGGGTAATAAGAGAACAAAGAGAAAAAGATGAAAGCACAGACCCAGTAATTGAACATCTCGGGGACTGGGTGGAATCACTAAAAATGGACATTAAGGCTACCACAGCCGAAATCGGCATGGAAGAAGGACAAGTCACTGACTCTAGGTTATTGCATATGTGGGAAGCACATTTCCGCTTGCAAAACCGCTGGAAGAGGAACAAACACAACAAAAATCTTAAAAAGAGAACTTCACAGTTGCAGAGACTAATTGAAAAATATACTCTAGAGCTTCAACACAAACAATGGGAGCAAATTTGCGACCGCATGAATGGCAAGCTCGAGTGCAGGAAAACTTGGCATCTGCTAAGGCACCTTCTTGACCCCACAGAGGCTAAATCAACTAAACGAGGTCAACTTATGAGATTAGTGCATCAGTATCAAGGCACCACAGAGGAGTTCTTAACGGAACTACGAAATCGATACTTAAACACAACCCCAGATGGACCGCTGCCAAACTATCAGGGAACACCAAACGAGGACTTGGACGCTGTGATTACGGAGTCGGAAGTGTGGCTTGCCATGGGGCAACTACGCACCGCGTCTGCTGCCCGGCCTGACGGTGTTACTAACAAAGCACTTAGAAACTTGGACGCAGGGTCAGTGACAGCACTCACTGCTCTCATGAACAAATACTGGACAGACGGAAACATTCCACAAGAATGGAAACATGCAGATTACATTCATTCCAAAGCCAGGCAAGAAATTGTGTGTAGAGAATCTACGCCCAATCTCTATAACATCCTGCTTAGGAAAGTGAATGGAACATATAATTCTCAATCGGCTACAAGAATACGCTGAGGACAATAACTTACTCCCTAACTCCATGCTAGGCTTCAGGGCTAATCTTTCTACCCAAGATGTTATGCTGCAACTCAAGGCAGACATAATAGACATGGAACGCAGCAGAGGAACTAAAGCCATATTAGGCTTGGATATGAACAAGGCGTTTGATAATGTCACGCACGATGCTATTTTAAGGAATCTCTCGGACATCAACCCAGGGGAAAGAACTTTCCAGTACATCAAGTCATTTCTCAGTAACAGAACGGCAGAGATAGCAGTGTGAGAGAATAAATCAGACTCTATCTCACTTGGATGTAAAGTAACGCCACAGGGCTCAGTCCCGTCACCCTTCCTTTTTAATCTCTCACTAATTAAAATTCTTCTAAATTAGCAGCCATCCCGGGGTTGCAACACACATTCTACGCAGTTGATATCACTTTATGGACCCCAACTGGCATCGATGGTCAGATAGAGGATACCCTGCAACAAGCTGTAGACATAATACAAGACCTGGCGGGTAAAGCAGGGCTAACCTGCTCGCCCTCCAAGTCCGAATTATTTCCAATCAGATACAAACCAAGGGGCTTTCGAGCAAAAAATTACAAACCTCCGCCTCCACTGAAAATCTGGGTGGAAGGGCTTCCTGCAAAGGAAGTTCAAGCTATAAGAATCCTAGGACTCTTCCTTCAGTCGAACCAGAAGAACAAGGAAACACTACAAAAACTCCAGACAACCGTCAATATCACGGTAAGACTAATTAGACGAATTGCAAGCAAAAGGAAGGGAGTGAAGGAGACAGAACTTTGCAAAACAGTACAAGCATTTGTATTAAGCAGGCTTGTCTACGCACTCCCATATTTAAAATTACACAGTAGTGAAAAAGCCAAAGTAGAGTCTATGATTAGAACAGCATACAAGGTAGCATTAGGGCTACCGAACTGTACCTCCACCGAAAGGTTTCTGGGCTTGGGAGTACACAACACCTTAGACGAGCTTACAGAGGCAGAGGCACACTTAACAATGCAGAGAGGCTGGCTTTCCCGCACCAAAGCAGGAAGAACCATACTTGATCGTTTAGGACTAGGCATACAGTTGCCACCCCAAGACACCAAAACACAGATACCTAAACGCATCGCTAAGGTAATAAGAGTTAAGCCACTAGCTAAGAATATGCATCCTGCTCACCACGAGGGGAGAAGAAGGGCTAGGGCAAAAGCTCTACACAACATATGCAACCAAGATGAACATGCAGTATATGTAGACGCCGCAGAATATCCCCAGAAACAAGCGTTCGCACTAACGGCAGTGGATACGCAAGGTAAACTGATAGTCTCTGGCACTACCATAACGAAATCCTCGGAAACGGCAGAAGAGGCGACAATCGCCCTTGCTATCATTAACACAGTAGCTACTACCATACTCAGCGAATCTAAATTTGCCATACGCAATTATGCGAGGGGCAGAATTTCTCAGGCAGCAATGAGCATATTGGGTCAAACCAAAGACTTAGACAGAATTATTGAATTGATATGGGTCCCGGCTCACTTGGGGAACCCTGGTAACGAAGCGGTACACATAACAGCTCGAGGATTCGTCAGCCGAGCAGGGGACGCTGTCGTTGCTGAGAGTTTTTCGAAGGACGGCCTATCATCTTCTCAAGATATTACTAATAATTTTAAACTTGAAAGGAGGATATTCCCTCTTCCAGACAAAGCCTTTAATAAGGAGCAGGAGACCACTTGGAGGCGACTCCAGACGCGATCCTTCATGACGCCTTATCTGTTGTCAAAATTCTACCCCGGTGAATACGACCCTTCATGTACATTATGTGGTGATTTAGCCACTTATGATCACCTATTGTGGAACTGTAAAGAGGAGCCGCCCCCGAAATTTCTAATACAGGTTCCTACTCTCGAGCAGTAGGAGGCCGTGTTGGTCAGCTCAGACATGGGAGTTCAAACCAGGGTCATTGAATGGGCTACCCAGGTCGCTGTCAGCCGTGGACTGATAGCCACCTAGCACGGATCGTCTGCATTCTGCCTTTTCTGAAGAATTAAATGTTTTCCAATCCAATCTTCAGAAGCTGGCAAATGTTATGCAAATTAAAACCACTCATGAAATGCATTGTTACAGTGGCCGAGTGGACGGAGGAGTTTTGTCATCCTACAGTGGACATCGAAGCAGAAGTTCATTCGAGTTTCCCCAGCATACATTAATTACAGGTAACTCTAGGTTGCAGCAGCTAATGGAAGAATATTCTTTTCGGAGTGCAGAGACTTTCGAAAACGCTTGCAAGACAACAGAGCTGAGGAATTCATTTCTTCCAAAAAGCATAAATAAACACGACAGAGCCCGGATGTACAGCGCCCGGCTTTGTTGTTACCTATATTAAACGCGTAGATTTCCCTTGAAGACCTTGTGTAAAATGATCGAAAGGAGTCTTGAATATCGAACTCAAATTTCTCTGGTTTTTCAGCTTATCGAACGCTGTGACTCGGCCCTCCAAGGATCGCTTCTCCTAAGATCGCCCTTATAGCACTTCTGGTGCTTGTAGACGGGTCAGATATGCGGCCTTGGGCACCTTCTAGAAACGCTAGCACTATGAAGCCTTGTGACGAGGTGAAAGTGGGGTGTGCAAGAGCGAGGCCGCTGGTCTCTCTTACTCAGTGTCCACGTTACTTCGCGTGCTTCGCTCGCTTCATGCCTGAGATATTTAGAAAACCAACTATGCAATATATTAAAGAGATAATACTATATCTATAGTATATATGTAACAGCATATTGGACATCTTATTATAGGCAGTGGTTGCTTCCACGCACCGTCCACAGCAACTTCAATCTGCAGCAGGTAAGGCGTAACAGTGTCTGGAGGGGAGTGTGCTGCTAGCAAACCGGTAGGTGAGACGGTGTTTCTGGAAAGGCGTCATTAGGGTAGGTGCAATATATTGGTACTAGGTGGCGGGCGAAAGAACGGGACGAGAAGATGACAGATGAAATTATGATTTAATGGCTCAGGGCATAGCGCGAACGCTCCGTCCCGCGCCACTGCCCACTTCGTCTTTGTAACAATACCCGGGTCCTCCGAGCGATCGTCCCGATCGATTACTTGAATTCTGAATGGTGAGGTGACGATGAGCATGCCCAGAAAGGATAGAAGGAGATAAAAGGCTTGACGCCAAGATGAACGAGATGATCGGTTGAACGGTTGCCCCCGGAGCCTCAAGTTCAGCGCTCGGTCGCCCACAGCCGAAGGTCAAGGGTTAACAAATCGCCGGACAGCTTGGGCGCGGGTTTCGTCTTGGTTCGGGTCGTCGTCGGGTCCTAGTACGCCTGGTCCTGGTGATCGTGTCTTGTGGTCGCGCTGGGTAGGGGGCGGGGGAAAGCAGTTGGTCGGTGCTGGTCAGGTCGAGCTGCGGTTGAGCAGGGCGGCGGAGACCAGGTCCCCTTGGCCGACGAAGAAGACGAGCAGAAGGCGGCGATACTCCATCGACCAGGATTACGATGATGAACTGTTACCAAATGTTACGACATGTCAAGCCAAGGGACAGGACGACATGATGGTAGATGAAAATATGATTTAATGGCTCAGGGCCTAGCGCGAGTGCTCCGTCCCACGCCACTGCCCACTTAATCGTCTTCGTAATAATATTCTTGATTCTAGGGTATAGACAAGCTTATGTGTTGCATTTTTATGTGTACTGAAATTTTCATCTAGCAAACCGTATGCAGTCCCCATCAACGTTTGCGTATAACCTAGTTTCATTGTATACAAAATTTGGAGTTCAATCTCTTGAAGCGCGTCGCCGGGTAGCCGTTGAGGGTAGCCGGGCAACGACACTGAACAGCGCGAGAGCTTTCGAGCATCGCCTCCAAAGACATACCTCCACCACGGCTGTGATGGAACTTGCAATCTTAATTGCAAGTTGATTGCAAGCAGCAAGCCCGCAGGCAAGCGTTGCTGAGACATTGAAGGGCACTCTTAAGACGAACACGATGAGACAGAAAATCCTGGAAGAAGATGGCCACGTCGCCCAAGTAGCAGTCAAGTTTGCCATTTCAGCCCGCGTAGGATGTTGTCCATCATGCGCTCGAAAGTTGCAGGCGCGTCGCAGAGACCGAATGGCATCACTTTAAATTCATACAGCTCGCGGTTTTTCGGGCGATCAGTTTCGGTCATCGGCACCTGCCAGTACACAGAGCGTAGATCCAAGGTAAAAGAAAGTGCTCCGCTCCCTGCAGGCAATCAAGCGCGTCATCTAAACGGGGCTGGGGTAGACGTCTTTCCGGGTAATTTCGTTTAGCCGGCGGTAGTCTACGCAGAACCTAGTGGAACCCTCCTTTTCCTTGACGAGTACAACCGAAGAAGCCCACGGGCTTTGAGGGGGCTGGATCACTCCACCGTATAGCATGTCGCTCACCTGGTCACAATGATACGGCGCTCAGCGGAGGAGATGCGGAAAGTTGGTTTGGTTTGGTTTATAGGGGTTTAACGTCCCAACGCAACTCAGGTTATGAGAGAAACCGTAGTGAAGGGCTCCGGAAATTTCGACCACCTGGGGTTCTTTAGCGTGCACTGACATCGCACAGTACACGGGCGTCTAGAATTTCGCCTCCATCGAAATTCGACCGCCGCGGCCAGGATCGAACCCGCGTCATTCGGGCCGCCAGCCGAACGCATAACCACTCGGCCACCACGGCGGCGGAGACGCGGAAGGTGCGTTGGCGCAAAGGTACATGAGTTCCACTGTCGATATGGTAATGAACGCTGCTGCATGGCCCAAGGTGTCCTGGTGAGAATCGAATGCCGCGTGGAAGCGCTGAAGCAAGGCGACAAGCTGGGCGCGTTGGAGAGGTGGAAAAGCGGCATCGACGGAATGGCCAAGCTGGTCGGGTGAGGTCTGGTTGGCTGCACCTATTGGAGGAGTGAGGGCGCTGATGTCATGCGCTGAAGGTTCATCTAGAACAGGAGATGTGCCGTCGAGATCAATGACATCAACCTGCCAAGCGATTCTCCCCAAAGTATAGTGGTCGGGATAAACAACGGGTGTGCAACGTACAGGGCGCTACAACCACCAGAAATTATGACCACAGCATGCGGCAGCATGACAGATTTGCGGTGCGCACAAAGCGGTGAGCGCGAAAAAAGGACAGTAGCGTCACAGAGTGCAGCACAAGCAAGGGTCACAAAAATAGAAGATAAAGCCGGCACGTCGGTGTAGTCAGCTGCGAGAATATGTGCGGTGGTAGCAGGGGAGGCGTCCTCAAGAGCATCACACAGCGGCGACAAATCAATTTGAGCACGTGCACAATCAATGATTGCGTGATGCGGGGACCGAAAGTCCCACCCGAGGAGGTTGTCGTCAGAGGAGCGGGCAAGAACGAAGAACTCAATGGTATATGATAGGAGAGGCCTTGGATGATCAGGCGAGCGGTGCACGCTGCGAGGGGTCAAATGGGGTCAGTGCTGGCGGTTCGAAGGGAAATTTCAGAAAGCCGCATCGTCACTGTTAGTTTGCGGCACAAGTTGAGACTAATGATGGACACGGCAGCACCAGTGTCAATAAGCGCATGAACAGGAACACCTTCAACCAGCACTTCAATAACGTTCACAGGCGCGGTAATAGGGCTTGAGACGGTCGTTGACGGCGCAGTTCTTGCCTCCCGAACAGCGGCCAAGTTTTCTGCTTGGAGGGGCGGTGATCGGCGGAGCATAGGAGAGACCGAAGGGCGGCGAGGAGACGGCGTCCGGGTGGTTTGGTGGTAGGAATCGGGGCGATACGTAGAGGGATGCTGGGGCAGAGGAAAAGATACAGGTGTGGAGGGCACAGGAACGTCGTACGTCGGCGCTCGCTCGTAGTCGTGAGGACGGGATCCGCGCGTGCGGCACCAATGGCCCACACGACCAACGAGACCGCAAGTATAGCAAATCGAGCGGTTCTCTTGCGCGCGCCACAGATTAATAGGGCGTGGAGCGGTGAGACGCCAAGGCTGGTGGGTGAGTGGCATTGTATTGGTGATCGGCGGCTGAGTGACGATGGTGCCAGGTGGAGCATAGGCCGGAACAACCGGCTGAGGTCGTGGCCGGACCGCAGCTTCAGCGTATGCCAGTGGTGCTGTGACCACACGGGGTGGATTAGCGGGCGGCAGGACCCCTGCAGCCTGCTTCTGGATGACACGCTTAATGGAAGGCGACAGGCTTGGTGTTGGAGTGGGTGGGCAGGTAACCAACCATAACTGGCAGGCGACCGACTCCCGAATAAACTTCTGGATGTGCTGGAGGGACGACGTTTGGTCCAGAGCACCGTCACCAGGGAGAGCCAACCTGGAAAGCGTGGCCTCCTGAAAGCCAGCAGGCAGGGTAGAAAGGCGCTGTTTGCGCAGCTTATCGAGACTTTGGCAGGAGCCGATGACTCTGAATACAGTCTGGGCATCTTTGGCGACGAGCATCTGGAAGGCATCATCCTCAATGCCTTTCATAAAGTGTTTGGTCTTGTCGGCCTCACTCATAAAAGGGTTTATACGCTTGTAGAGGCCGACGACATCTTCTATATACCTGGTGAAGTTTTCATCGGTTTGCTGGGCCCGACTTCGCAACCGTTGCTCGGTGCGAAACTTGCGCACTGCGGGACAGCCAACGATTTCCGTCAGGCTTGTTTTGAGAGCTGTCCAGTTAGAGATGTCAGCTTCGCGGTTTCAAAACAAGATATTGGCAACATCGATCAAATAAAATGTCAGCTTGACGCTGTCGTCCCACTTAATGTATGCGATTACGCGCTCATAGAAGGCGAGCCAATCTTCTACGCCGATGTCGTCCGTGCAGCTGAAGATCGCAGGGTCGCGCTGACGCACGGGACACGAACAGACGACGGCGGTGGGAACAGTTGGGTCAGGGTGGCCCGGGGTGTCAGTCGTCATGGTAGAGCCTACCAAGTGACCTAGGTCTTCAGGTCCGTAGGTCCGTAACGTGCGTAGCTCCAGGTTGGGAACAGGCGGCACCTCCACCAAGTGTAAAGAAGCAAATCAAGCCAAGCGTTCGAGAGCTTCGTATTCGTCGCGAACTTCGTCAGCTTCGTCAGCTTCGTCATCCGTCGGCGTTCTCTCTTTCGGAGGCACTGGCCACTGGGGCATCAATCCCGAATCGTCTCTGTTAGAACACAAATAAAGTTTTCATCAGTACAGTAGTATATCGATAGCAAAAAGCAAACAGGGCCAAACTATATATAAAGCAGTCGTCAATAAATTTTCTGCGCAAGGTTATTATCTAGGCAGGAAACCCTCACGCATAACGATGCCTCTGGTTTGAGCAGTTTCACGCAAATAAGAGCCTCCACAGTTCACGATACTGATGTTTAGAGCAATTCTCAGTCAATTTCTGTACTGAAAATTCAGAACAACATAAAAAAAGAGTCATACATTTGGTTACAACGATTAAAAATCTTCTGGAGATTTATCTTCTGGCGACTCATATTTAAAGTAAATCTGCAATGAACGCATCGTAAACATTGCGCGCAGACCGCCGTTCCCATTTTCATTCACTAATGTACCTGTTTTCAATTTGCTCAGTCCTTTTGTTTACCTGAAAAACGTTTTGAGCATGTCAGACGCCGCCTGTGTCTTGACCGCTCCCCAGAAGTGGGTAGGTAGCACCATCAACTGTTTTTGCGGACAACAACAGCAGTGGCGTATTGGCCGGAAGCTAAGAACAGTGCCGTGATGCAGATCACCGCTGCATATTGACCACCTCTACTCCGCCTATCTAACCCTTCCGTGGACCAATTTTTTCGCTGTCATGACGCTTGATACCCTCGTGACATTAAACCTACTGACCCCGTACTCCTATTCTTTGTTCCAACTACATTCGCAGTGCTGCCCATTAGTAACTCGTTGGCCTTACAGCAGGAATCCTATAACCGCGGTGACTGAATAGCCTTCTTCTATTCAGGTTCTCTTGTCTTCCTTTGTACGTCATCTGGCCCCGTCGCACTCTGTGAAAAACTCTTTTCCGTTACGATGTCTCATAAAATGAGCTCAGCCAGGTCAACGCTGTCCCCTCTGAAGTAGCACATCAACATCTGACCAAAAATAGCTCAAGTAAGAAAAGCACTGGCATCAGTAAAAGTCGGGCATTGGCTTTTACGCAAAATATTACTTTTTCCACTCTTGATCTGTCGTTCATGCCTAGATCGGCTTAATTTTCAGCTATTTTCGTGCCCTTCATTTAAATTTATTACTGGTTCTTCAGTTAATACCTCAGATAAGAAAACATACCTAATCCTTCGGCATGTTCATTTTAAATGTCAATGGATTACTGAGCACGCCTGCAAGTTTCCAGGTACGCCTGCATGTGTGCAAGCCAAAGTAAAAAGTGCGGAAGTATGCGACGTATGCTAGATGGCTGGCCTGGAGTGGAAGAACAAGTGGTTCAGATTTCTCCAGTGCATCAGAGCGATGTATGCGTGCTCCCGAACGCAGCAGTTGTCATTCAACGACCACGCCAAACCGCTAATATACAAGGGTTTCAAAGTTCGGTGAATTCATCTCTCCAAAGACGCAGAGCAAAATTCTTAGTTTCGGCAGCATAGCACAGCGTTAATGAGTGTAGGCACGCAAAAGTTGTAAGAGTGCTTTGTCTCTTTCTCTATTGTTCGTAGAAAAAAAAAACAGCGCGAAGGAAGAGCAAAAATAACCCTAAAAACTAAATTCATTCCAGAGCGTATCTCAAGATAAAATGACGGTGGTACTCACAGATAGGACCATGTAGGCCAGGATATAGAGCGACGTCGGAGCTCTCATAATATACCAACTGTGGCTTTTCGTTTGAGTAGACTACGAACGGCGCTAGCTCGAGCGTGCATGCTTTGTCGAAACGACCGTCGCCGTCAAGGCCCAGCTTCCGTCAAATATCCACAGCAACCTTATCGTTACCCCTCTGCCGAAAAGCATGTACCCAGGGTATCATGTCGCTCGTCGCAAGGATAGGGCTAAGTCTCTGCGTAAAAAGTATTTAACAGATCAGACAGCGGCCTACGTCGACGCCGCCGAATACCCCCATCGCGATGGTTTTCGCTCGCGGTTGTAAACTGCATTGACACTGTGTGCTCCATTCCCGTCAGATCGTCTGAAGATGCCGAGGAGGCGGACATAGATTTGGCGATGGTCTCCACCTCTGCAGAAACCAGCTGCAGCGACTCTAAATCTGCGATCCGTAATTGCGCCAAAGGCAGGGTCTCCCCCGTCACCCTATCTCTCCTCCGCTCGACCAAGGACCAAGTCCTCCCGATCCAATTGATCTGGTTCCCTGCGCGCTCATCCCATGCAGGTAACGAGGCGGCCCACAATGATTCCCTCAGATTTGTCGACCGGGATGTGGTGTCGCCCGTCCAGCGGACGTCGAGACATCGTAGCGCTACATTTTATGACATAGCCATGCACTACTACATAGGTAGACTTCTATATCCCCCGCACATATTTCTCTGACCAAACCCAAGAGGTTTCGCGGAGGTAACTCCAAACGAACACCTTCCGCAACCCCGCGATATATGCCTGCATATACCGTGGTGTCTACTCTCCCCCCCTGTCCACTATGTGGCCAACATGCCACTCTATCCTATATACTCTGGGCTTGCCCTCAGGACACCCCTCCGTGAGGTTTGCAGCTTTCGTATCCAGACCAGTGGGACGCCGCATTGCCCAGTTCCGACTCGGACACACAGATCCGGGTTGTGACAAGAGCCCTAGAAGTCGCCGAACGACACGGGCTCATTACCACTTGATGGGGCTATAACCTCAAACCGACTGCTAGTTTTGTCGACGAAAATAAAGTTTATCCTCCTCTTTCTTCTCGTCGCGCTGACTGTGCGGCTAAGCGCATCCTTTCCAGCCACAGGCCAGACCCGTCGAGTGAAGGCTGTGGCATGCCGATACCTCGTTCTATGCCAAGAAGGGTGACGGAGAGTAGACGGTGAGGGGAAGCGGTACGGTTGGGGGCTAGCATTCTAGTGGAAATATGCCGTGGCCGGGAGAAAAGCTGTGAAGTTCGGGGTATAATAAAAAACAAGTGGGGTCAGAGCGTATCATAGGGTATCTGGAATTCTCGGACAGTAGCCATGGGCAGTTCAGAAGGAAATACCAATAAGATACGCGGAAAAGAGACTGCGAAGGTGTCAAACTATTGTCTGAGTGCAAAACAAAAATCAAATAGTACGTGCCATGATCGGCGCTCAAAACCACTGAAGCGAAAAACATAGAGATTGGTTGTGAATTTCGTCAAAAGGGTCCAAAAACTCACATAATATGTGGGGCTGTCCGCTGTGCCATCTGTTTGTCCAAGCTGGCATAAAAGTGTTGGTATGAAATAAACAAATAAACAACAAAAATAAAATGCTGTGGCTGCACAATGCGCCTTATTTTAGGATTTTATATCTGATACACCTCGCAAACAAGCTACGTATCACAAGTCTAGCACTAGTCGTCAATGAGTTCATTCTCTGGTACTCCGAAGAGCCCTCAGCCTTTTTTTTACACAGCAGGGTAGGCGGTTCGGAATGAACCATGATGATGTGCGCCGCCAGTGCGTGTACAGGCTGTTTTCAAAATATCGCGGCGAACATCAATTCCGAGCGATTAGTTTGGAAATTCTGCGCCATCAAAAGCAACAAGAACCAAAATTTGTAGAAGTGCGTTTGGTAACTTCCGATATTCTTATCCATTAAAGGTGTTGTTTAAAAGCAAAAAAGAGCATCGCGGAAAAAAGGAAACATGTACGCAAGAGCCCTCAATACATATTACGTAAATAAACAATTAAATTAACCAATAAGAAAAAACGACAACATTAAGATTTGTACGGAAAAACAAAGAAAAACGAATAACACTTGAAGATGAGCAATCACATGGCGGAACACATGGAAGGGCAGGAATAAATTAGCATGTGGCTATGCGCGTTCATAAAGTAGGCCCAGTATTTCGCACGTGCGCCACGTAGAATTTGAAAGGGGCTGTGCAGGGGGCTCTAATAAATTTGCGGTACGCCTGGGATATTGAAGCACGCCGCTTCACGAATAGTGTCCCGCAAGGATTTTTTAAATGCGCTTTGTAGAAGCTGAGTTAACTGTAGTTAAAATTTGAATTTCAGCGTCTTCACGCCTTTCCCTCTCCTCTCGTCACTTTTTGCACGCTGGAAGGTAGGCGCTCCTTCGCCGACCCCCCTCCGGGGCCGGAGATTTGTGACCTACCAGAGCGACGCGGCTTATTGGCCGCGGCCACGGTAGCTGCGTGACGTCTGAAAGAATCTAACCAATGGCCTCCTCTCACCATGTTCACGCAGATGCGGGGGACGGAAGAGGGCGCGAGCATGAAGAAGTAGCCGGGAAGGTCTCGTCAACTTCGACACGTGATTGTGGGTCGTCTGCTGCGTGTAGAAGAGCATTATTTGGCTCTGGTTTTCATAGCAACACAGTGCAGTGATTAAGTGAGTTAATGTGCTTTTTCGGAAGGCGTTTCAGAGTCCCTTTCAATCATCAGGCCAATGCCTAGTCTTTAGTAAAACTGAGCGCAATGTCCATTTAGCGACTACAGGCGCATTAAACAATTGAGTTTGATTCAGTATCTCCATTACGCAGACACCGGGCGGGCAATTTGAAGCGACCGATGCGCTGTGTTAATTAAAAAAATTTTTGGAATGAACCAAATGTATTTCTTTATAGAGGAAGCGCACACAGGCCGCATTCCAGATACTCGCGTGAGCCCAGAGCGCAAGAACGCATTGAAAGGCTAAGCGTTGCCTGACGAAACAGACGTGTTATTTGCCCAGAAATCAGGCGAGGCCAACAGCTTTAGGGCTGTGTCTGTCCGTTTCATAGATCAACAATACATTTTCTGATTAGAATCTCGGCTACACCATGTATAATTACACAAATAATTTATGCTGGGTTGCGCGAGCGCGCATCCGCCAATTCCTAATTTCGTGGGGGATATTCAAAAACAAAGTTTAGTGGTTAGTTCCCCCCCCCCTTTTTGGTAGCTTAGCATTAATCAAAGAATTGTATACATGTGAGATCGTTGGTCGTGCATGGGATCGTCGTCGTGATTCTGCAACAGCCCGCGGTAGTTCTGTGAAGGAATTTGCCAAAAGGCCTACCCACAGCCGAAGCTGTCGTCGCGTTGTCGTAACTATGGTAGCACACACTAAAAATGAGCGAACGGACAAAAACGGAACTATGCAGCAGCAGCGACATTACTATACAGTGAGCGAATGCGTTTGGAGTGCTTTCGAATACGTTTGGTAATGGTCGGGAAGCACCGCGCAACTGCGTAAACCGGAATGCTGTTTGTAGCGCTGAATTCTGTTCAACTCAAATATGATTTAAAACTCTTTTTATTACGAATATAATAACGAATGAATTGCATGTACTGTCACAGGTATAAATGAAATCGGTGGAAATGCGCAGCTACTACTCTAAACGAATGCTCATTTGCACTAGAGTAAAGATATTTTCATCCAATTGATCACAGAAGTTATCCGCGTTCACAAACTTGTTATGGCGAGCTCTATAGGATGGCGCTAACAATATCAGGTAATATTAGTAGAACTCAGTCCATCGCAGCTAGTTTTTTTATAAAGGCATAAAAAACATTGGAAGAGCATGAAACATCAAGGACCATTATAGCTAGTGTTCTGAAACGGCACGGAGAACTTCAGACCGCTGGTCCTGTGTAGCCAGCGTTCGAGTACAGCACTACCACCGTCGAGAGGACCGGGCACAACCTGGTCAAACATTGGACAAGTTGTGAGTCGCTTTAGCCTATGTTGGGAAAACGCCGGCAATGCTTTGTTAGGCGCTGTCTGCAAATTCTTTTTTTTTAAATATTAGACCGCTTTCTTATGGCGCCCGGCCAATGAGATCCACCGGCCTTCCTGCAGACCACCTTTTTGCCATCTCTACCTGGCATTGTTCGTGTCTGGAGCTTAATTCCTACCATTCGCAGTGCCCTCACTCACCCTAATTGACATCGGGACGGTGTTTTTCAACCGAGGGGTCTTACAATGAATAACGTGAAAGGCAACCAGAACTAAGTGTGTGGGCTTGGCTTGCGCTCTGTCCCATACGTTTTTTCCGGTTGATTCCCTAGGCGGTCTTTATGTTTGGTATGATCTCCGGCTTGTGCTCCTGGGCTTGACACAATACTGCCAAGTAACAATATCAAAAAGGTACACGGATATATACTAGGGCGCATTTCCAACAACGTTACCCAGGTTTAAAAGCGGACCTTGGTAAATATCGTTTTCTACTTTGACCTCACTTGGCAAAAAAGAGGAATCCTTCAGTCTATGCGACGTAATAATGGTGCTGGTCGGTTAACATAGTGACGCAGATAGTATCTGAGAGTTTGTTTTAAAAAACTGTCACGTAATGCAAACTCCTCCACCTTTGAACTAGTGTGCTATCTTACGACGCACTTGCTCTAATATGCGAAGGATTCCACTTGTACTATTTCTTGTGTTCTGTCGTTGTGCTCCAGTACGAGAATGCGCATTCTCAACTTTCTTGCGATGGTTTCCTGCCATTGCTAAGGCGCAATGTATCCTACGCTCGTACATCAAATAACAACCTATACACAAACCTCAGACAAGCAAGCTCTCAGAAACGGCAGCCTTTTGTATTTAGTCGCTTGGTGGGGTATCGCTCAATGACGCAGTGAGGAACACATATGTTAAAATTAATCTCTTCCCCGGTGCCGTTTGGAACAATTCTCGACAGAAAGAGTCGCGCTGAAAAAAGCGAAAGGTCACATTCCAGCAGGCAAGCGTTGTTCTCCCAGAGGGTCGCAAAGAAAAAAAAAACAAATATAATTTTTTTCAATCAAACAACACATTAGTCCAAAAACTTCCTTGAGGCAACGATTATTTTATATTTTTTCCATCTTCAGAACAAAACAAGACATGACACATGTACTAAATCTTCGGAGAAACGCTTCAAGAATCCGCCGCCGCTGTGGCTAAATGGTTATGGCAGTCGGCTCCTAATTCGAAAGACGCGGATTCCATTCCTTCCGCGGTAGTCGAATTTCGATGAAGGTTAAATTACAGGCCTGAGTACTGTGCGACGTCAGTGAACGTTAAAGAACCCCAAGTGGTCAAAATTTCCGGAGACCTTAACTACGGCGTCCCTCATAGCCTGATTTGCTTCAGGACGTTAAACCCTTTTAAACCTGAACCTTCTGGGAACAGCAGTGTAGTGCTGTGCTTGCAGTTTCTGCGTGCTTTTTGAACAGACAGTATACTGAGAAAAGGCGGGGGCTTCCTATCAAAGGGCTCATTGATATCCTCATAAAAATGTACAGCCACCAGGTTAGAGAGAAGGCTTGGTTCTATTGTGTGTGTTGACGAACGAAAAGAAATTGAATTTCGATTTCCTATGCTTATGACTAAGAGCCACACGCAGCTTTTCATTCGTGTAATTATAAATTATGCGCAGTTTTCCAAATAATTGTTTTAAATGATCCTTTATTCGGTTTCTCTTGGTGTACTTCGTTCTAAGCGCGAAACTAGGATCTATCTGAGCACTAAAAAACCTAAGCTTTTCATTACTGTTTTGAATATCCTTAATTTTAAGTGGCAAACAGCTGCACGTCCGAAGGGCACATCATTTTTGCAAATACAAACAGCAGTAAATAAACTCCATCTCCTTCATGAACTGCATTCTGAATAGTAAATGATGGAAAATGGGCCAGGATGTGGGTAACTCCTGCCGAACTGTATACGAATTTCATGACAGCCCTTGTGAATTTGACATAGCTGCTGGGCAGATTTATCTGTCTTGAATACACTGAGTTTGTTAGATTGCCCGAGTACCTTCTGTCACGCAAAAGAAGGGTGGGTTATGAAGGAATTTGTAGCGCCACCCCACGTGCCAGTGTGCAGAGGACGATGAAGTGGGAGTGCTTCTAGTGAACGTCCTTCTTTATGCCACTGCACCTCGGCCAATCGCCCCATGTGGCTATGTGCCATGTGTGCGTGGGTATGTGGCTCAGCAGCTGAGCTCTGCCACTTGGGAACGATCGGCTGAGTTTCAGGTGGCTGGTATTGGCCGTTTCCCTCTGCGTCATTGCGCTTCGCGTTTTGTGGGTTTAAGCAAGCGGTAAGGCAGTAATCCCGGGCTATGTCTACCCAGTCTCACGGCCAGGGGAAGTCCCTCTGATCGGCTTCTCTTTCCCCTGATCTCCTGCCTTTGGAAGCTTTTTAAAAATGCACAGCGGCGTCAGCAGTATCCCAGTTACGCTGGTGTCTAAGGATGGCGGCGCAATCAAGATGGCCAACCCCGGAGTGTCCGGACTGCTCTCCAGTCAGCCATCTCTCATTATGAGTCAATCTCAGGGATACGCCAGTTTGGACACGGCGGGATTCTGAACAGATTGCTAGACCTCGTCTATGTAACAGATTTACTAGAGGCCTAATCATTTACCTCGATTCGGGCAAGTTCCTTTATCCCATAACATTTGGCTTGCATGAAATGTATTGTTCGAGGCGTGGGCTCTTCCCTGTCTCCAGCAGAGACTCTCGAGCTTCTGTCTGCTGCAGGCGTTGTTGCTGTGCACCGCTGTAGCCGGGATGTAAACAACATGTGAGTGCCTACTGAATCTGTGATTGCCACCTTTGCCGGAATTTCCTGCCCCTCTGAAATCAAGACATGGCCTCTAATTTTTCAGGTAGACCCATTATCATCTAGGCCTCTGCAGTGCAACAATTGCTGGCGCTATGACCATAGCGCCGGCGGTTGCAAATCTAACTTGCGGTGTTGCAACTGTGGGGATGGTCATGCAGCGAGCACCTGCATTGAGCAGAACGAGAAGCGTGGCCTTTGCGGTGGAGCCCACTCTGCAAACTACTCAAATTGTCCCTCTGGAGCGAAGGAAATCCAAATCCTTGAGATAATTGACAGAAAACGCTGTTCCCGCCAAGACGCTATTGCATAGATGATAGAACGTTCTCACTGTTATGCAGGTGTGGCCGCTCTTCAAGGAGTCATGTTCGACTCGACGCTGTCCCAGGCAACTGCAGCTGCTGTGGAGGCTTAGATGTCTAAAATGGTAGAAAGGATTGTCGCAAGTGTATCGGAGTGCCTTAAAAATGTTCTAGCGATTAAGCTTACATGCCGTGCAGCCCGTTTTGGCCCCTCTCTCGACAGCCATTCCCTCTCCTCTTACCTGGTCCACAATTCCTGACGCATCTCAACCCCTGGAACGAACTACTGCCCCTTCCGCGGTACTTACCTCGGGCACATCGAGAGATGTTGGTATCATCCATGATTCCGAGATGATGGAGCCTGATGCGCGGATTCTGAAGCGCAGCGGGTCCCTCATGTCTCGTTTGAGGTCTTCTCCAAGTACCCAGCCCAAATCAGAGAAGAAGCAGCTTGGCACCATGCCCAAGGATACCAATTTGGAGCAGTTGTTGTTGCTAGGCTTTCGCAACCATAGCGTCGTTGCGAGTTCTACAGCGGAACTGCAGCTCTATCCTTTCATCATCCACAGATTTACTCTGTATTTCTACCCAGACTAATCGGGATGTCATAATTCTGCAAGAAACCTGGCTTTCAACCGACAAACATTTTCATTTTAAAAATTACTTTAATTTCGCCTAGATTGCTAGTCAAGAGGGGGGTTTTAAATAACTTGAGTCTCTTCAAAATTTTTCCACGGAGCTAAGGTATCTCTTCAATAAACGTCTCCTGACTGAGATTTTGGCATTAGACTTTGTGCTTCGTGAGTGCTCTCCATTTTCCATAGCAAATTCTTTTTTCTCCTATGTTGTAGAGGATGCTACACCTCTGGATATGTGGCTCGCTAACTGCAAAAACCCAGCTCTTGTGGCTGCCGGCGTCAATTCTCACCATGTGTCGTGCGGCTCCAGTACTAATCTATGCGGTAAGCGCCTTTGGGACTCGGTTTCTGATCACAGCCTTATGTGCTTAAATTCAGGATCGGAAAATTACCTTCGCGCACAGAATCAATCTGTTTTAGATCTCACGTTCAGTAGTCCTGGCATTAGCGTAACGAATTGGTCGACTGTTGATTGCGGCACCTCAAGTGAACATATACCTATTCATTTTGATATCCTATGTCATGTAACTCCTGCGTTTTCTCAGTTGTGGTCACATGTAAATTATGACAGATTTCAGACGGCGTTGCGCTCTGCCCTTGCGGCAGTGTCAAACATCGCCAAGACCCACCACTCAACAAGCATATGTCTGGCTATAGGAAAATGCCGTAAAAAGTCGAAGATTCTGGTGCGGCCAACAAAAGGGAATTCTACCTAGTGAAATGCGGACTGTACAAGAGATTACAGGAGGAGGAAGGCAGTATGGAAAAAGCTTCTTCATAGCCAATGCCCAAATAAATGGAGTGATAATAAATTTATTGCACCCATCCTTAAACGCGCATTTTCTTGGGCGCACTATGACTCACAACATTTTGATTATCTTTCAAAGTAGGGCACCCGACGTTCACTATTCGGCTTTCTACGATGTAGAAAAGAACTCATGTCATCTCGTAATTTACAATAATTAGTTATGTCAGATAAAGAAGCTATCCAGGTGTTTGAATTAATTGCCCCAGGCCTGCAGAAGTGGTTCTCGTCTCGACTACCTTTGCGACCAATGTTTGCGCCAGGGGTGCCAAATGGTAATGCCTCACAAGTTAATCTATCGGAGCTTTAACAAGTTGTACAGAAATTGCCGGCTGCTGCTCCTGGCCCTGATGGTGTCACTTCAAAGACGCCCAAGATTCTCTTTGAAGAGTCTCCCGACTTCTTATTGCACCTAATAAACTACTCTATCAAACATGCTTGGATACCTCCCGAGTCGGAGCTGGTCAAGGTGATCTCTTTACTTAAATATCAGGTTGGAGGCTATGAATTGGATAATGTTAGGCTAATTTCTTTAGCATCAAACATGGTAAAATAATAGAAAGGGTGTTACGAATTCAGGTGTCAGCCTTTGTGGACCGCAGAACTATACTCAGGCCGCGTCAACTCGGACTCCGGCCACGGTTTTCGATATGGAATGCACATGCTGTTCTTAAGAGCATAATTCTCCTCCTTGCTCGTCGTCAACGTCTGTACGCGGCTTTGGTTACGTTAGACGTCGCCAAAGCTTACGACAGTGTAGAACAGTCCATCCTAATACATAGGCTTTATTCTCTTCAGTTTCCAGATTATATATATGCTTGGATATCTGCACTTCTTTATAACAAGGAATTCTTTTGCGTCCATAATGGTGTTCATTCAGAGAGGTACAAACAAACCAGAGGTTTACCGCAAGAAGCTGTTCTTTCTCCTATTCTCTTTAATATTGTGTTGAGCTCAATACCTTTCCATCCCCATGTACGCACTTAAGTCTATGCGGACGGCATTGCGTTTTTTGCGGCTGCGCTGGATATACAACCCCTGTATGGTCTGTTGCAGTCATATTTGGGTACACTTGAGCACGAAGTTAAACGTTAGCAAGTGCGCCATCCTTGTTTTCCCTCTACAGAATCCTTTAGTTGTCTGTCTCACTTGCCATTTACAACCAATACCGCAGGTTCAATCCGTAAAAAATCTACTAGTCATTTATGACGACAAACTCACCTGGCGACCCCACATTGACCATGTCGCACTGAAAGGGGTTTGTGCCGTGGGCATGTTACGAAGATTATGTAGTCACCTGTACGGCATGCGCAGCCATGCGCTATTAATGATTTACACAATGTACGTCAGGCAATTTTACAATTCGGATCTGTGTTGTTTTCAGGCTCGGCTACATAAAAACTTCGTTCTCTCGTTCTTTTGGAGAGGGAAGCACTTCGGATGTGCCTCAGCCTCCCAAAATTTGTGGCTACCAACGTGCTGTACAATGGAGCCCGCATTCCTCCTCTCTTATCTTGACTTCAATTTTAAATGTGCAGATTACCTCAGCATCTATGAATCTCATTTCCACCGTTCGCAAAGCATTTTATGTTGACAGACGACTTCCTTTTTTGTTGACCTCTGGTCTCGTTCCCTTACCCCACAGGTAGTGTTTGTGCAAAGATTACTTCAGCCTTTAGATGTGAAAATTTATAACATCCTTCCTGCGCTATGCAGCGGGCCCGCTGTCCGCAATGTTTTCGACGAAATTTTCCCCCCAAATTCAAAACTTTTCCCACCCTGTATTCTAAGTGGTCTACTAGACGCTCATCTAAGGAGCCTACCTACAAATATTGCAATAGGAACCAGCGCATCGCAGTTCAACAAAAAGGCAGGTGTGGGAATTTTCTGTTCGCATTTATACTGGTCCTTTTCACTGCGCCTTCCAGATTTCACCTCTACTTTTCAAGCAGAGTTTCTGGTTGTAATACTTGCTCTACGCAAGCTATACCCCTCTATTACCACACTGGCAGTAATTACCGATTCTTTATCTGTGTGTTCGGCCCTAGCCGCGCATGTTGACGGTCCCATTTTAAACACATTCCTATCCCTGCTTCCTCCGCATTTGAGCCTTGTGCATTTAGTATGGGTTCCCGGTCACAGCAGTGCGACAGTAAATGAGATTGCTGATAATCTTGCAAAGGCTTCTCTAAGCGGTTCCGAGTTGCGTGTCATCCGGGCTTCAGCATCTAGTTTTCGGCGACGAGCGTTTTTAAGCACGCAAGTCTCAACACTTAACATTAGCGGATTATCAGCACCTCAGATATTCTTGGAAAAGGAAAGTTTGTCGATCTCGACAGCTTGAAGTATCTCTGACGAGGCTGCGCTGCCGTATCCCTCCTCTAAATTTCTATCTACCCAGGTCGGATTTGGCGCTCTCGCCCCTTTGTGCATTTTTCCGTGAGCCTGAACCTATTGAGCACTTTTGGTTCTATTGTCGCCGATTCACCTCTTTGAGAAGTAGGTTGCTGGAGGAGCCCTTGCCTCATCTTGGCCTTAGTTTGGAAAGCCCGCTCTTGCTATCATATGTTGCCACCACGTTGGGGCTCAGCCACAGATCTGTTTGTACCGCTGTTCTAAATTTCCTGCTAGAATCTCATCGTCTACCTTGCTAAGTGTTACAACATTTTATTTTCTATTAATTATTACATTTTGACTCACTGATTTTTTTAATCCCGCTCTTTATTATTATTATTATTATTATTATTATTATTATTATTATTATTAAATAAAAACTCATCAATTTTCTGTTCATGAGGTAGAATCCAACCGGTGTGGCGTTCCCGCATGCTTTTATTTTTTAATATCTGAGTCCAGGTGAATAGCCACCCGATTCTTGACCGATCCCCTAGTGTGGGCATGTGCTATCTTTTGACAGTCTAAGAACAACAACAACCGGGTAGAGCTGACGCTTCCGCCAGTTGGCCGCCGCTTTCTTCGCCAAGCGTCCTCGGGCCTCCATTAATAAGTGTGGATCACCTTCCACGTCTGATTACACCGGACTACAGCTTAGACGCATAAAACCCCGCAACCATCGGCTCTACGCTCCTGCCTATACCCTGTTCTATACCTCCCCTTGGCCTTGCCGCTGCACGTCCGCTTTTAGCGCCCGGCCTTCGGTACCTTCGTCTCGCCGCCATGCACGCGCCTCCCATCGTATCTGATGAGCTCATTCAGCCTTATCAGCGCTCCTTAATTGCTTTCTCGGCTGTTAGGCCTGCCTACGTTCTATACCAGGGGCCCCGTTTTATGGCTGACGCTGTTGGACTCGCACTTTCACGTTAGCCGCGTGCCCAGCCAGCTTCACCGCTATCAACACGCCAGCCGTGAACTCCCTCCCAGTCTTGCGGCAAAACTCTAGTTGCCGCTTGCCGGCCCACACATTTACGCCGACTTCAAGAAGGCCCTGACCGCATACTTTGACTTGCAGCTCCCGCCGCCTTCCCGCGCTTCTGTTACGACTCAGAAGCTGCGGCGCCCCTGGACTCACAAGCTCTGACCGCATTCCCGAGCCGAGCTGTTTCGGCTTTCCCTCCACCAAATCCTACATCGGAGCCCCTCCCCACACCAGTCCGCCCACCGTCGTCACAAACCAATGAGCCTTCGCCCATGGTTCGGCAAGTGCAACGCGTGCAAGCATCGGTATCTTGCCAACAGGCTCAGCCGACGGCCTCCTCCTGGATCGCTATTTGTCGCCGGTTTGCTCCACCAGCTGCTTCAAGCGCCTCCTCTACTAGTGCCTCCGGGGACGGCCCACGTCCAGTATACAACCTCGTAGTCTCCACCTCTACCGTCTCACCCCACCCTAGTGGCTCAACCTCTGAGACTCACCCGCTTATGTGAGACTTCTACGGTCTCCTGTCTCCTAACGTCTCCTGCCTTTAAACGTAGCTGCGAAGTCGAATCCTTACCACAAGGCGAGGATCGCACAGCGCCTGGCCTGCCAGCTCAAGAGGCTTGTTGCACCGTGCAGTCGTCTCCCCAGCAACGCCAAAGGCTCAACTCAAGTGTTCTATCATCTGCACTCTGCAGCACGCGCTGTCCCAGCCCGCACCCACCTACTGTGTCGCCATGGTGTTTGCGTGCGGTGCCAGACCGCAGCCTACACCTTTCACCACCACAACTTACTAAGGACCCCTATCATTCCCAGCCATTTCCATGTCGTACACATTTGTCTACCTCAAAGCCTTCCACTGCTGTGACGCACAGCGTTTAAGTCGCGGCGCCGCTGCACCCAGCGCAGGGTGGATGCCGGCGGCAAGCCAGACCTGCACCGTCTAACCAGACTATGTCTGCCAGGCTTTCCATGCCGTGTTGCCAGACATAATACAGCCCACGCCGGCGACTGCCACCTACGACATCTTCCGGCCTTGAGCCCACCCCCACAACTTCTGCATTGCCGCTTCCCAGTAAAGCGGCACCCAGAGGACGACCTCTGCGTTTTACTCAAGCGCGATCTCCTGAACTTCGATTTTGATTTTTTCTCATTAGACATCGGACTACGACCTGAACACAAACGTACTGTACATAACAGTAAGTAGTACTAGTGCCCCCATCACTCTCGACCTCTCCTCCTACCCTCCTTCTCATTTGTTTAATCTATAGTGTATACCTTGTACCTGTCGAGCGCTCTCTGCGTTTGGAATATCTTAAATCGATATATCTGCCTTTAAGAGGGCTCTCCAGCCATCGAGCTATTTCTATCGCCTTAAAACAGCACACCACAAGGGAGAGTATATTGATTCGTTTATTCTGGTTAAGCATAATGTGGTAAAATCTTCAAAGGCACGACAAAGTCAATATAGTAAGGAAATCAAAACAAGGCTATAAGCACGCTGGCGGGACGCCGTGCTAACAAAGAATGCCCTTTATACAATACTCAGATGATAATGCCGGGATTTTCGAAGCGGTTCAAAAAAAGAACCCCGTAGCTGAACATAATCCGATAAAGGGGCTGCGGCAGTGCAGCGAGCCATGCTTGGAAGAGCTGA
This sequence comes from Amblyomma americanum, assembly GCF_052857255.1. NCBI lineage: Eukaryota > Metazoa > Arthropoda > Arachnida > Ixodida > Ixodidae > Amblyomma > Amblyomma americanum. Next base: position 169,590,339 of record NC_135501.1, on the reverse strand, counting down.
GGTTTTCGTTAGAATGGTGACTGCCAGTCCACCATCATTAAATGGCCCCGAAGAACTCTCGTCTGCCAGGCATTGTTCAGGAACAGTTCTCTGGCTTGACCAGCAGCATGACCCCACTGACAGAGCACCAACGCAAAAACTCCAACTTTGAATCACTTTCTTACATCATCTCTCGCATGTCTACTGGGATGCCACGCATGCTTTCGTCAGCCTTCGAGCCTTTCGGCCATGCGGAGTGGCGCTGCGCGTTGGCGCACCAATTCGCTTCGACACGTAGATGAAGTGTAATGAACACGACCGAATACAGCGAAAGGGCTAATCTTGGCTGCCGTATGTTGTCACCTCCCGCTGTTCAATTTTCCCCTCCATTCACATCCTGTAAAAGCAGATAACTCAAATAGCCAATCTGATCAGACCCGTGGCCAGCCGCGACTGCAGCCTGTAGAAGCATGGTAATCTATCCAAGGTGGACCCACTGGAGGTCAGCCAAACTGTGTACTACCTCTTCTAACACCTTCTCACGCTCAAGTGTACAGAAAAAGCCCGCAGAGTCCTACTAAACACAGTAGAGAGGGCCATGCTCATTCCCTTGTACGCCGTCACGGAAGTCTCCTCCAGATAGAGGTACAAGTCTATTGAAGACCTTCTAGAGGTCTATCGGTCAGGCTAGTACAAGTAGCAACATAGCTGAAACGACGGCCACAGACTCCTCTGACAGCTAGCATACGCAGTCTCAGAGTAGATGACAGACACTGCTTTCTGACTGGTTTGCAGTCGTATAATCGAACATCAATGACTTCAGAACCTATCGCGCAACATGAATACCGAACTGCATAAGGAAAGAAAACTAATTCACGCTGAAAGATTCACCCACGTGTCCTGAAAGAGAGAGAGAACAACTTTACTCTTTTCAAGGTCGGGTGTGACCTCCCAAGGAAAGGGGGTGACAACTCCTCGATTAGCAAGTCGCGGGCGTATTGCGCAGTAACATGATTCGTTCCCCTGAGGACGTCATCGCACACGGGATAGCGGTGGCTTGGCTCATGAGAGACCATTGACAAGAGGAATGAATCGGCCTGGCCGTAGCCATCACTATGGCACCTAACACATCATGACCACCATCTGCACCGATTCTAAAGCCGCACATGCACACTGTCTCAGCATCAAGTGGGCGCAGCCCGCATATTGGAACATTCACCCGCCCCGCAACACCTCACAACTGTCATTTGTAGGCCTGTGCACAAGGGTATCCTCAGTAATGTACTCGTTCATGCGTACAGTTGAAAAATTCTTTTTCCGAGCACCAACGAAACCCTCTCCAAACCCACATACCAGCGATGACATCGTTGTATCGGAATATCGCGCGGTCACTACTTAAGACCGCGTGTAGGCGCCCACCCCACCACTTTCTCGACACGCGCAAGCACGCATTCTGAGGGCAGCTCCAGACCAACTGCTTACTGTCGCCCGTAGTAGCGAGCCGAATCCATGCTACCTCACAACACACTCACTGTAACATATGTCAGACCTCAGAGACCAACCTTTTCCATTACCTTTGGGCCTGCGCGCGACCATGGGCCGTCGGTCAATACCTCAGCCCATGCCGCTCCTGACAGGACGCTTTGCTTGCAGTCGGCCCGATAGATCAGCGAAGACAGGTCACCCTGGCAATGTGTGACTGATGGATGATATTTCTCCGGAAATATTAAGAGCCTTCCACAGGTACAAAATCAGCATGTTTTCTAAGCAGGGGAATTTCATGCTGCTCCTCCTAAGACATTAAAAATCTGCCTGTTTCTGGATTGTCTCAGTAGTAAGTTCTGGTGCGCACGTGATTCTAATCATGATTCCTACTTACGTCACAAGAATAGCCGGTCGACATGCACGCGAGAGTGAACAATGGAATACCGCGCACTCTGAGCAACATCTGCCAAATAACATTCCAGACAGGCATGAGGCAATGCTGGATCACATTACCCAATACGATGAAACCATGGTGTCGGTTTACCCGTATGCTTCGCTAAGTTTCACTCTATACACAACAAGTCAAACGAAAGAGTACCCTTCTAAGAGTCCACGTTTTAGTGCTGGAAATCGCAGTATATTACTTTATATCGAAGTGGGAATCAATACGCTCACTACATGCATATTACAGGTTATCATTAGCGGGTGTGAACGGCCAGCTATACAAGACTTGTGCTAGTTAACGTCAATTTAATTTTGTACATTTAATTATTAAATTCGGTATATGCTTCAAATGGTTCATTTTATTAGAGCAAAAAACATTACTACCACAAGTTAGATCACCTTACTCCAAAACCTAACGTCATATGAAGGACTAAATGTTTCTTCCTCCACCTCTCGCTTTTTGTTCCTGGTAATGAGACTAGCTCTCTTTTATTGATCCGCTCTCTCACACACCACAAAGATCCTTGCTTGGATTACTCTTCCTAAATTATATTAACCGGCCTTTTTATACTGTGTCTACAATTTAGCGTTTTGTAGGTAACCGTGCAATATTTCCGAAAATGAAAAACGGGAACCACGCTAGTACTGCCCAACCCGATCTCACTATTCATTTTCAGGAGCTTCGGCAACATTTGTATATTTGCTATGAATACTGCGAAGTCTTAATATACAATGTGCAATGAGCAAAAATGTGTTCTCTATAACATAGCTCTGAAGTAAGCAAAATCATCTGCAGGAACCATTTCCACCCAGGTATTAGAAATGAAATAAAAAATATTTTTTTAAATTAAACGCTTTGCTGCGCCTTAGTCAGTGCTCACGTTCTATTGTTTGTTTTGCAATAATGAATGCTTAATTTCTAACAATGTGCTAATTCGTTTTTATGGGTATTCATAAGGCATAGCTAAGTATAGGCAGGATAATAAAACGCGCGGTTTTTGCGCATCGCATCCATCGATATACTGCCACCACGAATTGGGCTGAACACGGGTTCTCTGGCACAATAGCAGAAAGCACTAACCACGGACCCAATGTGGAGGCCAATTAGGCATGTGAGAACAAGATGAAGACGACTCGGCACTGCGGCGCTTCGTCGTCATCGCTGGTGGCTCGAGCGCGAGTCTCGGGCTGAAGCTACTGCCTCCGGATGGCTGTCCTGTCCTGCTGCGACCTGACTACTGCCTGCGTTGGTAGCCGTGGCACACCAATAAATCCACTCTTCACTTCGTGGAAGTGCCGCGATCTTCGCCTCTGACGCCGCCCTGGAACTCTGCAGTGGCATGGTCTTTGTTCCCATGGCAAAGACGTATCAGTAGCCCCCCCCCCCCCCCCGCCCCGCTTCTGCTTGTCATCTGTTCTGGCGCCTTAAGTCGACGGGGCCCTACTGTCTTAAGTGGACGCTGCGACGAAGACATCGAGGAATGGTTGTCAGCCTATGAGCGGGTGAGCCGGCACAAGTGGGATGATGCTGTCAAGCTTAACAACGTAATATTCTATTTTACTGACGCTGCTAATCTGCGGTTTCGGAACCCGGAGTCTGCTATCGCCACATGGCCTGGTCAAATGTCTTTAGGGGAAGTGCTCAAGGTGGAGAAAATTTGTAATAAGGGAGTAATAAGTCAATGGCATCACCAAAGTGCAGCCATACGGCCACAAAGGAAAGCTATACAGCTTTCTCAAAAACTTCGCAGTTAAAGAAAATTTCTTCCTCGTCTGGGGTTCGAACACGGGACCACCGCTACACCGGAGCAGTCACTCTACCAACTTTGCAGTCGCTCTTCGGGTTCGAACCCGGAACCAGGACGAATTTTTTTAAACCGCGAAGTTTCCGAGGAAGTTTATAGCTTTCCTTTGTAGCCGTATGGCTACTTTCAGGTGGATAACAATGAGTAATGACTCCCTTATTACAGATTTACTCCACCTTGGGGGCTTCCCCTAAAAACATTTTAACAACGCTGTTCCCACTTCGAGTTATCGATAAATTCGCACTCGCCCTACCATAAGCTTGCCGTCCCGGTTAGCTCAGTTGGCACAGGTACTGCTCCGGTGACGCGGTGGTCCCGGGTTCGAACCCTGGATCAGGACGAATTTTTATTTAACAGCGAAATTTCCGAGAAAGTTGTATAGCTTTCCTTTGTAGCCATATGACTGCGCTTGGGTGAATGGCAATGAATAATTACTCCCTTATCACCACATGGGCTGCCTTCAAGACCACCTTTGCTGAAGTATCCAACCCTGTTGCCGTGCGCAAGCTTAGTGCTGGGCATTGTCTACGCTCGGCAGGAGAAAGTTTCACAAGTGATTTTGAGGGCGGTGTGGACTGAGGGAAACGCATTAACCCGACTATGGCGGAGAAAATATAGGTTAAGCACATCTTGAGGGGCAGCGATCAGGGCGCCTTCATCGTGCTCATTGCAAAGAGTCTGTCTATCATCTGAATCGCAGTAGGAGTAGGCGGTACGAGTTTCGACAGGATATCGGAAAGCTATCCCAGGAGAACAAAGATCTGGTTAAGAAACGTCAAAGCATGAGGACGCCTAATCCCACAGACAGAATGAAGTAGGAGAGCTATCGAAGTTAATAAGTGCAAAGTAGCCGACATGGGGGAAGTTCAATATGGAGAGAATCGAGCATGCTCTAAATAATGGAGATTGCCTTAAAGAGCTGAAGAGGAAGCTAGGCTTAGGTAAAAACCAGATATATGCGCTAAGAGACGAGGAGGACAATGTCATTAGCAATATGATAACATAGTTAATGTAGCCGAAGAGCTGTACACAAATCTATACAGTACCCATTGTAATCATAAACTTAATGATATAGACAGTAGCGCACAGCAAAGCGTCATCCCGCCAGTATCGAAAGAGGAAGTAAAGAAAGTCAGATAACAGCAGATCTGTTGAAGGACGGAGGAGAGATTGTGCTAAAAATACTAGCCACCCTGTATACGCATTGCCTTCTGGCCTCGACAGTACCAGAAGCTTGGAAGAACGCAAACGTAATCTTAATTCATAAGAAAGGAGACGCCATGGACTTCAAAAATTACAGGCCGATCAGCTTACTGTCCGTTGCCTACAAGGTATTTACTAAGATAATCGCTAATAGAGTCAGGGCAACCTTAGACTTCAATCAACCAAATGATCAGGCAGGCTTTCGTAAAGAATATTCCACAATAGATCATATTCACGCTATCGACCAGGTGATAGAGAAATGCTCATAATATAACCCACCGCTATATATAGCCTTCGTTGCTAATGAGAAAGCATTTGACTGAGTAGAAAACTCAGCAGTCATACAGGCATTGCGGAATAAGGGTGTAGATTTACCTATGTGAAACTACTGAAAGACACATAGAGAAACTGCAGAGCTACCATAGTACTCCATAAAGTCAACAATAAAATTCCTATAAGGAAGGGCATCAGGCAAGGAGACATGATCTCGTCAATGCTATTCACCGCCTGTTTACAGGAGGTATTCCGAGGCCTGAATTGGGAACAGTTGGGGATTAGAGTTAAAGGGACACTGAGGAGATATTGAAGTTGGCTTGTATCGATAGAATAGCAGCTCCTGATCACAAAAACGCCACTCTTACTGAAAACAAAGCTCTTGTAATGTAGAAAATAGCAAGAACCAAAATACAGGTGTCGCCGCCACAGGCCAATCTCGCAAGTACAAGCGTGATGACTTCCTAGGACAAGAGGCGCCACCTTGGAGGAATTTTCCTTACTTCATGGAAGCCACGAATCTCTGAGGCTGGCAAAGGAAGGTTGCGCGCCGCACCGCTAGCCGTCAGAAATCACGTAGTCTGCGTTTACGTCACGTATCACGTCACTCCGTTCTGTGACGTCATAAGAGTTCTCCGTGTCGTCATAACAGTTCTCGAGTTTGAATCAGAGCGACGGGAAAAACTTTCTCAACTTAGAATCCACATTTCTTTGAAATAAATGCATCCTTCGCGCCCGGACAAGCAGCAACAAAGCCATGAAATGCCGAACTATCAGATTTTGCTAATAAAAAAAAATGATAGAGTTCTCCTCAGTGTCCCTTTAATGAAGAATACCTAAATAATCTGCGATTCGCTTATGACATTGCCTTTCCGAGTCACTCAAAAGATGAAATGTGAATCATGATCAATGAGTTACACAGAGAGAGCAGACCGGTAGCTAAGAAGAGAACAGCGAGTCATGCAAAGAAAAATGAAAGGTGTAACGTTAAGAGACCGGAAGCGGACAGAGTGGTTGACGGGACAAACGCGGGTTAATGACATCCCAGTCGAAATCAAGAGAAAGAAATGGGCTTGGGCAGGGCATGTAATGCGAAGGCAAGATAACCGCTGGTCCTTGAGGGTAACGGAGTGGATTCTAAGAGAAGACAATCCGTAGCAGGGAGCGGATGATATTAGGAAGTTCCCAGGGATAGGGTGAGCGCAGCAGCAAAGAACAGGGTAGATTGGAGCGACATGGGAGAAGCCTTTGCCCTGCAGTGGGGGTAATCAGGCCGATGATGATGATGATGATGATGATCATCGCGAACGTCTAAGAACTGTGCGAGAGCTTCGACAAACTATTCAAGCAGCCCAATTTGGCTCGCAATCTGGCTGACGCCTCGCTCGCAGGACTGACCCCGGACATCGACCCTTCTTGCTTCTCCGTCGAAATCAAGCAGTTTTTACGCGAAGAGGCCGTCCACCGGCTGGCTGTGCTGCCCTGCCCACCGAAACCACCATGATTCCTTGCGCCGCATCGCAGGCATGAATTATAGCAACAGGTCCCGGACGCTCTGCCTTCCGGCCATCCTCGAGCTCCTGTCGCGGCCTCGGTGCCGTTCGCTGACGGCGCCTTCACTCCACGTGCCCCTACCGCTGCGCCGCGAAGTTAACGCGATGCCTTCGCGCCGCACCCCATTCTTGCGGCGCTTCGTGCCGAAACAGTGCAACGCCCAACCACTTTCCCGGCATATGCACATCCTTCGCACATGAGGCACTCGCCACGCAATTTCGTTAAACCTGCGCCGCCGCGTGCAGCCCCATGGCCCACATCGGACAACCGCCTCGTGGTCTTACCCGTGCAGAAGAGGTTGCGCTTCGGAGGATCCGGGTCCGGGAGTTCCTAACACCAGCCGTGATACGAAAGTGGCCGCAATTTCAAGGTTTATATCGCCGCCTCGGGTGTCCAGTCTGCAAGAACAGAGATACTGCATGACGCCTACATTCACCACCTGCTGGGTGTTTTCCCGGCACTGAAGCCAACGAGAATTTGGCTACTGGCGGCAGCGTGTCTCTCTGCGAACAACGCTGATTCATATACCGTTTGGACGCAGGGACAACATGATCGTTCGCTCCTCAACTACATTATATCAGCGAACTTTTTGCATTTATTTAAGCATCCTCGGCATCCATCATTACATACCCTTTTATGCCCTGCGGGAATAAACATCGCTGTAAAAAAAAACCGCCAGATATGCTTTGCTTGAAGCATACCCGGACACGTAACAGGCCTTTGGGACGCCGCACGCCACTGTGCTCCTCTGCACCACCTGCGATGTCATAATCGGCACCTCAGTTCCGAGTTCCTCCATGCCGCCGCCAGGCTCATAAGGCGTTACCCTCCCGTCGCTTACCTTTCCCCAGTCGCCGTTCCATTCGCTCATGCGCCGCCGACCTCCCTCTGCGGAGCTGGAAAACTAATTGCCGCAGTTTTCGTGGCACGAACTATGTATTTGCACGAACGTCAAGTCCTCTTTTCACCGCGAACGTTATATGCCTCTATCGTTTAAGGTGTCTCGACGCCTGCCCTCATAGTGGCACCTCTGCCGCCGTATCTGTTATTTGTCTAAAACTCTGTCGGTCTCTTCGCAAGCTCACGGCGCCTCTTTCCGGCTTGTCGCTGCGTACTGCCAACGCATAGCCCCTCTACCAGACAGCTGTCTCATAATTGCCACCACTAAATATCATTTTCAATTCATCGTCTTCGCCACTTGTTCTCATGAAGTCATTCTCGGCTGGGATTCTCTGTCCCAGCATCATGCCCTGATTGACTGCATCCGTTTTCAGGTCGCACTCTCCGTGCCGTGTGTTCTGCCATCCGCTACCGTGCTTGACGAGACGAGCCTGGCCTGGCAAAGGTTTGGTCCAAGACCTTTTTCCTAAGCATCTCACCCCAAAAGAGCCTAGCACCAGGCTGGGGGAAATCTTGTTACCATTACATAACCAGTGAGTTCCCGGCGGCACTGGAGATTGAACCCAGAACTTCCCGGTTTCCAGGAGGATGGTCAGTCACAAGACCAAGCTTCTCGTCGCTCAGGACACCACTGTCCCACCCGTCAGCGCTGTTCTCGTCCTCTCTCTGCCACTTCGCCGCTGACGCTAGTTTTTGTTTTGCCTTCTGATGTTGTTGCTTGCCGCCACCACGTATCGCTGCCCTTCGCCCTGCTTGACCAGCTCAATGGTATCAGCACGCTTCTGGCGGTCAACACTCTCTCGTCTCCCGTCACCTTGCTTCGTGGGGAGTGCATTGGTCGTATTGAGCCTGTAGATTTACTATTCGACCTTGACGCTGTCGCACATATGCTTGCTTGCTAAGTTGATGTCTTGAACTCCTACTCATATGGATTCCGAGCCGCTTCAGCGCGATATCTTCAACCGATCTGTGGACAGCACCCCTAGCCGTGCCGCAGCGAGCAGATTCTTGATCTGCTGAACCATTTGCTCTCCTCGTTCGACACTCCGTCAGCTTCCTTGGGCCGGACGACGACCGTCTCACGCCATATAATGCCCGTACTGTAGGTCACCTATAGAGCGCTGTGTCATCGCCAAACAAGTCGACGACATCCTTCATCGCGGTGTTGTTCAGGAGTCTAGCAGTCCGTGGTCGTCCCCTGTTGTCTTTGTGAAGAAGTAGGACAAGTACATTCGCTTCTGGTGCACTACCACCGTCTCAAGAAAATTACGCGTTGGGACGTGTATCCGTTCCTGCGCAACGACGATGCATTACACTGTTTGCAAGGCGTAGAAATCTTTTCCTCTCTTGATATACACTCCGGTATTGGCAGGTTTCCATAGCCGCGGCTGATCGCGTGAAGGTCGCCTTCGTCACCCCAGACGGCCTGCACGAACTCAGCATTACGCCATTCAGCCTCTGCAATGCCCCAGGAACGTTCAAAAGGATAGAGAACGTGCTGCGTGGCCTCAAATGAAATATCTGCCCGTTATGAGGACGACATCGTCGTCCTATCTCCTAATTTTTCCTCCTCGACCTGCCTTACCCGCACCGGTCTCCAATTCAGCACCAAAAAACGTCACTTCGGTGCGCGCAAGCTCACTATCATCGACCACGTCGTGTGCAGAGCTGACATTCTAGAGGATCCTGGCAATCTGCTAGCTGTTGCTTATTTCCCGAAACCGACTTCTCTGAAAGAACTGCACAGCTTCTTGGCCCTCTGCTCCTACTTTCGTCGTTTTGTCCGGAATTTTGGTGCAATCATAGCTCCCTTACACAGCTGTTGAATGGCCCCACTAACCCCTCCTCTCGGTCACCGGTGAAGACGCCTTCACGACACTCCGCCATGTTTTGACTTACCGCGCATGCTTCGTCACTACGATCCAGATGCCCCCATGGGTGCTCCCTCGGAGAGCGCAAGCCCGGCTTTTCCGAATACGTGGTCGCCTATGCTAACCGCCGTCTGAAGAAAGCGCAGTCGAACCACTCCGTTACTGAAAAAGAGTTTTTGGCAATTATCTGGCCGATAACAGAGATCCGCCTTTACTTGTGTGGCCACACCTTCGACGTCGTTACAGATCACCGTGCCCTTTACTGGCTCTCTTCTATCAAGGATTTCTCGGGATAATTCGGCCGTTGGGTTTGGAGGCTTCGAGATTGTGACATCCGTGTCGTGTACCGCTCGGGCCGCAAGCATTTTGACGCCAACTCTCTCTCTCGGTCGCTTGTGGCATCGCCTACATTTGTGGCTCTCCCGCTCGAACTTCTACAGCAACTTAAGCCCCTGACTCGCGCTCTAGCAACCAGGGTTGACGACGACGAAGTGCGGCAGTGCTGAGTCGTCCACAACTGTTTCTTAAAGATAATATACTTCAGGCATAAAAATGTTGCGTAAAAATGTATAGGAATGAGGTCTCGGCAGAAATTGAGTATTGAAGCATCTGGGAGGATTGGAAATTTTTCTGTCCAATCTCTGCGTGCTCGAGAATAAAGCAGAAAATTTCAATATCTTGCCCCTATCAGGTAATAATTCGGGCCTAATAATAACAACTCAAGGTCCGACCGTTCATTTTTGTTTCTAATGATTCTTTCACTTTTTTGTTCATTGTTTTTTTTACTGAATACAAGCAACACCCATCTCTAAAAATTGAACGATATAAATTTGCCGCTTCAGAAAATTTGCTAACTGCCGTCGACAAGGTTTGCTGGTAAAAACAACACGAAGACGAAACCAGAACCTATCATTCAGTCGAGCTCATATCAACGTAATCGAAGCCGCATCGCGAGACCTAATCATGAAGTACTTCATTGATCTGCTTTTGCGTCAGTCGGAACATGAAGAGCAATTGTTGTTTAATGAAGGCCTTAACGCAATTACCAGAATAGCGAGCTTTTCACACTTGGTTTGGAATCCCTCAGGTGTTCTTTTAAACAGGAGATTTCACGTACAATGATTGAGAGCGCGAAACTAGCTAACTGTTTTCGTGAAAAAAGTATGATCTGTCTCCTTCATTTTATATAGTTTCAAATACTTTTGTGAAGTGCTAGGAAGCTTGATTGTTGTATGGCGTGCAAAAATTTCCATTTTTATGTCTGGCTATACTTATATTCCAAATACACCTAAAACAGTACTAGGTTTAAAATTCTATTGACTTAAAACAATAATTTAAAGAACTCTGACAATTATGCACATTATAGAAATTAAACTTGCTTTCCATTACTTACATTGTTGAGCACACATACTTTGCTTATCAACAAGTGCGGCAGCATATGTCACGTGATTTCATCAAAACTCTTTTAGAACTACCCAACTGGGAAATAGCTTGCTCTCCAGTATCTATAGCAAACGTATAAATGCTCAAAAACAATTACAATGAGAGAAGACATTTTGTGTGCAGTACATATCGTTAAGTGGCAGCCAGCTGAAGAATGAGGCGCGTCGAACGATGGGCAAGAGATGATTTAATTAATGGCAGCTGGCCTAGCGCAAGCGCTCGTCACGCGCCACTGCAAGCTTTGGCGTCTTCGTCACATTACCTGGGGCCACCGAGCGATCGCCCCGATCGTGAATGAAAGACACTGAAGAAGATGCGCACAAAATGGTGATGGACTTGAGATGACTGTACAACAGAGATGGCAAGGTGGTGTAGTGTTGGCTGTCACAATGAAAGAGATGAGTAAATAAGCCCTGGTCCACGTGGCTTCCGAGCCGCTGGTCGTCAGGAGCCGATGGCCTAGTCCTTTGGACGCAGCGAATGGCATTGGAAGGGGGACGGTGTCTTGACATGTGAGCGGCGACTCGGGTCGGAGGGGTCGGTAAGTATAGACGGTCGTGGCGTCGGTTCAAGTTCGTCGTGTCGGCGGGTCGGTGTGAGGGACGGAGCGGAGGAGCAACGACGAGGTCGGTTCGGGTCCGGCAGACCTGTGGTACAGCCGACAACGCGGACCAGGCACCCGCATTTGAAGGAAGGATGCAGGCACAGGGCTCCGACGAACGATTACCAGGGGGACGAGAGTTTCTACCCCGCAAGCTGCACAAAATTTTACGTTGCCGCCAGCCGAACAATGAGGCGCGTCGAACGATGGACAAAAGCTTATTTAATGGCCGCTGGCCTATAGCGCGAGCACTCCATCCCACGCCACGACCAGCTCCGTATTCTTCGTCAGCATATTATGCTAAAAATCTGTGAACTATGCAGGACGAAAATTAAAAAGAGTCAAACAGCATAATTCACGCGTGACAAGAAGGATATTATTTGACAGTTATTTGAAGGCTACTCAACAGAACATGCACTCTGATTTGAACCAGGCAATGTTCATTGCGTATATTACGGCGAGTAAAAGCATACGGGATGACCAAATTGGATGCCTTTTGTCAGAGGTCTCGAGACCTTGATCAAGACTCCGTTAACACCGTGAGCTGCTTGCGCGCCGTAGACATGCAGCGGGATCTGTCACCCCCACTAGAGATGATGACTCAGCACCGAGCATGTCCCACCCACCAGCTTCGTTCAACGCTCCTCCCAGAGTACCTGCTACATTGCCGGATAACTCTACAGCATCCCATCATGGTTACCCAGTTACACAACTTGACATCTGTTCTCTTGCAACGCTTGGACTACTAGCCGAAGATAGCGCGTTCCACTTTTTCTGGCGTGCTCCAGCGGAACTGTAGAGGCCTCTCCACTAACGTGGGAGAGCTCAAAGCCCGTCTTCGCTTGCACAAGCTCCAGGTGGGGGCCATGTTACTGCAGGAGACCAATGCCTTGCCAGCAGTTCCGGGCTTCAGTGGTTACGCGTCGCCTCCAGTGAGCGGCCACCGTGTGCATACTGATTCCCCTCCAGGAAAGGTAACGGTGTACGTTGACACGCGTTTCCCTCATGTATGCCTCTCTCTGGAATCCTGGTGCACCTCGTATCAGGACGTAGTTGCAGTTGCTGTGAAATTACCAAAGGCAACTGTTGTGGTGGTATCCTACTACGTAGGTCCAGCGGGTGGCGCTCCCCCACCCCTCCCTTATTAATCTGTGCTGGTTATTGACTGTGCGTAGAAAATACACAGGGTGCCCGATTTTAGTCGTTGGTGACTACAACGCCCCGCACCCAGACTGGGCGTACCCTACTTCGAGCTGAAGGCAGGCGTGTGCGGGATGCCTTCTCGGATGCGTTGTTCATTCTTCTAAATCACCCCGGTTCAGTGACGCGGGCTATGCATCACAAACACAGTACCACCTATATTCCTGATCAGACGTGGTGGTCTGGCCCCGGTACTCCCTCGTGGCACCTTCAGCCTGACTGTTGGGGCGTTGACTACCTCCCTATAATCATCGGTGTCCACCCATCACGTGCTCGCCGGTTACGCGGCAAGTGCACGGTGGTCAACTGGGATTGTTTCCGTACTATTCACAAGGATCTCCCTGCGTAGTCGTCACCATCGCTTGTTGACCGCATACAGTGCGCGTTAAACAGGGCTACCACCTCCACCTGGGCAGACATCGATCGACCGGTTCCAGATAGCTGTCTACTAAACTTGTGGGCTGCTCGCCGACAGGCCGAGCTGGCAGCCTCACTTGATTCCACATCAGCACAGACAGGTATGAGACAAAACTATATTACTGCTAATTGGTTTGATCATAGAAGGTTGTGGCCAAGTACTACACCAGGGTGGCCAAATCCTGCTCTGGTGAGAGAGTCGTTATCGGTTCTGGTCACCGAGCTCAGGCCGCACTCCAGGCCTGGTTATGCAATTCCATCGACACGCGGATTTTTTTTTTAACCCGGTGGAGAATTGCGCGGCACTAGGATTTGAACCCCGGTCCTCTTGCACGCGAGGCGGATGTTCTACCTCTACGCCATCACTGTATTGCTCAAGGCAAGATAACCGATGGTCCTTAAGGGTAACGGAGTGGATTCCAAGAGAAAGTAAGCGTAGCAGGGGGCGGCAGAAGGTTAGGTGGGCGGATGAGATTAAGAAGTTTGCAGGCAAAGGGTGGCTGCAGCTGGCAAAGGATAGGGTTAATTGGAGAGACATGGGAGAGGCCTTTGCCCTGCAGTGGGTGTAGTAAGGCTGCTGCTGCTGCTGCTGCTGCTGCTGCTGCTGATTGATGATGATGATTATGATGATGATGATGATGATCATCATGATGATGATGATGGTGATGATGATATTACTGCTAAGGCTCGCAGGTACGAATGCGATCTATCACGAAGGCGATGGATGCGTGGTGCGAGCAGTTTTCTGGAAAGTCGCCGAATCCATCTCTCTGGCAAACTTTTCGTGCAGTGGAACACAGTCACCGTCGCCCCGACGCAGCTATAGCACCGCATGCTTCTCAGCTAACTTGTCTCCGGATGATTTCGCCAGAGAAGCGGCACGGAAATTGTTTCCAAAATATGATGTGTTGCCGCTCTGAGCTACCCCATCTAACTTGGCAGGGATTCCAGCTCACGTAGATAAACCGCCATTGGCACCAGATGCTGAGGGTATTGCGTCTTCTTTTACCATGCTTGAGTTGCTTGCAGCAATAGATGAGGCTAAACGAAAGACATCGCCCAGTCCGGTAGCCATTAAATATGAGGTGTACAAGAACATAAGTTGTGCTGTTCTTCCTCAACTTCTCGACACCATTAACACAGTATGGCTAAACGGGTATGCTCCCGAGACCTGGAAATTGGCACCTGTGATCCAAATTCCAAAAGCAGGGAAGCCACCTACGGATCTTTGCAACTTTCGGCCTCATTCTCTAACATCAACACTGTGCAAGCTGACAGAGAGAATGTTAGCCACACGACAGTCGTGGTGGCTGGGGCACCGCGGTTTTTACCACCACGCCCAAATTAGCCTCCGTCGATTCATCGGAACTGAAGATAATTTGGCTGTCTTGGCGTCGCAAGTTCTGTCATCAACTCGCAGCCACAGTGTACGTAACGTCCTCGCCATGGATATCGAAAAGGCTTACGATAATATAAGTCATGCTGCCATTTTGATTTATACCGATATGCCGCATTTCCCTCTTCGAGTACGGAATTTTATAAAATTCTTCCTTGAAGGCCGGCGATTTGCCACACGCCTCAGTGGTGACTACATAGGATCATTTTAATCTGTTGTGTACCCCAAGGCTCGGTACTATCCACAAAACTGTTCAATATTGCCTTCATTCCTATTGCATGGCGCTTAATTGTTGTTCCTGACGGTAAGTTCTTACTGTACACCGATGATATCACGGTATAAAGCACTCACCACGACCTCCTAACACAAGCGGCGGCCCTACAGTCAGTCTTAGATAATACCGCCAATTATGCTATGTCTGTCGGCCGACAGCTTCCCGTGAGCAAAGCTATGTTCACGTCAGTGGCCAACCGCTGAAGACGACATAAAATCGCTGCCACGCCAATCCGTCTTCAAGTATCTGGAACCCCACTTCAAGAATCTTCGACATTGAAAATTCTTTGTTTTTCGATACATCAGTCCGGAACGGGTGCTGCCTGGCTTTCTCAGTCTAAAAAGCAGGCGTTGCAGACTTTGGGCCTAGTCAGACATATCGCTCCCAAAACCGGAGGCGCTCGCACCCATGTCGCACGCCATTTGGTGAAAGCTGTTTTGCAACCGCGCCTCATTTACCGAGCACAGTTCCAACACTTAACCGGAGCTCAGTGGGATCGTCTGGAAGCCGTCAATCGAGAGGCAATGATAGTTATCACTTGCCTTCCACGCATCACACCGATCGTGGCACTTCAAGAAAATGCTCAGTTAAATACCCTTGACGAGCTTGTGCCGCAGCGCCATGATCCTCGTAGCTTTCACCGCGAGCACTCCGGACCTTTGCTTCATCACGCACCCTACTGTCACCGCCACCGTATGTTCTTCCTCAATGGGACTTTCTGCAGCTGAGCGACAACAAACCTACCAATCTATGTCGCCCAAGCTCACCTTATGCGTCATCGTCCCTTCGCAAGGGAATCGCGGAACAAAATAGTCACCTACCCCGCGGCTCAATTACTATATATGTTGATGCCAGTATCCAGGCCTGTGTAATAACGATTGCAGTTAACAAGACGGCCAGGTTTCGATTCGCGGAACCCCCTTCTTCCTTCTGGGCTGAGCTGGTTGCTATACAAGATGCGCTTCGCTCTGTGGTCGCCGTTACCTAGCTCCCTACAGCCCACATTATCAGCCGCACTGACGCCCTTCAAGCAACTCGTCTACTCCGAAGCGTCAGCCGCAGCCCAGAAATCTGCCAGATTATGCATCGCCTCGTGGATCGCATCCCGCAAGCCATTCGAACTGAGTGGGTCCCACGTGACCTACTCAATTCACAAAGATCTACGGATTCTGCAACCCGCATGCCGACCCTACCCACATCAATGCCTCAATTCCTCAGTATAGATGATGCTACCTTCCTTCTCACAAGAAAGGAACACCTCCGGCGCCGCACGCGTGCTCTCGTCCCTACGTGTGCGATAACGCTCCCCCGCGGTCTTACCCGTGCAGAGGAGGTTGTGCTCCGGATGATCCGGGTCGGGGTTGCCCTCACTCCTGCCGTAACTCGGACTTGGCCTCAATTTCGCCACTTATATCCCCGCCTAGGATTTCCAGTCTGCAAATCGCAAGACACCGAGGCTGACATTCACCCCTGGTTGTGGTTTTAACAGGCGCTGAAGTCAAATAGAATTCGCCACCTGGCAGAAGCGGGTCTCCACCCAGACAGCCCGTTCTCATATATTGCTTGTACGCAGGAGCTACATCGCCGCTCTTTCATCGCTTTCATTAGATCGGCCCACCTTTCCTGCTTTATTTAACACCCACCCACTCTTTCACTCTTTTCTTTCCTTTCACTTTTCTTCCCAACTCCCCTTATGCCCAGAGGCAATAAACAACGCTATCAAGAAAAAAAAAGCATTCGGGTGCCCAAATCTTTCTAGTAATCAGCAACAAGTGACTTCATGTTTAAAATTGGACTGCCGTGTAGCATGCAAAGAAATTTTTGTCCTTTTCCTGCACTGAGCTTGCGGTCGCAAACCTTAAATTTAGAGCACGCGCTATAAACAAAGCTGCGCCTCCTAGAGAGCAAAAATGATTTTGCAGAAATTTTTTGCTGTCAAAGTTGTAACTCTCTGCTTTTTGTACACATGTTAGTTTGAATCTTAATATCCGAAGGACGATATAAAAGGGCCTAAATATTTCACCTCTAGCTGTTGTTTTCAGCAGCAAAAGTTTTAGGTGCAATCCCCCCCAAAAATAAGGCTAACATTGTGTAGATATTACTACGTACGTGAAGACGAACTTGACGCCGCCTTATCCGAACCATTATGCAGCGTTCCGACCGAACTGAATTCAGAAGAAATAGAAACTGCACCATGCTCTAAACTATGGAGGATTTCTAAGCAACGTTGGGGCCAATAGGACAGCTTAGCGTTTAGTTGCCTTATACAACGCAAAGCCTCTTGCACCACGCGTTTGAAGTTGCCATTTTCATTTGCTCTGTTTTTTTCTGCGCCGCTAATCCTACAGATGCGTGTGAAGCACACTCTAATAATAGCTTATACCAATCACAGGTTTTATCCGTTAATTCGATTTTATCTTTCTTTTGCCACCTGATGTGGATTAAACGATGCTATCATCATTGTAGCTTCCAGAAATTTTGGCGGTAGCTCTGAATGACTGCACAGTTAAATCAGGCTCAGCCATTTCCCTCACCCAAACATTTGCCTATAGAGCTTTCAACACGTATTAAGAATACTGTACTTTCTTGAGGTAAAATCTAAATAGAGATGATAGAAACAATGTTCCTCTCTGATTGAATGTGGACAACGTTTTTTTCAAAATTTCTCACAGTAAACGAGGAAGATTGATAAAAAAGCATCCTGGATTTCACCATACGTTTTAGAATGTCAGAGAGCGGTAGTCGGAGTCACCATGCTTTTTTTGTTGGTGTAGCAATGCTAAGTAGAATTAGCAGGCCTACAAATTTGCGTTTTGGTGATGGCCAGTACACCGCTGTTCACTGATCTGTGATGAGCTTATATATTGTGGTGCCCATGGCTGTGTGCGGGCTTAAAGAGGAAAATTTCCTCCGCGGGATAGAAGATCTGCAAATTTACTAAGGGCAATGAGGTGGATCCAAACTCAATCACGGCGTGAATAAGAGCGCTGGATTCTTACAGATAAAAGCTATTTAAGGGCTCGGAATATTTAGTGGGAAGCAATTACACGTTACAAGACCATTCGATATCTAGCGTATCGGAGATTCGATAGCCCACCGCCTGAGGGAGCTGGAATCCATACCAGTTTAATCGGTCTTAAATTTCGTTGCGGATATTTGGATAGAATTCCGAATGCTGTTTGCATACGGAGCCCGTTATACGCTTAAAGGGCCTCCCTTTCAACCCTAGCTCAACAAACTCAAGGAGTAGCCTGGGGGCAGTTACAAACAGGAGCCTCATAATCTTTTCCACACATCGGAAGATCTTAGGCGCCCGAGCATCAGCCTAATCTGTAAAGGCCGAACAGAGAAATCTCAGCCCCAACAGCATACAGTCCAAGTTCGCTGGTAAGGGCCAAGAGGCAGGCGTACAAGCATGCGAAGGTGTAGAGTGCCAAAATTAAGTTAATTAGTATTGATCACCTGTCGAGCATGAGAACTTATGAAGCGGGCATTCAGTGAAGCTGCCCGGTCACTAAACAAGTTCGAGGTCGACCCATGCCCGTCAGCCAACAAGGCCAGAGCCTGACCATGGCCAACACCCAAAACCAGAGCCCGGACCACGCATGGCGAAAATTCCTGCACCCGGTCTGGCTCTTCCCTCGGGCCAAACCGGGCTAGGGTTCTCATGTGAGCCTCTGCCTGTGCCGTGCTTTAAGATTAAACAGGTAGCTCTCAACCGCGCTTATCTTGTCTAACATTTCAATCCTTCGCCGGAGGAATGTACATTTCGCACCAAGACATCGAAAAAACCTCCTTATTCCAGGATTCGTCCAGTATTGCTTCAGTCATTGAAGTAACATCTCTCCTTACATTAACTTTGTTAAATCTACATAACCAGTTCAACATATTGTATGTTGAACAAATACTTGCTAAATGCCTCGAGCAGACAACTCCTTTGTATACGATGCAGGTACATTCACTTATTCAGTGTTTATTACGTGCATTCGCTTGCTTCTGTGCAATAGAATGTCAACAAATGCCCCAAGTCAGCATGGAGAGCGCCAGCCAGCCTAAAGAGCATAGAGTGCAAACTGAATATATTTCGAACAAATATTTTTTACTTTTGTTTAATTATTTCCTTACTACATACTGCGTACCGCTGTTTGTGTCCAAATCGGACAGGCATGTATCGATAAGGGTTTTTCATAAACATGATGTTCTAAAATCAAGCGAAATATGCACAATAAAAATGTTAGAAGATTGAGTAAACTGAGAAAGCGCCGGACCACGATTCTAATCCGATATTCCCGGGAGAAAAAAAAATATTAATTAAATCGGTCAGTTGCCCCAAAATACAGTGTTATTGAATTAATGTGATGGTGCCGAGTATGTCGGTTAGATAAAGGGGACCAGTACCAACCAACGCCAACTTCTGGTCAAGGCAAGAATAAAGAAAGTAGAGATGGTCTTTTCTCCTCCGCGTTAAAGGGGTTCAATATAATTAACAGCTATAAGCAGAGAGGTTAGTCGCGGATTTTATACTCACACTCAATAAACCGAAGAGATTTATCCAACACCAACTTCTGGTCAAGGCAAGAATAAAGAAAGTCGTGATGGTGTTTTCTTCTCCGCGTTAAAAGGGTTCAATATAATTAACAGCTATAAGCAGAGAGGGTAGTCGCGGATTTTATACTCACACTCCATAAACCGAAGAGATTTATCCAACACCAACTTCTGGTCAAGGCAAGAATAAAGAAAGTAGAGATGGTCTTTTCTCCTCCGCGTTAAAAGGATTCAATATAATTAACAGCTATAAGCAGAGAGTGTAGTCGCGGATTTTATACTCACAGTCAATAAACCGAAGAGATTTATCCAACACCAACTTCTGGTCAAGGCAAGAATAAAGAAAGTCGAGATGGTGTTTTCTTCTCCGCGTTAAAAGGGTTCAATATAATTAACAGCTATAAGCAGAGAGGGTAGTCGCGGATTTTATACTCACACTCAATAAACCGAAGAGATTTATCCAACACCAACTTCTGGTCAAGGCAAGAATAAAGAAAGTCGAGAGGTCTTTTCTTCTCCGCCTTAAAGGGGTTTAATATAATTAACAGCTGTAAGCAGAGAGGGTAGTCGCGGATTTTATACTCACACTCAATAAACCGAAGAGATTTATCCAACACCAACTTCTGGTCAAGGCAAGAATAAAGAAAGTCGAGAGGTCTTTTCTTCTCCGCCTTAAAGGGGTTTAATATAATTAACAGCTATAAGCAGAGAGGTTAGTCGCGGATTTTATACTCACAGTCAATAAACCGAAGAGATTTATCCAACACCAACTTCTGGTCAAGGCAAGAATAAAGAAAGTCGAGATGGTGTTTTCTTCTCCGCGTTAAAAGGGTTCAAAATAATTAACAGCTATAAGCAGAGAGGTTAGTCGCGGATTTTATACTCACAGTCAATAAACCGAAGAGATTTATCCAACACCAACTTCTGGTCAAAGCAAGAATAAAGAAAGTCGAGATGGTCTTTTCTTCTCCGCGTTAAAGTGGTTCAATATAATTAACAGCTATAAGCAGAGAGGGTAGTCGCGGATTTTATACTCACTCTCAATAAACCGAAGAGATTTATCCAACACCAACTTCTGGTCAAGGCAAGAATAAAGAAAGTCGAGATGGTGTTTTCTTCTCCGCGTTAAAAGGGTTCAATATAATTAACAGCTATAAGCAGAGAGGGTAGTCGCGGATTTTATACTCACACTCAATAAACCGAAGAGATTTATCCAACACCAACTTCTGGTCAAGGCAAGAATAAAGAAAGTCGAGAGGTCTTTTCTTCTCCGCCTTAAAGTGGTTTAATATAATTAACAGCTGTAAGCAGAGAGGGTAGCCGCGGATTTTATACTCACAGTCAATAAACCGAAGAGTTTTATCAAACACCAACTTCTTGTCAAGGCAGGAATAAAGAAAGCCGAGATGGTCTTTCCTTCTCCGCGTTAAAGGGATTCAATATAATTAACAGCTATAAGCAGAGAGTGTAGTCGCGGATTTTATACTCACAGTCAATAAACCGAAGAGTTTTATCAAACACCAACTTCTTGTCAAGGCAGGAATAAAGAAAGCCGAGATGGTCTTTTCTTCTCCGCGTTAAAGGGATTCAATATAATTAACAGCTATAAGCAGAGAGGGTAGTCGCGGATTTTATACTCACACTCAATAAACCGAAGAAATTTATCCAACACCAACTTCTGGTCAAGGCAAGAATAAAGAAAGTCAAAATGGTCTTTTCGTCTCCGCGTTAAAGGGATTCAATATAATTAACAGCTATAAGCAGAGAGGGTAGTCGCGGATTTTATACTCACACTCAATAAAATGAAGAGATTTATCCAACACCAACTTCTGGTCAAGGCAAGAATAAAGAAAGTCAAAATGGTCTTTTCGTCTCCGCGTTAAAGGGATTCAATATTATTAACAGCTATAAGCAGAGAGTGTAGTCGCGGATTTTATACTCACAGTCAATAAACCGAAGAGTTTTATCAAACACCAACTTCTTTTCAAGGCAGGAATAAAGAAAGCCGAGATGGTCTTTTCTTCTCCGCGTTAAAGGGATTCAATATAATTAACAGCTATAAGCAGAGAGTGTAGTCGCGGATTTTATACTCACAGTCAATAAACCGAAGAGTTTTATCAAACACCAACTTCTTGTCAAGGCAGGAATAAAGAAAGCCGAGATGGTCTTTTGTTTTCCGCGTTTAAGGGGTTCAATATAATTAACAGCTATAAGCAGAGAGCGTAGTCGCAGATTTTATGCTCACACTATATAAACCGAAGAGATTTATCCAACACCAACTTCTGGTCAAGGCAAGAATAAAGAAAGCCGAGATGGTCTTTTCTTCTCCGCGTTAAAGGGATTCAATATAATTAACAGCTATAAGCAGAGAGGGTAGTCGCGGATTTTATACTCACACTCAATAAACCAAAGAGCTTTATCCAACACCAACTTCTGGTCAAGGCAAGAATAAAGAAAGTCGAGATGGTATTTTCTTCTCCGCGTTAAAGGGATTCAATATAATTAACAGCTATAAGCAGAGAGGGTAGTCGCGGATTTTATACTCACACTCAATAAACCGAAGATATTTATCCAACACCAACTTCTGGTCAAGGCAAGAATAAAGAAAGTCAAAATGGTCTTTTCGTCTCCGCGTTAAAGGGATTCAATATAATTAACAGCTATAAGCAGAGAGCGTAGTCGCGGATTTTATGCTCACACTAAATAAACCGAAGAGATTTATCCAACACCAACTTCTGGTCAAGGCAAGAATAAAGAAAGCCGAGATGGTCTTTTCTTCTCCGCGTTAAAGGGATTCAATATAATTAACAGCTATAAGCAGAGAGGGTAGTCGCGGATTTTATACTCACACTCAATAAACCAAAGAGATTTATCCAACACCAACTTCTGGTCAAGGCAAGAATAAAGAAAGTCAAAATGGTCTTTTCGTCTCCGCGTTAAAGGGATTCAATATAATTAACAGCTATAAGCAGAGAGCGTAGTCGCGGATTTTATGCTCACACTAAATAAACCGAAGAGATTTATCCAACACCAACTTCTGGTCAAGGCAAGAATAAAGAAAGCCGAGATGGTCTTTTCTTCTCCGCGTTAAAGGGATTCAATATAATTAACAGCTATAAGCAGAGAGTGTAGTCGCGGATTTTATACTCACAGTCAATAAACCGAAGAGTTTTATCAAACACCAACTTCTTTTCAAGGCAGGAATAAAGAAAGCCGAGATGGTCTTTTCTTCTCCGCGTTAAAGGGATTCAATATAATTAACAGCTATAAGCAGAGAGTGTAGTCGCGGATTTTATACTCACAGTCAATAAACCGAAGAGTTTTATCAAACACCAACTTCTTGTCAAGGCAGGAATAAAGAAAGCCGAGATGGTCTTTTCTTTTCCGCGTTAAAGGGGTTCAATATAATTAACAGCTATAAGCAGAGAGCGTAGTCGCAGATTTTATGCTCACACTAAATAAACCGAAGAGATTTATCCAACACCAACTTCTGGTCAAGGCAAGAATAAAGAAAGCCGAGATGGTCTTTTCTTCTCCGCGTTAAAGGGATTCAATATAATTAACAGCTATAAGCAGAGAGGGTAGTCGCGGATTTTATGCTCACACTAAATAAACCGAAGAGATTTATCCAACACCAACTTCTGGTCAAGGCAAGAATAAAGAAAGCCGAGATGGTCTTTTCTTCTCCGCGTTAAAGGGATTCAATATAATTAACAGCTATAAGCAGAGAGGGTAGTCGCGGATTTTATACTCACACTCAATAAACCAAAGAGATTTATCCAACACCAACTTCTGGTCAAGGCAAGAATAAAGAAAGTCAAAATGGTCTTTTCGTCTCCGCGTTAAAGGGATTCAATATAATTAACAGCTATAAGCAGAGAGCGTAGTCGCGGATTTTATGCTCACACTAAATAAACCGAAGAGATTTATCCAACACCAACTTCTGGTCAAGGCAAGAATAAAGAAAGCCGAGATGGTCTTTTCTTCTCCGCGTTAAAGGGATTCAATATAATTAACAGCTATAAGCAGAGAGGGTAGTCGCGGATTTTATACTCACACTCAATAAACCAAAGAGATTTATCCAACACCAACTTCTGGTCAAGGCAAGAATAAAGAAAGTCGAGATGGTATTTTCTTCTCCGCATTAAAGAAATTCAATATAATTAAAAGCTATAAGCAGAGAGGGTAGTCGCGGATTTTATACTCACACTCAATAAACCGAAGAGATTTATCCAACACCAACTTCTGGTCAAAGCAAGAATAAAGAAAGTCGAGATGGTCTTTTCTTCTCCGCGTTAAAGGGATTCAATATAATTAACAACTATAAGCAGAGAGGGTAGTCGCGGATTTTATACTCACCCTCAATAAAATGAAGAGATTTATCCAACACCAACTTCTGGTCAAGGCAAGAATAAAGAAAGTCGAGATGGTCTTTTCTTCTCCGCGTTAAACGGATTCAATATAATTAACAGCTATACGCAGAGAGGGTAGTCGCGGATTTTATACTCACACTCAATAAAATGAAGAGATTTATCCAACACCAACTTCTGGTCAAGGCAAGAATAAAGAAAGTCAAAATGGTCTTTTCGTCTCCGCGTTAAAGGGATTCAATATAATTAACAGCTATAAGCAGAGAGCGTAGTCGCGGATTTTATACTCACACTCAATAAATGAAGAGATTTATCCTACACCAACTTCTGGTCAAGGCAAGAATAAAGAAAGTCGAGATGGTCTTTTCTTCTCCGCGTTAAACGGGTTCAATATAATTAACAGCTATACGCAGAAAGGGTAGTCGCGGATTTTGTACTCACAGTCAATAAACCGAAGATATTTATCCAACACCCACTTCTGGTCAAGGCAAGAATAAAGAAAGTCGAGATGGTCTTTTCTTCTCCGCGTTAAAGGGATTCAATATAATTAACAGCTATAAGCAGAGAGGGTAGTCGCGGATTTTATACTCACAGTCAATAAACCAAAGAAATTTTCTCTGAACGCTTTCTTTTGCTAATATGAAGTTGAGTAAACGGATCCCGCTCTCTCGAAGCATACCCGAGCTTTGGCCTGATGTACGTGATATATGTCAATAATGTTACGTTAAATGTAGAATTTCTCAGTACATGCCACAGGAGACATAGCGTTCTGAACGCGGAAGAACATATGTTGTCCATGTGTGAATTCCTGGAGTGATTGTTAGTTATTGTTGCACCTGGTTACTTGTAGCTATTAACGTGCCTTAGTGTAGATACGAGAGTATGCACGCGGTTTATTGGATTCGTTTGATGTGTTATTTGGAGAGAGACTAATTTCACAGTGTTTAACAAATATTGCAAACACTGCACCAATCAAGAACATTTTTGAGACTCAGATGTAGCTAATTTTGGTCACCACTACACCAGTACAGGAACCCAGATGAAATACTACACCATCATCAGCTAACAAGCGTATATGTCTCCCTGAAGTAATCATTTGAAGAATATTACTGATAAAATGGCGAAATAAACAGAGGCCCTAAAAGACTTCCTGGGGGCACACCCGACGTGATTGGGAGGTAACTGGAGCTGCGCCCATGGACAGAAGCAAGCTGTACTTTTTTGGTAAGATAGCCTCCAATCCATGGCATAAAAATATCTGTAGGATCAATTTTTTTGTTTTAGAAAAAGGTTTTCATTACTAACATTTTGAAACGCTTTGCTCTAGTGCATTAAAATGGCGTCTATTGGACCGTTTCCATATACAGTTTCAGGAAAAGTATGTACCAGGGCCGCTACGCAGCACCAACCTCTCCTTTGCTTTTCATGTAAATAAAAAAGGTACGTACTATTGTAACTAATGGTGTCGCTGTCGAACAGCACTTTCGAAATCCACGCTTAAAATTGATTAATACAGTATGTTCAAGAAAATTATTAATATGTTTCGAATAATGTGTTCCAACATCTTACAGCATGCACAGGTTAAAGGAATCGGACGGTAATTTTGTGCTAAAGAACAGTCCCCTTTCTTCAAGATCCGAACAACGGGAGCGAGCTTCCAAGCAGTCACAAGTTTTGATGACAGCAGTTGGTATCTGAACATCACTAAAAGGAACTTCGAAATGATTACATCATAGCGCAGGAAAATACATTCGATAAATGATGAGTACCAGGTGATTAATCGGCACTCTGAAGAACTATACTAATGCGGTTTTCGTACCACTTCCTGGACTAGTATAAACACGTGTCATCGAAAATGCATTATGAGCAGAATCCACACCATGTGTCTTTTGCGAATGATCCAGCGTTCCAGGCGGTTCGGGCCAAACAGTGCAGGCTGCAAGGCATCGTATTGTATCAGACATCAAGTTCATGCAAAGCGCTCTGAAAGCAGCCCTCTGAGCCTTCCTAGTTGGTGAGGTTGTGAGAGGGGCGATCAGAGTTCTTAAAGCGCAATTGAAGAGGTTTTAGAATTGGATGAGTTCAAGAGGCTGAATGTCTGAAACATGCAGATAAAGCTTGCGAAATAGTTTCTCCCTAGCATTTGAAATAGCGATGGAATCGCTGAATAAAATGACGTCGGCGCTGAGGCTTCTCTGCAGTGCACAGTGACTACCAGAGGCCTCATTATTGACGTCACATACAATTGCGCTACGTTTCCTGCGAATGAACAGTTGTTGCATGGAAGAAAACCAATGCATTAAAGGTGAATCTCACCTTTAATGGCGAAACAAAGCACTGTTTCGCGTTATCGGAGGGTGAACAGTAGCATTATGGCGAATGCAGCAGACATCCGAAGTTTCGGAAAGAATGACGTCATAACGTGTTTTATCGGACTTCCCTAACGCAGTAAGGGGAAGCCTGAACATTGCTGTGGTTTTAATTGAAGATTACGCTATCATTTTAATTCCTAGTGCAAAAATACTTTGCATGGTTTACCTACAAGCTCCGTAGATTCGAATTCATGAATAACCTCGAATTCTCAAAAACCAGCTCAGCTTCCCTTAAAGAGTGGACTTTAGTTTTCAACAAACAGCATGTGAACTGTCATGTGGGGTGATAAATTGAATCTATTCAGAGAAATGGGCTCCTGGATGCGTGTTAGGGCGCGCTTGGAGATTAAACTCTAAAACCCTTGAGCGTCTTTCACATCGACTTAACTTCGAGTTAGCAATTGCTCTCGAAATAATTTCTTTTTTTACCAAGAAATTGATGAATACACATTTAACTCTCAAATGTGCCTTAGCAGTGCCTTAGCTGTGCGACAAATGACTCCTTTCTGAAGGCGCTGCAATTTTCATATATGTTAGTTAGAAAATGCATTTACCCTTTTTAAATTGAATTGATTCCTCCGTCATTACTTCTTAACATTAACATTGTCGGGTCTGCAGCAAAACATCTTCGGCAAAGACATTACTCGTACGTTATTATTTAAAGCACGTGACATTTGGAAGTAAGTGAGAGCAAGAGCTTCAATTATTATACATTCCAGACCTCGTGCGACGTCAGCAACCCCTACCATCCTGATGGGCTCGAAAAAAATAGAATACATGTTCAGAAAATAAACACAATAGAAGACAAAAGCAAATAGTTTGGCTTGCAGCGCAGGCTCAGAAAAAAAATTGTTCTTCGGGCCACACAATACTTCCAAGAAGACATGAAATGCCTACTCCTTAAATATCTTGAAACGCGTGCACAACAGTTACAGGCGGGATCGCAGTAAGAGTACACCGTAGGACATTTAAATAAAAACTTAGAAGCTCTTTTATTAAGACAATTTGCAATGGTGGTTCCCATCGGCGACTACTGATGCTAAATGTTGACTTTTGCCGCATTTAAACCGAAAATATGTAGCACGTGCAGTATCGAGAAGAGTTGCCCACAACGGCACTCCTATATCAACTTGCTAATTTTGCTGTCTAACAGCGGCTTGTGCAGCATACGCGAAACGCCACTTTAAGAACGCCCTCATACGGAAGCTCAGCGAAGCGGAGAAGAAATTACGAAGTAGGAGTGCGCGCAGCAAAATTCCAAAAGCTTCTACAAATGATATGCTTTATCCGTTCGTTTGATTTTAGCCTCGTTGTGCCACCCGATGTGGTGCAAACGATGCTACTCGATGAAACAGTGGTAGTTCTATTACATTGAGTGGGCCCAGGATGTGTGTGGCTATAAAAAGCTAATTTTCCTCAGTGGGATACGAAACCACAGATTTACCGGGCATAATGTTTCTGATGACGTCAATGAAAACTCACACATGGCCTGTATAAGAGTGCTGGATTTTAACGGATGAAAACGATTTACGGGCTAGGCTTCTGTAGTGGTAATTTCATGGTACGAGACCATTCGGTCTCTAGCCGATCGGATATCCGAATTGAAAGCCGCCCTGCAGGCAAATACTCTTATATATCGGTTTGCTTTTTTGTGGCCCTCTCTGCCGTAGGGACCTAACCTATACCAAATTATTTGCCCTTAAATTGCGTTGCGGTATTTTTGATAGAATTCTGAATACTACTTGTTTACGGAACTTTTCGTAGGCTTAAAAACGCTCCCCCTCAGCCCTCGCTCCCCAAAAGCCAAGCAGTTATCGGGAGGCAGTTACAGACAGGAGCCTTTATATATCCGCAAGTTTATTCCAAATTCGCCGCGGATGAATTCATACCGGACTGCGTTAAGTGCTGGGCACCCAGATCACCTAACAATAACATTATTTCTGAACGCCTGCCGCGCGGAGAGGCCCCCGAAGCATCTGGTACTCTCCATGCCAGAGCAGTGAGAGACTGCGTTATCCAGCTGAGACACGGAGGGAAAACTACGTGCGACGGGCAGGACTGAAGAGGTCGCTGCTAGGTTGTGGATACAAGCCACCCGCGACCCGGCACCCGGCTTTTTCATGTTGTGTGCTTGGAGGAGGCTCCGCAAGCCCCGCTGCGCCCCTTCGGGGGCAAACCCAGTTTCGAACAACTCAGCCTGAAAAGGTGGTTCCTGCTTCACTCCCAAGTGTAGAATTCGACTCAAGGCTCGTACGCTCTAACCAGCGTCAAGTTCAACACTAAGGTCCTTCGTTAGAAGCGATTCAGAGTATCACTGCGGTCCTGGACACGTCCGGTTTTCCTGGCTGTCCGGCCGAAGCGTGGCCTTGTGGTAGAGCATCCGTCTCGCATTCGGGAGGTGGCGGGCTCGATGCTGAGTGCCATCGGGTACCGGCGGCGGTTTTTAATGGGTGCAAAATTTCCCCCGGCCTGGTGCTCGGCTCTTCTGGGTGTGATGCTTGGGAAAAGTGTATTGACCACAGTTGCTCTGACGGATCAGCGTTAAGTTCCGCCGTCAACAACGTCAAATCCACCACATGCGGTAGAAGCCCATTTGTGTCCTTTTTCTTTTTCTCTCACAAAGTCGGACAGCCGGAAAAACCGGACTTGCTCAGGACCGCAGCGATACTCATAATCGCTTCTGACCAAGGACCTTAGTGTTCAACTTGACTCTGGTTAGAGCGTACGAGCCTTGACTCGGACTCTTCGCTTGGGAGTGAATCACGAACCACTTTTGCAAGCTGAGTTGTTCGAAACTGGGTTTGCCCCCGAAGGGGCCCAGCTGGGTTTGTGGAGCCTCCTCCAAGCACGTCACACCCCTGAAGGAGCCGGGCGCAGGGCCGGGGGTGGCTTGTACCCATTTTACCGGTGGGTGTCCGGTGGTGGGTTTCGAACCAACCACCTCCCGCAGCCGAAGCGGACGCCCAGACCACTAGACCACTAAACCACTAGCCACCTGACGTCCAGTCAGAAGGAGTGCCCGCCATGAACTTTTCTGTGAATACCACGCGATTCACTTCCTCACATTTTCTGTTGAATGTAGTTGGTCTACTACACTGAGCTAGGATGAATGAACGTTAGCTATATCTTATTGCTGGCGTGCCAGAAACGTAATGGAAGTTTTCTTTTACACTGCAGTTGCGGAATGAAATGAAGCATGGGATAATATATAATAGTGTTTAATATGATATCCAAAAGAGGATCTTTTTTGACTGGTTGGGATGCAAAAAAATATACTTCATAAACTGTGAGGAAATTCTGCACTGGAACGAAATGAGTTGGATGTAGAATTTGCGTTTGAATTCAGAGCCAATTCGCGTGTCCTTTACTAAGGTATTGAAATCATTTAAGAGGTTACCGAGCAGTCTTATCTCCTTAAACGGAATTTCTGACGCACACTTAACGATGTCCGCTGCAGTCTAGCAGAGCAGGCACCTGAAAGCTCAGGCTGGACGCTGTGCAAACACGTCGAAAATCTGTCCTCGTTGGACGCGACCGTGCGCTCGATGAGGCCCTTGCTGTTTATCTCACCATAGTACATCGCACAGATTGAAAGCGGGTTTATCTGGCTACGGTATTTCACACATAATACATGCTGGGCCACAACTGCTGTTTATGGCAGCTAGTAGGTTGCTGCATATGATGACAGCGTCTTAATGTTCTTTTCTGCGTGGTGTCATTCCTGTTCTTGTCTCGACAACTTACAGAATGAACAGCCGCTTTAACCATAATGCCCACCGCAAAGATGAATGGTTTCTTTCCGTTATAAATAAGCGCCCATCTGGCTGACAGTGTTACCAACGAGATGAGCTAAGCGCTGTTAGAATGCAGCATGGGGTTCAGTTGTGTCTCGTTTGTGATTGTAAATGTCGGCGCATTTCTACCACAGCTATGGAATAGCAACAAGACCCAGTTGTCGTCTTACTATATTTATTATCGGATTTATCGCAGGGCACTTCTTTTTCTGCGGTGGAGTTCGCAGGGGCTGGTTCAGTCACTATGGTTACTCTGCTTTGCACACAGCTAGCTAATAAGACGAGGTTTTCCAACCTAAACGTAGCAGATGTCGGGACCATCAAACGTACGTGTATCTGAGCGTCACTACACAATGGGGGCGCCATGAAGTAACCAACTCGTGCGCGTAGTCCGGGACTCGGACGTCGGCTAACCTTCTTAAATCCGAAACACATGCTCAATCGCTGTTCGGCTCCAAACATAACAACAGCAAAACTACAAGAAAGAACTCCTACCTAGAATAATCCTGATTGCCAAGAGCGTAATCTTCGTTTACATTTGTATCAGTTGCTTTCTGATGTTCCATGTGTGTTGCAATGCACAAAAAAATGTTATAGCGCGACGCATACACGGCACTTTGTGTTCAAGACGTGAATTGAACCACCAATTAGAAAAATTGTCTTTTGTTTTTGATAACGGAACCGTCATTGTTCGCCTCTACAAGGAATAAGCTGAAAATTTTGCTAATAGTCTACAGCATTAGTGAAACATTGAGGCAATGATCCACTAGTTAATCATGAGAAGTTGCTGCTTCTTTCTTGCTACTCCCAGTTGTTCTTCGTAGTTATTCTGTGGCCACCCATTATCGTCAATGAAAAAAAACGAAATTGTTATCCTTTTTTTCGTTGTTTTTATTGATTTAGTAATCACCTGCAATTTTTGCAGCATTCAGTATTCTTCTGCAATACTCGTACTTTGCTTTCACCACACGCTGCCACTTATTACAAAGCTCTTGACTGCCAATATATAAAAGGTCTCCTGGGAAAATATCGGGTCCATTATCGGAACCACGCAGTTATTTTAAGAGATGCGTCTCGATATGAAGAAAAAAACAGCAGGCGTTTATTCTTAGCTGCACTAGTGGGAAAGTATTCTCTACGGGTCCCAGATTACACACCTAATATACACCGGAAAATGTTCATTGCAGCATTTCTAGTTGATATATATTTCAAGTGATCGTACTATTCGTCTACCACTCAGTTGCTCTCAGTTGCTCAATTTTCAATCAAACGTTTTGTAATTAAGCGAAACATCGAGGTGTCCATCTACCAGCAGTGTTTCTTCTTTTAAAGTCCATCCTTTTCTAAATACGTTGTTGAGTGCAATGAGCGAAGCGATGATGCAATTGCTCCTTTTCTAGCCAGTGCTTGCAGGCAAAGTTGTTAAAAATGTGCCTGCGTTTATATTATATAGATTTTGCATTTCACAATGGGCATGGCATTTCTCTGGAGGAAAAAAAGGGTGCAGCAGGCAACGGCACTCCGAATTCTACATAGTGCTTTGCACCGAGCTTGGGCAATCATTTACTGCACGATGGCGGTTCCTTTGAGACCGAAAGGGCTAATGGCTGTTGCGAACACCATAAGCTGCAGAGCGAAGAATGCAGGCTCAAATATATCAACGCCTGAACATTGAGCTCAGTGGGAAGAGTGAAATGCACTTTCCACCTAAGATATGTGCGAATGCTAGCGTGTTCAATAATTGTTTTTCTTAAAGCATTGCCTTCTTTTTTAGGTACATCCGACGCCTTAAACATGTTTTTTTGACAAATTCCTGCAGTGGAAAGAAAGCATTTGACGAGGAACTGCGAACAGACATTCTAGTCTATACGCAGTACGTTAAACAGGTTTTCAAACTGAACCACAAAATAAAGCAAACAATAAACTTTAATTCACCTTTATTACCGGACGAGCAAGCAAGAAGTCATAATTTCAACTTACAAGAATTTATCCTGTGCGCAAAAATCTTATGAGTTTTTGTGAACTGATTGTGCAAAAAGATGTTTTCTGTAAACTCCTATCTTCTAGTTTGGATACCTGAATGCACGATAGCAACACGCTGAGGATGACTGACGAAAATGTTTTTGGTCCTTCGGGATATCTCTTGTGCGCGCCTCTCAACATGCAAAAAGCCTTCAAAGGCACAGAAGGAATAACATTCGCTGTGGGTTAAGGATTTAATGTGCGCGTAGCTTCTCCTGTGTCTTTCTTTTTGGATGTTGAAAAGACGCTTATTAATACCACTATTTTTCAACTATGTTAAGAGCAAAGGCAAGCTAAAAACTTTTTCGAGGATTGCGCATGGAGGGTGTTCTTTTCATTTGGAGGTGACCTAGACTAGTTACATGCTAAGCAAAGGAGAAAAAATTGTTTCCTTTTCGGACCACTGTGGTACGTGGACGTCTTGCTGAAAATTCTGCGCATATTATCTAAAAACGAGGTGTATTGCCATTTCATTTTGCAGCAACTTTTCTTGGTCGCGATATCAATATCAGTAATGGTTGCAGGACAAACATGTCTTTCAATGTTTCTGTGAAAGAAGCCCATCATTTTAAAAAACTCACCGCCCCCCTCAATTTTAGTCGCTTTAAACGTGAACAATAGTCCCAAATTTAAATAAAGTTGATATATCTAGCAATACAGCTCCTCGCAGCTTCGGACGTCACAAAAATTACTGCTCGTTTATGCAACATTAACACCATCAAGAATGCCGCCGGCTGATGTCAAGCAGATTGCTTTGTTCTCTCCATTAGAAAGAAAATCGCGATAAGAAATTAAAATGTCGTAGGTGGAACGTATGTTTCCTGTAAGAAGCGAATAATTTCTTTAATACTTCATTACTGTACTGCCAATTAATTCTCTTATAGGCTCGCAAGTAATAATAGAAAACTCTGGGTATGAGTCGAAGCAGTGTTTGCGTAAATATTGTAGCGCAGCATCGAACAATAAAGATATCAGTAAAGGAAAATTAAAACCATGCTGCTTCCCTTCCTGCCACTTAAAGTAGCGTTTCGATTGTCATATATTGGCGTCCTGACGCATACCTTGCATCGTGGAGGTAAAATATTAAATACAATGAACCGTGACTGTTTTCCCACTCTGCCGGCCCACTAGATCGCCTGCTCTTCAGCGACAGCTTCGCAAGTTTTCATTGCAAGGTGATTCATTGTAGAGGCTTCTTGTCAATGAATTTTCGGCTTGGTACATGCACAGATATTAGTCCGTTCCTCAGGAGCATGCAAGTAAGTCTTGTTTTAAAATGCAAGAATGCGGGTTTATCTTAAAAATTGGAGTAGACCTTTAAGCTCCACCTTAAAGGTATGACGCGATCGCTTAATGCGTTAATTCTTATATATTTAGAAGGTGATCATATACAGTGCATTCATAGAACCATGGGAGTCCTCATACCCCTCCTGGCACAGAGGTGCAGCGATGCGCCACTGCCCTGCGATGGCAGGTGCTCCCAGCGGCGGGCCTTCATCGGCGGAAGTTGCTCTTCCTAGGCGATCGATAATTAATTTTGATGGGCAGTGGTGGGCAGTTTTCTCACTATCCGCTGGGCACGTTGTGATCACGTTGCAAAATCACATGACCTAGGTGGCCCACCTGACTCCTGGGCAGCTCTCTGGGGACCACCTGCCAGAACCATGCCTGTGGTTTTCCCTCAGAACACCTACGCCGACAAAGCCGACACCGGCTTTTCTGGTGAACGGGGCCTTTAGAGCTATCGGGTTAATATCATTGCCGAAAAGACGGCAGAGCCAAGATTGTTTTTTCTATATCAACGACACGACCAGCACGGAGTTTTGTGCGCCTCCTTTGTCTTCGTCTGGTGAGCCGTCTTCTTTTGTAAATATCATGTACCAGCTGGCCCATACAAGAATTATTGCAAACATTTCTTCTATAATGGGCCCTAAGTTTTTTTCGAAGCTTCCGCACCGAGCCTGCCAAGGCGCCGGTCCTCTCGTTTTGTGTGCCTACTTTGCCTTCGTCTGTTGAGCCGTCTCCTTTTGTAAACCTCCTATACCAACTAGACCGTACAAGAGTTCTACTTGAACGCAAAGGAGTAGCTGGTGCGCATAACGTAAAGAAATCACTTGTGACCAATTTTAATGCCCGTTATGGTCTCATGCCTTTGCGCTTTGCCCCTTTGTAGCGTGAGGAGCATGAGGGACACCAGCGAAGATGGTGACCTCGACGAAAGCATTTTTTCTGCTTTGTATCATAGCAGCAGGCTACAACGGCTTTGATTTCAGGAAGCCGATACGCTAGCACTACAAGTGAAGGCATAAGTTCAGAGACGAACGAAATTAGTCTTTCGAGTAGCGCAGCATCCATGCAGCAAATTCCAGCTTTGACACTGCGCGCATCATGGCAGTTGAGGGCAATAGTGCCAGCAGCACTTCATTGAAATCCACTCGTTTATTTTCCTTAGAGTGTTGAAGTTCATGTTATAACCGCCTCTTGACAGCCAGTCGCCAGTCTGTAGGTAAAATACAAAATACAAAGGCAAAATTAAGTAGCTGGCTTCTTTCCTCAGACCTATGATTCATATTGGCGTTAACGGCACAAATATTATGTTTCAACTGCTTTACTCGATAAGTGTTCTACAAAATACGAATGTATTCTTTATAAACCGATTTTAAACGGTCGATCAAGCAGTGATTTGTATATTTCGCGCATCTTGTACTGTAGTATTTCTCGGCAATTGCATGGTGGCTTCGTAGACGGTCAGAAATACCTTTTCTTGCCACATCCGTTGGTACCTCTAATAGGTCCGGCAGTCTGCTTCCGCTATCATTTGTAATTGGTTCCGAAATAGCTGGCTGAATGAGATCTTTAACACCGGAAGTACTTGGCCTTGAAAATCGTTTGAAACCGGCAAAATGAACACAGTGATGCATTTGCAGCTCTTCCCACAATGGAAGGGCTGGTAGCGGCGCCAGTTCTTTATTGTGACAAGCTGGAAGATGTTACAAAATGGAAGGTTTTTGCAGTAGTATATTTTAAAACAACTTAGATTTTCAAAGTTGTGCCTTTGATATTTTAATTTACTGCACAATGTTCAGAAATGTAGCCTAGGAAGGCCAGTGTTAAAGAATCCCGCCTAGAGATATTAAAGAAGAAGTTACATTTTCCTCCTTTCTAGTTTTAACATATATACTCCATAAAGCAAAACGACAATATCAGCACCTACCGCGTGTCCGTGTGAAAGTTTATTGATGAAGTATGCCTAATGAGAATGTTTCTACCGTGACTCACTGCGAAACAGGTAAGCGAGTGCCAGTACATCTCACAAAATAAGCTTTATGCGGCAAGGCGTCTCTGTAAGGCGCTTCCAAAACGCCTGGCTTGGAATAACTTAAAAGCAGAAGCGATTTCGGTCTGATGCACGAATAGGCATATACGTGAGAATAGGCGTCAGCAAAAGTGGAGAGACCACAGATATGGATGGACAATGGGGTATCAGCGCTACTTGAAGGCACGTGCTTATTGTCCAAGTATGCGCAACGCACCTTCAGTTCACTCAAGGTTTTCCCTGGGACACAACATATACAACAGAAAAGCCGCAAGGGACCGCTCGTTACGAACACTCTAGTGGTTTTTCTGTGCGAATTAGCATGCATCAGTCGTTTTATCAATAAATCTTAATCGCAAGTGCTATCGGAGTGCAATTTTTACTTTGGCAGAATATCTAGCGCTGTGTATTAACTTCTAAGCTTAGCTCACCGATTCATTCTCATTATATGAGGGGCAGTAGCGGCAACTGTCACAGGGGGCATAACTCATGATTAACTGGCTAATACACCGTCACTCTGCAGAATTGTCCAGTGATATGAACTACCGTTGGTGAATGCCATGTGTTGCCTTTGAGAGTAAGCATCAGGTACCTGCGAAATTCTGCGATGATAGCGGCTTCTCACACATATTTACTGGTTAATCAGCTGGCGCCCATTAACTTGCTAGCCCACACGGCATGCCCAAGTAAAAGTGAAGCCCGGTTCCTGGCAGCTTTTTCTAAAACGCCATCTTTGACAGAAATGTATGTGCGAACCGGACAGCTCAATAATGAGGGCGCACCGCGCATACCTAGACCACGGGAATGCGTCGTCAGGTAGCGCTGACAAGCACTTTCGCCATCGCAACCTTGACCTCTCGTTTTTGCTTACCCTCGTACATGAAAATTCCTCCTAATTACGTCTGTAAACGGGATAAAAGAGCAGCCTGCACAAGGTGCAACCGTATTCCCATATTTATTTTTGGGGCTCTGTTTTGAAGCGCCGTTTATTTATTGGTTCCGTGATGTCGAGGAAAAGAAGGGAACAACGTCAGATTAGCTCTTCTCCTTAACCTTCAGTTTATGAGTTTGCTTACCTACACAGCTTTTTAAACACGCATCTCACAGGTGTTCGCGAAAGCATATCTTGGCAAAATGAAACCGGGAGCCGCGCCACTAATGGGCACCTCCGTCGAGAACACTCAACCACGCTGTGGCTAACGTTGCTAAAAGGTCGAGTTTGAGGCCAAGGAATAGTATAGCCCGGCCTTTCACCGCTTTTGAATGTCAGAGTAACTGCTGAACCTGATGTTGTGCTTGAAAAGGATGCTATTGTTTGCACAGGGGGTCTGCGTTAAGAAACTTTCATATCAGAGGCTCAAAGGGTAAAATTGTGGCTCCAAGCTTCAGCATGTAAATGTAGTACACACGCTCTTCGTAGTGTGCGAAATGTCGCGTCTAAGGTTTTGTGTTTTCAGCAGCGAACAGATCAACAAAACAGCACATGTCGCCGTGCGGATCCATGCTATTGCACTCACACGTGCTGTAATCCAACCTTGCAGCTATGGGAGGATTCACTTCGCTTCGACGTCAGCAATGACGCTCGAAAAAAGAACTTTGGCGGAGGGAAAGATACCTCGAAAAATAGATGGAAGACAGCGGGTTGTGGTTGAAATGCTAGCACGATTACCCAAGCCATTCGGATTTGTGTGGGCGTGAATTTCATCCGCTCATTCCATGCGACGCGCATACGAAGCTGTACAGTTCATGCCGCCGCTTGTGCGCGGCCGCCAGTCTGCCTTCGTTGCATAACCTCAGCGTTAAAGCTATAGTGCGATCACTTAATTTCACTCCAAAAAATCACATTTTAAAGCAAAAAATATTTGCACGCTTTAATGGCTACTTACCAAAATCAACTTTAAAATCAGCGGAAGATAACCAGAAAAAATTACACTCGATTAACAGTAGCTCTAAAAAAGCAAATTTAATTTTATATATATATATATTGTATTTTAACATACGATACCACCGCGGCGGGGATCAATCCCGCGTTTTTTGGGTCAGCAGCGGAGAACCATAACCACTCAGCCACCGCAGTGGCGCCGAAGAAATAGTTTTTGGAAATTAGACAATACCCAACGTGTGGGACAGAGTGTCTCTTTACCGAACGAGCTGTTTGCCAAAAAGTAATCCGAATTTTCACTGAAACAAGATTAATATATGGATGTAGCATTATCTTCTATAATTTTCAGACACGCTTGAAATGCTCTTTCGTTAGAGATACCTGAACTCACTAATGCTAAATACGGCAAGGTGTCTGTTTAGGAAAACTGTTTTGTTTGGAGCGGCTATTTTTTTGTGCGTCCATGGTAGGGCATAATGTGTAACTTATAAATCGATTTACTTCAATCCTGTTTCTTCAAACAACGCTCTTTTTACGCATCGCATATACTGACCTTTTTTATTTGCTTTTTTTTGCGCAAGGCGCACGTCATCGTTTCTGCGCAGATGAAGAAGGTACGGAAGGCAAGAGTCTTCCAAACTCTGCACACCTCGTCGCTACGAGCTTGTACCATCAGTCAGTGCCAAAAGTGCATTGGTTTGACCTTGCAATTCTGAGAACTGGCTTTCCCGAGAAATATTAAATGCGCGCCACAGATAAAAATAGCCAACATGTCGACGCGTGAACAATGATTTTAGTTGCAATAGGTCACTGCTATTTCGGGCTACCAGATGTGGTAGTGCTGACGTCTTCAATACGGTGTCGTTTATAAAAACATTACAACGTCTGTTGGGCACATCAAACCCTTGAACCTGTGGTCTTTATTAATTTCAGCACCGAAAGAAAAAAAAACGTTTAGGGAACTGTGAACTGTCAGCTTAGCTGCTACACAATACTTTCAAAAGGCTTTAAACTCCTTCTAAATTCGAGTGTAGTGCACTTCTAGCGGCCTCTTCTATGTAACATATTCACGGAATAGCTACATATGTGACCTCACGTGCATCTCTGCAAGCAATGAACATCTGCTGTGAAGCACATAATATCGTCGAAAAGCAACATCAGGTTGGATAGAGCTGAAGATTTCGCAGAGCTAACTTTACTACACAGAAAAAAATAAAGGTTATAACTCTGCAACATTATGATGGCAAAGACACCAAGTGCACGGGCACTGAGAGTCACGTTAAGAGAGGGTTAAATTTATGCACAGAAGGTGGGATCATAAAAAAAAACATACGCAGGACGTAGCGTAGCAGGCACAGACATATCACAATTGGACTTAAAGCTGATTTGTTCCTATGAAGAAACCAACATTTATATATTTCGTGCCAAGCGCACACTCTGAACAAGATGAAGGAAATAATTAACGCAGAGAGAAACTCTCTTCATTTCGGAGATATTAACCGATGGATGGTTTACGCATGTCTGCTTGTTATATCTCTTTAAAATTGATTGTGTACCTGCTGTATTCTAAGCCAGATATTGAACTTTTTATAGCAGCGCACAAATTAATTGAAAGCACCGCGACAATATCCTTCAAGCGTAAGTGGGGAATCACTCAGCAATAATTCATCGATCTTCTCGAGGTGTACTTGATATCAACGATTGTAGAACATGACGGTAACTTCTTTGTACAAAACCGAGATACTTATTTTGGCTGCTGTGTAGCGCCAGTTATTTGCAACAAGTATTTGGCGAAGCTTGACTCGATGCTACAGGGCTTACTTCAGGACACACGTGTTATCTGTCAGGGTATTTAGGTTGCCGTCATTCAGATTTAGGAGCCGAGGCAATCAGTGTCGCAGAATCTTCACGGTTTTGGGAGCAAAGGAGGTCACGTGCGATTCACTCGATACGAATTGGCTTCATGACTGCGGCCAGACGATAGATGTTTTGCCAAAGTGTTTGACTGTGACTGACACGTCAGAGTAGTCGTCCAGAAGGTTTCGTTTGGTTTATGGGAGTTTATGGTCCGAAACCGACTTATGCTATGAAGGACGCCGCAGTGAAAAGCTCCAGAAATTTCGACCACCTGTGGTTCTTTAACGTGCACTGACGTCGCAGAGTACACGGCCTTCCAGAATTTCGCCTCCATAGAAATTCGTCCGCCGCAGCAAGGATCGCACCTGCGTCTTTCGACAGCAGCCCAGCGCCATAACCACTTAGCCACCGCGGCGACTCCGTCTAGGAGGATTTCGGTGCGGACCACTATGCAGGCCATAGGTGGCAAGGGAATGGCGCCCACCGAGGAAAGCTCCTATCCAGCAGCAATCAGCTCAACACAAAAGAAGAAGGGAGGTTCCGGGAGTCGATACAGGGGCTGTTATTAACGGCAGGATATTGCGGGCAATAAACTGCAATTTTCATTTTACAGGCCTGGAAGCTTTCATCAGCGTAGATCAATATGTAGCCATTTGGCAAGTGAGCGTCTCGTTTTGCATTTCAGTCGCGAAAGGATGCCGCCGCATGAGTTTATGCTGGTCAGCGTATATCCATTGGTTTCCTGTGTGCAAACTGCCGGGGAGGATGAACTGCCGGTGGTGGCGGTAGGATAGAGTGTGACGAATAACCCTCAGAGTATACGTTGCGTGCCAAAGTCTGGCCTTAAGCTTATGAGCATCACATCAACAAGTTTGTCCAAATGACCTGACGGCGTCACCAGTGAAGCGTATTGCAAGTTTCCTGCCTTCAAAGAAGCATTTTAGAAAATTGGGCACACCAACGGTTAATTGCAGCATCTCGATTGAGTGCTGGTTGGCAGCATGACTGATCTTATCATATACCTTTTGATCAATCGAAAAGCGATAAACCAGAGTTGAAAACATTTATCCGACGATTTTAAGTGTTTTTCTTTGCGTGAGGTGTCATATTTGCCATGGCTATGTGCAAAACTTTTTTAAATATCTACGTCAGTGCCGGAATACACTTCAGAGATTTTTGCTTTTCTTCGCAGATGCAGATTCCTGCTGGTTGTAGCGTTTAAAATTTGCGAATTAATAATGGCACTCTGTATTTTTCATCCCCTGGAGATTTTCAACGTGAGCGGCACAGTCCGCTGTTCGTTCGCGCCGAACGCAGCAATTACTGGGTTCGTTGTATCGGCACTATGGTGCGCAAACTGTGTCGCTGTGCAACAAGAATGTGCCTAGGCTTAAGTAGCCAGCGGTAAACAGTTAGTGCTAAAAATTTCTTATACTGAAACTACCATTTCCTGTTAGTTCACGAAAAGGTGAAAGAATTGCTCATAGTCGCATGGCTGTTAATCTTGATCAGAACTACCAGTTGGAATGGTTTTTCAACGCTATTAAAGATTATTACTTAACAACTTCGTCAATTTCCAGAAGCGAAATCGTGCGGTTTCTTTTTTGTGTTTTCCAGCCGGTTACGCAGTCTTCTTTAAAAGTTCTTACTTGTTCAAATAGATTGTTGGCTGTATTACGAGAAGAGAAAAGGCAATTGCTTCATCGCTAGCCACAGCTTACAAGGAAAGTTTTCTGAGAATGCGGTTGCATTTATCTCAAAGAAAATTTTGCTTTTTGCAAAGCGCATGCTCGTTGTATCCAGGAATAAAATGGCCCCGGGAGGCAACGGCATTCCAAAGTCTGCATTGTGCTTCGCACGCAGCATGGGCAATCAATTTGCCAAATGCTAGTTCTTTTGACGTGGAACTTGGAGGTTATGGCTGCTGCAGAAATCATAGGCTGCAGATCACAACATGAAAACTGCAATATATCAACCCCTTAACAATGAGTTATGCGAAAAGAGGAAAAGGCATTTTTTCATCTACCAAATCTGAAAATGTCAGTGTTTACTAGAGAGTTCTTTTTCACAAAGCATTACCCTTTCATAGTACAAAGAAGGCCTCGAACTTTTTTTTATTAATTTATGCAGAAAATATTAACTATTTTGCGAGGTACTGCAAAATCTTCATAAACGGACTAAAGTCCACTTTGAGGCACCTCATGTCATGAAAAGAGAGCATCCTGTTCGATAGCCCGAAAGAGTGATCAAGTTGAAGTGAATTACGCAGCATAAAGAAAAGAGTGTTACCGCCATGATATCACCGTATTTATTCGAAACTACGCTGCCCACAATTCTAAGCAGGCACCCGAAAGTTGAAGGGTAAATAACAAAAAACCTTTCCTTAAACTTAAGCCGGCTGAAAAAAACAACCGACAACGACAGCAGGGACAGCACACAAACGGCATTTATTTTCACGAACCTCCAGCCCCGCACACGTCCTTGTCAGTGTCCTTAACACTGTCCTCTTTACGTAGTGCACAGCCTTCTGTCCCTTTAAGCGCATTTCAGATGCTGCACTCTCGGAATATGCGCGCAACCAAGCTTTTCGGTATATAATCCCATGCTGCAGCGATCCAGCCAGCTGCAACTCCTAGCGTAGCATGCTTAATGCAGCCCGCTGGAGTCAGTTCGTGCCTTTCACTGGGCCAGTGGTATGCCTTGCCCTCTTCCCAGCTCTTTCTCTTTGGCCTGTAGCATTTATGTGGTCTAAGAAAGTGCCGGTTACCTTTGCGATTTGCCGAACTTTGCCAGTGCCCATTCAACCTCGGGATGGCGGCTTTTCTTCGGGATTGTCAACGTCCTCATTGTTATAGCGCAAGCAAAATGTTTATCATGCTTTACCCTCTAAGGGGCTGCATTTGTTTCGTCCACGCTGAAGTCCTTACCGGTTTTCAGGTTTTAAGGTTGCTCCGGAGCGAGCAATACTTTGCAATTGCAGGTGGAATTTCGATACCTTGTCGGCTCAGTTCCATTGTGTGTGTGAAAAGCCACGTGTAAAACCTTGCACTACCGCGGAACGTGTCCATGCCACCACACGAAGAGAAAATGA
This sequence comes from Amblyomma americanum, assembly GCF_052857255.1. Classification (NCBI taxonomy): domain Eukaryota; kingdom Metazoa; phylum Arthropoda; class Arachnida; order Ixodida; family Ixodidae; genus Amblyomma; species Amblyomma americanum. The sequence goes on along the minus strand of NC_135501.1, from coordinate 169,548,245 downwards.
TGTCAGAGTGGCAGCCAATACTTATGTGTCTGTTTATCGCATCGGCTGCTGAGAATAACAGCTACAGTGCCGAAATCTGTAACATTTCGTGGGGGCACAACATGCGCCCTGCCTTTATTTGTTTTTATGCGTTGTCGTCGTATTTTATTATTACAGTGACATAGCGTCGAATATAAGCCAACATATGAGTTTTATAATTCTTGTTTCTGAAAACTATCGGCCTAGATATTATTAAATACTGTACACTTTAAAGCAGACTAAGTAGATACGCACTGGGGGACACATTGAGGCTATTTAGGTTGAAGAAAAAACCTTATTAAATTCAATTCTTTTCAGGGTCTGCTACTGTGCCCAGCCTGGCGGCCAAATAACTTAATTCGTTAAGCAAATATGACGCAAGTTGTGCGCTCTGTGCTAACATTTTGTTCGATGATTATTTACTTGTTTAGCAAAGAGCTACGCCGGTACTTCCGAATCATGAGCATATGGATTATTTTTTGCGCCAATAAAACGCACTGAAGTCATACTCACCAATTGCTGCTCTTCATGTTGCTTCGCCTGCTGTCCTGCAATACTTGTTGAAGTTATTCTTGATCCACATAAACGAATACACACACTCAAATACGGGCTATTAACGTAGATGAATTAGTTACCACAGCATTGCCACCGAGGGAAATTTAAGGAGCATAAAAATGATGCAATGACAATGTTGTATGAAGGAACAAGGCTGGTTCAAAGACAGACAGTGTTAATATAAGTGAGGAAATTTTTCAGTGACGTTCGGTTACGTAGGCTCGCCCGATCTGCATGGAGAAAACGACACCACCTACAGTGGTGATCAGTTCATACCGGTTTACAAGCCGCGCGATGGCTCAGTGATTATGGTGCTAAGCAGCTGACCCAAAAGACGTGGGTTCGATCCTGGCTGCGGCTGCCGCTTTTCGATGAAGGCGAAATTCAAGAGGCCCGTGTACTCCGCAATGTCAGTGCACGTTAGAGATCCCCAGGTACTGGAAATTACCCACAGTCTCCCACTACGGCATCCCACATAGCCTAGGCCCCTTTGTGACGCTAAACACCTAAACGCATAAGACCTAATCAGTTTAAAAGGAAATGTTTGCGAAGATAAGCACTGCTGAGTAGCGCATTCAGCGCGTTCATTAGTAGGAGTACGGAAGGAAAATCTGTCTAAAAATTTACAATAAGCCTAAACTGATTTGTCTCTTTTCTTACTTTACACGTATGAGAACGGAAACGAGAAAAATTACAAAGTACGAAAAAAAACTAAGACAAAAATAGTATTCCCCTTGCAGAGAAGGTACATTTATATGAGAGGCGCTACCTTGTGGAGCGGCTCGTGGACAGGCATACGTCCAGACGGACTCGCGTAACTTTTCATAAAAACTATGGCGCGCATTGCTGTGATCGTTCCCGCGCGGAAAGATTTTAGTGTACTTGTAGTGCAGTGAAAATAGCCTTGTGCACTTCTGGAAGTCCGCAGTCCCTGGGTTCAATCTTTGGAGCAACCGAAGTAGAGATGATTAATAATTTACACAGGGGCAAATGCAAGGCGCGTTAGTATCAGCCATACTAATTAACGGAGAACATGCCCGAGACAGCTCAGTCAGAGTGCACTGCGAGGGGCCCTGTGACAGATGAAGTAGCATGACAAAGTCTAAAACGCGAAATATAAATTTAATCCTCACAGAACAATTGGCGAGCAAGCACGAAGCATACAAAAATTTATCTCGTGCTTGCAATGCAAAGGCAAGATTAACCGCTGTGCTTCAAGGTAACGGAGTGGATTCCAAGAAAATATAATCGTAGTGTGAAGGAGGGGGCAGAATTACCCAACACATCGACGCCTGAACCAAGATTATAGCTGGAAAAGGCCACTGCCATTACGGGCTACCAGATGTGATGGTGCTGACGTCTTGAATAGGGTGTCGTTTATCAAAACATTTGAACGTCGGTTAGGCAGATCCGACACTTTAACTTGCGGTCTATATTAATTTGAGCATCGAAAGAAAAAAAAAGCTTAGGGGAACTGTGAACTGTCAGCTTAGTTGCTGCACAATACTTTCACAATACTTTCAACTCCTTCTACAAGGCGAGTGTAGTGCTCTTCAGCGGCATCTTTTATAACACATTCAGGAAATAGCTACACATGCTACTTCACATGCATTTCTGCAAAATTTGGACATCAGCTGTGAAGCACATAATCTCGTCGAAAAACATCAGGGTTGATAGAGCTACAGATTCCGCTCAGTTAATTTTACTACACAGAAACAAATAAAGGTTTAAACTCTGCGACATTATGATGTCAAGCACATCAAGTGCACAGGCACTGTCAGTCGAGTTAAGAGAGGGTTAAAGTTAAGCGCAGAAGGTGCAACCATCCAAAACGTACGCAGGACGTAGATTAGCAAACACATACACATTACAATTGCATTTAAAACTGATTCATTCCGATGAACAAATTTCTTTCGAAGAAACGAACATTTATGTCTTTGCATCGCAAGCGCACACTCAGGACAAGATGAAGGAAATTATTTGTGAAGATAAAACTTCTCACTTCTTTTGGGTGATAGTAATTCAAGAACCGCTTACGCATGCTGCTATTATTTCTCATTAAACTTGATTGTGTACCTTTTTTAATTCTATGCCACCTGATGAGCTTTTTATTGCAGTGCGCGGATTAATTGAGAGCCCCGCGACAATTTCCTTCCAGAATAAGCGGGGCATCATCAAGGAATCTTTCCTCAAACTTTTCAAGGTGTACTTGAACTCAACCCTTGTAAAACAACAGGATAGCTTCGTTCTACAAAGCCGAGGTATCTGTTTTGCTTCCTGTGTGGTACCAGCCCTTTGCGACACGTAATTAGCGAGGTTTGACTCGTGCTACACGGCGTACTTCAAGACACACATGTCCAAATCTCTAGGTATGTCGATTCTTCTAATAATTCGAAATTTCACTGAAACTGACCAGCTTACCCTTCTGGCAGACCAGACATTAAACATTTTTAGCTCGTGTTCTAAGAAGATGGCTTTCCCAAAGATGTTTCGTGCGACACTTTCATTAGGTTCACAGGTATAGAATTGACTTCTTTACCGGATCGAAACGTGTTTTGGAAATAGGCACCTAAGTCGAAACAGGCGATTTTGCTGTATGATTTGGCACAATTGAAGTTCGTGAAGTGCACCATCGGGAACTTGCCCTCTTAATTTCTTTAAAGAAAAGTTGATCAAAGTCTGGTTTAATAGTTTGCCCGCTCGAGGGTTTCTATTTTCGGTTTATCTGGCGATAGGTGAATCCTCGGGGAAAGCAATATAAAAGCGTTTCCAAAACTCCGCAAGCCCAGTGGAAAAGAGCAGGAAGAAGATTCAAGTGGCCCCTTACTTCCAGAAGACATCACATGAGCTGAAAGAAGGGGCTCGAACCTTTGGCACCACTTTCGTGTTTCCTGCTCCCAGTAACCTCTCCAGTTTGCGCCCCCAGATCTCTCTTGCGAGGTGCAGAGTGGCGCTTGAAAACCAATCACCAGGAGAACTTCACTATGTGCACAGTGGGTGTGGTCTATTCTATTCCAGTGTCCTGTGAAAATCCTATATTTGCCAAACTCGAGGGTGCATAAAAGAACGCCTGGGGCAACATTGAACAAGTCTGTGCTCGTGCACGGAAAGTAACTGAGCCTTGCATGTGAAGGTCTGCAACGGATCCCCTTCGGTTTCGCCTCGCTAGTTTTGATCGGTCGGGGAAAATCAAGATGCCAGCGTGAGCTGCTGGTAGGGTTCTTTGTCAGAGGGAAGAAGCAGACATGCTTAAGCTATCTTTCAGTTACGATCAGCGAAAACGAGTGTCAATTTTCATACTCGTAAATTATTTCCTTCACCTTGTTTAGAGTGTCCGCTTGCATTGAAAAACAAAAATGTTATTTTCTTCATTGGCATAAATATTTTGTACGTCCAGGGGTGTTGTACGTGTGTGCCCCCTGTTTCTCGTCCTGTGTCTGTTTTCGTTGGTATACAATTCTCGGAATTGTACGCTCCTGCGTTAAAGTTCCGAAAGCTGAAGAAGCAGATGGCATCGAGGAAAAAACAGGGGTAAGAATATCATTGCTAAAATCAAGAAGAAAACAACGGAAACAAACAAGAGTTGAAAATAAATCGTACTATGGCGAACAGGGCAGGAAGTCAGGAGGGAGGAGAGGAATACATATGGCTATCTGCAGAAATCTTGTGGCTGCAGCTAGCACAGCAAGGGGTTGATGGAAATAGGAGAGGAGCTTGTCTTCCTGCGGACGTAGTAAGGGTGATCATGTGATCATTTCGCTGGCCTGGGTGCTTGCATCAGCGTAAATCACGATGGGGCCATTTGGCAAGTGAGCATCCTGCTTTGAATTTCACTCGCGAAAGGATGACGCCGCATGAGTTGATGTTGGTCGGCGTATATCCAATGGTTTTCTGTGTACAATGTGCCGAGGAGGATGAACTGGTGGTGGCGGCGGTAGGATGGAGTGTTACGAATAACCCTCAGAGCATACGTTGTGTACGAAACTCTGGCCTTAAGCTTATGAGCATCCCATCAACAAGTTTTTCCAAATGATCTGATGGCGTCCCCAGTGAAGCGTATTTCAAGTTTCTTTCCTTCGAACAAAGATTTTTATAAAATTGCGCACACCAATGGTGAAACAGCATCTCTACGGAGTCTAGGTTGTTAGCATGATTAATGTTATCGTATATCTTTCGACGTAGCGAAAAACGATAAACCGAAGCTGAAAAACGATTATCCGGCGATTTTAAGTGCTTTCCTTTGCTAGACGTGTTATTTTTGCCATGACAATGTGCAAAGCCTTTTTAATTAATTACGTCAGTGCCGGAATATACTTGAGAGATTTTTTGTTTTCTTCGCAGATGCAGATACCTGCTGGTTGTAGTGCTTTAAATTTGCGGATTAATAATGGCTTTCTGCATTATTTACCCTTTGCAGATTTAGAGCCTCAGCTACACAGTCCGCTGTTCCTTCGCGTCGAGCGCAACTGTTACTAGGTTTGTTGCATCGGCAATGCGGTTCTCAAACTGCGTCGTAGTGCAAAAAGAGTGTGCCTAGGTTTAAAGCACGCAACGGTAAACAGTAGGGTTAAAAACTTCTTATATTCAAACCACCATTTCCTATTAAATTCCGAAAAAGGGAAAGAATTGCGCATAGCCGCATGACTTTTACTCATTATCAGAACTAAGATTTGGAACGGTCTTCCAACCAGGTTTAAAATTATTGCTCAAAATTGCGTGAATTTCTTGAAAGGAAATGGTGAGATTTTTTTGTGTTACCCTGGCGGCTACACACACTTTTTTTTCTGTAAAACTTCATACTTGTTTAAATACATCGTTGGGTATGTTTCGGGAAGAAGAAATGCAATTGCTTCTTTCCCTGCCAGAAGGTTTTCTTAAAATGTGCTTGTATTTATCTGAAAATTGTTTTTTGCTTCCTGCAAGACACGTGCTATTTATTTACGGGAATAAAAATGGTGCGGGAGGCAACGGCATTCTACAGAATACATTACGCTTCGCACGGAGCTTAGACAATCGTTTTGAAAAATACCAGCTCTTTTTACGTAGAACTTAGGGGGTAATGGCTGCTGCGAAAATCATAGGCTGAAGAACAGCGAATGAAGGCTCCAGTATATCAACCCCTGAATAATGAGTGGAGCCTGAAGAGGAAAAGGCATTTTTCATCTACCAGGCCTGAGATTGCCAGTGTTCACTAGAGAGTTTTTTCACAAAGTATTGCCTTTTTCCAGTCATCGAAGGCCTCAAACTTTTTTTTATTCATTTCTGCAGACAATAAAAATATTTTGCGAGGGACTGCAAAAACTCCAAATACGGACTAACAGGCATTAAGCGGGTAATTTTACCTACATTATTTTGGGAGTCGACACATGTGACCTCAATTTTACTCTCAAGAAACAGAATTCCACTGTGAGACGCACAATCTCATGAAAGGAAAGCATCCTGTTCGATAGTCTGAAATATTCACCAAGTTTACGTTAATTACGCAGCATAAATAATGGAATATTCGTTTTGTATTCCTTTATATTCATATGCCATATTCTTTTTACCCGAAAAAGATAAACTTCTCGAATAGTTGATTTTTAAGTAAACATCAAATAGCCACATATTAGTATGTTAAGTACCTCGGCGTTTATTTTACCCATAATTTAACCTGGAACAATCATGTCGATTCCATAGCAATGAAGGCTGGTCGCGTACTTTAATAAAATGTATTTTTGTATTGTTTATTTTACTCTTAATTTAACCTGGAACAATCATGTTGACCACATAGCAATGTAGGCTGGTCGCGTACTTCATTAAAATAAATTCTACAATTTTACCAAAAGACGTGAAATATGTTCTGTATATCTCAAACGTGCGCTCAATTTTACAATACGCAACGGTAGTGTGGGATCCAGCTACTGAAATCATTATTGAGAAACTTGAAGCGATGCAGGGTCATGCAGCATGTTTCATTTTAAACGCTTATGATGGTCACAGCAGCGTCAGTGCGTTAAAAAGCATTTAGAAAGAGATTCCATATAGCTCTTTCATGCCATCATCAGCTTGGTCTTCTTAAAAGTCATTATGAGCAAAAAAAATGGCATTCACATTGACGCCTACCTTGCACCTCCCACATACATTTCCCGTAGAAGAGACCATACCCCTAAAAAACGCGAATTTGCCTGTCGGACATCTGTATTCAAATCATCTTTTTTCCCGCGCACAACAAGCGAATGGAGCAGCCTCCCAAACGCAATACTTTCATAACAACTTTCCAGCCACTCTTACAGAACATTTACGGGGACTAACTAATGCAACATAGTGCCATGCACCAAAAGCTAGTGACTGCTCTCCTTATCACAGAGAGTTTTTACATGCTACTATATAGCTTTATATATATTTTAACCTTTTCATTACTTGTACAGCGTTTCCCAAGTTTTGCTACTGTTTTTAGCTGCACTCTTGTTGAGTCTTTTGAATGATTTTACATCTGTTCACAGTTCTTTTGCCTTTCACTTTGCGTACACCCCTACATTAATGCACAGTGGGGCGATTTGTACGTACGTAGCACAAAGACCATGCAGCCACCCATTTCAAGCAGTCAATCTATAATATCGAGTACAGCACTCATATCTCATATGCAGAAAATGAAAATACATAAATGGTAGCAAATATTAGACTAAAAACACACGCAAACATGTAGACTTGCATTTCAATCTACCTGAGGAGGTTGGGGAAAATACTGATGCCCGAACACGAGTAAACCTGGTTTGCACTGACCGGAGTACTAGAAGCAAATAAAAGACATAACCAAAGGACAACGGACTAAAGGCCCTGATATTTTGTTTACAGGGAAAAGGGCAATCTTCATTTTGACTTCATAGCAACGTGAAGTATATTTCTCAAAAACAAGTTCCCATGGGAACGGACCTGCTTAATGAACTGGCTTTTCGAAGAAGAAATATTATTTGGATTTTATGCATGAAAACCCATATTTTCACAATTTTATCATCGCTCTGATTTATTTTTGTTATTGCAGAATACGTATAGATTGTAGCAACAGCGTCATTGGGCAGCATGGAAAGACAATTGACAAACAGAAAAGAATGACACCGCACTACCGTATTTCCAGGAAGCTGCCCGAGCTACATGCAAAAATCCGACAATAGCTGAGACGAGCGACGCTGTGCGGTGATGATTACTAGGGTCAAAGCCGTTTTACTAGTCCTGTTTTTCTTTTGTCTTTCCACGCTGCCAGATAGTTGAAGTGCAAACTTTGTCACAAGTTAAGATCCCAAGGAATTTGATTTTGCGGCTTGTAGTAATTTGCCAGCGTTCAAGATTTCTTGAGGTTATAGGAAATCTTTCTAACCCCTCATAATGTTAAAACATGCCTGGATGCTAGACAGGTCTTTTTCCATGGCTTCGTAGGCAAACCCTTTGGCTCCAAACTTTTCATTAAGGCCGTGCAGCAGATTTCTTACTGTTTCATACTAATGTAGCTTCTCCTTATTCTCCGGCCATTCATATCATGTTACACATTAACACTGAGATTCAGAACGAAGCAGCAACACAGTTTGTGTTCGACTGGTGGTGCTCCAAACAATATGCAACTAGATATATGTACAGTCATTCACAAAATTTTGCGAGGTAAGGATTGGATGAAAAACACCGGCGAAAAAATGATTGGTGTAATTTCAGAGAATGCTGGAACTGCTTCGAAGAAAGGAGAACACAGAAATTGCTTTCATGCGCACCAAATTTGCTGATCTAGCTGCCGCATAAAAAATACGATAGAAAAATAAAAAAATACCATCCTCCATCGGTTTTTTGCTGAAGTGAAAAGTACATTCGACGCATAAATCGCCCTAGGTGCAGTCACTGCATTGTTGCGTGTAATTTTAGTAGCGGTTCCTTAGGTAACTGTAGGTCATTGATGCTTTCTTGCAAACGCGAAGTTATCGAAGCCTTAGAAATCGCGAGATTAGGGCATGAGAAATGTGCTAGCGAGGCTTTCATACACCTGAACCGCAAGGAGTTGCAGTTTCTTGGATTGACTAGATGATTATGGGTTTTGTCATTGTGGTTGGTAGCATGCGCTTTGTTGTCGAAAGAAGGATGCGTTGGTGCAATAAACCAGTTGTTAGCCTGCGCTTGTCTCGTGTGATTATTCTCTCGTGTCCCGTCCTTTTTACGCAGTTATTCATTGTATCCATAATGTCTCACCAACTAGCCCCTCACCGTACTCTTTTATACACAGGTCAGTGGACAGTGCAGCGCAAAAGTTTAAAACTTGGCGCTTTATGAAAAAGATGATCAACTTGTGTTGACTTGAAGCACACCAGTAGAAACGCAATAACGGTTGAAGAAGCCTTGTGAAATATTTTAACTGCGCAGCCTTTTTAAAAAATCCCTAGAAAAAAATATATACTGTCACGTAGTGGGGACGGTAGTCGAAGCAGCGATGAAGACGGACGAAATGGTCTTCGTAAAAGAAAACTGTTTATTGGGCTGACGTGCACCCAAAATGGACTGAATCACTCGGCGGCGGCGAAGCGACAAGCGTGCTCGGCGGTCGTCGAACAGAATGTCCGCCGCTGTCGGCCGTGCTCAATTTAAAGCTGATAGCGAACTTTCGAGATAAAGCATGCAAAGTTACTGGAACATTCCGGAACAACGTAGAATCAGCTCTGCCTGGCTGCGATCAATCGAGATAAATCTAATAAAGGCGTCCACACCCAGACTTGGTCTCCTGGCTTGTATTCCGCGTTGCGTCTTCGTAGGTTGTAGCGTCTGGCGCCGGACCGCTGCTGATCTTTGATCCGTAATCGGGCAAGCCTTCGAGCTTCTTCTGCGCGTTGAAGGTAGACGGCAACGTCGATATTCCCTTCTTGTGTAACGTTGGGCAGCATGGCGTCTAGCGTGGTCGTGGCCTCCCTGCCATGGACGAGCCTAAAAGGCGTCATCTGGGTGGTCTCCTGCACTGCGGTGTTGTAGGCGAAGACGACGTAAGGCAGGATGACATCTCAGGTTTTATGTTCGGCATCGACATGCATGGTGAGCATATCGGCGATGGTTTTTTTCAGGCTCTCGGTCAGTCCGTTGGTCTGCGGATGGTATGCAGTTGTCCTCCGGTGGCTGGTTTGGCTGTAGCGCAGGATGGCTTGCGTTAGTTCCGCCGTGAATGCTGTTCCTCTGTCCGTGATGAGCACATCCGGGGCGCCGTATCGAAGAAGAATGCTGCTGCTGCTGTTTCGTTCAGTAGGGCTTTCGCCTCGGCGTAGCGGGTCAGATAGTCGGTCGCTATGATGATCCGCTTAATTCCAGATGTTGACGTTGGAAAAGGGCCAAGCAAGTCCATGCCAATCTGCTGAAAGGGCCTTGAGGGAGGTTCAATGGAGTTCAGAAATCCTGCTGGTCGTGTGGGAGGGGTCTTTCGTCGCTGACAATCTCGGCAGGTTTTCACATAGTGTGCGACATCGGCAGACAGTCGGGGCCAGTAATACTTGACTTGAATGCGGCGGAGGGTGCGAGTAAACCCGAGATGTCCAGCTGTCGGCTCGTCGTGTGGCGGCAGATTTGAAAAAACGAACAAACATTGCAAATATTCGCGGCAATATTACAAAACACCTTTCAGGCGATATACCGGAGAAATTTTAGTGCGGTTACAATAGAGTTACCTTTAATATGTTGAAAGCATTTAATTAAGAGATAACAGAGAAGGAAAATTGCTGAAGGCAACGTGACCCCTGAAGCTGGCGATTCCTCACAGAATTTAGCTGTGGTGCAGTGGAAGGACCTGGCTGTTACTTTGTGATTGAGGGACGGTCTTGGTTAAAAAGGGAATTCATTTGACTATAACATTATCCCTGTAGAACTATAAATAATTTTACTCCAGCTGCTAGGTAGGCTGGCTTAAAGGCAGTTGTCGGTCTTATGTTGCTCGCGATCTTAAGCAGTGTTCTCGTTTTTCGTGAAACATTTGTCCCATGAAACATAGCATATTCCAACAACCTCATCTTGAACAGAATTGGTGGTAAATCAGAATAGAACGGAACGTTTAGAACTGAGAGTGGTTATTCTTATCGGATAGTGTCTGCAGACTAACTCCAGTTGAGGGGCCTTCCTTTGTCAGTGCATGTAATTTGCTTGTGACTGGGCCAACATTCTTGACCGTGAATGATCACAAATTGCAAAAGCACCAGGAAAGGCATGCAGTAAACATGATAGCTCCTATTTTGTTTCTCAAAACTTCGTTCCACTGGTAAGCTCTGCTGAGTTCCACTGTATTTTACTCAATCACTCCTCACTATGTATTATGAGCAGTGCCTTCAAGGCACACAAATATGTAAAACGCCTATGGGTGAGACAGTTCCGGAGCTTTCTGCTGGAACTAGGCTTTAGAGCTAGTAATTTAAAGCATATAACAGAGTATCGTCCATCAGCAATAACACCATTTGAGCGCGCGGTGGCTTTGGCATTTATTGTCCTCCAAGCAATTGCAAAGCCTCGCATAGAAGTATTGGAGGCCAAAAGGACCACGCGGTGTAATTGCAGCATGAATAAAAGCTGGTCTTCCGTTCCCCTACTTAGAAGAAAAGAAAAGAAAAAAATCAGGCCTACAAGGTCCCAATTTACGGGAAGCCAACAGACCCAGGTACCTATACAGACACATAAACCTAACGGTCTAGATGACAGATCTGAAGGCCTACAGACTTAGACGCCATCAGGCTTATAGACGAGCAAGCAAGCGAGAAGGCAAAAAACGTCCGATATTATGGATAGCAGGCGGACAAGCACACTGGAAGAATTTGACAAGGAATGCTTGGCTGAAGTGAAAAATAATGTAGGCACACATACATTACGTAAATCGAGCTACGAAGATGAAAGAAAGAAACATGAAATGCTTGTTTTTGATGAATATACCTTTGGAATGTTGTCTGCGCAGGTTGCAGCAATAAAAACAAGATGCCTGATTATGGACTTTGCGTTCGTAGTTCAAGGCCACACTTTTTTCACATTAGACAAGTTATGCAGCAGCAACAAAATGTTAAAGTAATAAAATGCAAGATAGATCACTTATATTACAGCGTTATGATTTGTGAATGAACACAAAAGCTTTTACAGATGCACCAAAACTATTTCACAGAACTGACATCCCCGAAGCACCGGTCAGTATCGTGCATTATTAACAGATCCCAGGAAACAGTGCAGTTTATTTTTTTTTCAGAAAACAATATTTTAAACCTCTTGATAAACAGATACGAATGTTTTCAATTGATCAAAACACTAAGCATCGTCACAAAAGTCAATGTTGTCACTAAGCACTGATTGCAATGTATAACAAAGGTTGAGTTATATATTGAAAGTCGTTTAAGTGAGGACGGGCTATCGCTGGCCACTAAATTTATTTTGAATTCAGTTTTGAAGCTTGGTTATTATTTCTTATCACTTCGTTGTGACTGGCAGTTCAGCCGCAAAGAATATAGGGTAGAGCTTCCAGAAACAAGCTGCTTATTTGGCTGGCTGGCGCCCACACAGAACTGAAAATGACTGCGGCGGCGATGACAACAAACGTGCCCGCCGGTGGTCAAAAAGAAGAGGATCAGCGCCGTTGCATGCTTTACTATATTTCTAGCTGATTAAGTAGTTTCCAACTTCCAGTTCTACGGCGCCTTCCCTGGTAAACAACCGTCTGCGCTGCTTGTGCCGGTTCATCCCGGCTCTCATCTAGATATGCCACGCGACTCAGAGCACTATTGCCGGGCACCACCATCTCTCGATCTCAGTTTTCTTTATTCGATGTCTTTTCCGTCACCTCGCATATCATCATCGACACTGCTATCACTGCTGCTCGATAAAGGGCGCGCGGAAATATGCATAGTAAAAATATTAGGACAATAATGAATATGGTGGCTGTAGTAGCATGACTGCTTTCCGCGGTGGTAAACGAACGGTGGCATCGCAGCTTTCGGTGGCGCAAGATTTAGCTGCGATCGAAACTTTCCAATTAAATCCAGTAAAGTACGAATATTTACGTCGTAGAAATGGCTACACGTGTATAAAATCTCACTGGAGGAACCTGGTTGCCTCTGTAGGCACAAACAAAAATTTTTAGAGCACGCGCCTAAGACCAATCACGAAGTGAACAAAAGAGGAAAGAACTTCAGGGTGCTTGCCAACGCTTCGACAAGAGGACTTTTCTCCGTCTTTCCAGACTAATACAAGTCCTCTTGTCGAATCATTCGCAAGCGCCCTGAGGTTTTCCCCTCCCATGTTCACATTGTGATTACCAACATCCATCTGATCATGCTCTCTTTACCATGGACTGCCTGAGGCGAAGAACACGAAGAAATAAACATATAAATCCTACGCGTCAGTTAACTCCGCGATGTAATAATAAGCCATACACTTCAAACACTTGCTCCGCAACTTCTCCCAATAGTACGCCCTTGAATTTCAATCGAACAGAGTAAAGATTTTTTTGTATGTTGTCTACAAAAATATTATTTTGTTTAGGTCGGGTTTAAAGTGAGCCAGTTATATTTAAGGCCAAATTTGAAATGTACAGATGCAAGCATACAGTATTAAATAACAATAATTAGACCGGGTGAAGGTGATAATAAATGTCCGAACATTTTACGTAACTCTACAGAGGGAACTAGTGTTCTAATGGCAATTATGCGCAGAAGAATTGCAGATCCCAAAAGAGGTGCTTCATATAGATCACATTAATTTTTCAAATTTTCAGATGACCTGTGAATTACCGATTCCTAAAGATACCACTCGAAATATACGAACTTGATAGAATCTCCATCACAGCTCCAGAGCCATATGATGAACATTGTTGAAAAGTCCAATTGCTGATTTAGTCTTATAAAACGTAATATTTCTATCACGCACCCTTTGAACCGATAATTTATGCATGATTCCTCCTTAGGGGACTTCAATCGCACACGGTAGTTCCTTCAGCAATTCCTCGATGTTGGTAAGAGACAGATGTGATCTGGCAACCTGTTCTCCTCTACACGTGCGTCATTCCTAGGCCACACAAGAAGAGTGTGAACTTTTGCTGCTGCGCAATTTAAATCAATTGGAGGAGGAGAATAGGAGAAGAAAACTTCAAAATACTTTTGTACACCACCAAATGAACCCGAGTGTTTATCGCTGCAGTATTTGCGAAAGAAAAATTTTTGGAACACCGAAACGCGATGGCGTTAATTGGTCTCTTCAGCGGCCATCATCTCTCTGCATATAACAACGCCGACGTGAACACTGTTGATTCGAACACAAGTTCTGCACTTCAAAACTTTATAGTCCTCGCGTCATATTCTGGGGCAGTGGCGTATGTCAGATCGTAGGGTCTTTCTTGTGGCAGCCGCATGCCAGCGCCAGTCAAGCAAAACGTAATTGCATCTTCTCTAATTGCACACATGCTCATTAGAATGCAGTCGTAATGTACCAGCTTACGTGAAAGCAACAGCACATGTATATAAAGCTCCGGCTAGGCGCCTAGGTCGCAGGGGGGTAGTGTCTGGCTCACAAGTGAATGATCGCAGTTCGAATCACGACTGAAGAACTAGAGATTATTTTTTAAGCGGAAGTTTTTTCCGTCATAAAGTTACTACATTTGATGTATGCAGCGGCGCTTTAGTCGCATTATAATTGTTATTTACTCTGTTTCATTTTCCCGTGATGTGGGTTTCGTGGCACTAAATTTCAGGTCGTTTCAGTGAGAAAGCACTACTTTACGAGGTCTATCCGGCATACCGAGTTTGTGTGACGCTGGACCTTGAGTTTAACATTGGCCAAACCATAGATACATAAAATAAACATTTCCGTTACTGGGATCCGAACCCACGGCTGCGCGAATAGATCAGCTTCGTTCGCCACCGCACGAGATCACTATGCAACCGTTTTCTTTCAGCACGGTATTTATCAAAGTGATGCCATGTTCTACGTACATGAACTATGTACAAAGCATGATGACGACAGTGGCAAGTCAGCACAATGCATAATATGGGAAAACAGAACAAAACAACCAAGCACGAGAAAATACGCAACACAGGGCTCATCAATATTACATCGTAATACGACACACCCGAGAAACAATGCACTAGAAAAAGGGTACTCAAGAGCACAGCACTTCGAATGGTTGCTACTCCGATTCAACTCGGTCTGCGCATAACATTCTTTTCGATGAACAATCAGTCATTCTGCTGAGGTGGTCTTTTGCAGAAACGAGGGATTCACAATCTCGGACCATCACGCGTGTTTTCCAGAGGCTGTTTAGTCCAATCCGTCAGAACATGCCTAAAGGCTCGTAAGCAAACGGCAGTGCAGTGAGAAATCGCACAGAATGCCGTTTCAAAGTGTCTTTTTTTTCTAAGTTCCTTGCAAGACATCTCAGAAACTATAGTACCGCCGCAGTCGCTCACGCCTAATGTCAAAACTGCAATAAACTCTCGCGCTATGCATTGCAAAGATTCGTATTCATCAACTAATAATACCATCGAAGTAATATATACCCAGTCTTGCCCTGTGCATTTCACATTGTCATTTTCATCAACTGATACTATTATCGAACTAATATCGTCGCCAGAAATCCCGACGACCCAGCAAGGAACAACCATGAGCGAATCTGGCTAAACACATGTCGTATTCGGTTTAACTACGCGAAAGCAGCACCACTCACTTTTTTCCCATGAACGGGATCGCTTAAAGCTTTCGTGTTAATAAAACTTCGTCTCTGCTGTGCTTTAGGAGCGCAATGTGCAGGCGCTTAATGTGCAGGCGCGGACAGAAGTAAAAGGAGCACGCTTTTCTGTTCTTAGTGCCGTCACGATTTGTCTTACAGAAATTAAGAACCGTGTGACCAAGAGAACCTTAACCAGCGTTCACTGAACTGGCATGCCTGCACTATACCTGGCACATTGTTAGAACGCATAGAGCACTAGAAGGCAATGGCTTGCGCCATTTAATTCTCGCCATGCCAGTATAAAATACGAACAATGTTTGCGAGTTATGCTCTCTGCTGTGTGGAATTCTGTCATCCCCAAACTCTAGTGGCGTGAAATCGATTCCGTTGTGTAGGGCTACGGCATAATTTTGAGCACCTTGTGTTCTTTAACGGGTTGACATTTCACTAGCACACTATATGCCTTAGTCGCCCCACGCCACCCTATTTATCGCTCACAGCTCTCACAACGCCGACACAAACATCTCCGACATCGTATTATCTGCATAACGGGTGCTTTAACGCTGTCGCGTTAAATGCTTGCCGTGCAGAGTCTGCAAACAAATTCTGAATAAAATAATGTTCTGATCAGAAGATATCTAGCGCATATGATATGTGTGAAATATAAGGAATTCGGCTGCGCCGTAAAATACGCCCGTCGTTGGTCTTAGAATGCATATCTGGCAAAAGCCACAGTGGCTCAGATTGGTAATGGCTACGACGTTAGATTTCTGTTGTTTGGTCCTCTGGGTTGACGTTGCAAACCACACTAAAGCGTTTTTCCATTCCTCCCATACATCGAAATGCGGGTGCAGGATCCAGGCTTCTACCCGGAGGACCGAATCCCAGCGATATAACGCCGTAGCCATGACCGATCTGAGCCACTGCAGAGATTGCCAGATATGCAATCTACGACTAACTGTTGTCGCATTTTACGGTGCAATCGAATTCCTTACATTTCTCATACAGCAAAGACGCCAGATATCTTTTGACAGCAACAACTTCTTATTCAGATTTCTTGTTTCACTCTGTACAACAAGCCTTTAACGCGAGAATGTAAAAGGCTGCGTTCGGCGGTAAATCTGGTGTCAGCGCTGTCCTTGTCGGCGTTGTCGGCGGTGTGAGCATTAATTAACGTCGCGTGAGTGGCTTGTGTTGTCTGCAAAACCTACCCACCGAAAAATGTAAGCAAACTAACCACACTGGCAGTTGGCAGTAAGTTTAATGGCCTATCGCGAGAGGTTGCCCGGGAAGAGCAACATGGGTCGCACAAGGCTCACAGGTGGCAGCACTTGCCATCGCAGGGCAGTGGTGCATACCTTAACCGCTACGCAAATGCGCAAGTAGTGGTATGAGGACTCCCAACGACATATGGCTGTAAAGTTGAGAATGACTAATTCCGCATATATAGGCAGTAACTTATTCACGTTATTGCGTCATACCCTTAAGGCGTAGCTTAAGCGTCCGCTTAATTTTTTTGTACTTTTAACATTGTCGGCATCGCCTGAAACAAACAAGAAACAAATTTTGTTTCACGCTATGAATATTGAAATCGTTGACGAATTTGATGATGTTTGCGACTTATTTTAGGAGGATTACATTGACGTCTTTTTTATATGAGAAATGCGCAACGCATTGAGCCCGATGCCAGGTCTCTGGTTTAGAAGTATTCATGCCTTCGCTCGCTACTGATCTAATGCGCCAAGTGGCTGTTGGTCATTTATTATAACAGCGGCGGCCGCTACAGCACGACCGCTTGCCCAACAAGACTACCGCGAAGGTAGCGAAAGGCAGCGTTCACTGGGGGGGCCACGTGACTGTGGGCAATACAGTGGAGCGCCTGTGTACGAAATACCGACGGCAGTGCTTAACTAGAGAAACAAGCCTAAAACCGCCACCCTACGGAGCAGTACTACCCTTATGCGGTGCATTTTACTAAAACGTGCTCTCAATACATCTAAATGATTTGCCATCAAGATGGGAGATTTTTTATAGGAGCCACCAAAGATGTTTTGCGCGCAGTTATTTTCAGGATAAGAGTTGTATCGCAGAAAATAAAAGAAACAATGCGTTTTCTACATTTTTGTTCTTTCTGTTTCCGCTGATATTTTCGCCGCAAACAAGGGGTCGCAGCTCTTTCCTGGAGAGGCACGTAATCATGCTGCTCTTTTCTTGTTTTTTTAGCCTCGCATATCGTCGAAGTCAGTGCCTGTTTTTCGTCTGAATAAGATAAAACAGTTATTGAGAAATGAAATTGCGACGCATGAGTATCAGCACTAAAGCGGCAGCGAAAGATTTGCAAACAAAAGCGGCAATCATTTATGACCTCAGCGACCTATACCATGTAAAGATTGTGGCATCTGTGCGGAGTTCTATGTATACAGGAGCAGCTGTTGCGAAATTTTATTCCACACGCAGATGAGGAACAACTGCGCATGCCTGCTTTGTGAGATCCGCAGGGGCACTACCCTTGGCCTTTTTATTGCATGCAGCCAACAGAAGTCCTCAAAGAGCATTTTGTTCCAGCACAGTCCTTCTGCTAAGTATTAAGGTGAGTGTAGCGTTCCGGACCCTATGTATGAAGATAGACTACACTAAATGTATTTATTTGAGATGTTCTTTGAAGTAACTGAATTTACTTATCTCGAGGAGAAAAACATAGATGCCGTAGGTGGGAGCGAACTTGGGTTACAGTATAAAGACTGTCATGTTACGCGCTAGTGACATATTACTGGGGTACTACAGTTTAGGAAACGAAAAACGATGATGATCATGTTGTTTTTCTTCATTTTAAGTCGCCCGTTTTAGCACCATGCAGGAAAACACGAACATTGAGGCATGAATTCTTTGGGCGCTCGGCAGCTGAAATGAATACGCATGAAAGATGGCCATAGTACTTATACTACCAGGCACAATGAGAGAGGAAGGAGAAAATATCGGCGCGCAGATTAAGAAAAACCAGCTTTAATGTACACTCAATGTTTACAAAAATTTATAAAGTCTGAAAGACCGTGAAAGCTACATTCGCTCTTCAAAGCGCCCGAATGCCGGCTTCTGTGTCAGATGCGCTATTGCTTGGATTAATTTGTTCGGAAAGTAGTGTATTGATTTCAGTTTTTTTCACGTGAAGGTAACTTACTCATCCTGAAAAATTGGTTCATGCTAAGAGTCACCAAAATTTAACGCGCCTTTTCCCTCATTTGTAGAACCGCCTTGTCTTCATAGTCGTATGATTCTTTCTCCTATCCCTGCTTCGTTTATAGTCCCTCTTCGCACCGCACTTTATTAGTCAGCATCTCTCATGTATGACTTCTCATCAATAGTTAACGCATATTTTAATTTCAGGAGCTTGCACTACTACCGACCGGATTGGCTTATTCCAAATTAGCACGCGAGTGATCAGCACGACTTTAAAGTTGTTATACATACGGTGGATCTTTTCGTGAAACTGGTTTAGGCTCCCCAGCATTAGTTAATAGGTGTTCTAATTTTGGTAGCTTTCCGACCACCATGGCCCCGTGCAAATAGTCATTCGACTGACCATCAAGATTCAGCCGACGTTCTACAAACGGTGGTTGTCTTCAAGACCCGTCCCATACGGATCGCCTGCTTTTGGGTTAAGACTGGTCAGCACATGTTAATGAGCGTTCTAATTTCGGGAGCTTTTATTACGGACGACCACTGTGGCTTATTGCAATAGGGGATGCAGCTGATCTGTAAGAGGTCGTGAGCGTTGTTGTACTGAAGGTAAACCTTTTCGTGATGTTCGGCTACGCATCACCGACTGTTGGGTTCGGCTGCTCAGCATTAGTTTGCGGGAGTTCCCCATCAGGAACTTTCTTCAGAGACTGACAGATTGGCTCCTTCATATGAAATTCGGCTGATAACGAGTTGTCAGTGTGTGTTGCCGTTTTTACGCTAGATTGGATCATGCTAGCCCTTGTGGTTCAGAAGCCGCCACACCCGCCTTGATTGTTCACAGTTTATGGCATCGGCTGCTCGTCCTACGATCGCAGGATCCAGTCACCACAGTGTTCGAATGAAGCCGAAATACAAAAACGCGCGTATTCTGTGCAATTTCACCACACCGCAAAGAGCCACTGGTGGTCTAAACTGATCAGAATCCCTTCACTGCAGTGTCCTTAATAGATTTCTCCTGTAGTGCCTTAGGATTGTGAAGCCGATGTGGTTCCTAGAGGTGCTAAATCTGGACAAACACTTCTGGCTTGCATTGCTGCCACCTCGTGCCGTATAGCCTCAGCACACAAAATCATGGCGGTTGTTTTGAATGTTACGATGATGTGCAACATTATTGGGAAGGGACAAATTTTTGAAAGGTTGGAAGATTGTAAGATACTGTTATAAAATTATTGAAGTTAATGGTTCATTCTTCTGATATGTAGCGAAATCTTTCTTTTAAAGTATTTCCATCAATCGCACTAAACAGTTCTGACTGCCATAAAAAACCAGAAGGGAACGTTTTCGAATATAGCAAAAAGGTTAAAAGATGAAAAACTCCTCTCTGGTGATCTCTGGATATATTGATTCTTAAAGCAAAATCTTACATAATATGAAATAACGCTTTCATAAACGGTTTTGTACTCAAAAATGCTTTTGCACAGAATTTTTGGCTATGACATCTAAATTCATTTCCTATGACAGGCCCAAATAATTGGCTCCAGCGCAGGAAGAACTTTATATATCATATTTTGCAAGAGCGATTTCCAATCATCGCACAGAATATTTTCGGACTGTTGTTGTTTTCTCCAAAACAATACGTTAGATGTCCCGGTTCAGTTACTCGGTGTTCGCAACCAGCGCCAAGAGATGACTCTTGTACCTGACCCCCAAGAGGGGTAGACATGTGCCACCAGTAACAACTGCAAGCATTGTGATAAAGATTGCAATAAAGTGGAATGTAGAGATGACAGGTGCTACTCTACCAGGCGTCGTTTAACGCCTCTGTGGCGCTACATGCGTTCCCGTTCGTTGTTTCGATACTAGGTCAGCTAAAACAGCAGGAAGTGCTATTGGACCACTTAGAATATCAGCCACATTAGCGATAGCGCCGCTCAAAAGGAGGCTAGCATTGCATACCACGTTGTTGTTGCGCAAACTTACTCTACATGGCCACCTTTTTCTTGTTTATGCTGCATCTGAATGTTTTCAAGGTCACCTTCCCTGCATATTTTTTTTATTTTCATCTTTTTTTCGCTGCTGCAGTGGGCAAAAACTGTTTGCGATAGGGCAGGAAACCGGTGGTGTAATGGCCGCCGATGTATTTAAATAAAGCTATTAAGCTGAATATCTGGGTGAAACACGCACTACGAAGGGGGGTAGTGCATACTGGAGGGATAAAGTTAAAAAGTGACGGAAGATATAGTGTGATTAGACTAAATGCGAATTAAGTGCGCTTGCACTTCGATTTTGGTTCGAGGCTGGATATAAGAGGACAATGCGATACAAGTAGCATTGTGCTCTGTACCCCTTGCACACGAATGGAAGTAGCTGAAGACGATGGCATCCAAAGCATAGAGCGATAGACGAAGTTATACACGCGGGTTGTTCGGCGCTGCCTTGAGTAATGGTTTCATACAGTGGCCATCGAAGTTGATCTCCTAGCACCGATGAGGGTTCAAACCTGACTCGCGACCATAACACACTTACCATAAAATGTTTTGCACAGTTCGCCGTAAGGCCGGCTAGCAGGATGCCAATAACCCGGTGGGCAGATTTCCAGCTGCCCACTGTAGCAGGTGGGTCACCTGTAATGAGCTTTGGACAAACGATCATCCGCAAAATCTGGGATTGGGAATTCTGTGCTAACACATTATAAATAATGCACATACGCTTACTGGATATGCACGTTAATCAGCAACAGCTGACTGGAATTGGCAGCTGAGATGCCTGGAGTGGCGGGCCCATTTTCCCGTTTCACCAGCGACTACCACGGTTAGACGTCTCGAAAGCGCGTTTTGGCGTCTCTACTCTAACGTGATAACCAGAAATATGAAAATTGGTTTGTGACGAAAGGAAACGGCCCAGTAAACTGTCTCACATCTCGGTGAAAACCTCGACCGCGCCGTAAGGGAAGGGCTAAAGGAAGGAGTGAAGAAAATGTTGGGAGACGCTTAAGCTTCACCTTTAAGAGTGGAACGCGACAGCGTGTTGAAGCGCTGCCAGGGAGCCCACGGACCTCCATCGCCCGTTCGGCGCGAAGCCTTGCCCGTTAGACAATTCGTTAGGAGTCATTAGGAGGCCTCTCAGCACCTCTGAACGTATTCTTTATTTTTTTCAATTGTTTCATATAAATAATTGGTCAATTACACACTCAAATTTTTTTTCATTAGCATGATCAACCATTGGCTTTTCAATTTGAGCGTTTTTACTCCTCGGAACCTCTCTTTCTCAGTTTTTTTCATTTCTTTAGTTATTCAGTTATTCACCTAATTACAATGATTTCAATAACTCGACATCGCCTATAACATACCAGTCAAAATCAATGACTAGAACCATATATTACCGTGATACGATATTCTTTTTACGCAGGGCGCGAAACTACTGCGACCCCAACGGCTTTTCGACCGAACGAGCTGTATATGCTACGGCGTTTTTACGACCACCTGGGATAACCAGCCCTCTTTCATTTGTGGTGTTCGTTTAGATCGCGTTACCGGCAGAATTCAATGACTCCGGGGACCGCTTGCACAAAGCAAATTAGTGTAGTTATCGGTGTTGAAACTGGCCGCAGCCAAGTTTTGATAGATATTCGAAAAGCAAATGTCAATGGTAGGCGGCCCTGCTTGGTTGCACGCGCCTTAAGGCCCTAAAGGCCTTGATCAGGAGCCCTAAGCTGGCTGCTTCAACCAACCGGGTCCCGCAATAAGACTCCACCCATTGCGGGGCTCGTTACAGAGCCTCACCTATGTTTTGACTGAATAAGCGCCTTTCACTGGCAACACCACGTTCTTTGCGATGGAGTGCACGTTAAAGCTACTTGGGCGGTCAGAGAGAGACAGAGAAATAATATTTATAAGCACCCGTCAAAAGGTTCTCGGAGATCTGAGGCGCAGCTCAGTCCCAGCCATGTCCCCCCCTCAGCCGTGGACAGGGATCTCCCGGATCTCAGCAGCGGTCAGGGCGAGCCGGATGACTTCACGTTGTCCCTTTCCTTCCTGTCTGAGAAGCAGTGCCTCCCAGGACTCATATGTACTGTCAGGTTCTCCAAAGCTAGGTAAAGTCCATGTCATACGGTCCTGCGGAATGTCTCACTCGAGGTTGTAATACCTGTAGGCACACTAAATTAGAAAAACCATGGCAAGAAACGATCTCGAGAAAATAGCTTGCTGCTGGTGATTGTTTTAACATGTTGATGTTAATATCGCCTATAATTACAACTGGTTTCTCATCAGAGAGCAGCATGTATAGCAAAATATCAAGAGAAGGATAGAGAATAAATATGGATTAGCTCAGCTAGTCCAGGATATACGAAGCGAAAGCTGTTGGCGTTCATTGTGTTCATTGGCGTTGGCGTTGACAACGTTCTAGTAGCCGATGATTTTGAAGAAAGGTAGGCCGCATAACATGCTCCCTGGGTCAGTGGACGCCTCAATCGCGCTTTGAGATACGCGGCGGTGGTGATAGAGAGAGGTGTGGGCTGCAAGCTTTAGCGCTGACAACTTTGTGGCAGACACTAGGCACTGCAGCAATAGGCCGCAGCGGTCATTGCGTGACCAACCTCTCACGATCAACCATAACTGCCACCTGCCAGGGTGGCAGTGTGGGCGCGTTGACTATTCAGTGTGCGTAACGCACTCAACGTCACAGACGCTAAGCCGCATCTGCTCGGCTAGATCAGAGTGAGGCAGCAGCGGCTCCGCGGCTGTGGAGTCCTGGCGCCGCTACAGCGAAATCTAGGCTCGGCGGCGCAGTCACGTGATGCGTTGCTCAGGCAGCGGCGCAGCAAGGACGTTGAAGGTCAAACTGCAGCCCACGGCGAAATCGGCGTCGCTTGGCCAGTAAAGCTTTCGCTTTAAAATTCCAGCAGAGACGCAGAGGGCTCTCAAGCACAACACCAAATGCGAACGCTCTTTTGATAAAAAGCAATTGACAGTGAGTAATTGATGAAATATACTGCGACATAGTCTGGCATCAAAAAATTGGCAGTGGCTTGGCTCGGCTATGCCAGGATATACGTAGCGAAAGCTAAGGAGCTAAGAAGGTGGCGCCGTGGCTCGTCACGTGGTTGGTCACGTGGTGCGGTGCGACCACGGTGCGAATGCGAGAACGGCGAAACTGCGAGTCGACCCGCCGCGGTGGCTCAGTGGTTAGGGCGCTCGACTACTGATCCGGAGTTCCCGGGTTCGAACCCGACCGCGGCGGCTGCGTTTTTATGGAGGAAAAACGCTAAGGCGCCCGTGTGCTGTGCGATGTCAGTGCACGTTAAAGATCCTCAGGTGGTCGAAATTATTCCGGAGCCCTCCACTACGGCACCCCTTTAATCCTTTCTTCTTTCACTCCCTCCCTTATCCCTTCCCTTACGGCGCGGTTCAGGTGTCCAATGATATATGAGACAGATACTGCGCCATTTCCTTTCCGCAAAAAAACAATTATTATTATTAAACTGCGAGTTCGTGAACATTCATACGCTCCTACGCTCTGGCTGTATCCTCCTGCTTCCACAGTAATCCTTCTCCTCCTTCCAGGTTACCTGCCCTTTGAAAGCTTTCCGTGGCAACTACACACTGGCTGCGCCTTTTGCGCTCTATACCCTGCCCCTTCCAAAGTAGCACCTTCCGTACGGTTCCAGTGGCAACCATTACCCTATAGTTACACGTTCATCCACGCATGACATGCGTTTCTCCTTCTTTGGTAGCCATCTTCCAAATAGTTTCGACGGCAACACACCCTCCCGTTGTGCCGACTACTGCAACATAATAAGTTTACTACTACGAATACTGCTTCTACAATGCGAATTTTAGGAACGCGTGCTTTACAACCGTTGTTGGAAAAACCTTTGCAAGAAATGCAAGTAAGAAAAGTGGCAGGAGAGGATAAGATAACTCAAAATTTATCTCGTCAATAAGACAGCGCGTTGGTATAAATCCCGTCCTGTACACCCAATGCCTCCTACCTCGAGAGTGCCAGACTCTTTGATGAACTCTTTTATCACGTTAATCTATTTGGAAAGGGAGGCCAGTGAACGGAAAAATTATAGACCACTCAACTTACATTTAATTGCTTAAAAGATATTAGTCAGATAATGAATAACAAAATTACCCAGACCTCAGACTGCAGTCAACCGAGGGAGCAGGTTAATTGCGTAAAGGCTATTCGACAAGAGACCGCATTCTCACCATTAATCAGCTCATCGAAAAATGCGCAGAATATCATCAACTTCTATATATAGCCTATACCGATTACAGAAAGCATTTTATTAAGTAAGAAACTTGCCTTCAAACAAGAATTTGGGAGCCATGGTATGGAAGAGCCAGTGAGGGTTTGGGAAAAAAATGAAAATTGGGATGGCGGTGCATTTAAGTTCCGGCTTAAGAGTATGACGCCATAGCATATTAGGTTATTTCCCATATATACAGAAGGCCATTTCCTACTTCACATTGCAATATCCCTGGGAGTCCTGATACCCCTCCCGGCGCAATGGTGCAGCGCTTCTGCGATGGCAGGTGCTCCAGCGGTAAGCCTTGTGCGGCCCAGGTTGCTCTTCCCGAGTGACCAATCATTAATTTAACTGCCACCTGAAACGGCAGGCAGTTTGGTCAGAATAAGGTGGGCAGGCTGCCATGACGCTGCAAGGTCACATGACCTTGGTTGCCTACCTGGCTTTTAGGTTGCTGTTCGGGCACCGACGCAGACAACGCCGACGTGGGATTTTTTGGAGAAAAGGGCCTTTAACGCTGTCGCTTTGTTATCTGTAGTGGTTGCACAGGGACCGTAGTTCCTCAGAGTAAATGGACAAAGTGGCTCTCACTCCGAATTGCAGGAAAGCAGACACACTGCCTCCAGTACTCTTGAATGCGTGCGTAAAGGAGGTATTCCGAGAACTGCATTGCATGGAGTTGGAGAACATAGGTAATCATTATTAACTTAGCCGTTTCTTCGATATAACCCCGCTGATTAATTTAGGGGAGGACTGCAAGGCATGATTAGAACCTGAGCCGCCAAAAATTACTATGAAGAAATCTAAATAAATCTTCAATAGCCTCTGAAGGTAAAGCAGTTTGTGATACGCAGCGAATCATTTAAAGTGGTCGGCTAATATATACGTACTTAGGGCAGGAATTCACCGCCGATTGGAACCCCCACAATTATATAAGAAAAATTAGAGACCACTGCGGCTACCCCCAATAGAAGAATGCGAGAACGTTGAACCCTCCTCAGCACTGGCCGACTTTAATATTTGGCGCCAAGGTTGTTTTCTCGTTCACTTTATTGATTGTTTATCGATTAACTCTGATTGGACCCTCGTTTCAACCTAGCAACTATTTCGAGTTTTCAAATTTTAAGCAACGCTTCGTTCCCGCCGACTCACTATATACCCGTCCAGACTATTTAAACTCATTCCAAGCGTTTTTTTTTTGCTGCGCCATCGTTCGGAGCTTCTGACGTCACGTCGCAAGGCGCCTATGACGTCATGTTGCTAGGGGCTGCCGAGGTCACGGTATAGTGCGACAAGCTACGGTGGACGCTCCACTCTGCCACCGATGCCATCACATCGACAACTCTCTATTACGTCATGGCGTAACGTATTGAATCTGTAATTCCTTAATTAGCTGCTTAATTAATCTTACAAAGTAATTGGATCCTAAATTAACACTTTATTCACAATTAATTCAGAATAATTCATCTTAATTGGTGATTTATAATTCAGTTTTCATTCACTTCAATTTGCCCTCAATTCACGTTAATGTACACCCTTACAATTTTTTAACCTGAACGCACGAGCGTCGACCGTCGAGTAGATAAGCGCCGCATGACGGTGCACAGCAGCGAAATAAGAGAGAATAAGCGCGTGCGCGCAATGAGCCTTCTGGTGCAGCTGTCTTGTCCCCGGCTGTTCTCGGAACGGGACCTCAGCACCGCTTCTTTTGAGCACCGTTATCGTCATCATCCTTTTCTTGTCAGAATGCTTCCATCAAGTTATAAATAAGCGGTCAGGTGGTTGCGCTTGCGCTGGACTGGATGGATTGCGATATACGCCCGCTGATTATACTACATGCGTATCGGCATTTTGCTTCTTTTTGCTATGGGTCACGCAGCACTTTCCTGCGGCAAAATAAAGGTGTCTGCCACTCGAAGTTCTGCTGAACAGGAACTTCTATCTTGCAAAAAAAAAAAAGCGCAGGCGCCTTGCCAATGTCTTGCCAGAAATAAATTTATTGCTTTTTCAAGAACAGGTTTGGTTTGGTTTATGGGGGTTTAACGTCCCAAAGCGATTCGGGTTTTGAGAGACGCCGTAGTGAAGGGCTCCGGAAATTTCGACCAACTGTGCTTCTTTAACGTGCACTGACATCGCACAATACACGGGCCTCTATAATTTCGCCTCCATCGAAATTCGACCGCCGCGGCCAGGATCGAACCCGCGTCTGCTTTTTCAAGAACAAAAAAAAAAGAAATGCAGAGCGTCCATAAGGATACCTTTGCTCACACTACCACCAAGGAGTATTAGAGATTTTGGTAATACAGCTGCTTGGCAAATTGTGAGCTTCCGGTAGCCCTTCAGTAGCTGCAAAAACCTCCACCAAGGCGTCGCTGAAGAGAGTCGTACAGCGCTGGTACGAAGTCGCGGTCTATTTTCAAAAGCTCCCATTCGGTTTGAACTTTGCGCCACAATTCACCGCAGCTGGCAACGTCAAGCTTCATTTTGGACAGGCTAGTTTTCATTATGCCGCACACGCTTTCAATGATAATCATGCCCGTTCCCAGTGGCAACCAGTCAATGGTCATGATACAAAGTTCTTCCAGATGGCCTTTGGCCGCGCGAGACTTGTGCACGGGGGACAAATCCTGTTGTAAAATGAAGAAGCCGTCACCAAAAGAATCGTCGAGGACATGAGGAACGAGCTCCTGTTCTACAGTATTAATGTAGAAGTTGGCACAAAATCGGCCCTCAATTCTGTGTCCTGCTCCGAGACGCTCTTGTGTTACCATCCCCCAAACGTTGACACTTCTGCGTCCACTGGCTCTTGCTTGCTGGACGTATCGGGGGGTCATAAATACAAGAGAAGAAATAATTATTCAATATAAAACAGCGACAATTCCCACTAAATACGTGCTGTTAAAATAACAATAACACACAAGGCTCACAGGAAGAAAACAGTCAAAAGCGCTTTTTTTTTACATAATTGCACTCAAAACTGCTAGATTGCAACCAGTCAATTTTCAAAAAAGCTGCTGAGAAATATTATAATGCGGAAAAATATTGAGTTCAAGTGATTTGTATTTCTGGGTTTTCTTTATAGAGGGCGTTTTAGTGTTGCTTCTCTCACCTCTTCTTTTCCGCTAAACTGAAGAGATATGATAATGTTACACCTGTATTACTTCATTGCGTCATTCTGTACCGTGTTTACTGTCATACTGCCAACCGAAACTTTTTCTGTCGACAATTTGTATTGTTTCTTTTGTTTGAGAAGTTTTCTCGACGTGCATTCTTTTCTGTTTATATGAGGTGTTTTGTAACGAAGATTCAATATCATTTCACATGCATTACAGAAGCATTCGTTGATGAACAATTACGAGTAATATGTTTGCAATTATGATTATGCATGTTTGTGATGTAATCCCTGTGTGCCGAACTGCATACGGAGCAAACGCCTTTGTCAGGCTTCTTGCCCTTTGCCTTTGCGCCGGTTTCTGTAATTCAGAGTAAAACAAATAAAATGACATAAAAAAGAGAAACAGGTAGAAACTAACTATATATTGATAACAGGAAAAGCCGAACCTGGTTAGGTCTGGTCTGTATACTTTGCGCTTTTGGTCCCACTGTGTGCTGAATGTGGACCCGTCGGTAAAGACCACATTCTGCACTGCAAAATTCTGCACTGCGCACATTCTGGAATCGTACGAAAAGGGGGCACAACAACTCCATTGCCCAACAGGACGCAATTTTTATACATTGTAAACAGATCAGGTCTCTGGCAATAAGGTTGATAAACCCTTGGTTGTTTGTCCAGAGGCCATCCATGCCATATCCAGCTAGAGGTGCGAGATAAAAATAGATCCTTTCACGTGGCTGAGGCGACTTCCGCAGCGCCGCCAGGTTTCGCTTGCAGAACCTTTAGCCGCAGAACTTCAGGCAGGGACGGCGTGCCTACGATGCCCGTCGGAAGAGGTTGTCGACTCAAAGAGTCTGCATGAGTGGTAATTTCGGCGGTCTGGAAACTAGTTTATTCGCGTACTGGGAAAGAAGCTAACTCAAAACTTGAATTTCTGGGGTTTCCTGATCTGTTTACGCGTTGTTGCTCGCTGTAGCCGCCATTGTTCTTGAGCCAAACGCGACTCGTGCCTTTTTTTCTGACCACTAATACGACTGACGACTGCCGACATTTCGCCCCTATCAAAACGCTAAGGCGCCCGAGTGCTGTGCGATGCCAGTGCACGTTAAAGATCTCCAGTTGGTCGAAATTATTCCGGAGCCCTCCACTACGGCACCTCCTTCCTTTCTTCTCTCCCTCCCTCCTTTATCCCTTCACCCGAACCCATACATTTAAGCCCACATCTACCCCGACCTCATAGATTACACCCGCATCCACTGCGGTGGCACTGCCACCCTCAATCATATGCTATGGGACTGCCCGGAGGATCCTCCTCCGGAAGCCCTTATAGAAGCTCCCTCACCAGAAGCATGGGAAGAAGTGCTGCGCAGCTTGGACTCCGCCCTCCAGGCGGGAGCCATCGAGCGGCGCGCCGAAGAGGTCGCCACCAGTTATCAGCTAACGGCCACCTGCCCCTTCTGCTAAGAATCCAGGAACCTCTCCTTTCGGGCAATAAAGTTTTCTCACACTCTCTCTCTCTCTTACGGCGCGGTTGAGGTTTGCACCGAAATGCGAGATAGATACTGTGCTATTCCCTTTCCCCAAAAACTGCCTCGTAATTTCGTTTCCTCCAGAACCAATTTTCTAATTTTTCACTCGCCGCTGCTCGATGCTTAAGCTGACATAAG
This sequence comes from Amblyomma americanum, assembly GCF_052857255.1. Taxonomy (NCBI): domain Eukaryota; kingdom Metazoa; phylum Arthropoda; class Arachnida; order Ixodida; family Ixodidae; genus Amblyomma; species Amblyomma americanum. The sequence goes on along the minus strand of NC_135501.1, from coordinate 169,518,774 downwards.
AGGGCGAAACTTACGTGACAAGTACGCTGTAGTTTAGTGGTTTGCGGTGTGTAACGCAGGCCAAAAACATGCTCTATTTTAAAAGCGCAACCCCGCCGCGGTGGCTCAGTGGTTAGGGCGCTCGACTACTGATCCGGAGTTCCCGGGTTCGAACCCGACCGCGGCGGCTGCGTTTTTATGGAGGAAAAACGCTAAGGCGCCCGTGTGCTGTGCGATGTCAGTGCACGTTAAAGATCCCCAGGTGGTCGAAATTATTCCGGAGCCCTCCACTACGGACCTATTTGTTCCTCTCTTCTTTCACTCCCTCCTTTATCCCTTCCCTTACGGCGCGGTTCAGGTGTCCAACGATATATGAGACAGATACTGCGCCATTTCCTTTCCACCAAAAACCAATTATTATTATTATTATTTTAAAAGCGCAAGCGAAAGCCAAAGGCTGTTGCTCTGCGCACCGAGGTTAATCGCGCTTTCGTTATTTTAAATATATATCACACGATTACTATTGGTCGACTGCAAATCTATAACTACAGCTAGGTTGATGTTTTTGCTGAATAGTTAAAAAATCAAATTTCGCTAACAGTCTTCTTGGTTAGTACAACACCCATGTCCCCAAAAGTGCTGATACAATGCCGCATAAGCACTCTCTGTAGTTCTAATACCCTGTTTTTTAAACATCTTTCTTCATCTTGGCTGAAACCGCTTTTGCAGTTTGACTGGAACGATGGGCATTCCACCTCCCATTTGCTGCGCTCATATTTTCCCGCGTACGTTCCTCTGTTACCTGTACGTCCATCGCTTTGTTTTTGCGCAGGTGCTGTGAAATGAAGGTCACAACGACTGTATTTCTTCTTGGAATGCTTATTCTGATCTATGGCTTGGAAAGAAAACGTAAGTTTGATTCTGAGGAAGTAATTTTTGAAGCCGCTGCTGCGGTGGATGACTGGTTATGGTGCTCCGCTGCTGACCAAAAATACGCGGGTTTGACCTCGACCGCAACGGTCATATTTCGATGGAGCCGAAATGCTAGAGTCCCATGTGCTGTGCGATGTCAGTTTAATTCAAAGTACCCGAGTTGGTCCGAGATAGTCCAGGTGGTCCAAGTGTTTTACACTGCGAATTAATTGAACATGAACGGTCATGAATCGAAACTCCTGTTTCAACTAGGTAGGTGTTTCGTTCAACCTGTAAAGTGATTTATAGCACACAGTCACTTCTCGTTACAAGATTATTCACGAAATTAGCGAAAATGTAGAAGAGATTCTTTCATGCTTAGGGCTGTCTACTAAGATATATGTAGACCGAATATTTCTAATATTCAAAGCCATGGTAAAAGACAAACAAACGGTAAATGCTTAGCAGAAATAATAAATAGTTTTTAGAGGATTGCAAATACGTCGTCGTACCGAATACGAGTAAGTACGTAAAAGCAAAAGGCTATAGATATCCCTCCAGTGAACACTTCGAAAGCCGTTGTTGGCCCATCCGTTTATAGTGTGTGACTTCACACTCATGTGAATAATTTGAAAATGAACACTGCTAGCTCAGCCGAGAATCTATAATGGAAACGAAGCTTTATTCGAATGCCGCGCACTGGACCTGAGTGAAACAACCGTTAATTTCAGAAGCGCAAGCTTGACAAACTCAAAGTTGCAGTTGCATGCTTTAGAAGCCGTGAAGTCCCATCAATGCATCAAGACTAGTGATACCATGGTGTCGTCATCTGTTAATAAACATTCTAAGAAAGGGCAGCTTAAGCGGTGGCAGAAGAGAATTTGTTTCTCTTTGTTCCCGCTCATTCGCAGAGGGCTACAGAGCTAATACTATCTCTAGTGACGTTACATAGTCTACTTTTATTGGCGTGTAAGTTAAGGAGGAAATGCGTCATTCGTACGTATGTGTTTCTTTAAGCAACGTAACAACCTTCCAGGGAGGAATAAACTGTGTTTACTGTTCTCTAAGCGATGCCTGCCAGTGTAGCGTACACATCTTTTAACGATATCACGTTAAATGCCCCGCTACGCGCGAAAACCCGGCGTCGCCGCAGTGAGCGAAAAATCACGGGAATGGCTCTGGCAGATGGTCCTCGTAGAGCAACCTAGGGGAATGGCGGATCAACTAGGTCATGTGAACTTGCGGCGTCATCACAACCTGCCTACAGGATCGTGAGAAAACTGCTTACCATGACAGCTGGAAGATAAATTAATGATTGGTTGCGCGGGAAGAGCAACCTGGGTCGCACAAGTCCCACGACAGGTACTACATATTTGGGGCAGAAAATGCCCGAGCATGGCCGCATATTCGCCGTCCACAGATGCTTCGTTAAAGTCATGAAGGTGGGAGGAAAATTCGTCAGGCACTTAAGTCTGCTTACATGTCAGAAGGCTTAATCCCGCCCGCTCACTTTGTGCACGCAGCCGCCCCGTGCTGCCGCGTGGTATTACCCGGTGGCAGTCTGCTAACAATTCTACCTCTGCATGGCTCTACGCAGGCCTCAAGGGTAAGCAGCCGCACCCCTGCGCCTTGACGCGCCTTAAGGATTTGACGCGGAAGCTAACGGTTTGATGCCTATGCAGAATTATTCTTTCTTGACTTAACATTCATAGCCCTCTGGGAGTCTTCATACCACTCCCGGCGCAGTGGTGCAGCGGTTAAGTGGTACTCCAGTGCCCTGTTAACACACACACGCACAGACACGCGCACTTCACCCCCCCCCCCCCACACACACACACGCACACACTTATGTTATATCGTTGTTGACCTGCCGGTCCCTATCAAATCGACAATTCACTCTTTCTAAAGTACACCGGTGATCTCAAGGTTATTCGCATGTCGGCTCTAAAGCAAAGCGCCTACTTTACAAACAAGACATTTGTCCTCTTGGGGAATGGCGCAAAATCAACCGATTAAATACGTGGTTAGGTATTTCAGGCGAAACCGTATCCGCCTTAGCTTTTTTCTCTCAGCCTCGTATAAAATCAAATGAGATACATCAAACTATTACGGTGGCCTCGATATTGGCCACTAATTTGATTTTCGTGCACTTTTATTTTATTGTGGCTCTTTCATTAAGTGTACTGCGTGCACTTCATTTCGCAAGCGTTTCACAAAAAAGCATCAAAACTTTAGGTTTTCGTAGTGCACCTGCCTCACAACCAGGTAAAACCCTGCATGAAATTTGCCTCTATAATGAGGAAATAGAGCTTGTCGATGCTAAGCTAGTCATATTGTTTATTACTGCGCAAGCATGGTATAGCTATGTTTGAGGTTTCGTGTCATCACGAGCTTGTCATCACGATAACGTTCGAACGAATTTTGTTGTAAGAAAAAGAATGACTGCATTAGATAGAACATCAAAAAGTCTCGCAGGGGAAATCATGAGGGGCATATTGGGTAATTAGTTATTTAATTTTGGCCAATAATTCCCAAAACGTAGGCGGGGCCGGAACAAAAGCGGCTCCAAATTTGAAAACGAAGCGTGGTGCCAAGTTTGAAAACTCAAAATGGGCAATGATGGAACTTGATTAATTCAGGCAAAGAGGGCCAAGGAGGCGTAAATGCTTACACATTCCTCTACTGCGGGAGCCGTAATGATCTCATAATTTTCAACCTTGTATTGCCAACTCACCGTGGATTTTGAACTTGATTTATTTTTTAGGTGGGTGCCATAATCCTGCGAAATGTAAACCGAATAAATGCTTATTTATCTAACACGCACAATATGGCTTTTTAAACCCAGCTTTTAGGTCTTCTGTCCTAAAAGCTTTGTCTACCGTATGCCTTCCGCCAAACCACAGTCTTTAACAATAACTGAAATAATGAAATCGCTCCGTTGAGTGGTCTCATAAAAAATGTTTAACGCTGATTGCAGCTTCTAAATCTTTGAATAAGACCGCTAGTAAAGGCCGCGTTTTACACGACCGTCCCAGATGCTGACGCAATATAGATGCGATTCCTTTCAAAAAATAATTTGTCGCCTAGACAAAGCGCACTTTTCGAATTTGACTTAATGTGAAACTAACTACATGGCTTGACCATTTGCCTATTTTAGCGCAATTGTGCAAATCGCATTTTTGGGCCCTCAAGGTGGCCGTTTTCGGAGAAATTGAGATATTAGCTATTACGTTAGAAATCAACTCAATGGCAGTTTTAACTTTAATAGAAACAATGCGATAACAATGTTTCAAATAACACTTAAAAAGGTCATTGCCAAACGTTTAGCTGCAAATGTATATAAAAAAATGCGCAAAGCATGAAATCAATTTCTTGATAACTGATTTTGTTTTAGATCAAATGGGTCATCCATGGTTTATTTTTTGGGCATGACAGTGCATCTCAATTCCTGTTTATAAACTGGATAAACTGTTGCGGAAAGGAATGGCGCCTCACGAATAGTATTCTAAAACTACCCAGATTAATTCAATATCTTGTACTTTGAAGCACAAAATTTAGCGAAAAACACTTTCTTCAATAAAGATAATGCATCTGCACCACTATTTGGACATGTCATAACTGATCCTGTTTTTTACAGCCAGATCTATACAGCAGAAAATTTTGCCGCGCCTCCTTTCGCCTGAAGTGACCCTCCTGTGTACCCCAGCAATGCCACGCTTTGCCGCACGAAATTTTTTTACTTTTATACCGATCACGCCCGGAACAAAATTTGCCCTGGACCCCTTTAAATAATAGCGCAAGTTTTCAGGAGCAAAAATTTATTTGTCTAACGCTTCGATTTTTTATAGTAAATGCCGCCTTACCGGAGCGAAGTTAGGGCTTATCACCTCGATGGAAAAAGCCACACATAATTATTTGCATCAGTCAGTATCCATTCCTTCGCTATTTCGAAATGCAACATTTGGATTTCCACACACAAATGGGAACTTCTTACTAGTTGTAGTCATCAGCACTGGATATTATGAAGAGAGGAAGACTGTAGCAGTAGCCAATGATAAGTGAAGGTTGTGTCTCGCGCTTGAAGCAAATATCTCAATGACCAAAAATCCTCAAAATTTCTCGTTCCAGCATATTAAATCGCCTTCTATTATTCGAATTTCAGATAACAAGAATCCCCGCAACTGCTTCAATAAAGCACATCGCAAGTCTTGTACACGCTTCAATAGCAATTTTCAAAGGTGGTACTATGATCGAAACTACACCGTTTGTCTTCCGTTCAACTACGACGGATGCAACGCTAAGGGGAACGTGTTCACGAGCTGCGAGAGCTGCATGCAGACATGCGCTTGTAAGTACAACAATTTATTTTTACCGCAGTTCTCATGGCAAAAAACAGCTAATATGAGCGGACACTTAGGCTCCGCCAGACGGGCATGACTCGAGAGCGTTAAGCGGTGAATGACCATATATACATGCGGAATTGGTCATTCTCTACTTTACATTCATAGGTCCCTGGGAGTCCTCGTACCACTTCGTGGCACAGTAGCGGGGCTTGCGTGCCACATATTGCTTTTCCCGAACAACCTCTCGTGACCAGTCATTAATTTAACCGCCACCTGCCACGGCGGGCAGTTTGCTGACTGTCCGGTGGGCAGGTTGCGATGACGCCACAAGGTCATGTGACCTAGAATGCCTATGTAGGTTGATTCTCAGGAAATGTTTTGCTCAAACGAGGACGACGGATTTTCTGCAGAATGGGAGCCTTAGCGCTGTCGCGTTAAAAAAGACGACAGACGCGAGTTGAAACCACACAGAAACAATCGAATGTTGGCTGTAAACAGATCGGCTTTTATTTGATGGCGCCCTACACACTCACTTTTTGTAGTAAATACAGAACAACAAATGAGTTTGAAAGTAAAGGCATCCGGTAATAAAAAAGGTATATCAATCAAGTTAAGAAAATTCTTTGCCATGTTTTTCCACGGCGCGATGCTGCGGAGCCGACAGCAAGACTTGGCAGTGCGCATTTCATTATTGTGTGCTTCGAATATTTACCGTGTGCTCTATTCTAGGCTTCTGTCTCATAGCTTTTCTGCCTAGTGCACTAGCATTCTAGATTCAGGATGGCAAAAAGTGTGCTCAGGTATTCCTGCGCGTATAGTGACTACAGCTCACCTACATCTCATCTTTGCGAGTAAATCCGCATGCTGTGCGATGCTAGGATGGGCGTGCATCTTGAAGTCTAAGTTACTCTAGTAGAGTGCTGTGCATTTTTACTCCACTCATTGCCGATTCTGCGTCTACGCAGAAACGTTTGACTTGGTCGCCATGATGGTTGTAGGTAGGTGCGTATGACTATTCAAGGTTCGATTTGCACAAATTATTACTTGTAATTATACAACTGTCGCCCCTCCTTATTGCTACAGAATTCATTTACATTTGCAACTATTTTCTTATTTATTAAGAGTCCTACACCTAACTCTTACGTTCCTGTAAAACCAAGACAGCAAAATACATGGACTCTAATGCTGTTTTTGTTTCATCCGTTCTTCTAACTTCGCAGAGTCGAATAACATCATCATCATTTCATCATCATTTATTATACCCTTCAAGGCCTCTGTTGAGGCATTACATAAGGGGGGGGGGGACAAAGCAAATGCAACTAAGAATAATACGTTAATACAACAAAACATAATGCAATACAATAAAATGAAAAACGATACATCACAATACAACGTTGGTCAATAATGAAGGGCACAAGGCTGAATTAGGCGGTAACAACTACAACAACAACAAGAAAAATAATAAGTTAACTGGGTGAAGTTTGAGAAGTGTCTTTTATTCAGTACAGTGATTAATTAATGCCTGTCGAAATTTAGTAGCGTCGCGCTCGTTAACAATGTAGTCGGGTAGCAGGTTCCAATTTTCTATTGCAGTTGGAAGAAAAGATTTATTAAATGCCAAGGTCGATCCATGTATACGTTGAATGCTGAGGAGGTTAAACAGGCGGCGCGATGTTCTGATGGGAGCTAGTAATAATGTGTCACGAAGATCAGGAAAATTGTAATATAACTTATGAAAGAGGCAGAGTCGTGCGATTTTCCGTCGGATTCCACCTATTACCCTATTCCCCCACATTCCACCTATTACCCGCTGATTCTTTTAACAGCACACTAGGATAGCCAAAATCAATAACCTTGAAATATTAAACGTTGCCAGGTTCCGTTTTCAATGGTGGCATATCTGCAGCCACGGATTGTATTCACCATTCGATGCATAATAAGTTTGACCGCTGCCTTGGTTACTTGAACCGATGCATCTGGGGACTGGGGGCGAGAAGAGGAAATGTGCCCGGGATAGCTAATACGCCGAAAGGTGGCCAATTTCGCTACAGATTTCTGCATATTTTGAAACAAAAACTTTTTGCAGATTTTAGTGCGAGGCGTAACATTCATACGAATAAATGAAGAGCTAGAGTCAGGTAATGGAAATTTACATGATAGTGGACCCCGAAGCTGTCAAAAGCCTTCAAACAGCGCGCAGGTAAACAGCGATAAGTGAAAATCGTAAAACAGCCGGTGTGTTAAACTATTAAAAAATACTTCTGGTTCCTCGCTGTACTCTGAAAATAATTAGCGGTGATAATCCAGCCAGTGCACATTCCGCGTAACATGTATGAGACAGTCACACTGGATGAGCGCATACCCCATGAGTATGCAGAAGTTATCACTGCGCTTATCAGCACGTGGCAACTAAACGGCGACACCAAATTTAGGCAGTCGAAGAAAAGTACTTTGAGGGAGGGACATGTGGATGTTTATTTTCCACATATCTAATCCATCACTGTGTGATTGATTGCGGCTGGTTCTGCGCCAACACTATAAATGTCCACTCTACGCTCGTTACCTTGACGCAAGCGTCTTCTGCGTCAACGAGCTGCTGTGGCCAGGACACCTGGAAGACATTCGGTCTTTTTGAATTGAGCGGTGCAGGCGTTTGTACCATAAGGAAGCCGCAGAAGTTGGAGGCTGCGGCGACTGGGTTTCAGGAGGCGAAACGAAAAAGACACCCCTCTGCTTTGCAATACCTTATTATCATATCAGTAGCAGCTTCAGTGAGTTCAATTTAATACAAAGGCTCCTCCCACATTGAGTAAAACTGAGATTGGGCGAGTTGGTAAGCTTTCATGGTGGGTAAACAACGCAACAAAGGCGGGACAAAGGCAAGTGCTAACTAACAACTGAGTTTTTTTTAAGAGCTAAAAGTGGCAATATATAGTGAACGCCAACAATCAAACAAAAACCGACCAACGGGTAAACAACCTATGCCACGTGCGAGGCAAAATATTGAACTTGCTTGCCATTTAATGTCACGGAATGTAGCGTGCGCTGACATTGCACAGCACACGGGTGGTTTTGCGCTTCGGCTCCATCAAAACGGGGCCGCAGTGGCCCGGTTCAAACTCGGGAACTTCCGCTCAGTAGCCGAGCGCAATAACCACTGAGCCACCGCGGAGGAAAGGAAATGGCATAAACGGCTCTCTGGGTCAGCGGACACCTCACTCGCGCTGTCAGGTATGTGGCGGTAGTGTGAAGCCAGCGCGTTACGTTGCACACCTCGAATTGCTTCTACTAAATGGCTTGTACAAAGATAAAACAGCTTTCACTGTAAGGACGTGTAGCGCATCACACGGCTGTCGTTGCATACCCTATGTGATTGTATCAAATGGCTTCTGAAAGCTATTACAGATATAGCTGTAAAATTAAATAACCATTTCAATTACCTCGCTGCGCAAGCATACAGGAATAAAATTATTAAACTTCGGCACTATGCTGCAGATGCATAACATTATGACATTTTTTTTGTTTCAGATAACCAAAACCCGCAAGAAATGTGCAAAGATTATCTTAAAAGAATTACAGACCAGTAGATCACCTAAGCAGCGGCTTCAAAGCTTATTTGCATGCAAAGTTCTAATAAATCATTTGAAGAGAAATGTTGTGCCTCAATGCGATTATTTTTCAATAGGTACAGTAAATTTACTCAAGTAACACTTGTTGCGGGGCTAGTTGGTGCATAGTTCTATGTAAAATTTTCTATGTACATTTTTTTATCGCTTTTATGACCCTACTCATCTTTCTGACGTTTGCTGCAGCTGATAGGTGGTGTGACGGTGAACCTAAATATTATGTGTTTTCTTTCAATAAAAAATCAGTTGTCAGTAGCGCGTTGTCTTGTCCACCTTTCTTGTGATTCTCTTATTTTTGCGCTAACATTTGCACATAGTACAGTAAATAAGTCTACGGTGAAGTACAGTAAATGTATCTCTAATGGCATTTTGAGCGTTGGTTATACACACTTGAAAAGATTGTGGCGAAGATAATAGGGGCATCTATTTTTAGAGTAAATTTGACTCTAGAGAATCAAGCGAAAGGGTGAGGCAGGGTTTGCTATAACTGCCATAACATTGGTCGTATGGCAAAGTACTGCCCCGAGCACAGTGTGCGCAAAGACTGCAGCCTCAGTCACAGATCCGAGGAGGAGTGCGATGATGCCCTTACAAAAATGACTTTTGAGCTTGAGTTGAAGCCTTGTTGACCTCTTGTTGAAGCGACTGGAAACCAGCGTGAACCCAATGTATGTTGATTGTACTCAACATCTGCTAAACAAATTGTGTTTGGTTATTTAAAGTTCACGATATCAGTGAACCAGACGATGAAATGAATTCTACTATAATAGCGATGAACCATCGTGCTTAGTTAGCATGTCCTCACGTCCTCTATCACAACCGAGCTAGGAAGTGACATTAAATAAGAGACACTTTTTTTTGCTCTACGATGAGCGGTGGCAACCGTTTTTCCCTTCGCAAAGTTGACATTTTTTGTAATTTGATTCTTACACGTATCATGGAGCAGCAGCTTTCCAGCGCAATGTTTCTCTTTGCACAGGGCTTGAAAGGTTCCTCCTCTAACTGCATTTATATCGGAGGAATTAAGCGATCTCTCCGGCGTTACGGCGGCATCGTTGGCTAATCCGCAGTCCAAGAGCAAACGTCAGCCCTGCTAGCAGATGATGGCTTCCGAGGAGAGTTATCGTGTATCGCAGTGATAAATTTCGTAATAAAAAGAAACTCATGGCTTTGCTCTGAGAAATGCGTTCCGAGCGTCACGATGATATGAAACCCCAGCAGCCGCATTTATTCCGAGCGTCGCGATGATATGAAACCTCAGCAGCCGCATTTATGTGTCACGTGGTGCGAGACGTCGCTGTACGTGCCTGTCCGAGGCGATGAACGCAATCACACTACACATCCATTTTGAGGGTACTGAATCAGAAGTGGCTGCGACTGTGACAGCCTGGCATGGCGGCATTTTTTCTTGTTGGTTGAATCACCTTAAAAGTAACAAAGGCAGCATTTTCTCTATCTCGAAGGCCGAGGAAGCCAAGGAACGTGGCCACGGGCTGTAACTCATAAAATGTCGACGCTAAGAAATTTTGCAAATGTCAACAATAAATATATCAGCTGCATGTTGCCGTGTTACGTTTGGAATATTCCTCTTTTAAATTGAAGTCACGGTTGCGGTTGCAATTCCTAGCTGGATATGAAAGACACATGCGAATTTTCCAGCTGAACTGAGAGTCTGAATAAGGATTTCTTCTCAATAATCAGCTAATAAGGTCAATATCCGTTGTCTTAATGGTTGATATCGGAAATAATTTTTGTTATGATAATAAGTGTTTGTGCCATTGTCCTAAAGTAGACACGCTTTAATTAAGCTAATATTCATGAAAAAATTCACCTTTGTTTTGCTTATTGCTTATTCATACTGTCAACGCTAGTAAGGGCCTTTACGGGAGTGGGAAAAAATACGACAAAAAGAAGATAACAAGTCTCGCTCCAAGTCGACAACAATGCAAAACACACCGGCTATGCAAAATAGGGTAAACATCTATAAAAAGTGACATGCAGTGAACAAAGTCAGAAATACGCTCGCATTATGCGCTGCAGAAACAGAATTTACATACTAAGTTTACATACTAAGACGCATTCATATCGGCGAAGATGAGAGTTGCTAAACCAGCAGTAAAAGCATTGACAGATGAAGATATGGCAACTGGATCTGGTAATTCATTCCATTCTTTAATCGCCCTTGGAAAAGAGCTGTATTTGAAGGTATCACTCCGTGTAGCTGGTGGCTGCATGGAAAAGCTATGCCTGTGTCTGGAGCGTTGATGTGGTGAAATTACACAAAATTGAGGCAAGGTAATTTCAACCTTGTTATGAATAATTAAAAATAAAAGGTTCAGTCGGTAAAACTTCGTCCTTAGTTCCAGGGGGGGGGGGGGGGAGGAATGTTTGCACACCAGCATAGTTCAGTAGGAAAGTGCACGCGCCGGTATGTATTAAATACGAATCTTGAAGCCACTCGTTGAATCCTGTTCAATTTATGTCGTTAGTTGCAGTGTGTGGGTTCCATATTGTTTTATTATATTCAATAATTAACCTTATTACCATCTTAAAGGCTATGGTTTTCACTTCATGATCGATTGCATTATAAAGTCTGCGCCTGGGTTCCCGCAGAACTTCATTTCCCTTGCTACATTCTTCATTGATGTGCGTGTTCCACCTCAAATCCGGAGTGAATATTAATCCTAAATATTTATATTCTGTAACCATTAAATTCGTGTGAGCCGACAGAGTAATTATAGCTCAGGGGCACCTTCTTCCCTGCCATAGTCATACACCCTGATTCTACTGGGTTAAGTGATATTTGCCATTCATTGCACCAGTTTAGAGTTTATTGTAGCTTGTTGTTAAGGTCTAGCGGGCAACTTAAAGATTCAACCCTATTATATATGAGGCAGTCGTCTACGAGCAATCTTATGAGAACAGTTATATCAGAAGACAAATGATTAATAAAGATAAGAAATAACAGAGACCCCAAAACACTGCCTTGAGCTACTCCAGACAATCGCAGTTTTTCTAACTCGACGTCCCCACGCACCAAACAGACGTAGCAAACCACTGAAAGGTGACGTAGTAGACTAATAATTAATATGTTGAATTAGTTCGTTATGCGTAAAAAATGATCTATACAAAGCATTCAAGGGATGCTAAAAAATCAGCCACACGTGTTGTAAAACACCTGTACCGCCTTTTCGACTTTCCGCACCGACCATCACATTTGTGGCATGCGTGCCCAACTGGCAGAAGGGTCATTACCTTTTTCGTCGCGGAAACGGAAACAGCTGTGGTAGTGCTACCGAGACGTCTTCGTGGATTTCGACACAGCAAGTGAGAGTCTTCTGTTTTCTGGAAGCGGTGCGAGTGGCAGTCACTTCTCGACAGGCACCGAGCGATAACGCTCCCCGAAGAGTCGGGCGCGTGCTGGAGACCCTGTCGCGCACTGCCGCCTTTCTCCGAGCAAAAGCAAACGATCGCCGCCCGCAGTAGCACCTTTGTACTTCTTTCGAGGCCTTCTCCTTCCAAGCATTCCCTCGTCGATTTTCTTTTGTACCTCGTAGGACTCCTGTGCAATATTTGCATGACTAATAATTCACGTCTGAGTGTACTAGTGTTGTTCACCTTTGTTCCCTCGAGCACGGATTCCTCCGCGGTTAGCGAGCAACGATGTTGCATCCGAGAAGTAGAGTGGGTGGCTACTTCATGTTGTCAGAGTGCATATGTTACACATGAAGAAAAATGCAATAAAACAGGAATTTAGTTCATACTCATTATCTGAAAGAAAGCATCAAAGAATAACATGCTGCATACGACTTGTACACAGAGAAAAGGCCGTCTGCAAAACACGCACCTCCTATAGACACACAGGACTGCTTTTCCTGTTGTTTGTTTCACATTTTTTGCGGTAATTATTTGCTCCCTCCTTACAGATACTCGCATGACCACTAAACACATTTGCATCTTTTTTTTTGTTATGCATTGACCTCAACCAGACCGTCAGCTGTTAAGAAACATATTTAAAGAGCACTTGAAGCAACAACAGCTGCAGCTTGCATACTGAAAAGTTTCGCTGTGACGAGACCAAAAGAATAATGCTGTTCATTATATTTCCGAATTCCTCTATCTTAATATTGAAGAATTCTGGCAGCGTGAGCTCTTGAATGCTCTTACTGGGGTACTGATTCTTAAAAAATCCTGCAAAAAGCACTTTCGTAAAAAATTTTTTTAACCGCTAAATACCTATAAGTTGGCTACAGGAAGCGACCGCTAAAAGTGTTTATATTCTGCAGTTAAAGATGGGATATATGAAGACGAGTAAGAAGAGGGAAGTTCTTGCAGAAAATAAAACTTCACGCCACCACACACATGCATAAGAGTATATTTTGAACAGTTTGCAACTATATCTTGTTTTCATCAATGTTTACCTGCGAGAAGACAGATCAATATCAGAAACCTTCAGCAAACTCAACATGGTGTCCATCAACTAGGTTCTCGCTTTAAAAAGCATCTCCATCAGGTCCCGTGCAATTGAATCACATTCGTGGCGGTAGCTCAGTAGACCTGCACAGCCTTTTGGCCTTCAGTCGTCATGTCATAGACAAAGCGCGAAGCGGATGACATTCAAAGAGGTTTGGGTGCGTGTGGCCTCTCGCTCTATGCCGCTGTGTAAGCACTGGTTTCACTGTCGGCAGTCCTGAACAGACATAAATTCTAATAATGTATATTACAGCTTGCCACTTTTCATAAGAAAGTGCCACCTACTGACACATTAGGGAAGTAAATTAATCAGGACGCGCGAGAAGTTCTCGCAATCAATTCCCATTGATCACTAAGTATTTGATAATCTTGAAGCCACATAACTTGAGGATTGTTGTTTGACGGTGAACACTCATAGGGGAATAGAATGCATTGTATTGTAATACGCGGGTTTACTGGAAGTGAATGGGAGGACAGGAGCGGCGGCGAAAACAGTCCGAGGTCCGCCAGGTCGAGCACAGATATTCGTGGCGATAGCAATACGGCTGAAGCGCAGGCGATCTTCTTTGTCGCGGGTCATCTGCTTTGTATTTGTCATCTTGTTTACTATCACACCTAGGAAGAAGAGAAGCCACCCTGGCGACTGGCGGCGAGGGTTAGATGGAGGGGTTGCAGTACGGCTTGAGATGCCGGATGCAAACTGTCTCGTGGCCGTAGTGACGGATATCGGGAGACGGCATGAGGGGTTCGACGACGTAATTAACAGGAGATGCGCGCTCCAGGTTGCGGTAGAGGCCGTAATACTTTGCGAGAAATTTCGAGGACACTCAGGAGTACTCGACGGTAACCAAAGCCACACAAACGTGCCAGGAGAAAAGTGCGATGTGGTGTGAGCGTTGTCTTGGCGGAATTTCTGGCGATGCTGGGTGTCAGTCGTGAGTGACCGGGCGATTTGGCGACAATCTTCTGCGTGTTGCGCGGCTTCGAAAAGCGGGGTATATTTAGAGGCCTCAGGTTGGTAAGGCAGAATGGCATCTATTGTAGCAGACGGATGACGGCCGTAAAGAAGAAAGAAGGGAGAGAAGCTAGTAGTGGACTGATGAGCGTTATTGTAGGCAAAAGCCACATAAGCAAGGACGAGATACCAATTCGAGTAGTTCGATGCGACATACGTAGAGAGCATGTCCCCGAGGGTGTGGTGACACTGCGCGGTGAGGCCGTTGGACCGCGGCTGATAGGCGGAGGTGGTTCGATGTATTATGTTTCACTACAGACGCAGGGCTTTGAGCACGTCGCACAAAAAGGCGCGTCCGCGGTCGCCAAGCAGCTCACGAGGTGCACCGTGACGAAGGATGAAGTGCTGTAAAAGGAAGGAGGCAGCGTCTGTAACTATGGCAGATGGAAGGGCGGCTGTTTCGGCATACATTGTAAAATGACCAACCGCAACGATAGCCAAACGGTTCCTGGCCGCAGTGTACGGAAGCGGGCCGTAAAAATCAATGCCGATCCGGTCAAAAGGGAGTGGTGGGCAATTTGGCGGCTGCAACTCGCCAGCAGAACGATGAGGAGACGCCTTGCGACGTTGACAGGCGAGGCAGGAGCGTACATATTTAAGTACGAAGTTGTGCATTCCGCGCTAGTAGTAGCGCAGCCGGATGCGGGTGCGCGTCTTGAAAACTCTCGTGTGACCTCATTGTGGGTCAGCGTAGAAATAACGCATATTTTAATGCGCAAATGGCGAACGAATAGCGATCAAGCACTCGCAGACGTCTGCGCTGTAGTTCCGTAGATACAGAAGATTATCGCCAATCGCGAAGTGGGAAGCATGGCGGCGGATAGCACGGGACGCAGAAGCAGCCGTGGGGTTGGAGACAAAGTCGAAAATGGAAGCCATTCAGTGGTCGGTACGTTTCGCTGAGGGCATGTCGCTTATGTGAACCGAAGGCGTGGGCGGCGTCAGAGGTGGAAAGGCTGGTGATCTCGGCTGGAAGTGGGCAGCGGGACAGACCATCAGCGTCTTGATGCTTGCGGCCGGAGCATTAGACCACGCGGATGTCATATTCCTGCAGACGAAGAACACACCTGGCAAGGCGGCCGGATAGGTCTTTCAAGGAGGGAAGCCAACAATGTGCATGATGGCCCGTCACAACTTCAAAAGATGGGCCGTAAAGGTAAGGGCGCAATTTGGCAATGGCCTATACGATGGCCAAACACTCTTTTTCTCTGACGGAGTGCTCATATTCAGCCTTCATAAGTGTGGGGCTTGCATAGGCAACGACGTATTCATCGAACCCGCAGATGCGCTAGGCGAGTACGGCGCCGAGGCCAACACTAATGGCATCCATGTGAATCTCGGTAAGCTCGATCGAGTCGAAATGGCGCAGTATGGGCGGCGCTGAGAGGAGGTGGCGCAAGGTGCTATAGGCGTCGTCGCACGTCGGAGACCACAGCGCCAATTCGGAACAGCCGGACAGTTGTGTTAAAGGCGCTGCAATCGAAGCAAAGTAGTGAATAAACGGGCGAAAGTAAGTGCACAGACCTAGGAAGCTGCGCAGGTCTCTGATAGAAGTAGTTTGGGAAAGGCAGCGGCAGCGCGAAGTTTAACTGGGTCGGGACAAACGCCTTCCTTGGAGACAACGTGGCCTAAAATGGTCAGTTGACGCGCAGCAAAACGGCATTTATTCATATTGAGCCGCAGGCCGGCGTCAGAGAGGAAGGTCAAAACGTGCTTCATGCGGGATAGATGGGTTTCAAATTCGGGGGAAAAGACGAACACGTCTTCGAGGTAGAATATTCACATCGTCAACTTGAGAACACGCAAAATGGTGTTCATCCTTGAGAAGGTTGCGGGGCAATACAAAGGCCGAACGGAATCACAGTAAACTGATACAATCCGTCTGGGGTCACAAAAGCCGTTTTGAGGTGATCGGCCGCTTCCATACCCAGAATGTAAATCGAGGGACAAAAAGATCTCCCCGCTTCTTGCAAACAGTCTAGAGCGCCGTCTATGCATGGGAGGTGATAGACATCCTTGCGCGTAATCTAATTAACGCGGCGGTAATCGACGCACAAGCGTATGGTGCCATCTTCCTTTTTTCACAAGGACAACAGGCGATGCCGAAGTGCTGCTTGAGGGCTGAAAGACGCCATTTTGAAGCAGTTGGTAGACTTGCTCTTCAATAGTCTGCCGCTCGGTTGCAGACACACGACAGGGGCGCTGCCTCAGCGGCATGTGGGCACCAGATTCGATCGGCTCGCACACTTACATCGGCAGATTTCGCAGGGCAGCTTTCAGAGATTTATGACGCAGTTTTTCCTTAGTTCACAAAAGTCCAGTATGTCCCTATATTTGTAAATAATACTTTATGACAGACGGAACACAGTCGCATTAAAAAAATTTGTTGACAGCATATTATCAAGTAACAATAAGGCTTCAAGGGCATTAATGCGAAAGCATTATATGCCCAACATTCAAGGTCATGTCTGCAAAACTTGTCGGCAAAAAATCTGTCTGCAAAAAAAAGCACCATGTGATGTCCCGAGTCGACGTCCTGCCAAGTAACGTCACTGGTGCAATATGTCTTGAGCGGAAACTTGTGAGTTGTGTAATATGGCGTGATGAAGACAATGACGTCACATGAATAATTGACGCTAAACAACATCTCTACTCGGTGCTACTTAACATACTTAGGTACCGCAGACTAATCAGTATATGTAGTACTGACCTTATATTTGTGTAATGTAATACCAAATCACGTGACAATGATGTAATTTGACGTCATACTATGTCACGTGACAAGGACGCAATGTGACGCCATACCAAGTCACGTGACAACGATTTAATGTGATGTCATACGAAGTCACGTCACAGATGATGGCAACCGTTCGTCGTACAGCGTTCTTAGTTGTGTCATAGCATTTCTCTTTGCGTATAGCATACATGTTTTAGTCAAGCTGGCACACCGTCTTTCGGTTGGCAGACCATGGTCGGCAAACTTTTGAAGCGTTTTGAATCATTTAAATTTAAGATTTGAAGCTCAGTGCATGGTTATATCCTATATATACCACAAGAGGCCCAAAAGTTAAACCTGCAAATAGGGCCCCCTATGGCTACCATGAAAAGAGCATAATATACTATCGCATGGACAGCAATGCCAGGGAAAAAAAAGAAATGAAACAAACAACCACATAAAAACTAATATATGCAGATGAATGCCACATAGAATTTTTAAGGACATTAAAGACGAAATCTTATTAAATATATAACGATTCAAACGTGCCGTGTTTTAACATTTTTTGAACTTGTACAATGTCATTGGTGATTTCAATGAAGAGTGCAAGTTGTTCCAAGTGGAGATGGCAAAGAAGCATATACTGACATTTTTTTGCAGTATTGCTGTCCTTGTGTTTTTTTTTCAGTGTTTTCAAGTGAATTCTTCAGAACAATGTTTTCAGCAGCGCACGAGTCATTCTTGCTTACTTCCAGCCACAGTAGGCAAATTTTGAATGTTGCGCAACGTTTTGAAAGGCAACAATAACGCTAAGTTATTTTACGCTTGTAGGCAAGGCTTGAGATTTCAACAGAAAAGCAAGCACTGGCTGCGTTAATTCCCGTGACAAGCTACCATACAGCTGCATAGAAGTAATAAACATCTCTTAACGAAAGAAATCACCTGCTCAGTTATTTCCAGAAATCTGTTACGGCACGCCCATATACTCTGCATGAAGAAGCAGGGCCGCGAATGTCCTAGATTTTACCCATCATTTGGAGGAAGTCTTGTGGAATAATCTTGCATTGATGCTAGATTTGTAAAGGGCATTGTTACTGGTATTCTTTCATGCGGTGTCACTGCACATGCGTGGAAGCGCATTCTCTTGGCGAATGCTCAGGCCTGCCGACATGTACTGCTATGGTGGACATCATCGCCATAGTTCGCGAACAGCCTATCACAAAATCGTTGTAGCTGACGCCATGATGGCGCCTAATTCAAATTTGACCAAAGTTCTCCCTGTGCTCCTTACAAACCTTCTTTTACCTGGTCATGATGGAAGTTCATTGAATTCCAACATTTACCCCATACCTTTGGTGCCATAGCAGTTTACACCTGCATCAGGATTGCCATCCCAAATGAAGTCATGAAGGATCAACATCGGCTGTGTCCTGAAATACTGGCAGCTTCAAGCAAGTCTGTTTCCTGTCTTCAGATTTCAGACTATTCAGGTATGAAGAAACTTACGTTTGTTATTAACACCGACTACACGCGTACAATTACTATCTCAACTCTAAGCCCTCATGTTCTGTTGTAATCTTAACAAGGTCCATATCAATATAGCTGAAGACACATCACTGCGTATGTTCTACCGCGTCGGACCTCGGTGGGCACTGTACCGCCATTCACTACATGAACCACGAACGCTGCTCTTGGCCTCGGACACCATGAATGACTGGTCAGTCAACTCAGTAAACTAAAGCAATCTGTCAGTGTGAAAAAAAATGATGTTGCCTAAAATAGACTACCTGGACAAAGCAGCAGTTAGGAAAGCACTGCATGAATGAGGCATTTGGATCTCTATATAAAGACAGCCTTTAAGAAGAACAAGGTTAATTGGAGAGATATGGGAGAGGTCTTTGATCTGCAGTGGGTGTAGTCAGGCTGATGATGATGATGACTGAACACCACAAGAGACCCAGGGGGTAGGTTTAGAATGATACTTGTAAGGTGACGCTTCCGTTATGCGATACATCCGGGCTGGTTTTTCCACTCTGTTTACATTTCCTAAACCCTACCCAACCTACAGCTTGCCTACCGGGGAACCAATTAACTTTCTCTTGTCACATTTGGCTCTGCTTTTATTTACCTAACCACTGCCCATTTCTCTCGGACAAAGCTGACAGTGCTATCTGCGTCAGCTCAAGCTCTGAAAAACTGCGACCTTCAGTATGCCATGTGTTAATTGCTGAGAGGCATCTTCGCCCTGAAATCTAGATCAGGATTCACGTATGGTAACCACAAAAACTCAACAGCCCTGAAGGCCGGCCGCGCATAGTCCCGCTGACTGAAAGCCTCTTATAAGCACGATAGGTGAAGACTTAGCCGCATGCGCCTTCCTAATTACTTTTATATCTCGAGGTTCTGCCACCAGGTGGCTGATGTGTATAGACGCGCTTAACATGGGTTCCACAAATTTCATCATCCGACGCCACACTTCATTATCGACCACCGACTGAACATCACCAGGCACGTCTGGGAAAGTTTTACGTCTGGATAACGGTAATTACACTTTTTACCGGCCCTCTGAAACTCCCATGGTTCAGACCGCCGCACTAAGCCTACCTAGGCTCTGCGCAGGTGCGCTCACAGCTACCAGTCACGAGCCACTGAGCCATGAGCCACGAGGCAGCAGCCTGCGCCGACGACGACGAAGCCCCGCAGAGCTCCTGTTGCCTCCGGCGCTCTCTCCTTTCCACCACCGACGAGGAAGAAGACATGGAGCTCAACCCTCCTCCTCCAAATATTCTGCCGGCGCAGGTGAACATGCGTCCTCCTACAGGGACGCTTGTGAATAACTCATCTTCTGAGTGGACTCTCTCTCTGATGCACAGCAAACAGGAATTCCTGGCTCCAGGTAAGCCAGTCACGGTGGCATGGGTCACAATCCAATAAGGCTAAGAACTGGGCGAGTTGGTACTGATTCAAATTTGAACAGCGCAATAAAACAACTTGACCCAACAAATAGTGGACACCAAAAGCGCTTGTGGTGTCCATTCTTCGTTGTGTCTTGTTGTTTTATTGCGCTGTTCAAATATGAGTCACAATCCAACCCTCATCTGCGCCACCTATTTCCACCCTTTGAAAGTCTCTGCCTCGCCGCGACCGCCTTGCCCCATTACCCAAGCAGGACTGTATAATTATTCTCCGCCCATGAAAGGTCTTCCTCTGAAGAACTTCGCCCCCGCAGAGGTCTTCATTGCAGTTGCCAAAGCCTGCCGCTCCCCCATAAATATGAACTGCCTCAGGGTGCGCATTCACCACGGCTCCAACATCTTTATTACCAGCACATAAGATCTTGACACGGCAAATCAGGTTCGACGAGTTGACAGCCTTACACTCACCTCCAAGGCATATGTCGTTGCTCCCTACGTGGAAACCGAGGAGGCCGTCTCCAACGGTGTCATTCATGACCTCAACCCCAACAACTAGGAAGCCTAGCTTCAGGACCCTCATGACCCTCATGGCCTCATAATCTCCTTTCTCGGCATACAATCCCTGCGGGCTAGCATGCTGGGCACTACCAGAACGGCCGTCTTTACCTTCAACACCCGTAATACTCCGCGGTCGGTCATCTACTGCCCTGCTACCCATTCAAACCGACCAAGCAAGTTGTCAAGTCTGTCACCAGGTGGGCCATCAATCCGACTTCTGCCCCCGACCGGACATCTCTATCTGCCACATCTGTGGCACACTCAACCCAACCTCTGGACATCCTTGCACCCAGAGGTGTGCATCCTGTGGGGAAGCTCACCTCACAGGTACATGGAATTGCCGCCAACGACTGCTTCAAAACACTACCCCGAAAGCTCAAACGCCCACAACTAAGACTCAAGTGGTTCGCCCAAGATGGTTCAGCTCCGAAAAGGACTCTTCAGAACAGCCTCCACGAAAGCAAACCCCTTCCCCAATACGCAAGACAAGTAAAATATCGTGAGCAAACCATCCGGGACAACCAAGGGGCTTGGTGCACAGTTGGAAACGCCAGCCTCAAAATCACAAGTGAGCTCGACAGTTGTTGCCTCCTCTGCTCCAAAAACTCATTCTACATACATAACTCGACTCAGGGAAGAAATATCGCGTTGTAACACGTCGCTAGGTTAACGAGGCACCAAGCCCACAACACAAGCTTCGATAAAACAGTCGCATAACCCATCCGCGCCAACTTCAGTTACGCCCTCACCAAAAAATTCGACACCAACGAAACCCCTACAAACAACCGTGAACTTCACTCCTGTCCCGTTCGAACGCTTGGGCCGCATGAAGAGCGATATCTTGCACACCCTGCCAAAGCAACTCTCACAATACCAACAACTGCAGCCGCATATGGCCAACTTCCAGCAACAGATGCAGGATATTACGCCTCCCGCACAACTTGCACAGACCGCCTACCGCGTAAACGAATCCCATCTACCGACCCGCTAGTAGGCCCCACCAACGCTGCATGTGTCTGCCGTCGGAAGTCAATGATTCAGAAAATTGGGACAACTTCCTGGCACTAGACAACCATCATGGCGCCCAATAACGCATCGATGCCGCCGCTCCACCATATTGAAATCTGGCAGTGGAACTGCAGTTTCTTTCGTACCAAAGCAGCATTTCTTCTCCAGCATATACATTCCGCCCTGCCACCAGACATCATTTGTCTTCAACAAGTGTGCAAATGGCCTATTCGCATAACAGGCTATTAAACGCTTCAGACTCACTTCCCATCCTGGGTAGACATCCTGGTCTCGAAAACCATAGACGCTACCACCTATGCCCTCAACTCTTCCGACATCGATAAACTCATCTAAATTATCCGCGGAAAGGCCCGCAAGCAAAGTAAGTTCAACCTCAATGTGTACAGTTCGCCACAACAAAAACAAGCTTCATTTCGCCCCCTGCTCTCGGTATGTCACCGCAAAGCCCAACGTAATCATCTTGTGATATTTGGCGACATTAATGTTCCTCACTGCGCCTGGATTTACCGAGTTAATACAGCCAAGGGGACCACTCTCCTGGATTCTGTAAACGCCGCACACATTACCTTAATAACCGATGTCTCAGTCCCCACAAGATTGGGTAATAGCGTCTCCTATGACATCTCACTGGACTTCACTCTCACTAAGAATCTCCCGCGCCGTACGTGGACTAAGTTAAGGGAAACCCTAGGAAGAGACCATTGCATACTCTCAATGAGCATACTGCCCCCAAATTACCGGAAGCCCCTCGGTATCATCAAGGTCACAAATTGAGAAGCCTAGAGAGCCGCCGCTCCACATTCCGGCTCTACTCCCGATATCATTGCATGGATCCCGGCCCTCTGTGGCACCCATCAGCTGCACACGCAAACCCTCCAACAGACCGTTGACAATCCCGCAGTCGACTCCCATATCCTCCATCTCTGGGAGACCCGTCATGGCTTGCCGAAGAGATGCGCCGACAGCGACATAATCGCACCCTCAGAAAGCGCATAGCGCAGCTTAACTTACAAGCTCAGGACTGTGCAACGCAATCCTCCATCCAAAACTGGCATCAAGTTTGAGGATCCATCCGTGGCACCCTGAGTACTTCCAAAATATGGGCCATACTGCGCAGCCATCTACACCCTGGAGCAAGAAAGGCATCTACCAATAGAATCTTGCAAGCAGTAACCCATCAATTCACCGGCACTGACCAAGAACTTCTGGACAACCTCCGCTACAAATATTTCGGCTCTCGACAGCCTCTTACATCATCTACCACTTACACCGGCCACACCAACACGGAATTCGAAGCGCCAGTCACTTCTCAACTTCCCGCACTTTAGCCGCTCTAGTACTCCAGGTGCCGCAAAAATCATTAATGCGATGCTACGCAACCTCTCTAATGATTACGTTGAAGCACTTACCCAGTACATCAACGATGAACTGCGGACAGAAATGGAAACATGCGAAATGCGAAATGGAAACATGCAGAACTGATAATCAACCGTAAGCCAAAAAAGCCACCCTCTCTCTCTGCTCTCAGGCCTATCTCGCTCACCTCCTGCTTGAGTAAGCTATACGAGTGAGTCATCCAAACACACCTGCAAAACTATATTGAAGTTCATAATCTCTTTTTCCCGTTAATGCTCGACTTTCGACCAGTCTTTCTACGCAAGACAGCTTTCTTCGCCTCAAACACGAAGTCCTCACGGGGATACCTCCTGGCGGAGAGCACCTAATCCTAACCCTTGGCATTATAGGCGCCTTTTACGATAGTTTCCACTCTGCAATCCTAGGTCCAAATCATATACACTGTGGGTCTCGCATGTTCCAATATATGTCCACCTTCCTCACTGCCCGCGCAGCCGTCATAGGCATCGGATCTCCTAGATCATCTCCATTCCAAACATCTGACAAGTGCACTCCAAAAGGGGCTGTCCTATAACCACTGCTATGATAATATAGCCATGGACCTTCTCGCCCATAAGCGCACACTCCGACATCGGATATACAATCTATGCGGATGACGTCTACATCTGGTCAACCCTAAGATATCTCGGCGCCAAAGAGAAAGCCCTACAAACAGCCATCAGTGTGGTCGAGCATTTTGTTCAGACCAGCGGTATGCAATGTCCACCGGGTGAATCGGAAATCGTCCATATTCAAGATTCCCGCTTTTGTTCCCCCGGCCCAATCATGCTCGAAATTGGTAACGACACTATAGAAGAAAAATCACTCATCCGAGGGCTTGCCCTCTGGGTCCAGCATGACGGCAAGCCCACTAAAACCTTTGCCCCTCTACGCACGTCAGTGCTCAATATCGCACGTATGTTACGACGTGTCGCTGGAGATCGCAATGGCACGCGCGAGGACAACAATATCCACCTCGTCACGGACATGGCCATGATTCGATCCAGTATGGTCTGCCATACCCCAAAATTTATTTAATTATTGATACATACTGCAGCATAAATAAGGTTATAGCAGGAGTGAGCAAAGAGAGAATAGTCATGTATAAAAATATAGACGTGTAAAAAGCAAATAAAATATAAAGATATCCCGAACAAGTGATGGCCACACATAATTTGTCAATGGGTAGCGAGCGAACTTTTCAAGGTAGCGAATTCCAGAGTTCGATGGCCAGGTGAAAGAAGCTATGTTTGAACTCCTCAGTGCTGCTAAAGAAAGAGATAAGGTTCAGGGTATGGGAACATCTAGTGATTGAAGGTTTGTTAATGTTCAAATAATTGTTGAGTAATGGAAGGCACTGAGAATGAACGAGTGTGTGTATAATCTTCAAACATTCCAGGTGGTGGCGAGATGGTAGTGCTGCGAAACCAGAGGCTGTGTAATGGGAAGGCGAAAAATGTCGGCTGTAGTGATCACACAGCCGATCGGAAATCGATATCTTTAAATCGATGTCCTTGGATCGATGTCCTTATCCATACACTCTTTAAAAAAGTTTTGAGCCTCCTCATGTGTACATCCATCACTAGACTGCTTGCACTCGAGGCTCACAACACGTTAGCGGAAATCCGGGAGGCTGTTCTGAACTCCCAAAAGGCTCATCTCCTCACCACCTCGGCGGGTAAGGCCATCCCTCCAAGGATAGCCAACCCGCAGGCCACCAGGACCATGGCCCTGACCGGAGTTCTTTCAAATATCCCCTCCCGCCTTTACATGCAACCTAACCCTCGGAACCTCAACCACGAGTCAAAGGCTAAGACACCTCGGCTCTGTATGTGGATATGGCTTTTTATGCACAACCCCACAGATATGCTTGCGCTGCTGTCAATCACGCCAACACCCCTTATTTTTTCTTTGAGCGCCTTTCACTGCACCGGATCCGACGGCCGCTGAAGCCGTTGCAATAACCGTCACCATCAAAATGAGCGACACCCAACACCGTGGCATCCCTATTTTACAGACACCCAAGCCGCCTGCAGGGCCTATACGAGTGGACGTGTCCCACGCACGGCTTTCCGCTTTCTGGGCAGAAATCTCCAGTATGGTCATGTCATCACCTGGATCCGAGGACATGAAGGCACCTTGGCCAATTCCCCACTTCACCACTCTAACAGAGGACAACAACAACATGCAGGTCTCGATTGCAATATCAGGCCGGGTGACCTAGCTCGACAGCACACTGCGGGGCACACTGATTCTACTCTCTACCGCTTCTCAACGCATATTTCTACCCGCCTAGAGACCCTCAGCCTAAATACGCGTCTCTACCCCCCGCCACATAAGAACCTTTCCCCGGCGGACTCGTACCACCTAATACGCTTCCAAACACTCACTTGCCCCAATCTCCACTACCTACACCGTACTCACCCAACATTAAACACAGATATATGTCCTTGGTGCGGCGATATTCCCACATTCAGGCACATAACATGGACATGCTCGGCTAAACCGAACAACTTAAAGCCGCACGACGCGGCGCTGGAGCAGTGGGCGGTGACGCCAGCCAGCGGCAGCCTGGAAGGCCAGGAGGCGCCAGTCGCCATTGCCAAAGCGTCGGCGGAAGCCCCTGGAGTCTTCGACTGAGGACTCCAGCCACTGCCCGCTCGGGTCTCCTTTTTACAAATGAATGTTTATTTTCTCTCTCTCTCTCTCTTTACATCTCGAGAGAAATATGTGCAGAAAATTTACGTTCCCAGTTGTGAGCTACCGGTCCAAAACATGGAAACTTTAAAAAAGGTTTGATGTGGTGTTCAAGACAGCATAGCCAGGTGTTGAAAGGAAAACTTTTTGTGTAACGCTAACAGACAGGAAAAGAGCGGACTAGGCTTTGGAACGAATGCAAGCTTTTGGTCTCATGGTCGAAATCAAGAAAACTAATTTCGCAGGAACGGAGCGCGTAATTCGAAGGAATGAAGACCGATGGTACCATAGGGTAACTGAAAAGATTCCGAGAGAAGGCAAGTGCTGCATGGAGCGGCAGAAAGTCAGCAGGGCAGATGGTATTACGAAGTTTGCGCGTATATGCTGGCCACAGCCGACGCAACTGTCCTTTAGTATGCGTAGCTAGGCTGATGTGGACGGTAACGCTAGTAATAAAAATCCTTACTTCTCCTCGCATTCTTCCTTTAAAGCAATTATGTTAGCTTCACATGCCTGAGATTCTTCAGCGTTTCCCGTACGGGAGCAAGATGCACAGGCAGTAATGACTACGAGGAAGTGAAGATAGAGGTAACGGCACAGCGTGCAGGGAGCAGGACAGGAGGCGACTGACAGAAGCTTGGTGCGAAGGCAAGAGACAGGAGCAGAAAGAAAAACCGACCGGGCAGAGCTCGACGCGGAGGAGAGAAACATGCCGTACCTCTCGCCTGACGAGCCATGGCCGAGCGACATGCTTTCGGACGAGCTGAACTCTGTGCAGCCAAGTTGGCCTCGAAGAGGCGTAGCTCGTCGCTGCCGTGGGCATGGGTGCGGTTGGGCTGTTTGTGCGCTCTAGCGTATTCTGCGCTGCTCTCCCACGTAGAAAACACGGATTTGTTACAACGATGAACAATCTGATTATAATTATGGGTATTAACGGCGCACGGGAACTTTGCAGATGGGCGCCAGGGCACACGATGTTTCGACTTACTGAACGTGTGGTCAAAGACATATAATCTAGCATTTCACCTCAAAGAAGCCGAACATCAGGACAGGACAAAATGTGTTCGCATTTTAACCCCTATGTGTACCCGGTGGTATTAGGGATGGAGCCTTGAACCTCCTGCAAAGTAGGCGGATGCTCAAACCATCACGCAATTGATACACGTAGTTACAAGACTACTGATACAACATGCAAGCGGTAGCGGTATATTAGTATCATCTCAGATACGCTGAACCGATGTGTCTGGCTTCTTCATCTGGTGTCATCTTGTTATTAACACAGGAGAAAACGTACAGTGACTATATTGCTGTTTCTAGTTTTCAGGTCTTGGTCCGATTCCGGCCGTAATGGCCAGCCCCCAAAAAAGCCTTTCGTAAATCTCTCAGCGCTTCTCCGCCTTTACCTCCTGTAAGCTGATCACAAACGTTGTCATTACTATTATGCATTTTTAGCTGTTTGTAATTTATTTTTATGCGCCGAAAAAAATAGCAGATACACATTTATATTGTAATAATTAGTGCAACTACTTAGCTGATAGCATGGTCTGCTCAGATGGTAGAGCGACTGCCCGGGTGAAGCGGAGGTCCCGGGTTCGATCCCCGGACCAAGTCGAATTTTTCTTTAACTACCAAGTTTCTATGTGTGCTGTATACC
The DNA here is from genome assembly GCF_052857255.1 of Amblyomma americanum. Classification (NCBI taxonomy): domain Eukaryota; kingdom Metazoa; phylum Arthropoda; class Arachnida; order Ixodida; family Ixodidae; genus Amblyomma; species Amblyomma americanum. Next base: position 169,491,462 of record NC_135501.1, on the reverse strand, counting down.
TTTCCTGTGTAGCTGTATGACAGCGAGAGTAATTACTTCCTCATTGCAAATTCTCCACCTTGGAGGATCTCCTAAACATTTGACCAGCAGTTTTATAATGTTCATTGCTATGGGAATAAAAGTTGCACAACAATGCCGGCACCAAACTGCCGTAAAAATGATGCATTCAGCCAGTTAACTGTAATAAGACATTAAAAGCAATAAGGCGGTTCTATGACTTTAATTATGACTTGAGCAAAACCTATCGCCATGAAGCACGATGTACCGTGACAATAAAAGGACTTTCTGAACATCACCGCATGTGCCATCCACTATAGTGGTAAGTGATATGTTGCGTTCGAAGCTCTCGACTTAATACATATATGTTTTATCTTTTATAAATTTCGCAGAATAGAAGGCACAGTACACTACTTGAGGTACGCTATGGGTACTCACATGCCTTCGTGGTAGTTGTTGGAACACAATGCCGCTGGCGTGACTCAGTGGTTATGGCGCTCGGCTGCTGACCCGAAATACGCGGATTCGATTCCAACCGGGGCGGTGAAATTTCGATGGAGGCGAAATTCTAGAAGCCCATGTACTGTGCAACGTTAGTGCACGTTAAAGAACCCTAGGTGGTCAAAGTTTCCGGAGCCCTTCACTACGGCATTTCTCATAGACTGAGTTGGTTTGGGACGTTAAACCATAAACCAAACTTGTTGCAAATTATTCGCTTCCATCTTCATTTAAGCAACCTTGAAAAAAGCCGCGTGTCACTTCTCTGCAAGACCACCGAAAGCACGCCGAAAGGTATAACATTTCTTCGTTCAATGCGGTAATTCGAGTTGTCTTGAGCCTTATATTGCGCAACGGTGTAGATGAACATTGCTAGCTTAGCCGACGTTGGGGAGACTTCCTAATTGTTTGGCTGTGTGCACTTAGTGAAGTCGAATGTCTCGGTTTTCTTATATCTGTTAATCAGTAGGGTAACTTATCAGGACATTTTATTTAATATTGTATTGTAGCGAATTGAATAGAGCTGGCTACCCAACTGTTGCAAGCCTTGCCTTAATGTGAAACAGGATACAAGCAGACAAAGGGTCTCACGTTAATTTACAAGGAACTTACTTTTAATGCACTCGTTGACGGCCAAATGTTTAGTGACTCGGAAGAACAGAGAGTGCCATGAAACGTAAAACTAAATACCATAAGAGGGCGCTGAAATCCGTTTCCGTCCTCGCAGGAAAGAGGTGCCGATGTTTTCATTTTAACAGCTGGCCCGAAGTAGGCGGATTTGTCGCAGTTATTTTAGTGGTAAAATGTAGATGCACTGCTCATCAAAATATCCCATTCAGCCCATACCATTAACAAGGCCTGTTCTCGAAGGGTGAAATCATATGCCTATACAGTGCTACTACCAATAATAGTTCAGTTTTCTCCAGTCCTTTTGGTTTCACATCTTTTGTTATGCTGGGGTCATGTGCCATAGTACTTGTCCACCAGTGCGGCATGGGCGTGCATACGACAACTAGCCAGACGTTATCATGCATGGTGTGCGTCACTTAGAGAGGCGTGGAATGGCAGAGGGCAAAACAAAACTAAAACGAAAGGGAACGTTAGTAAAGACAGCGCCAGGATGCCTTACTGCGTTTGCAGCACTACAGTGTCTTTCGCCACATGCGGACATTTTACGACTGCCTACAGGCGGCGCATCATTTCGGTGCTGACATAGCTGTTTGATGGTGCATACTTCTTCAAGGCTTTTACAGGATGAACGGGATGGAGCTGGAACATGCTAGAGAATTGTATCATCAGGCGCAGGTTTGTCTTTGCGAAGTAATTAGTTGAGAAGGAGGCAACAAATTGTATGAGCACTATGACCACTTTAAAACTGAGGATGCCCGTTCAGGCGGCTGGGAAAAGCTAGACAGAACTCCGAAGCGGTAGAAAGAATCGTTATTTTGTATTTATGATAGGTAACTGGTGAACACTGTATCAAAACACTTATGAGAGAGTACCTATCTACCTGCCCAACATCCTCGCACGCCTGAAGCAAATGCTGGAGTAGAACTCAGAGCGACTCGTAATTAAGCTAAAAAAAAGCTGGATGGTACGCAAGGTCGAAATAGTTATTTGTTGCGAAAACAATATATCGTTCATACACTGCGCCAGATGTCTTAAGAAAAATAAAAAGAGAAGTGCTAGACATCCACGCACAAAAGAAGCTTCGGTAGTTAGAATGACGATTTTCAACGATGGATCCTACATAGCTTTCTTTGGCTACTTTTTGTTTAAATAAAATCAAAAAGAGAAAACTCAGCAGCGAACGTGAATGTTGCGGACAAGTAAATCCCTTCAGCCAGTGTCAAAACAGCCGTATCATATATCTCAAATGAATTAAAAATGTATATTTTTAAATACGCGCAAGCTTTCCGTATTTCCTTTAGTGGGTGTCGTGTGCAGTAGGCAGCCAGTGTGGCTATGAATTTTGCTTAAAACTTTTTTCACCATAAAATTATTAGCACGCAAGTCAATATTGGCAAACTATTGCATTCTCGAGTCTCCCTTTTGTCCTTGTTGCTTCGCGCTGCCGCTTTCCATGATGTCTAGACACGTCTACACCCAACCAAGCGCCCCTGCCAACTGACGCCGAACCAAATACTGAGCTTGGTCATGCCACATTACCAGCGTTCCTGCCAACTATCTTCTCCCAACTGCCAGGGCACTTGCAAATGTGCGTTCACAACCAATCACACCTGGCAACTGGTGAACTGACATTATGACATCGCGCACCGCGTCGACAAAAAAACAGCGTGCGGCCATGTGGCGTGAAGTCATCGCGTCACACACCCCCTCGAGACACCAGCAAATTTTGTGAGATCACACCAGATGTCACCTGATTTTTTTCTCCGCTGATGCTTTCAATGTGGTCGCATTACCGCAAAAACAGCCCTTGTTGCGCCTCATGACAAGGAATTCCCAAAACAACTTGAACATTCTGCCCTTCTATATAACAAAGAATTCTATTCGCCACTTACCCATCAAAAAAAAAAAACACGCTAACAGGCTCAGAGAATTCTCGGCACTGCCTCAAGAGATGTTCGCTGATCGACGAGTAGGCGTCGTTTAATGTGAAATGTCGCCATTGTTCAGATGCTGATCGAGTGATCCCGGACGTTCACTCCCCCCCCCCCCCCCCCCCTCATAAGTCCCCGATTCCTTCTTAATGTGCACAGCACCTGGAGACTACGATAGCAGCCAGAGGAGTGAGCATTAGGTAGCCACGTGATCAAGAATCGCAGCCACGTGTGCGTCGTAGCATGACGTACGTTTCGTTGACATATGCTAACTCATCCATTTTTCAAGAAATACTTTCTTGCATATCTAGCTTCTGAAGGGGTTAATACAATGCAGCACGCACGGTGAAGGAAAACATTATTCAGTAGTACAGGTTTTCTTTATAATCTTGTGAACACATTTCATGCAGTTATAACGTTGACTCCAGAAGACAACAAGGAATTTACACTGGACAGACCATAAACTCTATTTCAAAGAACGTCAGTACTCTGCTTTTGGAAAATCCCAATGTTCCGGAAATAGGACATGCCAGAAGACACGCTTAGGCGCTAATATTTTAGGCACAGTTGTTCTAAGAAGCTTATGTCAACTGCCAGTTTAAATTTTCGTCTTCAAAAGATTGCGTCATCGTGCGACGTTTAAAAGGGCATTGATCGACACACTTTTGTAGTCGCCCTCTCTTCTTATGGCAATTTTTCACTGTGGTAGAAACATGCAGCGTTGATTCTGCCTTCATTCCAACACGATACGAGGTGCTTTCTAAATACGTTTGCATGCAAAAAATGTGCTTGCCAACTGACACCGAGCCCGCTACTGCACCCAGTGATGTCACGTGACCAGCGCCCCTGTTGTCCGCGCACGTTAAAAAACTCCAGGTAGCCGAAATTTCAGGAGCCCTTCAGTGCGGCATTCCTCATAGCCTGAGGCGATTTGGGATATTTAACACTATGAGCCAAACCATAGTGATCCGGAGTGTTTTAAAAATTTTCTTTAATGTATTGGACAGAAATAAGGAGCTTCCCATAACTCCCGCGCCATTTTCAATAAACATTACTTTCGTTTCGTAGCCTTAATTATTATTGGTAGAGCCCGGGGCGTATTGAACCAGGTCAACATTTTGTGAGGCCGTCTTAGAGGAACTTCAATGAAGTTTTAATTTTTGGCACTGTCCATTGTAATTCTGTTTAATTATTCAAAATTTATTTCGTCACCACTTGTGCTGTTTTCTTGGTGACACTATCTTAACTTACCACTGATTCTTTGCTGCTCTATAAGAAAAGCGCCTTTGCTTTATCGGGAAGAGCCCTGGTAGGCCGTACGCAAGTACCTAAGGTAAGAGTTTTTATATATAACGTCAATAAAGATGAATATCCTGTGTCTATTACCCTCATAGCAAACGAAAAACACACAGCAACCAGCATGTAAGGAGCTTAAATGGTTGATTATTTTTAACAAAGAACATTCCTGCGTGCTATGCGATGTCAGTGCACTTAAACAGCTCCACGAGGTCGACATTATTTCCGAGAACTGCGCTATACCGATAACCAACGTGGACAACAGGTGCAATCAATCCCGTGTACTCTTTCATTGTAGAAGATTAGACAATATGGAACTAAGAAGAGGCATTCTCGACGAAAGCTCGAATATCCAAGTGTCTTGTGCTGCGCAGCAGAAATTCAGTTGGCAGTTCTTAAAAAAGAGACAAAAATTATATAATAAGATTTAGTTGAATTTACTACTACTGCTAAGTAAGAAAAAAAATAGCTCCTTTTGTGAAAGGGTGCGGAACGAATGCTGATGCTTGCATGAGAAAAGGCGATTTATTCAGGAGAAAGTAGTCTTTAGCACGAATGGGGTTCGGAGGAGCCATCATAGGATGGCTGAAAAATCTGTGATGAGCGAGAAACAGCTTTGTGCAGATTACCTAGCGACGCTCTTCACTACATTCTGGAGTGCTAACAGGACTTGATGCGTCACATGAAAAGTCATTGAAATTACGGGAACTATGATCTAATCCCCGATGTATTTCAAGCGAAAGCTTGTTTTTGTCACATCTGTTGTGCAGAGCCACAATAATTTCAGCTAGGTAGACTATGCTTGATATAGGATACAGCACAATATGTTATGCTTTCTCTTAGCTTCTTTTCACATTTAATAAATACAGTCAGCATCAAGGAAAATTAAGTGCTTTAGAAAAACCTAATTTTATGAGGATGATTGTTTAAACTCAGCTCAACATCATCCAATTCCCGTTTTATATTCCACTAAAAGATACAGATTGGTGCAGCATTTGACAGAGGTTATAGATTCGCATTCTTAATAAGAGCCTGCTGCCTCCGAATATTTTGCGCAAAGGGTTTTAACGTCAGCGAGAAAGGATTATTCTGTTAACTTAGTGAATCCCGCATACAATTAAATACCTCCTGAGCCCCAGAAAAAGCTAAAGAAAGCCTACTGCATAGCAACGATGCTGCTTGAAAAACAAACGAACAACTGCAGTCGTCAGGCGGAGCGTTATGTCTAGTCTCCTTGCGGTCTAAGCTCTAGTGGATTTCTCAATGGCTTCTCATGTTTCTTTAGTGTTTTATTTTTCGTAAATTGCAGGGACAATTAGTGCTCAGGTTTTATCACATCACGCCGTCTTCCCTCCTGCCTCATCTTCAGGCGTATCCAGTGGACAAGGTGGCGCAGTACTGCTTCCAAACAGATTTCTTTAGTGGGAAGCAAATTCAGTGTCTTCACAGAATCTCGCTAACTATGAGTATTGAAGACAAATTTCCTTGAAGCGCTGGCGGAATTACGCGCAGAGGTGGTTAGAAAGCTAATACAAAAATGCAGTTTGTGGGAAGTAGTTCGCTTCGTGTAATAAAACACGGTATGTAGACAAGGATAGAAAGCTCTACTCACCGAGAAAACTTCTGGTTAGTAGCAGGGCTACAAAGGGCGATATCATGACTGGAGTATGAAGCCTCAAGAGTTACAGGAGGTATTTGTTTCAAAGATACTTTATTAAACCCTCCGTCTGAGTTTGACCAGCCGTTTGGCTAAGCTAGCCAGCTGTGCACTTTCTCTTTGTTACTACCGAAGTTTGAACGTTGTTGAAACGCACTAACCGCAGCGGCTACAAGGAAAACATGAAGCACAAAACAAAATGACTTTTGGATGATTGAAAAAAAATGCTAAAAATCTCGAGATCTAAAGCGGAAACGTTTCCTGCTGTTTTATGCTCGAAGCAACGTTAAAGGGACATTGAGGACAACTCTACCGAATTTATTTTATTAGCGACATCAGATAGTTAGGCATTTCATATCTTTGTTTTCGCTTGTCCGGTTCTGAAACACGCATTCATTGTTTAACGATTTGGATTAAAAGTTAATAAAACACTTTCTCGCCGTGCTGGTTAAAACTCGGCATTTCTATGACAAAATAGACAAAAGGTAACGTAAATGGGGACTCCATGATTCATATCAGTGAGCGGTCCAGCACAGCAGCGGCCGAAATTAAAACTGCGGCCAGCCGGACGTTGAAGGCCTGTGTCGTCATTTCGTTCAAGTTTGCAATGCACCAGCGTTACGATGGATTCCTTTCCAGGCACCGACCACGAAGTTCTCACAAAGAACTGCGGCCAGCACTTCGGCTATGCTTCTGAGGGCTAAGGCGGTGGGCATGCAGGATAGTCCGAGCACCGAATAGTCGGCAGCGTCGGCAGTAAGCCATGCTACAGATGCGGCAGCTGTCACCACCTAGCCGCCGCCTCGATTGGTGAGTAGAGAGTTCATATGCGCGGACATATTTAAATTCTATAATAATAGTATTTGCAGTGCTGGTATTGAATTCAAGCATACACGCCGTGCGGCGCGTTTTTGCTAACGTGGAGGTCCGTGCAACAAAAGCTATCCACAGGTGGTATTCCTTGTCGCAGCTGCGTGCCGCAGCATGAACGTCATCTGAGGAGCACTTAGAGGGGCACTCGGAAGTGCACAGCTGCTCCGCACAAGTCAATGGAGAGACGTTCCGAAACTACGTCGGCACGCAGAGCGCGTAGCGGCGAAGCACCAAAACACGTCTGAACTCAGCTGGCTGCCTGCTGCGAAGCAAAGTACAGGCTTTCTTTGGCGTACACCGTTATCTTCATTTTTCCGTCTTGTTCGTGTGATGAAAGTTCATTAGTGGCTTCAGAGCAAAATTTATATACTTCCATATCGATCAAACGCGTTACCTTCAGGCACTTTTGTCAGCCTCAGAGATCCGTTGAGCAGCGAGTTTATTTTTATTTTGTATCTTTTTTGCTGCGATACATTACTCTTTGCCGTTTTATGACTTCAACAATTTTTACAGTCTCCACACAAGGCCACACTAATATGCCACGTAGCGGATTAAATTACGGGAGCTACTGATGCGTCTCAGGGTGTTGGAACAACGGTCGAAGACAATGGAAGCCGGGGACGAAGCTCTCACGCACGCCTCGTAACAGCAGGTGAGTGACGCCTGTTCTGTGAACTTTAAAATAAAAATAAAAACAGTGCTGCCAATCGCTCGTTAGAAACGGCTACTATGCGCATGTTTTTTTTTTTTTAGTCAGCCGGTGAATGAATGATTACAGGTTATACTGCGCCATAATTGTTTCAGGTCGAAGGCTTGGATCGAGTGTGCCAATAGGGGCGACCTGTTAGAAAAGTCGCTGACCCAGCTTTATACAACACATACCGCATATGCGGGGCCATTTAACCGCAGATGACCTCATGGACTCCGGGAGGACTTCGCTGAAGAATACTGCTATTCCACTGTTCAGTTTCAGGATACTGGGATTGTCAGCTCGCTCAAGGTAATTTTCAGTGTGCGCTTGTCATGTATTTAAATGCTTGACAAAATCACCCGGTCAATGAAGCTTTGAATTGTCTTTTTCTAGCTACGATTTATGATTACCACATGGCCCACTCGATAGTATCCCAGCGATTAAAACGTACATTTGTCAATAAAATATATAGAATCCGCCTTTTCTGACATGAACGTTTCATCAACAGAAACTTAGCATTCGCTTTCAGAAATCAGTGTCTGGCAGACAGCTGGACACATTTAAATCCTGATGTCTCATTGTTTCTCATCGCTGCCAATAAAACATAGGGTTTGCTTACATATATCAGTCGCTAAGTTCATTATTGCACTAATCATTCATTACATATTTTCTTCCCTTTGCTAGATTCGATAATTAGTGAAGATATTGACTTAAGTCTGTACATGTAGGACAATGCTTTTAGAGAGTTATATTTTTTTATTGTTCTCGAAGGCAACTGCAGTTTTTTTTTTGATGAGGCGATTTACGTTGTTGTTTGCCATTTTTCCATATTTGTCTTGTTTTAGAAAAAGAGCGTGCAGCACGAATGTGAATTTTTTTTGCGTGGTGTCTACACCTTGACCAAAAAATCGCAATAATCGCCTTTTACAAAGAGTATAAGCTTACTATTGTGTTACTATGATGTATTGAATATGTTGTGCTTTTATTTCTGCAGAGCCTATGAACCTATCACTCAAAGCTGGTGATGTGCAGGAATCGAGCGTGCTATACGTGCCTTTTTATCCCCTTACTTGTGTCTAGCTGTTGACAACTCCTGTTGTGTTGTTCGCACGGGTGATGTTTCGGATGACAAACTCGCAGAGCGTATGTGCAATATATGTTTTTTTTGTGACATGGTGCCACGGTCTTTACCATAACTTCTTTCTTGTTGCTCTTTGCATTATGATGTATTTTATAAATTGTGTGTGATCCAGCATTTTTTTCTGCACAGTTCAAATTGTAAACAAGTTAAAATAAACTCTTTGTGTGAAACTACTCCCTTCTCTCTCTGCAACTGAAAGAGGCGTCTCAATGACGGCACAAAATAATGTAAGAAAAGCTGTGATTGCATTATTCCAGCCTGCATGAACTAAATCAGCTTGCCTAGGTTCTTCGAGAAGCTTGGTGGTATTTCCAATAAAAGTCTGTCATCCTCTCCGATCCGAGAGTTTATTACGTCTATATGTATGGAATGCTTAGAAATGAAATATTAAAGCCCTTGTGTTCAACTTAGGCGATGTAGTTGAATACTTTAATATAGCCAAAGGTAAATCAGAATCGAACGCATTGCTATCGAAACCGAAACTCAAACAGAGCTGAAACACGCGCCTAAAATCTCGGAGGATGAAATTAGTGGTCTGACCGCCCGCTCGAGGCGCTGGCGGCAGTGTAGTAGCTCTGCCGCATGGCCCTACGGGAGTGTCCGCTCTTTACGCAAGTATGTTTCTCTATGGCGCGCAGACCGCAGGCAGCTGCGTGCTGCGCGCACGCGCACTGCGGTAGCTGTCTACCTGATTATTGCAGCTTTGTTGAGGAGTGAGGAATAGGATGCCGAATTACCACCAGCTGCAGTAAAATCCTCAATCGTTATCGTTATTATCGCGCCCATAAAGCGGCTCGGCCTAAAGCATATGACGGCACGGGAGAGCTTAGAAAGTGCATTGATAGAGTCTGCTTTGAAGAAGCAGGTGAAAAAGATGTACACCAGGAACTTTTTTAAAGAATAAACGACAATTTTATCTCTGTGCATTTTTTTGCAATAATAGGGCAAGGCGACTCGCTACTAATTTCGGTTATACCGAACGCAAACCGCGAGACCGTCCGGACCTTTATAAGTGGACTCAGCTGTATCGCGTATAGTTTTCGGGTTCATATGAGTGACGAGAGAAAATATAATTATTACGAGCACTGTTTTTATCTCTCCACAGTCGGGCACGGCAATCTGCTCGGGCATTCACGGGGCTGTTAGCAACGTCTTAATAAGGGTTAGCTGATAATACCAGACAACTTTTATAGGCGCAAGCCATCCCTTCGCAGCCTTATCTTATGCAACAGCCAATTGCCTATGTGGCATCGCACTCCTTCTCACTTATGACAACTCGGAGATTTTTATAAGGGACGACAACACTGGCGCCATTTGTACAAAAATAGAGAAGTAATATTTGCAACGACGAGTCTATTGCTTTTGGTGTTGGTGGAGGAAGTAGCTACATTCTTATGCTGTGTACGACATGCACATAATAGTACCTGACAATATAATAAAGAGTCTCCAAAGTAGCACGCGTGCACTTGTCACTCAGATAGTGCATTGCAACGGGGCTGTTAGGCAAAATAAGCGCTCAGAGTGCCTGCTTTTTTCATGACCAGAAACCGCAGCGCGAGCTGCACTAAAACAGGCACGAAACATGAGATACATCAGACACGGAAGTCCTTATCCCGTGAGCTCTTTCTTGGATGTTTTCGTAGAGTTCGTGCTCATTTTTAATATTATTAACCGTACCAACACGCCCAACTCAATGTCCTTCCCGTTCCATTCATGTTGGCAGCTGAAGATGCTCTGCAGGGGGAAAATTAACTGTGATTGCAACGATTTCTAGCGGAAAGACAAACGCAAAAAAAGTACCTGAAAGAGAAGAAATACATCTGGAATTCATTTTTGCCAGAAAAAAAACACAAAAGCCTGCTCTCCAAAAATTAACCACGAAAGTATTAAACCTCCATGAACTAATGGGGCGTGATATGCTTCAAAGAGGTTTACAGTTTGTTTTGTTTCCTGAAAGTACCAGGTGCACAAGCGAGCTAGAGCTAACGAGACCAAACACGTTTCTTATATTTCAGAAAGTGAATCTGAAGGAGTACTTCGCGGAGACATTTAAACGAGGCCTGAGTTATAGCTGCTTTTGTTCTTTGACACGGCGATAAAAGGGAAATTAGAGGAATTCAGGATATCCCTTCATAACAGATATTCGGCTTTAACTGAGAACAATGCCCTTAATGTTAAAGCAGCTGGCGATAATCTCACTGCTATCATTACGGAATGCGGAGCATAAATAGGCCGTAGGATGGCTACGCGGGATACTAGCAAATTCTCTCAGGAGACAAAAAATCTCATTAACCAGCAAGTTCTCTCAGGAGACAAAAAATCTCATTAACCAGCAAGTTCTCTCAGGAGACAAAAGATCTCATTAAGAAACCCCAAAGCATGAAAGCATTAAACACCGCAGACAAAGCTATCAAATGTAATCAGTAAACTGAAGGTAACTGACGTAAGGAAGCTTAATATGAAGAGAATCACGCACGCCCTAAAGAATGCAGGTAGCCGCAAAGCGGTCATAAGGAAACTAGGCATAGGCGAAAAAGAGTTGTATGCTTGGTATATGGGGGTTTAACGTCCCAAAGCGACTCAGGCTATGAGGGACGCCGTAGTGAAGGGCTGGAAATTTCGACCAACTGGGATTCTTTAACATGCACTGAGATCGTACAGTACACGGGCCTCTAGAATTTCGCCTCCAACGAAATTCGACCGCCGCGGCCGAGATCGAACCCGCATCTTTTGGGTCAGCGGCCGAGCGCCATAACCACTTAGCCACCGCGGCGGCTACAGATGTGTGCGTCAAAAGACAAAGAAGGAAATGTGACTAGCAATGTAGAAAAGATAGTTTAAGTAGGCGAGAGTTGTACATAACTCTATACAGTAGCCAATGTAATCCGGAAGTAAGTGGTATAAGCTGCATCACACAGCAATGGGACGTCCCGCCAGTAACGAAGAAGGAAGTCAATAAGGCTTAAGAGCAATGCAAAGGAAAAAAGCAGCTGGTGAGGATCAGGTAACAGCACATCTATTGGAGGGCGGAGGGGAGATTGCGCTAGAAAAACTAGCCACCCTGTATACACAATGCTTTATGACCTCGACCAACCCATAAGCTTGGAAGAACGCTACTATTGTCTTAATTCATAATAAAGATGCCAAGGACTTGAAAAATTATTCGCCGATTAGCTTACTGTCCGTTGCCTACGAGATACCTTTGCCCGTAAAGTTCCGAGACTAAGTCCATTAAAAAAAAAGCGTTTAAGATTGAAATCATTCGCGCAACACCCGTTCGAAATAGTCTACCTTGCAATCTACACACAGCATCCAACGCTTCTTAACGTCTTGGAAACTGTTGGAAAATGCTTCTTTAGGCAGGGCTGCCAGCTCCTTTGTTGTGGCGTCTTGAATGGTCTCCACGCTCCCCATCCAGCGACCTTTCAGGGCTCTCTTTACACGACGAAATGGGAAAACTTCGCATGGAAGAGGTCAGGCGAGTGTAGCGGATGGGAAAGTACAGTAAGTTTTTGCATGGAGAAAAATTTTGTCATGTTGAGAGCAGTGTGCGGCTTTGCGTTATCGCGGACAAGGCTTTATTGTCCAGATGCCCGTAAGTCAGGGCGACGGCGTCGCAGTGAATCACGCATGTGTTGGAGCACGCGGATATAAAACTCCTGATTCACCGTCTGCCGTTGTGGGGCGAACTCGTTGTGTATGGCACCTCTGGCATCGAAAAAAACTATCAGCGTCGCCTTTGTTTTGGTCTTCTGTCGGCGCACCTTTGTCAACGCGGGAGAGCTTGTGGGCCGCCATTCGGCACTCTGCCTCTTTGTTTGAGGATCGTATTTAAAACACCATGCTTCGTCTTCAGCAATGATGCTGTCGACGAATGCAGCTTCCTTCTCTGCCTCGGAGTGCAAATAAGCGCTCACTGATGCTCTTGTGTCCTTCTGGTCCTGTGTGAGAGAGTGCGGCACAAGTCTGGCATTCAGCTTTCGTTTCCCCAAGTTCTCACGCAAGATATGGTGGCATGTTGTCTTACTCATGTCTCGAGCATCTGATAGCATGTGGATTGTAAAGGTGCGGTCTTGTAGTACGACTTCTCTGATCCGAGTCACGTTGTTTTCATTCCGTGAGGTTGAAAGGCGCCCCTGCCTTGTGTCGTCTTCCACCGATGTTCTTCCTGAAACGAACCTCTTGTGCCACTCGAAAACTCGCGCCCACGATAACGTCTCGTTGCCGTAAGCGTCACGAAGGAGCGTATACGTCTGTGTGGCTGTCTTTCCAAGCTTTACACAGAATTTTATATTTACGCTGTTCGAGGTGGACGTCCATCCCTCCACATTCACTCACAGTAGAATACAAAGACGACTATTGAGAACGTATAACTTTACAGGTAGTGCCATCTAGCGGCTGCCACAGAAATTAGCATAAGTAGCTCAGGTTAGCCCGAAAAGATTGCGCTACACATACGCACCAACATTTGTTTTAGGGAATCATTTCTAGAGAATAAAATAAATCAGTTTCGAAACTTTACGGACAAATATTATATATTTAAAGGTAATCGCTATTAAAATCAGGGCAACTTAAGACTTCAATCAACAAAATGATAAGGCAGGATTTCGTAAAGGATATCGCACAATAGATAATATTCACACTACCAAGAAGGTGATAGACAAATGCGCAGAATATAACCAACCCCTGTATATAGCGTTCATAGATTTGACTCCGTCGGGGCCCCAGCAGTCGTGCAGGCATTGCGGAATCAGGGCGTAGAAGAGCCTCAAGTAAAAATACTGGAATATATCTGCAACGGCTGCAAAGTTACCATAGTCCCCCATAAAGTGAGCAAAAAAAATTCAATAAGGAAGGGAACGCGTGAGAGATTGAGACGCAATCTCGCCATTTGTATACACCGCCTGTCAACAAGAGGTATTGAGAGGCTTGGACTGGGAACAGACGAGGATAAGAGTTAATGAAGAATACCTTAGTAATCTACGACTCACTGATGACATTGCCTTGCTAAGTCACTAATGCGGTTAATCGCAAAGGTCAATGTCTTAGGTAGAGCAGGACGGCGGATTAAAAGTTAAGACACAAATGACTAAAGTAATGATTAACCATCTCAGAAAGGAGCAGCAGTGTACATTTAGTAGCCAAGTGCTGGAAGTGTTAAGGAAATACGTCTAACTAAGGCAGGTAGTCACCGCAGATCCGGATCGTGAGAGGAAAATAACAAGAATAAGAATCGGCTGGAGCACATTCGGCACGTTCTTTCCGATAATTAATGGCACTTTACCAATATCGCTCAAGAGAAAAGTGTACAACAGCTGTATCTTACCGGTATTCACCTATCAGGCAGAAACGTGGAGGCCAATGAAAAGGGTTTAACTCAAGTTAAGGACAACGCAGAGAGCTATGAAAAGAAAAATGATAAGGTGTAACGTTAAAAGACAGGAAGGGGGCAGGGTGGGTGAGGGAACAAACGCAGCTTAATGACACCCTAGTTGAGATCGAGAGGAATAAATGTGCTTGGGCAGGGCATGTAATGGGAAGGCAAGGTAAGCGATCGTCCTTAAGGGTAACAGATTGGATTCCAAGAGGAGGCAAGCGTAGCAGGTGGCGGCAGATAGTTAGGTGGCCCAATCAGATTAAGAAGGTTGCGGGGCTAGGGTGGCCGCAACTGGCAAAGGACACGGTTAATTAGAGAGATATGGGAGAGGCTTTTGCCCTACAGAGGGCGTAGTCAGGCTAATGGTGATGATGTTAGTGGCCTTTACCACTGATGAGCTCCCTGCCCTTACAAAAGACGCACCAAAAAGGCTTTAATGAACACTGCATTTCCATAAGTTTGATCAGAACCATCCAACGAATAATCTCCTATTCAAATAACATATTAACGCATATTAAGGGATAATATTTGTTTTCCTTCTTTGCTTCAAGCCACCTGAATGTCACAGTAGTTCATAAGACACTTTGCGACACCTCTAATTTCTGGAGAGTAGACCGTACTCTCACAATCACGTGAACATTATTCAGTTAATGCATGAAGCTCAACGTGATTCGGGCGTGTAGGATGCCTGTGCGGGGTAGGATGATAATGCATATCACGTGAAACTAATCAGTAACTCTGCGCCGGTTAGCGCTCCTACTTTAGAAGCCTGTCTGCAGTAGGCTCATTACCCTATCATTCATAGAGGTGAATATCCAGTGACATTGGAGTTCTAGACAAAAAACCCATAAGGCAAAAGCCCAGAAAACTTGTAACGTTCTCTAGACATATTTCACAGTGATAACTGATTACAGTCTATTGTTTCGGTACCACCGCGCTGCTGAGAGATTGGCAAAGGTTATCACTGCCTCAACAAAATAAATTTACACTATGAGCAAGATATAAAAGCTTCGAAGGATAGCTCAAATTTTAGTGCACCAGAAACCGCTGTTATATATAGCAGCTTTAGACTGTGGTCATGGAAATCAAAAGATGCGTTTATTTTCTTTTAATTCTGGCCACCGTGTACGGTAAGTGAGTTCGAGACAACCTTATTTTTATCAGGTCTATGTGTAGTCAGAGTTTTCCGGAAAAAGGCTTCAAAATTTTACCACTTATGAACCTAGCATACTCCTAATACATGCTACCAGCGAACCGGCACTCCAATAATACGAAAAATATGAAAAGGTTATCGCAGGTGAAGAGCGCTTCGTTTTCTATCCTGACTCCCTCCTTTTACTATTTGGCATGTTATAAATGCTTCCTTGTCAAATATGGAGTGACTGGCCGGTACGTAGAAGGTCTTGCCATGTTAGACTTCATAAAATTCTTCAGTCCAAGGCAAAATCCTTGCGCATAGGTACACAATTTTATATATCATTCTAATTGCAATATTCATAATATATATATATACAATGTTAAAACTCTCATGCTAACGAATGGAGGCTAACGAAAAGGGTTCAGCTTAAGCTAAGGACAACGCAGCCAACCACGGAAAGAAAAATGATAGGTATAACGTTAAGAGAGCGGAAGCGAGCAGATTAGGCGAGGGAACATATGCGGGTTAATGATATTCTAGTTGAAATCAAGAGGAAGAAATAGGCTTGGGCTTGGCATGTATTGCGAAGGCAAGATAACCGCTGGTCCTTAAGGGTAACGGTGTGGAATCCAAGCGAAGGCAAGCGTAGCAGGGGATTGCAAAAGGTTAGGTGGGAGGATGAAATTAAGAAGTTTTCATGCATTGGGTGGACTCATCTGGCAAAGGACAGGGTTATTTAGAGAGACATGGGAGATTCCTTTATTTTGCAGTGGGTATATACTGATGAGGACGATGATGATGATGATGTGAGCCAAATGCTCAAGTTGCGACGCTACCTAGCCTTCAAAGCGGTGGTAGTCGCTTTTGGATACGAGCAGATGGAAGGAGGTACTTTATGGGTATATTGATACTTAATAGAGTAAACATAATGTCAATATATGGCCTCTTAAACCAAAAATTTTTAACGGACAGTCTACATACCTCTATCGCCTGCATTCTTTTGCGCCAATCAAAACCTCAATGCCCAAACAAACTAACACCCGGCTGCGGCGCTGGGAACCGCGGCAGAACATTTTACAAAAGTATAACGGATTTTGTACTCCGTGATAGGTTCCCTGTAAAACTTTTCTGCTTTTACTGGCCATGATCAGCCGTGGGCATATGATTGCAAGTCTCTGAAGCCTGTATAAAATATGATTTCGCTATGGTGAAGTAAGGATGTCTATGTTAATCTTGGAAGAATGAGTGTGCTTGCAAGCTCTGTTCTGAAACTCACTAGCTAGCGTTGCAACGCAGGGATATATTGTTTGCCGTAAACTTCTTCAGCAATCCTGTAAACTTTTTTTCATGACTGCATGCTAATTTTCCTTGGTCTAAGGCCTATAGCACACCATAAATAAATAAATAACATTTTTTTATGGTTGTCTCGACTTCTCCTGCTAGTTGGCGACTAAATACGCAGACACTGGAGACACGCTACGGTGTTAGTTTTGTAAGTCTGCAGCTCAATGGTCACG
Organism: Amblyomma americanum; assembly: GCF_052857255.1. Taxonomy (NCBI): domain Eukaryota; kingdom Metazoa; phylum Arthropoda; class Arachnida; order Ixodida; family Ixodidae; genus Amblyomma; species Amblyomma americanum. The sequence goes on along the minus strand of NC_135501.1, from coordinate 169,474,716 downwards.
ACTATTCAGGCACCACCGAGGCTGCGTGCAGTCGTAGTAATAAGTTCGAAAATAACCGAGATGCAAAAGTTTTAGGAAATGTAGACTTGAGAGCAATAAGGCTGGTTTAGAATCTCATCAGAAAAAAAGGCCAATTACCTCTCACTGATACCAGCAGTCGCGCTTGCAACCACGAAAACTACCAGTGGCAGTGTCGCTACCAAATATTTTAATAAAATTTTTCATTCGGTCATTCATACACAAGCAAAGTGCATACTTGGTTTCTCAAAACATTCGATTTTTGAAAACATCAGGCTGTCACCGTGAAAGAAGCAACGACTACTTATAAAATAAAGTTCTAAAGGCGTTCAAATTAAAATCAAGAAAAAATTAGAAAAGGAATTAAAAGGCAATGAGTGCTCCAATCCTCACGCATTGCGCAGGATTACACCTTCATTTTGTATTCGCATGACAGGACATAAGACTTCCGTTTCTTTATATCCACTCTCATTGCAAACTTAGTGTGCCTAGTTCTTATCCTTCTATGCCCAATTGTTTACATGGCTCTCTTGCCCTTTTGTTCTTTCGTTTTACGCCTGATCTCCAGGAACCGCCTAAATTCTGTTCTGGGTGTGCCTTGTTCTGCAACGTTAAAATCATGGCTAAGTGATTGGTGAAGTAAGAGCCTATGTTGGTTACAGACGTCATGGCAAACAATTTATGATCGGATCTAAATAAAGGGCATCCTTGGGGACATCAAGCTCTCCCTTTACTTGCATGACTCTACATGTTTTCCCCTGAAGAGCACGATCTCCGATCTTTCACAGACGCTCCCTCCAAAAACGTTGCTGTTCGCCTCGCAGGTCTCGCTGCATCTTTTGCCCGCTTTGTACCGTCCCATAGAAGGTCGTGTTTCCATGAGAACCATTCACAAGCACCCCAAAATGCCGTTAGACAATCAAAGGAAAGTGGCACACAACCACTTAAGTAGAAGAATGGAGTCACACAGGATATGGCCTCGGACGCGTTAGGGACCAGCCAAGCCCATATATTTGTTAGTAGGAGGTGAAATCATGCACAGGCAACACGTGTGAAAGTAGAATTAGGACACACGGACTCCCATATGTACTATCGCAAAAAAGTATGCCACTCGGAGGCCTAGGGCCTATACAAGATCGCCTTTTGCTCGTACTGCTGACTGTTTCCTAAAGCATGCGCACTCATTCATTATTATTAAAAATAATCTGCCATATATGCTGTAAAGAAACTAAATGCCCAGCATAAATCATTGCGACATTATAGGACTTTTAATGTAGAAAGATTGCTTTATTGTTGAAGAGGATTGAGCGGTAGGCAAAGTGATAGCCGCAAGAAAGGATGGCTTTAAAAAACAACGTCGGTCCATTCATATTCATTGTTCAGTACTGTCGAGATCTGTGCCGTCTTACTGTGTGCGTGTCAGCGCAGTTGAATATTTAGCGAAAACCTCTCCGTTAAACCAAAACCTTGGAAAGTATGGTACACCTGTATTTGCATGCATTTTTCACATTTAAATATCATTAATGATGTATACTAGAATGTCCGTAATCTATATCCGTAGGTAACGGTAAAGACCTAAAATTAGTACTTTATTAAACGAGAGCTGGATCCCGATATTGTGCTAATGCACTGCATTCCGCTCGTAATCTCGTCGGAGGCTTGTCGCTCTTGCTAGCCTTTTTCGTGAGTGTGTGGTCGCCCAGCCCTAAGAACAAAAGATCAGTCTATAATAGCCCCCGACACTGAAGAGGAGGAGGCTGCACGCCGTCTTCCTTTTCTGGACGTTTTGGTGGAACGCCGCGGAAACCGCCTTTCTTTCAAAGTTTATAGAAAAGAAACCCACACAGGCCGGTATCTTCATTTTAATTCTGTCCACCCGGTTTTCCACAAACGCTCCGTCGTGGCTTCCCTCGTCCGACGTGCCAAAAACATCTGCCCATGGCCAGAAGATCGAGCTGCTGACCTACGCCAAGTGCGCCGAGAATTGAGTGAATGCGGCTACCACAAGCACATCGTGGATTCTGTTCTTCAACGGTCTTCACGCCCATCAGAACCAGTTGGTCTTCCTTGCTGAGCCCGAGCTGCTATCCCATATGTGCCGGGCGTTCTGCGCACTTACGGTGTGCACGTCGCTCACGTTCCTGCGCGCAAGCTGAGGCATGAGCTGGTGGCCACCAAAGAGAAGATAAAGAAAGAGAAGTTTCCTGACGTCATCTATAAGATTCCCTGCGCCGACTGCGACTACTGCTATATCGGCGAGAGCGGAAATTTCGAAAGGCGATTGAGGGACCACAAGAACGACGTCAGGAACAAAAAATTTGCATCTAATGCACTTGCGGAACACGTGGAAGCCGCGACGCACAATATAGCTTGGGAAGAAGCATCATTCATCGCAAGAGAAAAAAAATTGGCTGTCACATCGATATCTGGAATCCCTAATAATCCAAACAACAGACAAAACCCTTAACCACAACGCAGGCAATCTCCCGCCTACGTACGCAAGATGCTTGGGGCGATTACTGCGACGCACTTAAACTTTGTGCTTTGGGCTTTCCGCCCAGTGATCAAGGCTTCCGTATGGAAGCCGAAACGTCTTCGTTTTAAAAAACAACCTTTTGGTCGGCGTTCCTTTTTTTTTTCTTCCTACGTGAATCTTCTACCCGACCAGACAAGTTTTCGTGAGACTTTAGATTTCATTACGCCGGAATCATGTGAACGTCTCTTGCGGGTCAAGTGCTCGTCGGTACCAAAACTCGCACGTTGTCTACCGCGGCAGCGGTGCAGGAATAGGAATGAAAGGGGAAACTGACTCATCGAGGAAGAGAATGAAGAACACATCGACTCGGCATTAGGACGCCAAAGCAAAGCACGCTGCTGAAGCTATGAAGCGACAAGAAGGCGACCAAAATAAGCGCTGCCGAACTGGAGATCAAGCCGACCGATTGCTACGATTCGCGCCTTCATACTTTACCAGTCGCTACACAGTACATTTTTCTCAAAACTTCCTTCAAGATCAGTTACCATGGTTCTGGACACGTGGTTGGTCTTTTTGTTGAGGTGGAGGCGTGAACACAGCTGTCGTTCTTCAACGACTGGGGCAGGCCGGCTGCGTGCCCCTTTCAAGTTTCGGGAAGAATGCCCTCAGGCGCACTAAACATTGAGCGCTTTCCCTGCAGAAAATCCAAACCAGTTTCTTAGCACCGTACTGTTAGTTCAACTTCACCAGGAATTTTAATTAAGCAGATTACTATAATCTAGCCCAAACTGTTTTTTTACTATTTCTTAGCACTGCAAAGAAAGATATTCTTTCAGATTGCTCAATGTTTCTAATTTTTGATCGGCTTGCACCGTTTCGGTGACTCCAAATGCCTTGTGTGAGGAAAGGACTGTTCACGACAGCACACATAATGTCTATTGTCCTGTACTGACACCTCATTTCAGGTACACCACTCAACAATTCGTCCATCTGCTTTCTGCCTCAAGTAAAAGGCAGATGCAGAGGGCTGTTTGATATGTGGCACTATAACTCTACCAATGATATATGCTCACCCTTCACATATGGAGGATGCGACGGCAACCAAAACCGGTTTGATAACTGCACGCACTGCATGGAGTCATGTAGCAGTAAGTAGAAAACTCTCTCTTCAACGTGCCTTCTTGATATGCTCTTTGTCATTCGACGTTCAATCATAGTGACGTCTTCTTGGAATTACTTCGCCGATAGACGTCAGCGCATATTCTGCGGTGACAGCAAAGCCTAAAGTGCTGCAAAAAAAGACCAGCTAAGATATGTCTACGCTAACCTTGATGTAGCGAGAGCAGACAGCTAACCGGGCAGTCACCTGTGAGACACCGAAGCCCAGCTGTGAGAAGCACATACGAGTTCGTGAGACTTCAACGCCGACCGCACGGGAGCGCACATGTCTTGAACGTAACTTGCATTTAAATATTGCGGCACATTTGACGAAAACCGCCCGAGAAGAGGTTGAGATACTCCTCAATTATACCAAGCCCTTTATTTTCACTTTTATCGGCGGTCAACGTAAAGGGAACAACACCGGCTGAGCGCTCCGGCCACAGGTGCTGCTGTAAAGCTTAGGTTTACTGCAGGCTGAAGCCCTGAGGCCAAGTGCATCACCGACATCCCAGTTCTGCGGCTCTAAGCGTAAATAGAACTGCTCTCGCTGCAAAAGAAAAAAAAGTAAGATTGCAAGATGGCCTGCCAATAATGACTTCGACAGGTAGCCTAGATTTAAATTCGGAAAATGAGATTTGCGCCGAATACAAACCTTTGAATGCCACTTCACAAAGCTTTAAAAATATGAAATAGGCAGCTGTTTCCTCCTCTCCTGCACGAGAAATGAGAGGAGTGCCGTGATCCAACTTGTTTGTTCAGCTGTCTATTTTACCTTAACGGTAATAAAGCTCTGTTCCTTCACGGAGAATTTTAAACAGAATGTAACGAAGTTTACAGCGATCAGCCCGCATGCAAAAACTGCTAAGAGGAATATCTACTACACTGAGAAGAAAAATATAAGACAGAAGGTAACACATTAGCACTGAGAAATCCATTAATTCACTGCCGTGGTTTATTGTCATCAAGACAAAAGCTTCATCTGAAAACTGGTTCTGTCTCGAAATTGTGACTGTGCTGCAAAGTATTTCCCGGAAATATGAAGCCACGCGTCTATATTGTCCTAACCTCTGGTAGTTAACTACACCTCTTGATATATATTGCCAACTACAAAAGTGCGTATTTTCTATTTCCCGGATGAGATTTAGCTTAGGATGGATTTACCTCAGGTTGGATTTAGGTTGGGAAAGCGATGGTCATTAAAGTATTTAGGCTACCTAGGTTACGATTTAGCGTTTCGCTTGCACATCAGGCTTATGTTTAAGCTTGAGCTGTGACCAAGCAAATGGCTTTAGTTTTGTGTATCTTACAGTTTAACGTTACATGCATTTGATAAATATGAACTCGAGAAGAACATGTTCAAAGATACCAGATTAACGAAGCAGCACTGGGAGAGAAACGATTAAGTACTTAATCGAAAAAAGTGTTTGACAGTGCATGAGGCGAGTGTTTTGAGGTTACGTAGGGATAAAAAAAAAACACGCAGTGGTATTTTTCGGTGCGTCAAAACTTTGGTACCGCACCTCGTATGCGTAATTTCATACGTGTTCTTTTCGCTAGCCTTAAACGCAGTAGCCAAAATGGTTGCGCAGAGACTTTGGCGTTCCACTATTTGGCCAAGGGTCGTTGACAGAGTACCTGCAGGTTCGATGCCATTACAGTGAAAGTGAATGCAAAAATACCAGTGCGTGGAGCAATTTAAATAAATTTTAAAAACCTGAGGTTGCCAAAATTATTCTAGAGGACTCCACGAATGGATTCCTGATAAAGCTGGCGCCGTTTCCCGTTCTCGAGCTCGACACAGCTGCCATATCGAAAGTTCCGTGCGAAAAACTCAACGCAATTCTTGGTCACTCTCATTTGTCCAAACCCAGAGCTTTGCCAGAAACAATCTGCACAAGTGGCACTAATATTTTGCAGTGATAGGAATTGATAGTTTATTTTAAGAAACAACACACGATTCCGGAAGCTTAAAACCCACAGCATGCTCAGAATGGGCTGTCGCTATCAATGAGGCGTGCTAAGAAGCTTATTAAAATTTTTCATAGTGTATGAATTCCTATGTTTTAGGTTCTTTTTTATATGCTGTTCTGTGGCACTGATTTTCAGACTGGGTGCGTCAGTCAAGACAGGATTTATGGGCTACACTTGTGTTATCCGTTGGTAGAGGTCGGCATTTCACATTGCGTTTTTAACTTTGATATACTCGCTTCAGCAGCTGTGTGGTTTTCATATGGAAAACCTCCCACTTTGGAATAGCAGAGGGCGGAAACATTCGTATCCACCCTCTATTTATCTCTTCTGTTTGACTTTTACTGCCGTATTCCTCCTATCTTCTGTGGGTTTCTATCAACGCATTGCATCCCTCCGGCGTAAGGTGAACAAATCTGAAGCAGGTGAAGTGTCATCGTCCACTGGGATTAATGCGCGTACCTCTGGAAACAAACGGCAATATTTTTTGTTAGAACAATGAAATGTTTCTTTTAACGAATTCCTTTCGCAGTGGAAGGCTGGGGGCCACTAAACTGAAGCTATAGAAAAAGCAAAGCAGGATTTGGCTACATTCATTCTGTATGAATTGTAACTTACATCACGAGCACCATGCTATTAAACTGGACGTGACTTCCTGGACGTGCACATCGAAGCAGGTTGAGATAGTAGAATAATTAACCGATTCACTGGGGAGCACGGAAATATTAGGTCAGGTAGATGAACTTCTTAAACCACAACCACAGTCAACAAGATGGACGGAAACGCCAAGGTAGTTACCCAACATTTCAACAAAAAGACTCGTCGTCATCAGACGAAAATAAATCCTCTTGTCCAAACGTTGGCTGAGCACCTTGAGGACCTCCTCTCTTGTTCACTTTATTTCTGTTGCAATTAAGAGGGCAGTTTTGCTTTGCTATCCAAGCGAAGTATAGTTTTTGAGCTGAGAATGTTGTAGAAAGTTTTGTCTCAGAAGTGCGTTTGACGATAACAAATCGTCTTGTCGAAACGTTGACGAAGCGCCGTGAGGGCCCCCGTTCATTGTTCACTTTTCTGCGCTGCCATTAAATGGTGAGCTTTTTTTACTTTGCCCATCAAGTTATGTGGACGTTTTGCGCCCAAAATGATCTGGAAAGCTTTTTGCACGAAACAAAGGCAACCTACTATATATTTACTCGGTAAAATGTGGCAGGTGTTTAACACAGTTAAACCTGTAGACGTGCCAAAACATGTCTTCATTATTGAATTGAAGGGGACATTTAACACCCCCCCCCCTTAAGAGCATGACTCGACAACTCTAGCGCGTTAATACCCATATATGCAGAATTTGCCAATTTTCTGCTTAGCATTCATAGATCACTGCGAGTCCTCATACTGCTACCAGCGGAGTGGCGCAGCGGTTAGGTGCCATGCCACTGCACTGGCAGGTAGCTGTTTTCATGACAGCCACCTTTAGGGAGTGTGCAACCGATGTTGCTCTACCCCTTCAACCTCTCTCGCCCAATCATTAACTCCCATCTGCCATGATAGTCACTTTCCCCAAATCTGGTGGGCTGGTTGTGATGTCGCCGCATGCTTACGTGACCCAGGCAGCGCGACAGCCTTCTCCCATTGGCTACAGCTGGAGCGACGCTGCTCCCAACTAAACTGATCTTACCCGAGTAGCTAAAGTAAGTTGGGGTTAGTTCCGAGCAAAAAGCTCTTGTGCTCTCTCGCGTGTGCTTTACTGCATAAAAGAAGATAATAAAGGTCTCTTGTTCAGGGTTGGTACATCTGGAGCAGTGCTTTCGTAGTAATGATCAAGCTTTTCATGCAATCTCATGAAGGTCACTTTGTTTTGCTCCGCGCATGTTTTCATTTGCATGATAAAAATTTTTAAAACGACGCGGCCCGTACAGCGACTTATGCCTTTTTCAATCATATATACAAACAACTTCGTGACTGCCGCTCAAAAACAGTCTATATTCTGGTTGCCTAATCAAACTAATCAAAACTGGGCTATTTTAAATGAGTATTCGACGCAGTGATTGCTAAGCCTGCTAAAGATAACAGGGAGCCTGGCATCACTATTTTGCGGCGAAACACGGGTCAATGGCCTGTGCACTCCATGGCAGATCGTACAGCGCTGGTTAGGAATTCCAGGGTCTGGTGTAGAGAGCACCCCGCAACTAGCTGTGTCATATAAATAAATTATTTACTGATAGGCGAAAGCTGGCAATCAGAGGCAGCAGTTAGATTTTGAAACTCAGTGGAAGAGACTACGGTGCCATCGGCTCAAGCGCCCGTCTCGTGCTAGGGCTCCCAACGATGGCGGTCAAGCGCAACCTTGCCACTTTGTCTAAAGTGTTTAGATAGATAGCTAGGTACGCTGGTCAGTCTTATTCCAAAACCTATGCAGAAACTATAGCTGCGCATTAATATTGTTTTGTACATCAGTCTTCTTTTCTAGTATCGAATGAATGAATGCAACAATTTTTCGAGGTATTGAAAGTAAGGCGTCGCCTAAATTGTCTTATTTGTTTATTTCCCCATGCAGCAAACGAAAATCGAACACAAATTTGCCGACAGCTTGAACAAGACGCTGACGAAGAGTACTATTCGGGATGGGACGATAATACAGGTGGTGGTGGCTACACCGCTCCGCCACGTGAGAATTACTATGAGTACGACGACGAAGAGTAAACATTTAATAAATAAAGACTCTCCTTATTTTCAACGTGTAGAAGCATGAAGTTACATTGATGGGCTCGCGTAGCATATTCTAGGTCTGGCTGAGATGGCGTCAGACGCTGTTTCTCTTCAGTTCTGTGTAGAGAAAAAGACTCACCACGTCTGCTCTCACCCTGCTTCCGTCAGTGTGGGCTGTTGTGCAATAGATTTTCAACAAATGTTTGCTCTGGTGAAATCCTGCTTAAGCCAAGCGCTGAGCTGATCGGCGCAAAGCAAGCTCGCCTCGCTGTCCAGCGCCCGGCATTTAATTGTCCAAAGCCCATGCTTGGCCGGGCCAGCACGTCTTGGCCGGGCCAGTACGTATCTGGGAGATTTGGTTGGTTACAGTCATTCAAGGGAAGCAGTGCTGCCATACGACGGGCGAGGCCAAAAAGCACACTCGATCACGTATAGTTGTGTCAGCTACGTGTCATCACCCGTTGTCTGCCAAGGCTGCTTTTCGCAGAATGATTGTATATTTTAGAACCAAGTACTATCGGGGGATAAAATTGTCCATGACTCGCGAGCTCCCACAAAAATATCGCTTAGTCAATTTTGTGTCTGGGCAATCTGCTGTAGAAAGTGAACTTCACTAAAACATCAGTTCCGAAAGGTGAGGCAACGTAGAATGTTCCTCGAACAGTGTACGGAGCACCGTTTTGGGCCACCCACGATGGCATACTGATAGCGCCTACAGGCAATGTTTTCTGTGCCGATATTAAAGATCTTTTTACATCGATAGCTCTCAGGCGCCCGTCCCTGGCTTTCTTGTCGTTGTCGGCGTACGCGCGCCGACCGGTGGCGCCAGTCAACCTTGGTTGCATAAGCCTACGGGTGGCTCTGTTTGGAACAGCGACCAGCCAGTGCCGGGATGCATCACTTGACCACTACACCAGTGCAATATGAGGCCACTGTATCGTTTCTACCTCAAAATATCCCCAAAACTAAATGCCTCGATAACTATCCTTGAATCTCGCGTTGCATAGGCCTAACCGTCCTCAGAGTTTTTTTTTTATTCTATTCAACACAAAGAACTATTCCTAGCCGTTCAATCTTGTACTGAAGAGCATGGCGCTGTGTCTTTCCTGAATGCACTGGGCATGTCAGTTCAAAGTAAGCGCCCGTCCGTGTCACTTTCTTCTGCTCGTCTGCGTTGGCGCTTATTGGTTACGTATCATGCACCAACAAACCCAGCAAAAAGTTCTTGTTAAGAGAAAATAAAGGTTATTTTTTCGTAATCATTTGAGTCCCCGGCTTAGAAGAAAATGTTCGTTTATTTGCGCACGCTGCCGCTTTTATTCTACAAGTCCGTTCGCAAACAGAATAAATCTGATCATGCAAACTCGTCGAAAAAGCCGTGCTGTGCCATTTAGTCTCCCTGACACCTGATATTGCGACTTCTGTTCGCGCATGCCCAGAATTTTCGTTCACAGCTTTTGCAAATCGATTAATCCCGTTCGATGCCCACCTTGGCTATAGTTAATGGCCCGAGATGACGGTGTGGAATCCTATACAGCTGCGGCGCTGTTTGAATGACTTGGCGCGCTCGCTGAATACTTCTCCCCGCACGTGGTCTCTCGATAGCGCACGAACAGCGTAAAAAGATCTCTTAATAAAATACGTTGCGGGCCTAGTTGGCGATTCCCGTCCTGTCATGTTCTATGTATCCGTCTAAATATGCAGTCCTGTCTAGTGACCATGTATGATGAATGTTTTTAACCCAGACAAAAAATAGCAGTGGCTTAGCTCTTCTATGCCAGGATATACATAGCGTGAGCTACGCTGAGCCGCTGAGCATCAATTGCCGCTGAGCAGCAATTTCGCTCTCCTTCTCCATGGCTATACCAAACTGGCAAACGCCCCGCTATATGTATACCCCAACTGACACCTCTGCGCATGCGCACAAAATAAGAGGAGCTATGAAGCGGCTGCGGCGCAGCGTCAGACTTGGCTACTGCGCAACGGAGGCGCACAGCTGGGCATGCGCCGGCGCCAGTGCGTCTGCCGCGGCTATGACCGGAGAGGGGCGCGCGGCGGCGGCTCCGGCGCGCCATCTGTGCGCCGTGTGACGTCACTGCTCCTCGCGCATGCGCAGCACGGCTCTCCAGGAGCCACGCGAAACTGCTCAACCTCGGTCAGTACAGCTCACGCTACAAAAAAAAACCGCATGGATCGAATCATTCTAAGGTCGCCCGTGACTGGAAGTGCAGGACCTTCGCTGGACCTTCTGGTCGCGTGCTCAAGACCTAATGCTACTGTATGGCATGAAGACTGATAGAGCAGGTCTACAGGTTGCTCGCAGCAGGTTCAACTCTTCCTTTTTCGGTCGTCAGGGCTGTTGCTGAATCCGGGTAGTGGAGAGCGAAAGGTTCTGCATGTGAGAAGTCGCCGATCTTTGAGCAAATGAAGAAATAAGTATTGCTGGTCTTGCATAAATTATGCCACATTATTAAGAAGGTGGTTGAAATGCGTGGCGTAAGAGCTGTGTTTTCCGCACCTCGTAAGCGGGATTTCCTTTTGGCGAGAATTCAGAAAGAGGAATGGAAGAAAGGAGTATGTAAAATGTAGCACGTGAAACCCTTCATCGGGCGTAAAGCTGGTGTTGTTAACCGCATTTCTTTGGCCTGTGGAAAAGTGTATACAGGGAAGACTGCCAGGTGTATTCATAAACGCTTGGAACAAAACAACACATCAAAATGCGAGCTGGCTGTTAAATGCCATACCTGCAAAAACTCCAAAAAACCTTTTGCGATGCCCGATGATGTTACCATTTGAGAGAGAGGAAGGACCAAATATGGAAGGGAAACTTTAGATGCTTTGCACATTGGCAACCGTAAAGAAAATTGTCCAAGTGATACGTCCTTGTGTGAAACCCTTCATTGGGCGTAAAGCTGGTGTTCTTAACCGCATTTCTTTGGCCTGTGGAAAAGTGTATACAGGAAAGACGGACAGGTGTACTCATAAACGCTTGGAACAAAACAACACATCAAAATGAGAGCTGGCTGTTCAATGCCACAGCTGCAAAAACTCCAACAAACCTTTTGCGATGCCCGATGATATTACCATTTGAGAGAGAGGAAGGGCCAAATATGGAAGGGAAAGATTAGATGCTTTGCACATTGGCAATCATAAAGAAAATTGTCCAAGTGATACGTCCCTGTGTGAAACCCTTCATCGGGCGTAAAGCTGGTGTTGCTAACCGCATTTCTTTGGCCTGTGGAAAAGTGTATACAGGGAATACGGCCAGGTGTATTCATAAACGCTTGGAACTAAACAACACATCAAAATGCGAGCTGGCTGCTCAATGCCAGAGCAGCAAAAACTCCAAAAAACCTTTTGCGATGCCCGATGATGTTACCATTTGAGAGAGAGGAAGGACCAAATATGGAAGGGAAACTTTAGATGCTGTGCACATTGGCAATCATAACGAAAATTGTCCAGGTGATACGTCCCTGTGTTTAACGAACAAGAAACATGGCTACCTGGTTGGTTTATTGGTTAATTTATTATGTTCAACGTTCCAAGACGACTCAGGTTATGAGGGACGCCGTAGTGAAGGGCTCCGGAAATTACGACCACCTGGGGATCTTTAACGTGCACTGACATCGCACAGTACACGGGCCTCTGGAATTTCACCTCCATCAAAATTCGACGGCCGTGGCAGCGGTCGAACTCGCGTCCTCCGGGTCATACTTATCTGATGTCAGGACGTCAGGTGAGCAGTATCAAGGAAAGGAAAAAGGTGCCAAGAGCGCGGGAAGCATTCACTGCGTTTTCAATCCCATCAGAAAACCCGGGCAAGTGGAGTGCAGCTATAGCTGGTGGTTTGGGAATTCCCTGTGCATGACGGCCCGCACAGAGTAATGAAACGGTAATCATTGTTGATTACTATAACCAAGCAGCCCGCAGCTACACAGTGCAAAATTACATTTCTCATGTGGCGACGGGGTCTATTTTGTTGTGTACGCGGCTTTAAATAATAATAATAATAATTGGTATTTTGGGGAAAGGAAATGGCGCAGTATCTGTCTCATATATCTGCGCCATTTCCTTTCCCCAAAAAACCAATTAAAGCCCGATGTAATTTTAATGATATGTTCATTTTAGTCGCGGCGTTCCAAACCAGCGCTTTTGGAGAGCCGCTACATCCCTCTCCAACTCTATTTTGATATGCCTTTCTGTATTTATTTCCGGATCGCATGAAATACTCTCAGTTGTAAGTTTAGCGTTGTGTGTGTTGTTTTTGTCTGTCTCGTGTATCGCTCTGTTTTCGACGCTAATCATGAACAAAGTGGCCCAACAATCCTTCCTTTTGCTCTCTGCAAAGTCTCAAATTTAGGCTATAATTAATCATTGTCACCCAAGAAACAAATTATGGTTTACGGGTTCGAACCCGACTGCAGCGGCTGCGTTTTTATGAAGGAAAAACGCTAAGGCGCCCGTGCGCTGTGAGATGTAATTGCACGTTAAAGATCCTTATTCCGGAGCCCTCCACAACGGCACCTCTTTCTGCCTTTCTTCTTTCACTCCCTCCTTTATTTCTTCCCTTACGGCGTGGTTCAGGTTTCCGCCGATAATGAGAAAGAAACCGCCATTTCCTTTCCCCAAAAACCTAAACCTATTATTAATATTATTATTATTATTATTATTATTATTATTATTATTATTATTATTATTATTATTATTATTATTATTATTATTATTATTATTATTATTATTATTATTATTATTATTATTGGAATGAACGTTTCAAAGCGACTCAGACTATGCGGGACGGCGTAGTGAAGGGCTCCGGAAATTTCGACCACCTGATGGGGTTCTTTAACGTGCACTTACATCGCACAGCACACGGGCCTCTAGAATTTCCCCTTCGTATAAATTCCACCGCCGCGGCCGGGATTGAACCCGCGTCTTTCGGGTTTGGAGCCGAGCGCCATGCCAAATGAGCCACCACGGCGGCGAACTCCATCTTGTTTCACAGGGAGAGTTCTCGTACCGAGCACGCCACGCGTGGAGCTTCACTTTAGCCAGGTGACACGGGTGCTTAGCTTGGCAACAACCCGGACGGCTGCGCCACAAAGGGTATCTGCCTGGAGCGTGGCCAACCGGCGAGTAATCGCCCGGCGGGAAGCGCGACAGACACAGCCCAAAAAAGTGCGAACGTGAAGGAACGTGAGCCAACGGTGCGTCCCGTGGGAGCCGAGCAGCATGAAGCCCGCCGCACATATCAGCTCGCGTGACGTAAGAGCGAATCATGGCGTAACATCACAGTGCGCAGCAGCTGCATTGCTACGGGCCATGTGCAGTAGAACGCCATGTGCTGCAGCGCTGACCAATCGTGGACACCATTTTAGTCTCTGGTAGAATATGCTGTACGCGCTAACGCTAACGCGTCGATACCAAGAGAAGGCGGCCTAGGCGTATACATGGGTTCTAAGCGAGCCACTGGGCGACTTAGGCAGCTATACGCGCAGTTGGAGCATCTCTCGCCAAATAGTGCGCTTCAAACGAAGCCTAGGAATGCTGTCTTAGTTTCTATCTGAGCAGTCCCATCATGTGATCTCGCAGTTAATGATTTTAGGATATCACATTTATTGTTCCCGTATGACACGAGCAGCGAAATGCCTACAAGAATCCGGTACGTACCGCTCGCCAATGGCTCATGATGAGCAGCTACACAGCAAAAGTATGACGCCTTTGCCGTTAGGGCGCTGCAGGCCAAAGTGGCTTTCAGAGCCCTTATAGGCCCCAATGGAACGCCCTCGATAGTCTCGGATCGCAGCCCCACCCAGCACACATAACTAAAACGAGTAAGTGAAAATTCATGCACCTAACAAATTATTAAATCTTCTAAATGTCCAAAGTTTGCGCTGTTTTATTTTTTGAAAGAACGATTAGATTTATGCGCAGGCCACAAGTCATTAACATAGTAGCAGCAACACGGAGTGCCCGAATCATTGGGATGATAAAGAAAAGCTGCTATTGAGAAGCTTTGGGAATGTTTGTTAAGGAAGAACTGTAAAGAAATAAATTGGTCAATGCAACGAGTAAATAAAATCCTTCACTTCCATTTGAAAACTACTTGCGCCGTCCCAAACACAAATGTTACGAAAGTTTGACGACTGTTCAGCTTTTGAGCTCCAATTGGTGGCTGCGTGGCTATTCCTTTTCCGTTTTTCTCCTTTCACAAAACGAGCGGCATTTGCTTGAAAGGGCTTCAACAACTGACGTCTGTACATAGTATTAGGAAGCGCCTTCCTGTAATAATGAAGGGCTCCAAAAGAAGCTCGGACATAAGACATTGTTCCGTACCGTCTCAAATTCACTTAGTTTTTCCTTCAAGGGCAGCCCGGACACAGCAGTAAAGAGGCGGTTCTTGTATGCAGGTACCCTAACCTAATGTTGCGAGACAAAGCAACGAGAGCAGCGAGCGCGCTTAAACTTGAAACTATTTCCATGAAACAACTAACGTCTTCATCAACAGGCGCGGCCACAATAACAAACCGCGAGCTGAGACGCATTCGTGTCCCAAATAAGCGCCGAGCTATATTGTAGTTTTCGAAATGTAGCCGCCTGAAATCAGAAACGCATACTCTGCCTCTCGCGCAAATGCTATTGGAGAAATTCGTGCACGCGTGAGCGGGGTTCATAATAACGGAACGAAACGCAAGCCATCTCTTGTCGAGGCGACCTTTACCCAGCTTTCTAAATTATGTGCCTGCAGGCCAGCGGCTGCGGCCAACAGCTCGGATAACAGGCATGGACGAATGCATACGTGTGCAACGAAGGGGAGGCGGGATGCAGCTCGTAGGTTCTTCACGGTGTTTGTACACGCTGGCCATTCGCGCCGGAAACGAGTTTTATTCAACCACCATACTATAAACCATTCCTCCACCGCCGCTTGACTACAGCTTTGACAACCGTCACATGTTCCGGACTATATAGCGTTACAAAACATTTTTGGTGAAACGTCGATGTCCACGACGCGAACCGAGCGAGCGTCTGCACGTAACAAGCAATGCACACCTCTCAAAGAACAGCACAGCTTAATAACACGACAGTTTAATAAGGAGAGCTTAATAATGAACACGACAGCTTAAAAAGGAGGGCGCACTGCACATACCTAGACCGCGGGCATGCGTCGTCAGGTAGCGCTGACAAGCAGTTCCACCATCGCAAAAATGATCTCTCCTTTTTGCTCACCCTCCTACATAAGAATTCCGCTTAATGACACCTGTAAACGAAGAAGAACAGCAGCCTCCACAAGGTGCAACCGTATTCCCAGATTTGTTTTCGGGGCTCTGTTTTGGACCGTCGTTTTTTTTTTTTATTGTTTCTGTGAAGTCGAGGAAAGGAAAGAAGATAACAACGTAAGATTAGCTATTCTTAATGTGCAGTTTATGAGTTTGTCTACCCACACAGCGTTTTAAACACGCATCCCGCAGGTGTTCGCGAAAGCCTATCTCGTTTAAACGAAACTGGGAGCCGCTCCGCGAATGGTCATCTGCGTGGAAAACACTCAACCACGCTATATCTAACGTCGCTAAGAAAAGCTAGGGTTTGGCGCCAAGATATTGCATAGCCCAACTTTCCACTACTTTGGCATGTCAGAGTAACTGCTGAAACCGATGTTGTGCTTGAAAAGGATGCTAGTGTTTGCACAGGGGGTCTGCTTTAAGAAACTTTCACATGCGAGGCCCAAAGGGTCAAATTGTGGCTGCATGCTTCAGCATGAAGATGTAGTACACACGCTCTTCGTAGTGTACGAGATGTCGCATTTGAGGTTGTTAGTTTTCAGCAGCGAACAGACTAAACAAAACGGCGCATGTCGCCGGTCCTATCCATGGTATTGCGCTGACAAATGCTGTAATCGATTCTTGCAGCTGCGAGTGGATTGTCTTCGCTTCGACGTCAGCAATGACGCTCTAAAAAAGAAGTTTGTTGGAGGGAAAGTTACATAGGGAAATAGATGGAAGACAGCGGGTTGTGGTAATGCTAGCACGATTACCCAAGCCGTTCGGCTTTCTGTGGGCGTGAATTTCATAAGCTCATTCCATGCGACGCGCAATGCGAAGCTGTACAGTTTATGCCCCCGTTTGTGGGAGGCAGCCAGTCTGCCTTCGTGGCATAACCTCAGCTTTGAAGCTGTAGTACGAACACTTAATTGCAATCTAAAAATCACATTGTAAAGGAAAAATTATTTCCGCACTATATTGGCTACTTACAAATATATTCTTTAAAATCAGCGGAAGATAACAAGAAAAAATTACGCTGGAATAAAAGTTACTCTAAAAAACCAAATTTAATTTCATATATCTTGTGCTTTAACAAGTTACAAATTCTGTGTACAATACGTTCTCCACTTGGCGGAACATCAGAATCCTCCGAGAAATGTCAGCAGTACAAAGAAAGCGCAACTGATATCAAGTGCAACAAACTCCTGAAGTTTGTTAGTTATTTTATTTTATTTTTGTTTATCATACCCTCGGGACACAGAGTAAATTACGGAAAGAGGCGCTGTTTAAAGAATAAAAAACGACTAACACCTTCTATTCAAAAATGACATTCAACTGAGATCTAGAACAATAAGGCGACCGATCTCAGAGCAAGATAACAAAACTTGTAAATAATAATAATAATAATAATAATAATAATAATAATAATAATAATAATAATAATAATAATAATAATAATAATAATAATAATAATAATAATAATAATAATAATAATAATAATAATAATAACAATAATAATAATAAAATTATAGTAATAATAAAATTATAGTAATAATAAATATATTCGGAGAACCAAAACAAACTAAGAAATCAAATTTTTAACCAATACAAATGCGCTAATTAGGCGACGATAGTGGTCTGGATGTTTTTAAATTGAACGGAATCATTGATTCTTGGTAATGATGCAGGTGGGGAGTTCTATTCTTGCAGGCTCGCGGAAAATATTATGCATATGTGGTTGTATAGCCGGGGGTATGTGACCTTTGGTTTGAAGCTAATGCGACAAGAAATAAAGGGCGGTGGTTGAATCCATCGGGAGCCAAGATGCGAATTACGGTAGAAAATTGTATGCAACAGGCTGGTGTGCTCTCGGCCGGTAGCTAGTGGAATGAGATTTAAGTATGTTTTCATTTGAGTGACGCTAGCTGAACAATGGTAGCCCCCTAAAATTAAAAAGCTGCACGATTATGCACAGCTTCCACTATTTGTGAGCATGTGACCTCCGCATGTGCAAATAGAGATGACGAATATTCGATTTGTGTTCGCACGTTGGTGGTGCTTAATTTTTAGTAAAGATAGAGCCAGAGAGAATATTTTCGCAGGAAACACAGTTTCTTGTTTGCTTTAGATGCTACGTGTTCTATATTTAATTTGCAGGGCAGGATACCTAGTTGCATGAACGCTGAAGTACCAATGTAATGTCTTTATTTCAGGGGCATGACTATGTAGAAAATAATGAGGTCAAGTTGCATTCGACCGAGAAACTCTCATAGATTTACATTTTTAATGCTTGGTTCCATTTGGCATGTATGACACCAATCATGTATGTTACTGAGATTCACCTGGAGAGAGTGGCTTACAGTTAGTCATTTTACGGAGAATCACAGTGATCAGCAAATCATCAAATTCTGGCGGTAACAGCAGTAGATAAGTTATTTATTTGAATTACGAACAGTATTCAAGCAAGGAGTGGTCCTTGAGGAGCCGTAGACCTAATTGGTCGGTCGAAGAATTAGCGCCATTAGTGTTCACGAAGTATACACGAGAAAAATGAAACGCACGAGTTAAGAACAGCTAGGTCAGTTTTTAGCATCCAAGAGCACATACATGCAAAGAGCAGTTAGCAAAACCCAATTTTTTATGTTTAATGAAGCAAATTTAGAGTAATCTGCCGTGCTTTTTCTTCGACAAGTCGATTGTTCACGTGGACACGTAAAATCCTGTCCCTGGTCAAGTTGAATTTGAGTTTATCGCCAATGAGATCTAAAACATTAGCCTCTGAATAAGGATGTCCTTCATTTCCCAGATCTTTTATGCCGTAAAAAACTAGCTTTTCGCGTCGAGAGCGCCTCACAGCTTTATCTAGCCGGAGGCGCAGTGCGCAGGCTTCCAGCTGAAATGGGTAACTTTGTCATGTAGTTCGGTATTATCGACCTGCCATTACTGAAGTGTTGAAATTAGGCCTGCTACAGCTTTTAATTGTGCCTTTATGTCTGATATAGCTTAAAAGTCGCTTTTCTGCTGATCTTCTGGGTAATCACTGTTTCGGCAACTGATTTTTGTAGAGGTTTTCACCCTGATTGCTGGTTTGTTTAAATTTTTGAAAGTTTCAAAGATTTCCGCAAGAGCATCAGCAGATGATTCTTTAAGCTCTGGATAACACCCAACATCCCCTCAGAAAGGCAACACCAGGGAACAAAAAGGCTCAAACAACGCCTCAGGCCATGGAAGCGCAATTGTAGCGGCATAATCGGATTTAAAAGAATAGTAAAGTAATTTGGACCGGTAACTAACCCGCATGACTACGAAAAGTGTGCGTGAGCATTGTTCTTACGGTGCTTCCATTCCATGCCCATTGCGCAGAACCTATGCAACACTATGTTTTAAATAGTGCGTTCTTGGGTCTGCTGATGTTATGAGGCTCTGCTGATGTTCCTGAGGACGTGCTGAGGCAAGAAACGGCAAGATGTCAACGTCTCGGATCCGAGCGGGTTGGCATCATTGGATGCTCCTGAAGCTGTGGCATTAATGGTTAGCGCGCTGACAGATTTCCCTCGGGCACTGTCCGCAAGCCCGGCAGCCGGAAAGACGACCAACTGCATGACGAAGACGAGCGTGCGAGAGGCTCTAATTCTTTAGGTGCTTCCATGCCCATTCTCAGGCCAGGAAACTGTTTAAGATATACTGTGTTATCTCAGAAACACTTTTAACATGTTTCAGCGCATTCTTTGCATGCGGAGACTGCAAGAGGAAGGTTGAAAAAAAAAATCTGTTTCATGGCTCAATCATTGCATTTTGGGCAGTTTATTTCTTGCGTTCTAAACATTGGGGGTGGTTCCTGATTGCAAACTCTTGACAGAATTAGACTGCATAAAATCACTCATCTATAGTATAACTATAAAAGGTAGGCCATGAAAAGGCTTGAGATGCTATATTTCAGCATATTCATCGTGGTTGTGCGTCAATATTTTCACCTGAAAAGAAACAACACACTCTGGAAATCAGGATTTCACCGGAAATAATTATGATAATTAGTATACGCGATACTGCTTTTGACACCAGTCATGCCACGCGACCACAATGTTTGCCTACAATAACGCTTACAGGTTTGATGCTGGTAAAGAAGTGGGCACTATGGTGACCCTAAAAGAAGATCGAAGCATTGGTGTAGGAAGGTCTGTGGTGATAAATAAGCGCCCTGCTGACACGAAGAATTTTTCGCCCCTTTCCACATTTTTAGTCAATGTTTAGGCGCATGCATATCCGCTCTACGGAAACAGCCCTCGTGAGCCAAAAAGAAATAATTTAGACGCATTCAGCCCTAAGCATATATGGCCCTAGGCATATACATGTATTTCTCTAAGGCTTTTGATTTAATTAATCACTCCATCCTTGTTAACAAATTAGAAATGTATGGTGTACGTGGAACCGCCCACTCACTTTTGACATCTTATCTGTCCCACAGGTCACAGTTCGTAGATGCCAATAACGCAATATCTTCAAAGAAGCCAGTTACCACTGGTGTGCCGCAAGGAAGCATTTTGGGCCCACATTTATTTTTAATTTGCATAAATGACATTGTACGCTGCACAGATAACGCTACATTCGTTTCGTTTGCCGATGACACAACCATTTTTATTACAGGCAACGTGGACACATATATAGAAATAAACGCTAATAAGACGCTGTTTGACTTAGAAAGCTGGTCCGCGATAAACTGCTGAAAAATCAACCCTTTGAAAACAAAAGTAATCTTGCACACGCCTAGAGGAAAGTTGTTGACAACTAATATGAATTTGTGTCTGGCCAGTGAACAGTTAGAGATAGTCGATTCCGTTAATACCCTTGGGGGGCGTTTTTAAAAGCACCTTACCTGGAATGAGCACGTTGATCACCTCCAATCAAAATTGTCATCTTCCAATAATGTCATTGCTCGTCTGCGTCGCATTCTCCCGACCAAGGTAAAAATAATGTTGTATAATGCTCTGGTGGTATCTGTCATGCAGGACTGCATAATGTTGTGGGGCACAACTAGTGTGACAAACTTTCAAAAACTACATGTGCTTCAAAAAAGAGCTGTGCGTTACATAGCTGATGTCCATTATACGTGCTCCACAGAACCACTTTTTTCTAAATATGAAGTTCTTCCTGTGTTTTGTTTTTATAAGTATTGGATGACGTTGTGCTACAAAATTTTCGTAAAATTTGGCATGATGATACAATTCATCTGGCAAAACTCCGAGATTACAAATATTCGTCAGACCGGACATAAAGAAATGTGGTTCATACCCACCCCGAGAACCTCGTATGATGAACAAACTTTATCTGATACATTACCTTCGCTGTTAAACTTATTAGAGCGACAAACTTTTGATCCCTCCAGAAACCGAAACTCTCGCATTAAACGTTTTTGTCAACTTATTTATTTGGAAGTCTAGACCATGCCTTTTTATTCTCCAATTTTATTCACCACCGTTGCTTTTTTGTGTTGATTGTATGCATTACCTTTCTTTGCCTGATTGCTTGCCGTCTTGTTTTACTCTGTATTACCCGTTGCTTTGTGATCCTTTTTTTATTTCTTGTGTATGACTGGCCGTCATCTTGCTGTCATGCCAACTTGCAAGGGGTAGGGATCTTGTCAAGCTGTCCGAGCTTTTAGTCCCGTAGTCCTCCTTTTCTAAGGAAACAAAAAGATTGATTGACTCTCAGAGCAGCTGGCCTTTTTCGAATTTCTATGGAAAGGGAAAGAACAACATGCTTTCTGTGAAGATTGTAAACGTATGGGAAAACAGTTTTCATTCGCCAAATAATATTTTCGTCGAGTAGCTGCCGAGAAGCTAGTCTTGTATCTGCTTTTGTTCTGCACATGAAAGAACTGCAAACTCACTTTAAACGAAGGTTGGAAAACTACAATTCCCGCACGAACTTTTCTTTCATAGCACATTCACGTCTTTGGAATTTAAGCTCTGTTTCGACGAGCTCCTCTTTGGCAGCGCCACTAACGCTCTCCCTCGCTTTTGCTACTATCCGCTGTCAATTCCCGTAGAACGCCGTTATTCAGTGAATGAAGAGAATAATCATCCGCATTGAGGAGTAATTCATTGCCGAAAAAAATAGGTTTGAATTATGGTCGTTTAACGTCCCAAAGCGGCTCAGGCTATGAGGAACGTCGTAGTGAAGGACTTCCCAAATTTCAACCACCGGGGTTCTTTAACGTGCTTTGACATCACACAGTGCAGGGGCCTTTAGAATTTCGCCTCCATCGAAATTCCATCGCCGCGGCTGGGATCGAACCCGCGTCTTTAGGGTTAGCACCGGAGATCAATAACCACTCAGCCGCTGCGGTGGCGCCGAAGAAATAGTTTTTGAAACCGGACAATACGCAAAGTGTGGGACAGAGTGTTTGTCTGAGCGAACGGGCAATTCAAGCTGTTTTGCGAAAAAGTAATCCAAATTTTCACTGAAGCATATTTAATATATGCATGTAGCATTATCTTGTATTATTTTTAGAGACGTTTGAAGTGATCTTGCGCTACTCATACGTGAACTTAGTGATGGTAAAGGCGGCAAGGTAAACTTATTTGTTTGGAGTGGCTTTTCTCTTGTACGTGCATCGTTTGACGTAATGTGTAAATTAAAAATTCTTTTACTTCCCTTTAAGCCTGTTTGTTCAAACAACTCTCTTATCGTGCATCGCACAGACTGATACTTTTTATTTGAGATTTCTTTGCGCAAGGCGCACGTCGCCGTTTCTAAGAGGGTAAAGAAGGCATTTACTCCGTCTAGTTCCCGCGAGGCCTCTCTTTCTCTGTCTGTGGAGATTAACCGTACGCCAGAAGTCACTTTTTGTGCTAGTGGAGTCTGTAAATTGTCGAAAGATATAAACCAGGCCAAGGCGTGTGGTCCTGATGATATTCCCGCAGCAATTGTAAGAAATTGTGCGGAAACGTTATGCTTTTATTTAACGCGGTTGTTCCGAAATTCCCTCAATGAAATTGCCTTGCCATGTGATTGTAATTTAGCGCGAGTTCTTCGTATTTATAAGAGTGGTATGAGAATCTTCGTTCTGAACTACAGACCAGTTTCCTTGACTAGTATTAAAATTATGGAGTGTGTAATATAGAGCTGCGTCATGACTCATTTAACCGAACGTAATCTCTTAAGCCGTCGCCAACATGGATTCAGGAAAGGTTCATCGTGCGATACAGAGTTAGTACAGTTCACCCGTGATTTGTCCTTGGCAATTGCTAAGCAACAGGTTGTTGACTGTGTTTTCCTAGATTTCCGCAAAACATTCGATGTAGTTGCGCATAGCCTCCTCCTTACCAAATTAGAAGCTCATAAGCTTGACTATAATATTATTAAATGGCTTGCCGAATATTTGCTATTACAGAGACAGGCTGTTGTTATGAACGGTGTTTTTTCCCAATATACAGCAGTGACTTCGGGAGTTTCCCAGGGTTTTGTGTTGGGCCCACGGTTTTTGTCATATCTTAATGATATTTCAATTGGTATACGGTCTTCATTTAGAATGTTCGCTGATGATTGTGTTGTTTACATAGTAATTAGTGCAAATTCTGATTCACAAGTCTTGCAAGATGATTTAGATAGCATAGCAGGTTGGTGTGCGTGTTGAGATATGTCATTAAATTGTAAACAAAACTGTTCATGTCATCTTTACAAGAAAACGCGCTTGCCATCCGTATAGTTATACATTTGGTGACATTACCCTAAACACAAGTAAGGAATTTAAATATCTGGGAGTCTTTTTTTACATCGGACTTACGGTGGAACAGGCACATTAACTATATTGGAAATAGGACGGCATCAGTTTTGGGCTTCCTGAGGAGGAATTTCAGTCATCTTCTAAGTAACTTAAAAACCCTGCTTTACTTCAGGCATGTTCGACCAATACTTGAGTGTGCGTGTGTTTGTTCGGATCCTCACACAGCTGGGCTTATAGACAAATTAGAAAAAATACAGAACAGGGCAGTCAGATCTGTTCTTGGGAATTACAACCGGAAACTTAGCATGACAGAAAGCAAACGGGATTTCAATGGCAAGAGCTAAATGATCGTTGAAGAAATGCTAGATTAAAATTTTTGCATAACATTTGTTACTGGAAAACAGGCATCAACCACGAAAAGTATATGCAGGCACCAAATTATATATCCAAGCGCCCAGACCACGCTTTGAAGGTCAGGGAATTTTCTTGTAGGGGTGACGTCTTACGTTACTCTCGTTTGAACTGCGCGAGAATGGCAGAGTTTGCCATCAAGCATTGTGTATATTCCGATGAACAATGCCCTTTACCGTGCGTTGAAATAACATGTAAAGGGACAGTTAACGTTTGTAGGCCCCCTACTGTAATGCCCTACAGGCGATGCAGGCATCCAATAAACAAATAAATAAACAGTCTTCCAACCTCTGCATACTTCGTCGCTAGAAGCTTGGGCCATCACACAGTGCCAAAAGCGAATTGGTTTGACATTGCGAGTCTTAGAAATAGCTTTCCCGATAAATATTAAATACCGCCACAGAAAAAAATTACAACACACCGACACGTGATCAAGGATTTTAGTTGGAATGGGTAAATGCCATTTCGGGCTACCAGATGTGATAGTGCTGACGTCTTCAGTAGGGTGTCATTTATAAATCATTACAGCATTCCTTGGGCACATGTCACACTTGAACTTGCAGTCTTTATTAATTTCAGCATCTAAAGCAAAAAAAATGTTCAGAAGAACTGCGAACTGTCAGCTTAGTTGCTACATAATACTTTCATAAGACTTTAAACTCCTTCTACATGCGCTTCTAGCGGCCTCTTCTATGTAACACATTCAGAGAATAGCTACATATGCGACCTCACATGCATCTCTGCAAGCACTGAACATCCACAGTGAAGCACAAAATCTCGTCGAAATACGACATCAGGGTGGATAGAGCTACAGATTTCGCTCAGTTAATTTTACTACGCAGAAAAAAATAAAGGTTTCAACAATGCGACATTATCATTTCAATCAGACCAAGTGCACTGGCACTGAGAGTCGCGTTAAGAGAGGGTTAAAGTTATGCACAGTAGGTGCAACAATAAAAAACATACGCACGACGTAGACGTTCCGGCACAGACATATCAGAACTGCACTTAAAGTTGATTTATTCCGAGGAAGAAACCAATATTTATATATTTCCTGCGCAAGTTCACACCCTGAACAAGATGAAGGAAATAATTTACGCAGGTAAAAACTCTCACTCCTGTTCGGTAATAATAACTGAATGATCGCTTAGACATGTGTGCTAATTCTGTCTCATTAAAATTGATTGTGTACCTGTTTTATGCTATGCCACTTGATGGAGTTTTTATAGCAGTGCCTGAATTAATTTAAAGCACCGCGACAATTTTCGTCCAAAATAAGTGCGGTTTCGATCAGAATCTTTGCTCGAACTTTTCAAGATGTACTTGAATTCAGCAATTGTACAACATGACGATAACTTCATTGTACAAAGCCAGGGTACCTATTTTGGCTCCTCTGTGGCGCCAGTTATTCTCAACATCTATTGAGCGAAGCTTGACTGGATGCCACAGGGCTTACTTTAAGGCACACGTGTTGTCGAGGTCTTTAGGGATGTCGAATACTTTTTAGTAACTTGAAATTTGGCAGAATTTGACCAGCTTACACTTCTGACAGAGCAGACTTTTAACGTTTTGAGCACATGTGTGAGGTGCACAAAAGATCCTCGGAGGATTTGTGAACGCGGTGCGTCGACAGTCTTGCATCGGACAGCGGAGCGCTCCGCGTGCCAGCCCAGCGTTGCGTGTGTGTGCGTGCGAAGGGTGGGTGCGAGGCGACAGCGACAATAAGCGTGGCGAGCACGAGGAGCGGAGATCTGTCAGGAGCGGAGAGCTGAGGTGTTAAGGAAGACAGCGCAGGGAAGATCGTGTCATTCAAGCGTGGAGCTGACAGGCGTCGGACGTTGGGTCCGTTCCGCCGGGGACCTCCCTTTGATCACCGACGTAAGCCACCTGCGTTCTTTGCAAGTGCAAAGGTGGCAGCCGATGGACTGAGGGTCCGTGCGGCCGTAGGGCACTCTTGGATAGCCTGGTTTAAGCCTCCGGCGTTCCGTGACGCCGTCGACGGGACCCGGATACGCTTGTCCTTTCTGCTGCTGCCAAGTTCTTCGGGCTGCTTACGGGGATCCACCGGCGTCTCCCTGCATTCCTCTCCACTCCTAATACCACCTGGCTTTCTTCCACCGCTTCCGTCAACGCAACGCCAGCGACACGTGGCAGGTCATCAAACCACGTTCCGTCCTGTCTGGAAGGCATCCCCGCTTCACCTGGGACGCTCAGTACCTTGTGAACTCTTTCCTTTTATTCTGTAGTGTTGTAAGCGTGTTGAGTGTGTTTTTCTTGTTTTCGTGCCCGTTTCTTATTAGCCTCTTTTCCTTTAAATGATAAATACGGCTTCGTTTCGTTTTGTTTGATCTCTTTGTTTTCTTGTCCTGTTATTCGAGTCTGCACGTGATAGCGTTCCCCGTCGGAAAGTCGGGGACGCGCAAACCAATTCGCGACAACATGTTGTAAGAACAAGGCTTCACCAAAGATGATCCGTGTAACAGTGCCATTAGGTTCTTATATTTAGAATTGACTTTTTTACCTGATCGACACATGTGTTGGAAATAGGCACCTGAGTCCAAAAGGGCGCTTTTGCACGTTAGAAGTGAAGCGCAGCATCGCGAACTTGTGCATTTTGAAAGCTTTAAAGAAAAGTTCGCCGGATGTGTTGCAACAAGGTCTGGTGGTGTAGGCTGACCACTTGAAGACCGCTGGGTTTCCTCCTTCGGTTTGGCTGGCGGTCGGTGAATCCTTGGTTAGAACTACGAAAAAGCGTTTAGAAAAAGTCCGCAATCTGCGTGGAAGAGGGCAGGAAGAAGATTTAAGTGGTCATTTAAATCCAAATTTGTTTCATGGGCTTGAATAAGTGGCTCGAAAATTTGGCACCATTTTTATGTTTTCTGCTCCCCATAAACTCTCCCGTTTGCTCCCAGATCTCTGGTGGACAGCGGAAAACTGGCGCTTGCGAAACTTGGCACCAGGCGAAGCTCACTATATGCGCAGTAGGTGTGGTCTATTCCATTCCACTGTCCATTGGCAGAATGTATATTGGCCGCATTGGAGGGTGACTAAAGGAACATCTGAGGCAGCACCGAACAACTTTAGGCTGGTGCACGGAAAGCAACTTAGCCTTGCATGTCAAGGTCTGCCACTGTTCCCTTCGGTTTTACCTCACTAGTTTTATTGGTTGAGGGAAATCAAGACGTGAGCGTGAGGTTCACGATGTGTTTTTTACCAGAAAGAATAAGCGGACACGCGTAAGCCATCCTTCAGTTGTTATCACCGGAGAAGAGTATCAGTTTTACATTTGCAAATTATTTTCCTCACCTTGTTCAGGTTGTGCGCTTGCACAGGAAAATAAAGATGTTGGTTTGTTCATCGGCATGAATAAACTTATAAGTTCAATTGTGTTGCACGTGTGCGTCTGCTATATCCCGTCCTGTGTCTGTGTTCGCTCGTTCCACACTCTGTGGATTATTAACCAACTAGTTCAGCAATTTGCGCTCTTGGGTTAAAATTAAGGAAGCTGAAGAAAGGAGAGCGCATAGAGGAAAATTACATCATAGGTGAAATTAAAAAGAAAACAATGGGCACAGACAGGAATTATAATATGTCTAATGTCGCTACGAACACATGTCACGAGAAACTCGAGACTTCCTGCTTCAAGCTTCCAGAACAACAAAGTTCCAACCGCAAAGCTTGCTTATAAAATGAACAATAAATTTTGCGTTAGTAAGCTCATAAGCCCTGCAAACAAGTTTTCCTTTGGTAGGGCAATTGCATGAAAAAGACAGGAACAATGTAAGCTGTTGTGGGTTGCCAATAGGAGAATGCTTTTGTGTAAATGAAGTAATGAAAATTGTCTTGATATTTCTAATAAAAGTGCCCTTGCTTTAATAAGCTATTTCTATTTCTCGTATCCTGTGTTCCCAGATGTGTTCAAGCACTTCCAAGCAATCTCCTGATTTTGCCGTAAATGGCCGTATCCGCTTCATTTTAGAGCAGTGTTTATTATGTTAAATTTGCTGCCTCCAGGCAGAAGAGGGTATGCAATGACGCTTGAAAAAAATAATGGTAAAATATTTGAACAAAGCTTGGTCGATGTAATGAAGTCTAGAAGTGAGCAGTTATGCTGTCCCTGTGTCCAAGTGGTGTGTAACAAAGGATTGGTCGGCGCGGGACCTGCTGGTGCCAGGTGCAAAATCTCCGTCAGCTTCAGCGCCAGGCAAAACACAGTAGGTGGTGCACATCGGCCTCAGTAATTCGAGATTTTCAGATTGGACATCCAGGGAGCGGTTACGTCTCAAAATTGAGGCCTGTTTCGGGTTACGCCAGTAGCGAGGGAAACCCCGATCCAACTCCTCCTAAACGCAGCCTTCTTAGCACGGGCAAGACAGGAGGAAAGAATCAGCGCACACGAAGGGACGAGAGCAAGTGTGCGGTGGCATAAGTGATCCTTTCTCTTTAAAAGGAGGCTTGCATAATCCAGAATTAGGAGCCGAGGCAATGTGTGTCGCAGAATCTTCACGGCTTTGGGAGCTCAGGAGTTCAGATGTCCTTCCCTCTATACAAATTGGCTTCGGTATGACTGCGGCTTGACGATAGATGTTTTACCAAAGTTTTTGAACTGGGACTGACACTTCAGAGTACTCGTGTTACGTGAAGGATTTCGGTGCGGACGACTATGCAGGCCGTAGGTGGCAAGAGAATGGCGGCCACTGTGGAAAGCGCCTAGTCAGCAGCAATCAACTTAGCACAGAAGGAGAAGGGAGGTTCCGGGAGTCGAAACAGGGGCTACTATTAAGGGCAGGGTTTTGTGGGCAATAAACTGCAGTTTTCATTTCGCAGGCCTGGATGCTTGCCTTTACGTCGATCACGATGTAGCCAATTGGCAAGTGAGCATCTTGTTTCTCATTTTAGTTGATATTGGTCGCCGTTTATCCATTGGTTTGTTGTGAGCAAACTGCTAGAGAGGAAGAAATGACAACGGTGGTGGTAGGATGGAGTGCGACGAATAATCCTCAGAGCATACGTTGTGAACCAAAGTCTGGCCTTAATCTTATGAGCATCACATAATTAAGTTTGTCCAAATGATTCGACGACGAAACCACTCAAGCGTATTGCAATTTTTCTACCTTAAAGTCAGGATTTTGTACAATTGCGCACTCTAAGGGAGAAATGCAGCATTTCCATTAAGTCCCGGTTGGCAGCATGATTGATGTTATCATATACCTTTTGATCAACCGAACACTAAAAGGAATTATGCGGTGATTTTAATCACTTTGCTTTCTTTGAGCTTTTATTTGTGCTGTGATTATGTGCGAAACCTTTTCATATAATTACATCAGTGCCGCAATAGATTTGAGAGATTTTCGCATTTCTTAAGAGATGATGGCCCCTGCCGGTTGTATTTCTATAATTTGTGGATTAAGAATGGCACTCGGTATTTTATTTCCCTTGCAGATTTTGAGTCTGAGCCACACTGTCAGCTGTTCCTTCACGTCTAACGCAACAATTACTAGGCTGGTACGGCATTGTGGTGCACAAACTGTGTAGTAGTTCCACTAGAATGTGCCTAGGTTTAATGTAGCCAGCGGTAACCGCCTAGAGGTAAGAATTTTTATATTGAAACCACCATTTCCTGTTAGCCTCAGAAAAGGCGAAAAAATTGTGCATAGCAGCATGACTGTTACTCCTTATCTGATGTACCAGTTGGAAAGGTATTCCAACGCAATTTAAAATTATTGCTCAACGGGTTCGTGAATTTCGTGAAGCCAGATAGTGAGGTTGTTTTTGTGTTGTCCTGCCGGCTACATGCTCTTTTTCTTATCTACGAGTTCATACTTGTTTAATTGCGTTGTTTAGTGTATTGCGACAAGAGAAAATGCAATTGCTTCATTCCTACCCAGCGCTTATAACGAAAGTTTTCGAAAAATGCGCTTGCATTTATCTAAAAAACGTTTTGCTCTTTGCAAAGCGCTTGATATTTTTTTACGGGAATAAAAAGGGCACGGGTGGCAACGGCATTCCAAAGTCGACATTGTGCTTCACACGGAGCTTGGTCAATCATTTAGCAAAATGTCAGCTTCTTTTGACGTAAAACATGGGGTTAATGGCTGTTGAGAAAATCTGAGGCTGCAGAGCAGCGAGTGACGACTCGAATATATAAACCCTTGAACAATAAGTGTAGAGGAAACAGGGAAATGCATTTTTAATATAGCTGATCTTAGAATGTCAGTGTTCACTTGAGAAGAAATTTTTCACACTGCATTGCCTTTTCGCACTGCAAGGCCTCGAACTTTATTATTAATTTCTGCCGTCAATAAAAAATATTTTGCGAGGCGCTGCAAACTTGGACAGTTGCTATGTATAAGCCTTGCATATTTTCAACTGCGTCTTCGAAGACCGACTAACAGGCGTTCAGCGGGAGGATTTAACAAGATTATTTTGGCAGTGGACACATGTGACCTCCTTTATACTGTCAAGAAATAGAAGTCCACTGTGAGGCACATAATCTCATGAAAAGAGAGCATCCTGTTCGACAGCCTGAAAGATTCATCAAGCTAAAGCGAAATACACAGCTTAAAGAAAAGAATGTTACTGCCATGATAGTACTGCATTTATTCGAAACTAGGCTGGCGATGACTCCAAGCAGGCACCCCAAAGTTGAAGGCCAATTAAAAAAGAACTCTTTTAAACGTAAGCCGGCCGAAAACAAGTGAGAACGACCGCGGGGACAGAATGCAAACGGTATTTATTTTCAAGAACGTCCCCCCGCGCACACGTCCTCATCACTGCCTTTCTTATCACGCTCCTCTTTACATAGTACACAATCTTCTGACCCATCAAGTGCATTTCAGATGCTGCGCTCTCGGAGTAAGTGCGCAACCAAGCTTTTCGAAATATAATGTTGAATTTCGATGTCGCATTTCAATGAAGGCGAAATGCAAAAAGCCCCTGCACTGTGCGTTGACAGTGCGCATTAAACAACCCCAGGAGGTTGAAATTACCGAGAGCCCCCACTACAACACAATCATCATCATCATCAGCAGCAGCAGCCTGACTACACCCACTGCACGGCAAAGGCCTCTCCCATGTCTTTCCAACTAACCCTGTCATTTTGCTTGCCAGCTGAGCCTATTCTATGCCTGCAAACTTCCTAATCTCATCTGCCCACCTAACTTTCTGCCGCCCCCTGCTACGCTTGCCTTCTCTTGCAATCCACTCCGTTAGCCTTAAAGACCAGCGTTTATCTTGCCTTCGCATTAAATTCCCTGCCCAAGCCCATCTCTTACTCTTTATTTCGACTACAATGTCATTATCCCCCGTTTGTTCCCTCACCCACTCTGCCCTCTTCCGGTTTCTTAACGTTACATCTATTATTTTTCTTTCCGTGGCTTGCTGCGCTGTCCTTAACCTTAGCTCAACCTTAACGTTAGCCTCTAGGATTCTGCCCCGTAGGTGAGTACCAGTATGATACAAATGTTTCATTCTTTTCTCTTCAGGGATATTGGTAACCTGCTATTTATGACCTGAGAGAATCTGCCATATGCGCTCCACTCCATTCTTATCCTTCTAGTTATTTCCCTTATTTCATAACTTTGTTCAAGATTAGTTTACTTTAGTTTTGGGGGTTTAACGTCCCAAAGCGAGTCAGGCTATGGGAGACGCCGTAGTGAAGGGCTCCGGAAATTTTGACCACCTTGGATTCTTTAACGTGCACTGACATCGCTCAGTACACGGGCCTCTAGAATTTCGCCTCCATCGAAATCCGACCGCGGCGGCCGGGATCGAACCCACGTCTTTCGGGCCAGCAGCCGAGAGCCGTAACCACTCAGCCACCGCGCCGGCCAACTTTGTTCAAGGGGAAAATAAATAAATCTGTAGGGTTGAAGATGACCACTGCGCGGCTGAGTAACTGTAGAATACAAATTGAGTGTGTGTGATTGACGCAAAAATATTCGGAGATAAAAGAAAATATATGCATGCAGGGTAGACTTAAATTCCCGATTATGTACTTAAGCGCGCGACCCAGTATTCACGCAATGCTGAGTCCTTGTACTGCGTCTTCTTAGCGCATTGCGATCACGCGCTGCTCAGTGTGGGAAGACAATGCAGACTTCACAAAGAAGATTCCATCAGGTATCCACTCACCATAATCATCATCATCATCATCTATATGAGAAGAAGCGCCTCTCCCATATTCCTCTTGTCAACACTTTTCTCTGCCAGCTCTTGCCACGTAATCTTCGTAGATACCCTACTGTCATCCGCCCACTTAACTCTGTGATGCCTCATCTGCCGCCTGCTACACTTGCCTTATCTTGGAAACCAATCTGTTACCCTTAAATACCAGCGGTTATCTTCCCTTTGCATTACATGTCCAGTTCAATCCCATTTCTTCGGCTTGAGTTTGACTATGATGTCATTAAAACACAATTTTTTCCTAAATTACTCTCCTGCGTCTGGTCTGTTAACATTACACCTATCATTTTCCTTTCCATGGCTCGCTGTGTTGTGCTTAACTTAAGCGGAACTCTTTTCGTTAGACTCCACGTTTCTACCCCGCAGGTAAGATACAACAGTTGTACACTTTTCTCTTGAAAGATATTGGTAAACTGCCATTCATGATTTCAAAGGACCTGCTAATGCGCTTCACCTCATTCCTATAATTCTAGTTACTTCGCTCTCATGATCCGGATCAGCGGTCGCTATCTGTCCTAAGTAAACGTATTCATTTGCCACTACCAGCACTTCGCTACCAATTGTGAACTGCTGTTTCTTTGCTAGACTGTTGAACAGTACTTTGGTTTTGTGCATGTTAATATTTATACCAACCGTTCTGCTCTGCCTGTACAAGTCATTTATCATGTTTTGCAGTTCACCTCCTCAGTGACCCAGCAAGGCAATGTCATCAGCGAATCGCAGATTATTTAGGTATTGTCCATTAACTCTTATTCCCAACTATGCCGAACTCAGGCCTCGTAATACCTCCTGTAAACAGGCGGTGAATAGCATTGGCGAGATCGTGTCTCCTTGCCTGACGCCCTTCATTATTCGAATTTTTTGGCTGACGTTACGGAGAACTGTGCTAGCTTTGCAGCTGCTACATATATCTTCCAGTATTTTGACATAAAGCTCTCCTACACCCTGATTCTGCAATGCCTGTATCACTGCTGAGGTTTCCAGTGAGTCGAATGCATTTTCGTCCGTGATAGCCTGAGCCGCTCTGGGACGGTAAACACTTAAACCAACGAAACCATAAAGGTTTAACGTGAATTAAGTGTTTGGGAAGATGAGCACTGGGGCTGAGTGGCTCACTTACCTTGTGCATGAATAGGAGTACTGAAACAAAATATGTGTAAAAAAGACACGAAATGTAAACTGCTTAATATACCATTTCTTACTTCCCATGTATGAAAACGGGAAATGAGAAAAATAATAACGAAATACGAAAAATCGAGTAGATAAATGAGAAAAATAATAACGAAATACGAAACATCGAGTAGATAAATAGCACTCCCCTTGCACAGAAGATACAGACTTTGTCAAAAGAATACAGCCCAACGTGCCCTGCGGTGCGGTTGCTCTTGCATACCAAAAAGGGACCCTAACCTCACGAAAGCGGGACGAACTTGAGTCATCAACCGCGCTAAGCTTAGTGCTGTCAAATAAGTTAAAATGCCCGACACAGGGCTTCGAAGCAAAATTTTGGGCTGTATATTCTTGAGAAAGACCGTACATTCAGATGAGAGGCGCTTCCTGGTGGTGAGGGTCATGGACAAGTACACGTCCAGACGTGGTCCCGTAGCTTCGTTTTAGTTTAACGAAAAGGTTTAGGTGTATATTTAGCGTAGTGTAAAGACTCTAGTGTACTCACGCAGTCCACCTTCTTTTGGTTTGTTCTTTAAAGCAAGCGAAGAAGAGATATTTAATATTTTAATCACATTGGCAGATGCAAGGCGTGTGAGTATCAGCCATACCAATAAACGGCTGACAGGGGACTTCAAGCTGAAGACGGCCCAGTCAAAATGCACTGCGAGAGACCCTGTGGCAGAGGTACCAGCATGATAAGGTCTAAAGTGTGTGAAATCGACTTTAATTCTCACTGCAAACTTGGCGAGAAAGCACAAAGTCATGAGTTCATGGTGGAAAAAGCGCTTCGAGACGAAGACAACGTACAAACAACAAGGACGAGCGCTTCTCCGTTCCGTCGTCATGTTTACGCGGTTTTTCCACCATGCACCTAAACCAACTCGCCAAACTTTCTGTTCTAATCAGCTTGAGTTCAGCTTACTCGAAAACTTTATCTTGTGCGGAATATGCAAGTATGATAGGGGTTTCGTTAAACTCTGGCGTAAAGGCATGCTGTCATTAAACGCCGGAATGCATGCTTGAATCCCTGACCCTACGAAAACAATGCGTTGAGGATGACCGAGAAAAAAGCTTTCGGTCCCATTGAATAATGCTTCCTCGCTCTCCTGTCAACGTGTAAAAATCCTCTTAAGGCTGAGAAAGTAGCATATCGTTTAGCACTCAGTATGTTATGGGGGCATAGCTCGTGCTAATATTTTGTTATTCGACGTTGAAAAACCGCTTATGATGATGACTAATTCTAAGTTGGTTCGGTAGTCATCTTAAAATAAGGGTGACTTTTAATTGGGACATGTTAGCACACTGAAACTTGAATTAGCAATGTTGGGAAATGAAAATAAATCCTGCTCTTCAGTTCGGGCCGCTGTATAGCGTGGACATCAATCAGATTTTTGCATAATATCTAAAAAAGACGGGTATTCCCATCACCAATAAAGGTGCCGGGAGAATGTTTCTTTCAAAACGGGACATCTTATGAGAAAAAAACGTTCAGTGCCTGGTGCTCTCAGGGCTATTAAACCCCTTTTAAAGTGGTGGAGGTGCTGGGTGGGTGAGACGGTAACTTCGGCGCGGGCACTATCGACCACGGCGGAGTGCTCAGAAAGAAAGTCCCATCCTAGAATTGCATCATGGGAGCAAGAGGAGAGGATCAGGAATTGAATGATGTACAAGACGTCTTGAATAACGACACGCGCTGTGCATGTTGCGAGCGGCTCGGCCTGTTGGGCAGTAGCAGTGCGAAGAGAAACTCCCGAAAATGGAGTCATAACTTTCTTCAGTTACCGACAAAATTTTGCGTCCATAATTGAGACAGCAGCTCCGGTGTCCACGAGAGCCCAGGTTGCAACACCTTCGACAAAAACATCAAAAACGTTTGTTGGTGAGATCAGAGGCCTTGTAGAGTTCCCAGTGGGTGCAGCTCTTGCCTCGGGAACTGCGCTCATTAGTTTTCCGCAACGGTAGGGCTGGCGCGACGGCGCATAGGAGAAATGAACTGCGCCGCGGAGAAGAAGAGCGGCGAGAGGTGGCAGCTTAACGGTCGGTGGAGAAGGCACGAGGCAATGGGTCCGCTTGCAAGAGGGGTGGCTGTGTGTAAGTCTCATACGCAGATGGCGGCAGGACGTCACTAGGCGAACAAGGACGACTGTGGCAGGGGCGGGCTACATGGCCGGCGAATCTGCAGTGAAACCAAATGGGTCTGTTGTCGCGCGTACACCACACGGATGAGCGTATAGTGACGGACGGCCGGCGCGAGGCGAGGCGACGGTTGTGCCACCCGAGCCCGATACGAGAAAACAGGCCGGGGGCGTTGAAAGTAGCGGCGCTTGAGTGGTGTGTTGGAAAGGGCCCAAGGGATGGGATGGTAATCTGGCCAGAACGGCGGCATAATTAAGAAGGGCAACCACAGGTTGCTGAGGCAGGGGTGGCAGGGCCTCCGCGAAATGGGCTAGGATCGTCTGATGAACGGTGGCAGTCAGCGCTGGTGGGGGGTCCCGAACTCCAGAGATGAGCGCTAGTTGACGTGCGATCTCTTCTCAGATGAACTGCGGAATATCGTCCCTGAGTTTCTGCCTCCTGCGGTCAAAGCATGTGCGGACAGGACCTCGGCATGCTGTAAGGTGCGACGAGTGAGGACGCGCTACTGGCGGAGCTCCTCGTAGCTCTGGCACAAGCTGATGACGGAGGCCATGGTGTCCGGCTGCTTGGCCAGAAGCATTTGGAACGCATCTTCATCGATATCCTTCATGGTAATTTTTTATCTTTTCAGCAAAAGGACATATCACTGTTCACGCGCTTGCAAAGATCCACCACGCCCTCAATATAGCTAGTGAATGTCTCGCCGGGCTGCTGTGCCCGCTCTCGTAAGCGCTGTGGCGATATCCGCTTCATGGTTACGGAACCAGAGGTTTTCCAGATGAGCCAGGTAAAAGATTACGTTGTTAAGCTTCATGACGTCATCCCAGTGGTTGTGCTTGCTGACCCGCTCGTAGGAAGCCAGCCAGTGCTCGACGTCAGAGTCGCCGAGCCCATTGAAGACAACCGGGCCCCGTTGTCGAGGCGTGCTGGAGCAGACAAGCGGAGCAGGCGGCGGCTGGGGAGTCAGGGGGGCGTTATTCGGCATTTCTAATGTTACAGTGCCGCTGCGCAGCTCCAGGACGGGATCAGGGGCAACCTCCACCACAAGTGGCAATATATCTCGTCGTGAAGAACAGGTCTTAGGTTCAAATGCTTCGCCATACTGGCGGAACAACTCAGACGCAACCTTCCTAGATGCATTGAAGGGCTCTGCATATTGTTCACATATAGTTTCATTAAAAACCACAACGGCTCTATCAGCTTGTTCCATCAGCCGTTGATTATTTTGAAGTATGTAGCCAGCTAAACGTCGCTGGCTACATTCGCTGCTTTACCCATCGTAGCATGCGCTGTTTTTCATCTGCCTTACCAACTTCTATCATCCGTTTGGAACAGTCTAACCATTGTTTCCGGTCGCACAAAACTGCTATATTTAAACTAGTGATTCCCATTTCTTACTTATTATAAAACTATTACGGTGACGCGATTCCTATGTAGGAGGTGCTTACTAGCTCTTCGATAACTGCGCTTAATTCTACGGTTGGAGCACCAATGTAGCGGGACAACTTGAAGCGCATAACAGTTATGCGCAGCGCGCCCATCAAAATATCTGGCCGGTTTGCTCACAAATTTTCATCGGACACAGCGTTGCCGGCACAAAAGCTGCAAGTAATCTCTTTCTTTCTACTGTGGAAGGCTTGCTGGGTGACCGAGGCAGCACGCACGAGCTGTTTTATAAGTAAATCTCTATCGCGAGCTGCTTTCGCGGGACAACTTTGCGCAGGTTGTATGTGGTTCTGCAAGAATAATCCAATCATCCCCAGTGTGGCGGAATATTTAGCGCTGTGTATAATATTGCAAGCTGAGCTCATCGACCCATTGTCTTTCACTGGCTCGCAGTGATCCCTAATTTTGATGGGGACACAGTTCGGCATGACAAACTGGCTAATATAATGGTTACTATGCAGAACTCTCCTGTGGAAACAACCGCCGTCGAGTGAAAGCCGTGTGTTGCTGAAGACAACATTCAGAACCAATGCGCAAAGTGCTGCTGCGATAGGAGCTTCCAACAGAGATTGACTGGTTGAAAAGCTCGCGCGCGTTATCTCGCTCGTCTATACGGCGTACCGCCGCGGAATTGAAGCCCGGTCCCTGGTGGCTTCTCTGTAGAAAAAATTTGTTGCGCTTTAACTACTGCTGATCCTGATTAGAGAGCGAAAGCTGTAGTGTATCGAGCAATTAGGCGCTACTTGGCGCCTGTAACGTTGAGCGCGTTCCGCACACTGGATAGGCAGCGCGCCCACCCTGCCACCCTGGCTGTTGGCAGTTAAATTCATGGCTCATCGCGAGCGGTTGGTCACCATATGAACTCTGAGTCCTGTTCTACCGCCTTCTGTCTGCGAATAAAAATGTCAAAGGTCAAAGGTCAAGGGATGCGAGACCATGCTGGACCACATATGGTAAGGCCTATAGTCACACTTGACTTCTGACTCAGCCTGATGTCAACCAGCAACGCACGGAGAATTCGGCTTTACCTCGAAGGAGTAAAGCTTTCGCTCCAAAAGCCGGGCCCTACGGAACTGTGCGTGCGAACAAGACAGCTTAATAGGGAGGGCGCACTGCACCTACCCCAACCACAGACACGCGCTATCAGATAGCGCTGACAAGCAGTTCCGAGGTCGTTACTGTGGTCTCGCTACTACTTTGCTCTCCCCTGTGCACCCTAAATCTGTGCTACCTCTGTGATACCTCTAAACCGTTGAGCAAAGCGGCCCCACAAAGTACCCCTGCATTTCCAGACTGCCTTTTGGATCGCGGTAGTTGATATACCTCCGACGTGTTTTCTTAGTGTCGTGGTGCCGACGTAAGGGAAGATGAGATCGAAGGAAAATTAGGAGTTCTAAGGGTGCATTCTACGAACTTTGCTACCTATTAACGAAGACAATTCAGCTGCACCTTAAACGGTACAATATGATATGACAGCTTTAATGGATTAATGCGCATTTATGCGAAATTGGTCATTTTTTTATTTTGTATTCATACATTTCTGTGAGTACTCATACCACTCCTGGCCAGTGCTACAGCGGTTAAGCAATGCGCTACTACTTCCCGGCGATGTCGGGTGCTACCACCAGCGGGGCTTGTGAGGCCTCGGTGGCTCTTCCCGAGCAGGAGCCTTTCGCGAAAAATCAATAATTTGACGGCCACCAGCCACAGTGGTCAGTTCTCTGCTAATACGACGGCCAGGGTGTGACCATGTCAGAATGTCCAGTTACGTAGTGGGGCAACCTGTAACCAAAGCTGCTCCTCTTGGAATTTTTTGTGGAATTTACGCTCATGGCCAACGAAGACGCCGGCTTTTCGTCCAACCCTGGCGGCTGCGCTACGAAATGGCAGCCCTGTAGAGAACATCTAACCGCGTTGTAGCTAACGAGGTTAAAAGAATCTGAATTTTGCGCCCAGGAATAATATCATCTAGCCCCCTGTCCGCTTTTGCAGGCCAGCGTAACTCATGGAGCGGGTGTTGCGCTTGATATAGCTGCTTTTGTTCGTACAGACAGCCTAGAAAAAATAGACTTTCACAAGCGAGGCTCAAACCACCGAACCGTCGCTGCACGCTTCTTTCGGTACATGTAGACGATATGCCTATGCAGTGTATCGCATGTCGGGTTTGAGATTGAATGTTTTCAGCAGAGAGCAGATGAAGAAAGCGGAGCCTGAAGCCAAGTCTGTGCGTATTAAAGCAATGACGTGAATTGTAATCGATCCTTTCATGTGAAGGTGCATTTGCTTCGCTTTGACGTCAGCAATCACACTGTAAGAAGAGCTTCCAAGAGGTCTAGTGGAGTGACAGATGTCTTGTGATATATATGGAAGGCAGCGGGTGTGGAAATGATGAAGTGACTACGCGAGTCAAGCAGCTTGATGATGGCGTGAACCTCGAGCGCATGCCCTCCCTCTGCGCGTGCAAACCTGTTCAGTCTCCGCCGCCGTTGTTGTACGGAAGCCAATACGGCTCCATTGCCGAACCTGCACTTGAAAGCTACAGTTTGAATGCGTTCCTTTGATTTTAAAATATCGAAAGATGGCTCTTTTGCTTGTCGATGTCAGAGTGTGTAGGGTAAACAGTATTCACTTCATAAAACCTATTTCCCAAAAATCGACCTTTAAATCAACAGAGAGTAACAAGAAAAAGTCTCACCATAGTGGTCATAACTAAAAAAGCAAATCCGCTTTTATAACAAAAAATGTATTTCAACAAGTTCTCTATTCTACATTGAGAGCGTTCCACAATTTTGATGAACATCGATATTTTGTAAACAATATATGCCATGCAAAAAAGCGGAGATGCGATCAAGCGTAACAGATCCCTTGAGTTTTAAAAGAGCAAACAACGCATCATATAATATTTATTATGTATGCTACGAAACAATAGTTTTCATCGCTTTTTTGCACATGGAGACTCCACAACTAAATTTGCTAAAAATAAACCTTTTACTTCCATGATTGAACCCCAGGTAGTCGAAACTTCCACAGCCCTTCATTACGGCGTCCCTCATAGCCGCAGTCGTTTTAGGATGTTAAAACCTATAAACCAAACCACACTCCTATGGTTGAATCCTTGTTTTTGAACTGTGTGTTGCCTGTCGTTCCAGTCATTCATAGCCGATTTCTAAGAGCAAATTTTTGTTGAAATAAGTTGGAATGTAATTAGTCATACAGAACATGGCGATGAAATTTAAAGTATTAAAAGCCTTCAGATCTCATCAGTCTGCATTCTGAACATGGCTCTGCCAAATCGATACACCTGCCAAAAAACACAACAGCCAAGAAAATGAAGATTTAACTAGACATGGAATGGTAGTCATTAGACCTGATATTGCAACTTTCACCAACGATGGAACAACTCTAGAATAAAAACCGGTATTGAAAACTCCTCTTGCTCCAATAAAACTTATAGATTTGTTTCCGCTAGTGACGCGGATTCTGTTCATCAAAGAAAAGAACATTAGAGAACAGGTGCACGTCGGTCTGTGGTGATGAATAAGCGCCTTGCTAACAAAAATTTGGCATCCATTTCCTCATTTTTGTGGTCAGTTTCCGTGCATCCTTTGCCAATTTTAGTATGAACAAAAACCAGAAGGTATCTATACTTACTAAAAAATTATCTCTCAAAATTCCATAGTCACTTCAAAATTTCTTTTCGTGAAGCGTGTACACATAATAGAAAATATTTTAATTCCTTCATTAAACTGCAGGTTCTCGAGCTGCACTAATAATTTATTCGAGTGCCCGCCGATAGGCTTGCCTAGCAGCTGCACTGAGTCTAAAAGTGAAAGCACTGCAAATTCACTTGAAACAAGGCTTGGAAATCTTTATCTGATGCGCAACACTTCCGTTTGAAGCACCTTATCCTCTTCAGATATAAAGCTCTCTTTGGACAAAGCGTTAAGTAATGTTCAACAGTCTCGCAAGGGAGCAACAGTTCGCAATGGGCAGCAAGGAGCTGGAAGTGATAGGGGAGCGTGTCTGCTTAGGGCAGGTATAGCGACCGCTGTTCCGGATTATGAGAGGGAAATGACTGGAAGAATAAGTGTGGATCGAAGAACATTTGGCAGGTTCTTTCAGATCATGAATGGCAGTTAACCAATATCCCTGAAGAGAAAAGAAAACAGTTGTATCTTGCCGTTACTCACCTTTATGGCAGAAACGTGTAGGCAAACGAAAAGGGATACCTGATGCAATCTCGTTCTTTGCGAAGTCTGCGTTTTCTTCTCGCATTGAGGTCCGCCTTACGGCAATTCGCTAAGAAGGCGTCGTATGATGATTCAGCATTGCGTGAATACTGGGTAGCACGCTGGATTACAAATTGAAGGATACAAGTCTGGCCTGCATGCAGAATTTGCACCAATCACACACACACACTCAGTTTGTATTCTACAGTTACTGACCTACGTGGTGGACTTCCTGAACCCAATAAATTTATTTGCGTTACTCTGGGACAAAGTTAAAAATCTATGTGATCAAAAAATATTAAAACTGTAGGCTTATCATTTGAAGGGGCAATGATGTTAACGGGCATGATGTTTACAATTTTGACGGGGAGGATATAGAGTGAACTGGAAGTATTGCAGTCTTTAGAAGCTCTCCAAATGTCAATTTCAATGATAATTGAAAATTTGGCCTCTCCTAACACTATGAAATTCGCGCTGCATAGCACTGAAGCCTGCGGAGTTTGACCATAGAAATTGAAAAAGAGCGTTGAGCGTCATGCGGTGATAAGATGTTTTTAAGTCTACTATCACTTAGGGGAATAGAAAAGGCATATATGTGTAGTTAACACGAGCATGCTTCTTTCCAAATGCGTACAGGTTGATCTAGGCGTGGGCGGAATCTTCGCATGCTCACATAAATAACGATTACCAAACTAACTAATTCTAAGAAAAGCTCCCACAAAGAAGAAGCCATCCTATTCGATAGCATAGAAGCCATTGTGGAAAAATCATGGCGACCGGCGTCTGGCGCTACAGTTGACACCTGCCAACGCAGAAAAAAAACACAGCCTCGAATTGCACTGAACTCCGCGGCGGCGGAAACAAACGTTCGCCTGCCACTCCTCTAGACATATCGACCACCCGCGCAGCCAAACGCCCCGCGTGTTATGCTGCAAGTGTCTTGCGCTGTGTTTTGTATTTGTATATCTTCTTCATCAACGTCCATCTGCGATCTCCGGCCTGTGCTTGCGATATGTTCGCATAGATGAACTTTCATCCGCTTCCAAATCCAACCTTCAACAAGGCTCAACGTAGGGCGATCTGATGTGAATGGAGCGGAGTGGAATGGGTATTTATTTTGAACCACAGCATCAGGGTCACATCAAACACCAAGGAACGCTCAAGCCACTAACTCAATGCGCATTCTGTTCTGTCAATTCCGTTCATTCACCCCTGATTTTGATTTTCTTGAGTGCAAGATGGGTGTGATGGTTTCTGTGGTTGATCTATTATACCTGAGCATTGCTGCCGTACGTAACTGAATTATAAAAGCCCTCTGGTAATCAACTTTGTTCAAGTGGCATGCAGGAAATTTCTAGAAAACTGTTCATAAAAGGTTTGCGTTCTTTAAAAGGAATGATAACAACGATAAGATAAGCTCTTTTGTGAGATGCACGCCATTATGGTTCATAAATTGGTGCGAAGGAGAAAGAGCCTCTAAATAAAAGTAAGAAATTTAAGGAGGGTCATGC
This sequence comes from Amblyomma americanum, assembly GCF_052857255.1. Classification (NCBI taxonomy): domain Eukaryota; kingdom Metazoa; phylum Arthropoda; class Arachnida; order Ixodida; family Ixodidae; genus Amblyomma; species Amblyomma americanum. The sequence continues at coordinate 169,432,318 of NC_135501.1, read as the reverse complement.
CCCACTTACAAAATAGCACAAGTCATTATTGTCCTCATCATCATGATTTGCATCATTATCACCTGCCGAAGAACACCCATATAAGGATAAGGGTTTGTTTCCGTTGCCTTCGGGGAGAATTCCTCTCGTTAGAGGTACGTGAGTCATGGTAGGGCCATCAGACTAGCACATGACAACCACCAGACAGCACATCGCTTGTTACGGGCCCCAAGAGAAACACGAAACTAAAAGCAAATAAATTAGGAACAATGGCATCAGAACTGTGCACAGCTCCACCTGGCGCAACATCTTACTAAAACCTCAGCTTGTCCACGTCTTTACAGACGAACTGTCGCGAAGATTCGATCTTTGCGATGCTATTCTGCATGGTGCAGGAGACTACATTGCTGACGAGATCTGCAAAAAGATTTCTTGGGTACTCTCCCATAACGACGCTCCAATCGTCACAGCCACTGGCGCCAGGCACCGCCCTCATGCAAACGCCGCAGCTAGACCTCCGATCCTATATATAAGAGGACGCCACTGCCATGGCAAGATCCAGGAACGTCTCAGAAACTTTCCAGGATGACGCGAACTACGATGTTTTAAGGGCACCTTTCCCAGTACACTGATGGCGCACATGATCATGGCGCTTCCTACTGAGAAATTGCCGTATAGGCTCAGTAACACGGTGCCTGGATATATTCCGTGACACCGAATACTGTAAATAATACTTTAGCCAACCATTTCATTGCCAGTTTAGTCATCAGACACGAACTGCGACTCTTCTCCATTCTGAATTCTGTAGGACAATGCTTTGGTCAGATAGAAGTTACTAAGCTATTATTTAGAACCCTTATCTCTAATTGTTCCAAATGATATTCTGCCAATAGCTCTTGGATACTCGCTGTTTATAGGAGTGTAGAAACTGTATCTGCAGCTGGCACACTGCATGACTGGGATATTTCCAACAAAGATTCACTGGTTAAAAAGCTCTCGCGCGTTAAAAAGAACCGGAATGCCACAGCGATGGTGCCTCTCAGTAGAGCTTTAATATCGGCGCAGAGAGCGAGGAAATTCATGGCGGGAACTAACCGTTTGTTACCAGCTGAAGACGATGAAAATACCCCTAGAAAAACACTTCTGTTTTGCTGAAATGGTGTGCCGCGGATGTGGAGAGGCTGGATTAGTCCGGCTTGTATTTACGGGTGGCGGTTTACGGCACTGGCAGTCTGGACAGATGTGGACATACTGCTTCACCGCCGCCGTAAGGTTTGGCAAGTAGCACCTGTGCTTGATTCTAGGCAATGTGTGGGCATGATCTAGATGGTCGATGGTCGCCTCGTCATAGCGTGCTTGCAATACTTGTTCTTGGAAGGTCTTTGGAAGGACAAGTAGGTTCCTGCTTCCCCGAGCGTAAAGAATTTCAGGGAAAGGACGTCATCTCTAAGACACAATGATGAGAGCCATCTTGTACAGTTCTGAGGCAAGAGTGTAGTTCTGTTTTCCTATAAATTAATAACCGGGATCAATAGTGGCCCTTTCTTGGCGGTCGCGAAAGAAGTGTTGTACATAATACTCATAAGATGGTTGTGTTTTCATCTTACGGGCTCGTAATTTCGACTAGATCTCTTGAAAGCTGTCCGCGTACGTGCGCTCAATTCCAGATTTGTAAAGAACGTATGTGTCAAACTGCTGCAACCGAATACCCATTCGCGCGAGTCTCCCTAAAGGGTCTTTGAAGTCCTTCAGCTAGGAGAGGCAGTGGGGGTCGCTAGTGAGAAGCATTGGTGGTGGCTAAGTTTTGGAGGTATTGTGGCCACAGCAGCCGCGGGACAGGGTATGTAAACGTGCATGGAAGAGGCGTTTGTCCTGAACTCTATTTAGGTATTGGCTGATAATCACAATTGCATTTTGAGATGCCAATTTTCTTGAAGAGGGACTCCCCGAAAGGCGGCGGGACCGAGATCTACCTCTGAGTGGACGACTTTTTTTTTATCTTTGTACCTCTATGAAAGCTGTATAGCTTTACTGTGAAGCCACTTTGTAGCGCTCAGATAAATGTTAATGAGTAATTACTTAGTCTTCAAGTATCAGAATCGGCTATATACAATGTATCACCACCTAAAATTATGACGTTCACTAACAGACGCTGAACAAGTGTGCTGATCGGTTCATTAGGATACGCTAGCAATTAAGCAGAGGCTCTGATACAAAGAAAAACGATATCAAACATAAGTGCTGTTTGGCTGTTTTCCAGAGGCTGCAAAAAAGCAAATTAAGAACTATCTTTACATGTTATAGATTTGAAAAAGCCAAAGAAAACTCAACTACATGCCGCTGATATTACCGATGCCCACAACCCCCACATTTCGCATAAGGCGCTCTACTGATTTATTTAAGGAAGTGGCTTTAAGGCATTCTCTCTTAAAATTATATATACGTTACATGGAACCTAGGGCTACAGTGTTCTCCAGCGCCGCACGCAAACATGAAGGAGCCCGTGGAACGTTGTGTTGTACCACAACTGTCACGTGGAACGTGACCAGGAAGAGGCAATGTGGTTACTTGGATACTGTTGTGTGGCGTAAGTTATATGAAGTCACGGCCACGTCTCTCTACGCTATCGCGCTTTCGCTATCAAGTTCAATTAATCTGGATCGGTGGTCTATACAGCTTCATGTTGATAACAATTCACGCTAGCTGTTAAATAGGCCATTGTCGGTATTCCTAACTATGTTTATTTTCAAAAGAGCAATCCTAGAAAAGTAAAGAACGAAGATATCAATGACGCATTGGATCATTGATTTCATTTGTTTAAAGGGGGCAATTCACTACACGTAAATGTCTAACCAAAGTGTTACACATTACTAAATGTTAGCAAAAGCTGTCGGCACTAAAACCCGACGAAAGTTCAAATTAATATCTTCTTTCAATTGTAGCATGAGCTTCTCTCCTTTGAGGGGTCATCAATGCACAACAGCAAGAGGATACGCTGGGACCAGTATGGTCCACTCCTGAAGGGAACATGTGGGCGTGTGTCGTTGGCTTTCTGCGAGGTGCTGCTGCGGAAAGCCGGAAAGAATGGCGCGGTGATTATGGACAGGAGTTTTTTTCGGCATTCTGTCCCCTTGCACGTATCTTATTTTTCACACCCACAACGCATCGATTACCTCTTCTCGCTGCTGAATTGGCTTTTTCCATTTTGTGGGCACGCTTCTTGCGAAATAATTAACATTTTCTCCGGAATAGATTATCCACGTGTGAGCGCCTTGGTTCATACGCGACTCAACGTGTACACGTGGACCCAACGTGACACGAGATTCTGATCTGACGGCGCAGAAACGGCACTTAGACGAGTTGAGCTGCAGGCCGGCATGACGAAAGAGGGAAAGAATCTGGGACAGGTCGGCGAAGTGACACGAAAATGTGATCGAAAAGACAATGCCGCCATCGAGATAGCACAGGCAGGCGGATCACATAAAGCCTTGCAAAAGGGCATCTATCATGCGTTCGAATGTGGAAGGCGCGTTGCATAACACGAAAGGTACAATATAAAAGCATCGAAAGACAGCTGAATTCGTTAGTTCACCAGAAACCACTCTAAAATAGCGGCTTTCGATTGCTGCCATGGAATTCCAGAGCTGCGCTTATGTTCTTTTAATTCTGGCCACCGTCCACGGTGAGTTCGAGACAGCTTTTTTTCTATCGGGTCTTTCTGTAGTCTCAGGTCTCCTGAAAAAGGTTTCAATATTTTAACACTTATGAGACTAGCATACTGCTATCACATGTTACTAGTGAACCGTACCTCCAATGTTAAGAAAAATAGGAACAGGCTACCGTAGGTGAAGAGCGCCTCTATTTCTCATCCTGATTCGCAGTTTTTATATATGCCATGTTAAGAACGCTTCTTTGTCAAATGTGCAGCAGCTGGCCGGAAGGTGAAGCTCTTGTCATGTTATATTTCATTAGATTAATTCCGATACAAAATAAAACTAGAGCGCTTCTTCTTAGCACGTATGTACACAGTTTCTATACCCATAGAACTTAGAATATCCTTTCAGACCTTTACAGTCTAGCAAGGGAACACACACTTCACAATTGGCAGCCAGGTGCTGGAAGTGGTGCAAGAATAGTCTACTTAGGGAAGGTAGTGACAGCTGATGCGGATCATGAGAGGAAAATAACTAGAAGGGTCAGAATGGGGTGGAGCGCATGTGGCAAATTCTCGCAGATCATGAGTGGCAGTTTACCAATTTCCCTCAAGAGGAAAGTGCACAACAGCTGTATCTTACCGGTACTCACCTACGGGGCAGCAGGGAAGAGGCTAACGAAAAGGGTTCAGCTTAAGTTAACAACAAGGCTGCGAGCCCTGGAAATAAAAAATGATAAGTGTAACGTCAAGAGACAGGAAGCGTGCAGAGCAGATGAGGGAACAAACGCGGGTTAATGACATCCTAGTCGAAATCAAGAGAAAGAAATGGGCTTGGGCAGGGCATGTAATGCGAAGGCAAGATAACCGCTGGTCCTTAAGGGTAACGTAGTGGATTCCAAGAGATGGCAAGCGTAACAGGGGACGGCAGAAATTTAGGTGGGCGGATCAGATAGCGAAGTTTGCAGGCATAGGGTGAGGGGCGCAGCTGTCAAAGGACAGGGATAATTGGAGAGATATTGGAGAGGCCTTTGCCCTGCAGTGGGTGTAGTCAGGCTGATTATGATGATGTTCATCGTGCGCCATTATCAAGCGGTACGAAACTCTTGATTATGATGATGATGATAATGATGTGAGCTAAACACTCAAGTTGTGATGTTCCCGAGGCTTCAAAGCGGACGTGGTCGCTTGACGATGCGAGAAGTTGGAAGGAGTTACTTTATGGGTATACTGATTCTTCATAGAGTAAATATAATGTCAAAATTTGGCCTCTTAACATGAAAATGCTAAACTGCCATTCTACTTACCTCTATCGCCTGCATTGTGTTGCGCCAATCAAAACCTCCCTGCCCCAAAAAACGAACTCCCGGCTGCAGCACTGGGAAACGCTGCAGAACGTTTTTAAACAGTGTCAAGGTTTTTGTACTTCCTCATAGGATCCCTGTAAACATCTGCTTTTATTGGTCATGTTCAGTAGTGAGTAAATGATTACTAGATGCCTATGAGTGCAGAAGATATGATTTCACGGCGGTGAAATAAGGAAGGCTATATTAATCATAGAAGAAAGATTTGGCTTGCAAGCTTCCTCTTCTGAAACAAACACTAGCTAGCGTTGCAACGCAGGGATATATTCTTTTCCGTAAACGTTTTCATCAATCCTTTAAACTTTGTTTCATGACTGTGTGCTAAATTTGCTTGGCATCAGGCCTAAAGCATTTCGTAAATAAATTGGTAATATTCTTCTACGGTGGCCTCCATTTCTCCTGGTTGTTGACGACTAAATACGCAGACGTTGTAGTCACGTTGTTATTGTTGTAAATTTGCAGCTCAATGGTCACGACTACTCAGGCACTAGCGAGGCTGCGTGCAGTGGTTGTAATAAGTCTGAAAATAACCGAGATGCAAAACTTTTATGAAATGTAGAGTTGATAGCAATAAGGCTGGTTTCTAATGTCATAAGCAAAAAAAGCCAACTACCGCTCACTGATACCAGCAGCCGCTTTTGCAACCAGGAGCACTACCAGTGGCAGCGTCGGTACCAAATCACTTAATAAAATTTTTCATTCGGTCATTCATACATATGCAGAGCTCATGCTTGGTTTCTCAAAACATTCGATTTCTGAAATCATCAGGCTGTCACAGTGCAAGAAACAACGACTACTTACAAGAGAAAGTTCTAAAGGCGTTGAAAGTATAATCAAGAAAAAATTACAAAAGTAATTGAAAGCCTATGAGTGCACCAATCCTCACGCATTGCGCAGGATTACACTTTCATTTTTTTTTGTTCGCATGACATGACATATTACTACCGTTTCTTTATATCCACTTTCAGTGCACGCTTAGTGCGCCTTGTTCGTCTACTTCTATGTATAATTGTTTACATGATTCCCTTGCGCATTTAGTCTTGTTTTACGCCTGATCTCCAGGAACCATCTAACCACCGTTCTGGACGTGCCTAGTTCAACCTTAAAATCATGGCTAAGTGATCGGTGAAGTAAGCGCCTATGTAGATGACAGATTTCATGGCAGACATTTTGTGATCGGATCTGCATAAACGGTGTCCAAGAGGAATCAAGCACTCCCTTTACTTGCATGACTCTACTTGTTTTCACCCGAAGAGCACGATCTCCGATCTTTCACCGACGCTTCCTCCAAAAACATTGCTGTTCGCCTCGCAGGTCACGTTGCATTTATTGCAAGCTTTGTATCGTCCCATGGAAGGTCGTGTTTTTATGGTAACCATTCACAAGCACCGCAAAATGCCGTTAGGCCATCAAAGAAAACTGGCACACAACCACTTCAGTAGAAGAATGAAGTCGGGCAGAATAGGGCCTTAGACGTTTTAGGGGCCAGCCAAGCCGATAGTTTTGTTAGAATGAGGTGAACTCAGGCAACACGTGTCAAAATAGAATTAGGACACATGGGCTCCCGTATGTACTATCACAAAAAGTGTGTCGCTCGGAGACATAGGGCCTATACGACACGTCTTTCGCGCGTACTGATGACTGTTTCCTAAAGTATGCGCACTCCTTTATTAGTATTAAAAATTATCTGCCATTAGTGCTGTAAAGAAATTAGAGGCTCAGCATATATCAGTGCGACATTATAAGAGTTTAAATTAACAAAGGGTGCCTTATTCTCGAAGAAAACAGAGCAGCAGGCAAAGTGAGAGTCAGAAAAAAGGAGAGCTTTAAGGACAATTATGTCGGCCATCGTTTAGTACTGTCTGGAGCTGCGCCGGCTGTTTACCGTGTGCGCCAATGAATTGATTGTTTTGAGTATGTGCATGAAATATATTCATGTGCCCTCGTACCAGAATAGATTTTGTAAGTGCAGTTGAATATTTAGTGGAAATCTCTCCGACAAACAAACCAAAACCTTGAAAGTTTGGCGCCCCTGTATTTGCGCGCATTGTTAACATTTCAATATCATTAACGGTGTATATTAGAGTATTCGTATTTAATATCCGTAGGAAGCGGTGAAGTCCTAAAATCAATCGCTGTTTTATTAAACGTGAGCTGGAACCCAAGAAAGTGATAATGCATTGCATTACTCTGGTCATCAAGTCGGAGGCTTGTTAGCGCTTGCTAGGCTTTTTCGTATGTGTGCGGTGACTCAGCATTAAGAACAAAATTTCAGTCTGCTATAACCTCCGGCACACGCCGGAGTCGTGCGGACGTCGTTTGCGGGTCAAGTCATCATCGGTACCAAAACTGACAGGTTGTCCACCGCGGCAGTAGTGCAGGAACCGAAGGGAGAGGAAAACAAGCTCACTGAGGAACAGATTGAAGAGCACATCGACTCGGCCTAAGGACGCCAAAGCAGCGTGCGCAGCTCAAGCTGCGAAGTGACAAGAAGGTGACCAAAATAAGCGCAGCCAAACTGGAGGTCAAACCGATCAATTCTTACAATTCGCACCAGCTGCTATGCAATACTTTTTCTTTAAAGCTTCCTTAAAGACCAGTTGCCATGGTTCTGGATACGTGTGCTTTTTGTTGGGGTGGAGGCAACTTCTCATTCCACTTTATTTTTGTTGTTACTTTCGATTTTAGCCGGGAATGAGACTTCGATTGGGGTGGAGGCGTGAACACCGCTGTCGTTCTTCAACGGCTAGGGCAGGCCGGCTGCGCGCCGCTTACAAGTTTAGGGTGGAAGGCGGTCATCCGCATTACACGTTTGGTGCTTTCCCTGCAGAAAATCCACTTAAGTTTCTTAGCATCGTACTGCTACTTCAATTTCATGAGGAATTGCAATTATGGAAATTATTATCATCGAGATCAAACTGTTTCTTAGTATTGCTATAGCACTCCAAATAAGAAGATATTATTTCCGATTGCTCAACGTTTCTAGCTTTTCCTCGGCTTGCACCGTTTCAGTGACTACAATTGCCTTGTGTGAGGAAAGGACGAAATGAACAGCAGCGCAACAAAGACACTAACAAGAAAGAGACACCACAAGTTCACACTACCAACTGGTAGTGCGCGCATTTGGTGTCTCTTTGTTGTTAGTGTCCTTGTTGCGCCGCCGTTCATTTCATCATGCACCAACTCGCCCCGTAAGCCCGTTATTCGGAGAAAAGGACTTTTCATGGCAGTACACATAATGTCTAGCGTTTCTGTACTGACACCTCATTTCAGGTACATCAGTAAACAATTCGTCCATCTGCCTTTTGCCTCAAGAAAAGGGCAGATGCAGAGCGCGATTAGAGATGTGGCACTATAACTCTACCAATGATAGATGCTCACCCTTCACATATGGAGGATGCGACGGCAACCAAAACCGGTTTGACAACTGCACGCACTGCATGGATTCATGTAGCAGTAAGTATAACACTCTGTCTTCAACATGCCTCCTTGATATGCGCTTTTCCATTCGATGTTCAATCATACCGACGTCTTCATCGAAATTCTCCGCCGAAGGACGTCAGCGCATATTCTGCGGTGACAGCAAAGCCTAAAGTGCTGCAAAAAAAGACCAGCTAAGATAAGTCTATGCTAACCTTGATGGAGCGAGAGCAGACCCCTAACCGGGCAGTCACCTGTGAGACACTGAAGCCGAGCTGTGAGAAGCACAAACGGGTTGGTGAGACTTCAATGCCGACAGCACTGGCTTCTTGCCCTAGAACAGTAGCAGAAAGAGAACCTAAATCCAATGTCATTTAAAGTGAACGCGAAAGAGTGCACATGTCTTGCGCGTAACTTGTCTTTAAATATTGAACCCATTTTCATAAAAACCGCCCCAGAAGAGGTTGAGAGACTCCTCAATCGGTCGAAGTTCTTTATTTTCACTTTTATCAGTGGACCACGTAAAGGGAACAACACCGGCTGAGCGCACCGGCCGCAGGTGCTGCTGTGAGGCTTAGGATTACTGCAGGCTGAAGCCCTGAGGCCATGTGCCTCCCCGACACCCCAGTTCTGTGTCACTAAGCGTAAATCGAACTCCTCTTGCTGCAAAAGAAAAAAAGTAACATTCCAGGATGACTTGCCACTAAATGGCTTCGACTGGTAGCCTTGAGGTAATATCGGAAAATGAGATTTGCACCGAATAAACATCTTTGAAGGCCACTTCACAACATTTTAAGAAATTTGATATAAGCAGCTGTTTCTTTCTCCCCTGCACGAGAAATCAGAGGAGCGCAGTGATCCAACTGTACTTGTACTTGCTTAGTTGTCTATTTTACCTTAACGGAAATAAAGCTCTGTTCATGCGCGGAAAATTTTAAACAGAACGTAACAAAGTTTACAGTGATCAACCCGCATGCAAATATAGCCAAGAGGAATACATACTAGGCGGACAAGAAATAGAGGACAAATGATAATATAGCGGCGCCGAGAAATTCATTAAGTCACTGCCGTGGTGTCATCAAGACAAAACATCCATCTGAAAACTGGTTTCGTCTCGAAATTGTGACCATGCTAAAAAGTATTTTCGGACATCTAAAGCCGACATATATATTTTCTTGACCTTTATAGTTAACTACTCCGCTTCGTATGTACTGCCCCCCACAAATGTGCGTACTTCCTGCTTTCCGAGAGATTCACCTTGGCTTGTCATTTTTCTGGCTTGGTCGTTATCACGTGCAGTGTCAGTACATAATAACGCGACGCAGACATGTGTGCAGCTGATGACTGAAATTTTGAGGTAGGGTAGCCATTAGTAAATATGTTGTTGGTGAAAGGAAATGGCGCAGTATCTCCCTCGCATCTCGGCGGACATCCGAATCGCTCCGAAAGGGAAGGGATAGAGGAGGTACTGAGAGAAGAAATGAAGAAAGAGGTGCCGTAGTGGAGGGGTACATAATAATTTCAACCACCTGGGAATCTTAAACGCGCAGTTAGATGTTACAGCACACGGAAGTGTTTGCCTTTCGCCTCCATCTAAACGCGGCCGCCGTTGCCGGGTTCGAACGTGAGACGTGTTTATATTGTGTGACAAGCTTATTTTCTTCGTAACTGAAGTGCGGGGCCGTGAGAGTTGAGAGTGGCGGCGGTTATACGAATTTTACCGCTGAGTTTTCCGCCATCTATGTTGTCGTGAAGATCATGGTTGTACTATATAGTTCTGTATATGACGATGGCTCCCGCACATTAATCATGTAGAGAAGAATGTATAGCGTCACTTTTTTTTAGACATAAGGGGAAGAAAATGGCAGCGATATAAATATGTCACGAAGCGAACACAATAATCTGAAAATGTCACCGTTAGAACTGTGGATGACTGTCTTTGTTTAGAGTGGCAATGAACAGGTTCTCGAAAATTTTGTAATAGACATTTCTTTCCCCTTGCACTAATTATATAATAAGTTTTATTCGCACTGTACAACACTGACTCCTTTATATTGCCCTTATATGTTTCAGTTCATTACCGCTTGCTTTCCAGCGTTCACAAAATGCTTATTTAAAAAAAAACTAGTGCAGATGTACGTACTTTGGCTTCCCCGTGTAGAGTTCCGACGGACATATCAATTCGCTGAGATACATTAGGAAAAGCGACGGTTATTAAAGTATTTAGGATGGCTAGGTTACGATCAGTGTTTTCCTTGCAAAGCAGGCTACTATGGCTCCTCCTAGCAAAAAACAGCTTTAGCTGTCGCCTCAGGTGCTTGAATTAAAGCGGAACTGTGACCCAGCGTTAGCTTTAATTTTCTGTATCTTACAGTTTATTTTACATGCGTTCGAGAAATCTTAACTCTAAAAGAATGTTGTTCAAAGCTACCAGATTTGAGAAGCAGCAGTAACAGTAGGGGGAAACGTTTAAGTATTTAATCGAAAATAGTGTTCGACAGTCTATGAGGCGAGTACTTTGGGGGGGGAGGAAAAAGTAGGGGTAAAAAAATCTACGCAGTGGCATTTTTCGGTGCGTCAAAAGTTCGGCTCCACACCGCGTATACATAATTAAATACCTGCTCCTTTCGCTAGGCTAAAACGCAGTAAAAATAGGGGTTGCGCAGAGGATTTGGTGTTTCACTAGTTGGCCTAGGGCCGCTCATAGAATCCGTGAAGCTTCGATAGCATTACGAGAAATGCTCTTCACAGCTGGGACTAATATTTTGCAGTGTAGGGAATTAATTGGTAGTTTACTTTAAGAAACAACACAGAATTCCGATAGTTAAAACGCACAGTATGCTAAGAATGGGCATGTCGCTATCAGTGAGGTGTGCTGAAATGCTTATTAGTTTTTCGTAGCATATCCATGCCCAAGTTTTAAGCTCTTTTTATATGCTGTTCTGTCGTAATGATTTTCAGACTGGGTGCTTCAATCCAAAGAGGATTTGTGGGCAACACTTGTGTCATCCGTTGGTTGAGGTCGGCGTATCACATTGCATTTTTAACATTAACATACTTTCCTCAGTAACTGTGCTGTTTTCACATGAAAACTTCTCACTTTGGTATGACAGAGGGCGGTAGCATTCGTATCCACCTTCTATTTATCGCTTTCGTCTGATTTTGCTGCAGTATTTCTCCCTATTTACTACGGGCTTCAATCAACGCATTGCATCCCGACATAAGGTAAATAAATCTGAAGCAGGAGAATTGTCTTGGTCCACCGGGATTAATGCGCGTACCTCAGGATTCAAAATAATGTTGTTTTTATTAGAGCAATAAAAAGCTTCTTTTAAAGAAACCCTTTCACAGTGGAAGGCCAGGGGCGACTAACCAGAGACTATAGAAAAAAAAAACAAAGAAGAATTCAACTAGATTCTCTCAGTATGCATTGTACCTTACATTACGAGCGCCATCATGTTAGACTGGACGAAACATCCTTTGTGCACATCGAAGCAGGTTGAGATTAGCGGATCAATTAACCGATTGCCTTGAGCCACGGTAGTAACAGGTCAGGTAGATGAGCTTCTTAAAACACAGCCACAGTCAACAAGATATGGGGAAACGCCAAGGTAGTTACCCATCGTTTCAACAAAAGGACTCGTCTTCGTGAGACGAAGACAATTCCTCTAGTCGAAACGTTGGCTGAGCACCTTGAGGGCCTCCTCTCTTGTTCACTTTGTTTCTGTTGCAATGAACAGGGCAGTTTTGTTTTGCTATCAAAGCGAAGTGGAGTTTTTGCGCTGAGAATGTTCCCGAATGTTTTGTCTCGGAAGTGTGTCTGACGAAAACAAATCATCTTCTCGAAACGTTGACGAAGCGCCCTGAGGGCCTCCGCCCATTGTTCACTTTTCTGTGTTGCCATTAAATGGTGAGCTTTTTCTGCTTTGCCCACCATGTTATGTGGACTTTTTGCGCCCAGAATGATCTGGAAAGTTTTTTACACGAAAAAAATGGAACCTACTATGTATTTACTGCGTAAAATGTCGTAGGGGCCGATTTTGCGGCAATGTTGTCTGCGACTGAAACTATTTATTCACAGAAACCTAAAAAAGAAAATAAAAGTGAAAGCGAAGCCGCCACGGAACTGGCGGAAAAGCACTCCACACGTTTGTTGACTACTACTACCTTCAGCGTTGAGTTCAAAAAGGGTGGAAGCCGGGACGTTTAATCAGATTTAAATTAGGGAAGTCGGCCACACAGGACAATTACTGGACGCTTCTAAGAATGCTCGGAACGAGTAGATCGAGCTACTGCAGTAAAAAGACGAGTTCAGATTTCTCTTTAGTGCACCTTTAAGCCCCGCCTTAACGGTATGATGCGATAGCTCCAGTGGGATATATCCAGAATTGCCAATTTCCTACTGAACATTCCTGAATCCCGGCGCGTCCTCTTACCACTACCAGCGGAGTGGCGCAGCGGATAAGCGAAGCGACACTGCCTGTCAGGTAGCCGTCTTCATGACAGCCACCAGTAGGTAGCGTGCAACCGATGTTGCTCTACCCATGCAACCTCTCGCGGCCAATCATTAAACTCCCACCTGCCGCGGTGGCCAGTTAACACAAAATCCGATGGGCTGGTTGTGATGACGCCGCAGGCCTGCGTGACCCAGGCAGCGCGCGACAACCCTCTCCCATTGGCTACAGCTGGCACGATGCTCCTCCGAACTAACCCGAGCTTACCCGAGTAACAATGGTAAGCTCGGGTTAGTTCGGAGCACAAGGCTCTTGTGCTCTTTCGCGTGTTCTGCCCTGCATAAAAAATTTAACTTAATATTCTTGCTCGGGGTTGGTACGTCTGGAGTAGTGCTTTCATACTAATATTTAGAATTTTTATGCAGTGTCATGAAAATCAATTTACTTTGCTCCGCGCATGCTTTCATTTTCATGATAAGTCTTTGAAAAGGATGCGAAACGCACAGTGACTACTGCCTCTTTCGAGGCAGTGGTCTAAGCAGACCACTTCACAACTACCCCCAGAAGCAGTCTGTGTTCTGGTGACCTAATCAAATTAATAAAGACTAGGCTATTTTAGATGAGTATTCGACGCAGTGATTGGTAAGCCTGCTAAAGATAACAGGGACCCTAAGAAGCAAGGCACCACAGCTAGCGACTTTTTTTCTTTTGTAAACCAGCGCGAACAACGTCGGACAAGAACAAGAAGAACACGGGTCATGTCTTTTCCGACGTTGTTCGAGCTGTTTTACAAAAGATGCATATGTACCAATTCGCCCAACTGAGCGTTCTACTGCTAGTGATTTTTTTTCTCGACGAAACACATGTTATTGGCTCGTTTCCTCCATAGCAGCAAGTACACCGCTGGTTCAGAATTCCAAGGTCCGGTGTAGAGAGCACTCAAACACCTTGCCACATAAATAATTTACTGCTAGGCGAACGCTGGCAATCAGAGGCAGCAGTTAGATTTTGAAACTCAATGGAAGAGCCAACGGTGCCATCAGCTCGAGCGCGTGTCTCGTGCAGGGGCTAACAACGATGGCGGTCAAGCGATCGAAACTTCGCCACTTTGTCTAAAGTGCGTAGATAGATAGCTAGGTACGCTGGTCAGGCTTATTCCAAAACCTATGCCGAAACTGTAGCTGCGCATTAATCTTCTTTTGTACATAAGTCTTCTTTTATAGTAGAGAATGAAAGAATGCAACAATTTTCCGCGGTATTGACAGTTGAAGGCGTCGCCTAAATTGTCATCCTTGTTTATTTCCCCATGCAGCAAACGAAAATCGAACACAAATTTGCCAACAGCTTGAACAAGAGGCTGACGAAGAGTACTTTTACGGATGGAACGAGAATACAGGCGGTGATGGCTACACCGCTCCGCCACGTGATGCATACTATGACGACGACGAAGAGTAAACATATAATAAATAAAGACTCTCCTTATTTTCAACGTGCAGAAGCATGAAGTACTTTGATGGGCTCACGTGAGATGGCGTTAGACGCTGTTTCTCTTCAGTTCTGTGTAAGAGTGCAAGGCTCACTAGTCTGTTCTCACGCCGCTTCCGTAAGTGTGGGCTGTTGTGCAATAGATGCTCAACAAATGTTTGTTCTGGTGAAATCCTGCTTAAGCCAAGCGCTGAGCTGATCGGCGTAAAGCAAGCTCGCCTCGCTGTCCAGCGCCCGTCTTTTAATTGTCCAACGCCCACGCTTGGCCGGGCCAGCACGTCCCCACCTCTAATCAGTCACCCCTATGTCGGATAACAGGAGAGGAAGCGAGACGCAGCTATGAAGTCTCGTTGTTCGAGTGAACGCACCAAGAGAAGCCCTTATGCTCTCGGTGGTCGTACTGAAGCTTTGTACAGTCATGTAGATATTGTATAAAAATCCTTCTTTGTTTTCTCCTCCACCTTAGTTTTCATTTTCGGTTGGCCCGCCATTGCGAGGACGTCACCCCAACTGCCAGCGAACTCGGCGTATTATACCTGACGACCACAATGTCACAACACTAGTGACAGCATTGGAATGAACCTGGCGCCACAGGATAAGGTGGCCCCACACTTCAAACGCGCTTGACTTTATGCCCTAGAGATTGATGTCTTCTCTGTAGGCAGTACCAGGTAGAAAAAAAATTATGTACATCACTGAAGCATTGCTCTGACTATTACACCAGATCAGGAAACGTACGAAAGAAGCCTGTTTCCGCTCGAGCTCCCATAACACCCTATTCTGGCCACGAAACGTTCCTTATGGACTGGACTCTCACCTATTCCGAGCATAGAAGGACTAAAACCTGTGGTCGCTATTCATAATGGGAATACTGAAATGTTTGTAAGGTAACATACCGGGCGCTGCCTAGTTAACCTCCCTGCCTTTCCGTTTGTCTTTCTCTCTATCTCTCTATCTTGAGGAAGGGAGTAATTTTATTTAGCTAATCAAACATGCCGATATCATTGAATTTAATAGGTAGTCGGAACTGCCGGAAAAAAATTCTACCTTCTGGCAAGGTACGTAGCTGAGTGATTTGGTCGGCTACAATCATTCAAGGAAAGCATAGCTGCCGTACGACGGGCGAGGACAAGAAGCGCACATGATTACGAAGCAGTGTCAACTTTGTACCCCTCGCTCTTTGTCTGCCAAGGCTGGTTTTCTCATGATTGTATATTTTAGAAGCAAGTACTATCGGGGAACAAAATTGTTCAGGACGCGTGGGCTCCCATAAACAATATCGCTTAGTCTCTTTTGTGTCTGGCCATTCTGCTCTGGAAAGTGCACTTCACTGAAACATTAGTTCCGGAAGGTGAGGCGACCTAGATGTTCCTCGAACAGTCTACGGAGCGGTGTATTGGGCGGCCCAAGATTGCGTACTAATATTACCTGCAGGCAATGTTTTCTCAGCCGGGGTTAAAGAGCATTTTTATTCCATTCGACACAAAGATATATATTCCTTGCCATTCAATCTTTCATTGAGAAGCACAGCGTGTTGTCTTTTCAGAATTCAGCGGGAATGTCAGTTGAAAGTAAGCGCCTATCTGTGCCATTTTCTTGTGCTTGTCTGTGTTGGCGCTTATTCGTTACGTGTCGTGCACCAACTAATCCAGCAAAACGTTCTGCTTCAATGACAATAAAGGTTCATTTTCCATAATCGTTTCAGTCCCCCGCCTAATTTTGTCTTCTGTCTTATAGTTGCTTGTAATACTTAAAAAAAACAGTGTCGTGTTATCTTTTGAACAAATTTTTGTATATTCATGTATGCTGACGTCACAGTCGCCTCTCACGGTCGCCTTGAAGGAGCGGCCGCGGCTGTTAATGCAGCCCTGGAGCTTTTATCCTCCTCCCTTTCATTGTTTTGATAGCAAGATTAGGTTTATATCGATAATATTATAAATAATAGTTTAGAGCTCAGCGACCATGTCAAGCTTACGACTGACATTTAGAGACCCATGCGAGATCCTTGTCGAGAAGCGTGTGCGAGCCTCCAAACCAGATAAACGCAGATTCAAAACCCGAGCAGCAATTCCTTACGTTATAGTAGTAAGCGAAGCACTAGAGTCTTTATTTCCCAAGTACAATCTACGTGTCGCGCATATATCTTCAAGACATCGAAGCTAGTTGATTAACACGAAGTATCGCTTGCCCGGCGACATGCATCTTGGAGTGATATTCAGAATTCCATGCACTGACTGCAACTAAGTTTGCATCGGCGGAACCAGCAAGCTTCCAAGACGCCAGCAACAGCACAAACCTGACGTGGCGAAACCTGACACGCTGAAACTCAACATCATAACATCGACTGGTACAACACCGCCGTCATAGGTGAAGAGAAGAAAGTGTCATTAAGGCTGCTACACGAATCATGTATAAGTCAGGTAATCACTAACATTATGATTAGGAGAAATAGATATTTGTCGGTAATATACTTACTGTCATTACATCACGTACTACACATTTAAAAGACGATGGAACCTTCAACTTGTTCAATATCATCCCGTCCAGACGAACTTTCTCGAACCCTAGACTATGTATTATTATTATTATTATTATTATTATTATTATTATTATTATTATTATTATTATTATTATTATTATTATTATATTATTATTATTATTATTGTTATTATTATTATTATTGTATGCTACAGAGGTTTTGAATAACGCTGGTAGAAAACCTTTCTTCAATAAGGTTCTTGCACTAATTTTTGCGAGGTTGTTTTTCTAATGGCGGCCTATCCATATCCAGATCTTCTAGCGGCCTATTATTGTTGACAGATGTCATGATTTCTATTGTGAGCTTCTCCACTACAGTCACGTCGTTTATGTGCGTTTTGTGTTCTGTGCGCAGCCTATTGCTAGATTCAGCGCAAAGTGGGCTCATATCATAAACTCCCACCTTCGAGTTTTACACTAAGGCAAGCGACCTTCCCTACTCCGGCAATGTGCAGCTTAAGCCTGGTGACGGAAAACGCAAGTTTCATTGCCGGCCGTGATTGAAACCAACGCGGCTCACGCCTCTTAAGAACGGCAAGCACAGCTTCACTTCGAGCCTGCAAACAGGTTCCCCAGCGGGAAACGGCACAAGGGCCTGTTGGCAGCCGCTTTTTGAAAACTCCTTACATAAATTTCTTTGTACTTTTAAGGCGCCAAAACAGCACACACACGCACAAGCGCACACGCACACGCACACACACACACACAGGCAAGAACGCACGCCCAGTGTGTAGTGTGTGTGTGCGTGCGTGCGTGTAGGTGTGTGCGTACGTGCGTGCGTGTGCGCGTCTGCGTGTGCGTGCGTGCGTGAGTGTAGGTGCGTGCGTGCGTGCGTGCGTGCGTGTGTGTGTGTGTGTGTGCGTGTGCGCGCGCGCGCGTGCGTGCGTGTGTGTGTGCGTGCGCGTGTGTGTGTGTGTGTGTGTGTGTGTGTGTGTGTGTGTGTGTGTGTGTGTGTGTGTGTGTGTGTGTGTGTGTGTGTGTGTGTGTGTGTGTGTGTGTGTGTGTGTGTGTGTGTGTGTGTGTGTGTGTGTGTGTGTGTGTGTGTGTGTGTGTGTGTGTGTGTGTGTGTGTGTGTGTGTGTGTGTGTGTGTGTGTGTGTGTGTGTGTGTGTGTGTGTGTGTGTGTGTGTGTGTGTGTGTGTGTGTGTGTGTGTGTGGTTTTAGCGCCCTAAGAGTACAATGATCAATCACCAACCAGCCCAACAAGATGTTCTCATAAATTTATTTACAAGTCCATTGACTATCTATAGAGTTTAGGCTAGGAAGCCTATACACAAATCTTATAGACTAGTCTATACACAGTGTATAAATATGTGGCCACGCAACTTTTAGTGTACATTTGTCTATAGGCGATCTATAGACTTACGGCCATACACTTCCTGCAGATTTCTGCCTATAGACAGTCTATACAAAAATGCACCATAAGAATGCACCACTTTATACCAATAAATGTTGAATGTAAAGGTCCTACTAGTTTCTATTGAAAGATTATTGCGACCTGTTGTCTGCAGTCAATCATCCGGTTATGCTGACTTCCACAGCGCAAAGGAAAAAATATAGGGGGACTGAAAAAAAATTTCCACTCCATCTCTACACACGTGATTTACAACGCAAGGCTATCTATCCCATTTCCTGGCTATCCCTGGCTATCACACTCTAGAAAGTTCTTCATGATCTTTTGGTTTGGTTTTATGAGGTTCAAAGACCCAAGATGACTCAGGCTATGAGAGACTGTTGTGAAATCCTGCGGATAATTTCGGCCACCTGTGGTTATTTTCGTGCCCAGACATCGCATAACGTACAGGCTTCAATCAAAACGCGACCACCGAGGCCGGGATCGAACCTGCATCTTCCAGGCCACCAGACGAACACGGTAACTACTGAGCCATCACACCAGCTTGATCATTTATTGAAATCTGCATGACCAATTTCAATAGTTTTCATAAAACTTTGTAACTAAGACCCACAATCCCTGGAGCGCTCTACCTATACACTCAATACCTACTGACAATACCGATCTCTGTATAGAATTCCTTTTACATTAATTGGAACAGAAAACTCGCAGAATTTACCCACATTTCAGAATTGACTCGCTACGAGCTGTTGAGAATACCTCCCCCATAAAATGCCCATTCATTGCTTCTGACACAGGTATCCCAATAGAAGAATATTGAAGCAATTATATTTATATGCGCGTTTGAACAAGCTCTTTAAAATACCCTGCGTAAAGCCTGGTACAGTCGCGGTCAAAAATATGCGGGCCACGGTTCCGGAGCAAGGAGCTGCTGCGGAGCCGTGAGGGTGCAGCGAGGGTGGTTCAGCTGACGAGAAAAACTTCGCCCCCACTTTCTCCTGGACATGTCGCGCGATTGATAAACTTCAAATGCGCCATTCAGCTCTTTCGCGGCTGACAATCAGTATGAAGGAACGCGCCTCCACTTTGACTCGTTTGCCGCCCGGCCGTACTGAAGGGGACTGCGCGCGGTTCGCCGTTGCCGCCTCGATACCGCTCCGCTTTCGCATGCCCCGCGCGCCCATGCGTGGTGAGCTTCGTTGCGCGGGCATTAGGGCGCTCAAGAAACAGGGCAGAACAAGTTACTGTCGCATCAAGACCCTGGTATGTGAACTCAGTGAATCCCCAGTTTTGTTTCTGGTCGTGCAAAAATACATTCTGTTGCAGTAGGAGCGTGCTTTGTTTTTAAGCTTCAAAGGAACGAGCTCTTATCTTCCAGCTGTTAACAAGTGCGAACGGCACATTGTTGAGTGCTAACCTGAATGTATATTCTATGAAAGATCACGTGCAAAAAAGCGAGTGCGAGACACTGTTGATAAATTAATATTAAATGGTTTAGCTGCTTTCTCAGCGACCCCCGCTACTAACGACAATGATTCATACCAGAAAGTGCCATTATAGTCAGCCTGATTATGCCCACGGTACAACAAACGTATCTTCCGTAATTCTCCAATTACCCGGTTTAGTGGCCGCTCCTGCCACCTTATATCTGGGAGCCTCTTAAACTCATCTGCCCACCAAAATTTTGGCACCTTGTAAGAAATATTGTAGGCTATAAAGCGCTCCCAAATTGTAGCAGCAAGCGAAGGCGCACGTAACGTGACTCCGACTTTCTTTTACGTGGACTGTTTAAAATGCGAACTCGCGAATCCGAGGTTGTAATATTGAATTAGAGTCATTCGTAATGTCGTATTGGTCGTCCAACAAAAGCTCTCTACCATCTACACGTACTTAAGGTGACGTGTACAGTCCACAGCAACGCAGCTGAGGCCGCGAATAAATAGACAGCTCGCTTAACGCCGCTAACAGTGGTCGCCTGCGTTTAGGTGGGATGCATCGCCACGCGGGTGAGAGATTGAAATTTTTGTTATTAACAAGATGGCTTTATTAGTCGCGCTTGACATGTTTATTACTCGATGGAGCGCGGTGTTTACTTTCGTAAAAGACTTCTTGAAGGACCTATTGCGCTAATGCTTTTGAAATCAATGCATTCGCAATAAAGATTAGTCAAATGGTTTTAGAGTCGTTCTCACGCAGTACTTTTTGAAGGGTTAAATGGGGGGCTGCCGCCAAACTTCTAAGAACTTTTCAAAAGCAGACGTGAGCTTGAGACAACATACGAAATACTGGCATGATAAAAGTCTCAAATTCACTTAGATTTTCCTTCAAGTGCAGCCGTAACAGAGCAGTAAAGAGTGGTTCTCGCATTCAGGTACCCTAACCTAACTCTGCTAGAAAAATCAACGAAAGCACCGAACGCACTGAAAGTAGGAGATATTGCAGTGACACAATTTCTTGGTAAACAGACGCTGCCATAATAACGCAGCCCGAGGTGAATTGCACTCGTTGCGGAAATATGCGCACAGTTGCATTGGCGTTTTCGTAATGTAGCAGTATGACAAGAGAAACGCATACTCTAATGCCCCTCGCACTAATGCCGATAAATTTGTGCACGCGTAAGCGGGGTTCATGAAGAAGCTTCTGGGAACGAAATGTAAGCCATCTCTTGTCGACGCGACCTTTACTCAGCTTTCAAAATGAAAGCGCAGGCCAGCGGCGTAATACAGCGGCTATAGGATACCAGGGATGTACGAATCCATGCGTGTGCAACGTAAGGAAGACGGGATGCAACTCGTAGGTTTTTCGCGGTCTTGTACACGCTTGCCATTCGTTCCGGTAACGACTTTTATTCAACCGTCACACTATAAGCATAAGTATAAAGCACAGTTCCTCCAGCGCAGCTTCAGTACCGCTCCCATGCTCCCGTGCTTGATTGACTACAGACGTCTCGTGATCCAATCTATGGGGAACCTGCGCTGCCAAGGTGGCACTGCAAATTGTTCCATTCGGTGACTCAAAACTACTTTTGTCGGCCGCTTGGGCCGCTGCAAACGCGAGAACACATTCTGCGCGATTAGATACCCGCGCTTGACTGACAGCATTCATTGCCTAGCTTCTCTAGGCGCAGCGCAGATAGCTGACGCACGGCACGTGCGTCTTCGACAGAGCGCGGAGGCTCACGCCAATAAACGCCTGAAGGTGGCGCGGAAAAGTACTAAGAGTACCACCCAAAACTGCTTGCTCTTCTCGCTAGGCAGTGTGTTATGGCGCATGCAATCGGCACCGCAAACTTCAGTGCAAGTTCCCCATAGCGCTACAAAACACATTTGTTGAAGCGTGGCTGTCAACGACGCACACAGAGAGAGCGTCTACTCGTAACAAGCAATTCGCACAACTCACTGAACAGCACTTAATGGTCCGGACAGGCAATAACACAAAGATTAAAAAATGAATGTAATCCACCTAATAAGGTGAGTGTGCGTTTCCGGAGGTGCCAAGTAAATCGAGCTCACACGGAGCAAACAAACGTAGGAGCAAACTAACGCGTATTCCATATCGGCCGTCATTCACGGGCTAAGCGATACTCGTGGCCGCGCATCTGCCTTGCAACACGAAAAAGCCTGTAGACTGCTCGCGAGAAGCGGCTTACCATCAAGGGTTTAGCAACGACTGCCTTTCGTGCGCGCTAGGAAAGACATAGTGGCATAGACATAGGCGGCAATTGTCGAGAACCCGATGGTTTCCTCTGTTTATAACGCTGCTTAGAAAGGAGGATAAGATGTTTGTCGCTGCGCACAGAACCTGTTCCGCACACACAGTTCTGCTTAGACAGCTTTAGGAGATGAAATGAATAAAAAATATTCGTGTAGACTTACCGTAAGTGGACGATTAAGTTGGATTTCGATGAATATACAGTCCACGAGAGAACACGCAGACGACACCAACACATCCGCGTACAGAGTTGTTTTCAGCGCGAATGATTTTCCGCCGTCTCGCGGAAAATGGGCAAAACGTCAAACAGAAACCCATATCACGGTCGTATCTTTACCGCTCGCCCTCTTGCCATGTATAGCTTAATCTGGTATCCAAGACCAATGAGGCCAATTGGTTTATGAGCTTAAATTCTCCACGTGTGCTTTAAAGATCTTAATTTGTTGATGAAAAGAATACCGAAACCTTACTGTTTTTCCATACGCGCCGCATCTCCCACCGAATGATGCGTGCTGCACTTTAGAAACAATAATTATAAAGTTGCATAGCATACCATTTTTTTTTTGCACGTGCTCGTTTTAGAAAACTGGTATGGTCGACATTTGCGTGTCACTGGCTCCAAAGCAGCAAATGTGTGGGGACAAATGAAAAACTACTGGCTTTTTTATTCTTGCGTCACAATACTCTTTCACGTGAATGCAAACTGAAAACTTATAAATGGCAGATGTTAATCGCACAGAGGACCATGCTCTTGAGACTCTTATAATAAACTGCACATCTCCAACCAAAAATATTTACTTTAACCCAATGTTTCGAAGCCGACACGGCTCCTTCATCAGGGGTGACTGAGGGCAGTAGCTAGCGTCTTTTAAGTATGGAGGGGAGGGGGGGGGGGGGGGGTGATAAGAACGACAGCTGCGTCGCGCAAGGCGCGGGGGAGGGGGAGGGGTTTTAGGCTGTTAGTCACGCTGGCGCACTGCAGGGAGGTGCTGAATGACGACTTTTTTTTTTCGTTGCTTTGAAGAGCGAATTCCCTGGGCATATACAGGGGGCAGGTTTCCTTTTGTGCGGTTGATGTTGTTCGGGGTGGTTTGGATATGCCAGGATTCGAGAAGGAGCCTTTCGTGGTAATTTGTTTCGGTTCCGAGGATGCGGGTTTCTTCGAAGTTCATTCTATGGTCGGAGTCCTCGGAATGTTCGGCTACAGGATTGCGCTCTCTTGCGAATTTGCGGACGTCGTTCTTATGTTGCCGAATTCTTTCGTTGAAATTTTTGGTTTCGCCGATGTAGCTTGCGTCGCAGTCGGCGCATGGAATTTGGTAGACAATGCCTTGTGCTCTTTCTCTCGCGACCGGTCTTTGTGAACAGGTAGGCAAAGCGCAACAGTGTTTGTGGGCTTGTGCGCAACCTGGAGACTCGATTTTCTGTCAAAATGTTTAGTTTTCAATCTTGAGACTCTTCTAACGGTGATCCTAAGAGATATGCAGATCCTTGAATTCTCACACCCGTCTTCTCTCCCCCTTCATTTTCAGGACGTTTTAAACAGAAATGTAGAATCGCTCATGAAATGTCATACATAAGCGCCTTGGACAGTAACGATCCAAAGATGGAATGCAATTGTCTGGAGCGATTGGTTTAAGGGAGAGCGTGTTCGTTTGGTGTAGTACAGTTCGCCAGCACCCTTACTTCAGGGCTAACTATACATATTTTTATTAGCGCAACCAGAACAGAGACACAAAGAACAGCGACAAACAGAGAAAAAGACCACAGAAAAAAAAATGAAGCACGGAACGCGCACGACTGCTGCGAAGACCCTGAATTGTAAAGAGACCGGAAGTGGTTCTCTACATCCACAATGTCCCCCACAACTTAAAAAAGGTGGAAAATTGGTTTGGCGTGCCGGTGGTTTTCTCTGCCCCCAGGAAACTCCCTCAACATTGCGGTCGCATCACATGCGAAGACGAAAAAATGGGCTGTTAAAAGGACCACGAAAAACGTTTTGTTAAGTGCGTCATGAACGCTGCATATAAGATTCCCCTGTCTTGTGGTAAAGTGTACATCGGTCGTACGGGGCGTTGCGTTAGCGACCGACTCAGGGAGCGTGAAAGAGACTGGCTAATTGGGAGCGCACGGATCTTGCTGATCACTGCATTGCTTGCAGAGCTTGTGAACCGCATTTCCGTTGCGTGTCAGTCCTAGGCAGAAGTAATCAAAAAACCGCTCGTGAAACTTGGAGACCTTTTTTTTTTTTAAGGAAATCAGGATCAGATTGCGTGAGTGACACTTTAGTTGCAATCCACAACGCTGAAAAGGGTTTGCTATCACGTCTAGTGCGATGACTTTTCTTTGGTAGTTTCCAAGTGACTTGTTAGGCTGCACCCGCGCAGGCCTGTGGTTTTTTATGCGTCGTGTTTTTCTCAATAAATCATCTGGTACTTAGCGCTCATATTTGTCTCTGTTCTTTGTGTCCCTGTCTTCGTTGCGCTAAAAATATGTATAATTTGTCACAAATCCATCTAGCCCGACATCAAACTCTCTTAAAGAATATTTCTTCAGGAATGGCGGCCTTTCTCTGCTTTACCTGTTAGAATTAAATATTATTGAATTGTATTCAGAATAAACGTCACAGTATAACGAAAAGTAGCTTTTCAAGGCTTATAGAAACAATGTGCAGAAGGGCGTTGCAATGTCCCCACACAATATTTTTTTTTAATTCACGAAATAGCGAAAGAGGTGGAGGACTCTAGACATAGTTGTGATCACACGATGGAGCGCCCATCAGAATGCAGTGCAGAAAGTTACGTTTTTTTGGACACAGTCCAAAGGCACTGTATAGATTTTCTGATAAAAGAAACTGGTATTGTTATAGACTGGACTATAGTCTATAGACCATTTATAGTCTATAGATAGTAATTAGTCTGTCCATAGCCAAAGGAAAATTAAGGCCGTTATAGACTTTTGCTATACATAGTTTACAGACTGACTAGAGACAAAAGCAAATTATGGCAGTTATAGGTTTTAGTATAGAGATATTTTCTAGACCGTCTAAGGGCAGAGGAAAATTAATGCTGTCAAAGACTTTAGACAGTCATTAGACGAAAGGAAATTTGATGGTTAAACTTTAGTCTATAAGATGGTCTATAGACTGTTCACAGACGAAATAAAATTAAGGCGGTTATAGACTTCTGTCAATAATTCATGTACAGCTGTCTACACAGAAAAGGAAATTAATGTGGTTATAGACTTCAGTCTGTAGACAGTCTACGGACCGTCTATAGACAAAGAAAAGTAAGGCTGTTACAAACTTTAACCTATACATATTCTATAGATCATCAATAGAGGAAAGAAAATTGAGATGGCAAAAGAATTTAGTCTTTATGGGGTCTATAGAGTGTCTATAGACGAAATGAAATTAGGGCAGCTATTGTAGACTTTTGCCAACGGATATTCAACAGGCCATTTATAGAAAAAGTAAAATCAAGTCTGTTATAAACTTAAGTCTATAGATAGTGTATAGACCGGCTATGGACAAAAAGAAAATTAAGGCAATTATAGACTTTAGTCTATAGTAAGTCTAAAGATTGTCTAAGAAAGGGCGCTTTTCCACTATGAATTAGTGCACTACAAGGACATTCGTGTCACTTCTAATTCGACGTCCAGAATAGTTAGAATTGTGGAGGGTACAAGAAAGACAAGCAGAATAGGCAGAAAAAAAAAGTACCATCTTTTGAGAGAGCGTTCGTTACAATTTCAAAAGGCGGTCGAGTAATAATTATGCTGTTAGAAGTTTGATGGCTTTCGCATAGCACTCGTCGTAGATATTTTTCCCAGAATCCCTACAGCTTCTACCACTCAGAGCAGTCTAGTGATGTCAGTTGCATCAATACTTTTCATAAATGGAATTTCTGCAAATGTCAAAAACGCCTCTTTCGATGTCAATAAATTTATTTATTTATTTATTTATTCATACTGCTCATCCCAACTGGGATGGTTGCAGGAGGGCAAAATAGGGTTAGTAATAACAGTTAAAAAAATACATCATTTTGGTGAAGATCGTAAAATAGACAACTAATAGTAAGGGTAAAGCAAAGGCACTGGAATTAACTATGGAATTACAACCAAAAATACAACGCAGAATAACAATAGAACGAACTGTATCATAACTATATCGAAACAAGGCAAATTAATCTCACAGTAGGCGTCATGACAGAAGTTACATCGCAATAGTTTCGAAAACAATACTGGTATTCTGTGTATACTTGAACGAAGTTAACAATAAAAAGGCACACCGAATAGGAAGCAATATTAGCAACACAGAAAACACACACAAAAAATATTTGCTAATTTAGTACCGAGCTCTCGATAGCAGCGCTGAACTTTCCTAACGATGAGCCGCTAGTTATTGAAGGGTTTACACTGTTTTATTCGCGAGTGGCAAACGAAAAAAATGAGTATTTGAAGCAGTCAGTATGGAAAGGGTACTCGTTAAGTGTATTAGAATGTTTGTGACACGTCGATCTTGCTTTAGAAAAGGAAATATATTTGGTAACGTCAAATTTTAATTGCTAGTGAATTAGTTGATACATCGTGTGTCGCGCGAGTTTACTACGTATTTTGAGTGTTTGTATCCCCTACGTTTCATTATTTCTGTTGGTGAGTCAGTTGTTTGGTATTTGTTAAATATAAATCTAACAGCTTTTCTTTGAACTGCTTCGAGTTTGGCAATATTTTGATTAGTATGAGGGAACCAAACGATGTTACCATATTCTAAGACAGATCTAACCAAAGTGTTGCATGCTAATAGTTTAGTTTGGGCAGGGGCTAGTCGCAGACGTCGTCTAATAAAAAAGAGTCGTTTTAGAGCTGTTGATGTTAATTATGTCCAAGTGGGCGTTCCACCGGAGGTCATCAGTTATTAGTAGACCTAGATATTTATGTTCCGTGACTGTAGTGAGTGGTATGTTATTTATGGTGTATGGAAAATTTGATTTATGCTTCTTCCTTGTTATTTTCATACAAGCTGATTTAGTAGCGTTAAGGGTCATCTGCCAGTCCGTGCACCATTTTGTTATATATTTAAGCGCATTGTTAAGGGTTTGATGGTCATCAACTGTGTTGATTTCCTTATAAATGATGCAATCGTCTGCAAAAAGTCGTATGCTGACATTAGCATTTGCTGCTAAATCATTGATGAAGATTAAAAACAGGATGGGGGCCAAGACACTGCCCTGGGGAACACCGGATACAACTTGGACTATGTGGGAAGTTTGTTGGATAATTTCTACAAACTGTATTCGATCTGATAAATAATTTCTAATCCAGTTAACTATAGGCCCTTGACGTAGTGTCGTCTCAAGCTTATTGATTAGTTTGTTATGCGTAACCTGATCAAATGCCCTCGAAAAATCAAGTGGTATTAGGTCGGTTTGTTTTCAGCTATCTATGCTTTGCGATAAATTATGTATTAGTTATATTAATTGAGTTACCGTGGAAAGCCCTTGGCGGAAGCCATGCTGAAATGGTGATAATATACGTTCGTCTTCGAGAAACATTTTTTGGTGCTTAAGAATAATATGCTCAAGTATTTTAGGCACTGAGCATATTGAAAATGAAAATACATCGGCAATATCTCCTTGATTAGTGTTCAGTTATACTTAATCAAAGGTGGGGTCAGCGCTCGACTTATCGAGGATGGCTACCATGATCGGGAAGCTTTGAATGTTATATGTTAACTATTTAAAGCATCATTAAAGAACTTTTTTGCTGCATATTATTTTCGGTGTCTACAATTCCGACGCTATAGTCTTCAGAAGCTTTCATCAAACCGCACGTTGACAAAGCTCGAGAATTTTGTTACAGTGTACTTAAAACCGAAACCACTGTCGCAAAACTTAGCTCATTAGTAAGCGGTTTAGTTCTATCAAAGCATTTTACTTTTAGATGCCGTGGCAATGCTAAGGACTCACAACCTTCCAGCAATACATCGTATTCGAGCATATAAAATATAATGAAGTGCTCTTGCTGTTCACGCTGCTACCCCTGAAATCTGCTTATCAGTAAAACACTAAAAGGAACTTGACCTCCTCCACTAGTGGCCAAGAAGCCCAGACCTCAACTCTACGCCTACTGTGGAATAAAATTCAGAGGATTCGCTCAACCACACTGAACCGTACAATCTGCGGTTTCAACTCTGGCCTTTACATCGATTCTTTTCAGGCGTAAGCCTTACTTGCCCCATTTAGCGAAAACCCGCCTGCATGTGTGTTTGTGTGTGGACACTCGATGGTACCCATACAAGGTGGCGTCCCCCTCATGTAATCTGGCACGTGGCGGTTAAATCAGTGATTTGTCGTGCGAGGTTGCTTTGCTTCCTTTCAAGCAATATCGCTAGCCTTGAAATTTCAACTCTGCTTTCGGTTCGATTTGGCTGAGATAAGGCTTAATTATCTCGCGCATCTCCCAATCTAGAGCGCAGCGGCGTTTCTTGAAATAAAACATAAGTGGCCGTAGCGTGTTGCTTCAGCAGAGCAGCATATTCGTTGCATTCATTATCTAAATATTCTAGATGTTATGCATACAATGCGCTTTCTTATACGAAAAATCCCTTAAGCTTAGAATCCGACGTTGTGAAAAATAAACGGCATCCTTCATTTCATAAAACTCGTTAACGTTCCGATGATTGAATATTACTGCCTCTATGATTAAGTGACCTGGCGTACAAATACAAATTAAGGTGGCGTGTTCAATATTACTTGCCTCAAGCAGCACCTAGCTCTTACGACATCGCAGGGCCCTCTTCGAGCTGTAATAATTAGTTTTGGGGGAAAGGAAATGGCGCAGGATCGGTCTCATATATCGTCGGAACCCTGAACCGCGCCGTAAGGGAAGGTATAAGGGAGGGAGTGAAAGAAGAAATGAAAAAAGAGGTGTCGTAGTGTAGGGCTCCGGAATAATTTAATTCTACCACCTGGGGATATTTAACGTGCACTGACATCGCGCAGCACATGGGCGCCTTAGCGTTTTTATGGAGGAAAAACGCTAAGGCGCCCGTGTGCTGTGCGATGCCAGTGCACGTTAAAGATCCCCAGGTGGTCGAAATTAATCCGGAGCCCTCCACTACGGCACCTCTTTCTTCCATTCTTCTTTCACTCCCTCCCTTATCCCTTCCCTTACGGCGCGTTGAGCTGTAACACTGAAATAAAATTTGGAGCGTTTTTCTTCGTACTAATCTGCCCTCTTTTGTGCAGGGTAAGAGGTTTACGCTATACTTTCGCCAACCAAAAGGTTTGAGTATATAGCTGGTTTGCTCCTGGCACAAAAAATAAATAGGCGCGTGTCTAGAATACAAGCACAGGTTTGTACAATAGGAAAATTATGCGCACATTTTAGCCGCGTAGAAGATAATTCCGGAGTCCTTCTCGTGTAGTACGCGTTCATAAAAACCTTCAAATGTTTCACACAAAGCAGAGAACGCAAGAACACAAACATTCGTTCGTATCGTACCACAGTAATGGCTTCACTCAGGAACGTACGAATTTTTTTTCACCAGCCGTTGTTACACAAGACTGCAATCAAATTAAAATTCCTTCCAGAGGCATCACTCAATTTCGGAAGGCAAGCAGCCTTCTAACATCGTGTAAGTTGTTTCCTATATATGTTCACCTGTCCCAGTAGTGTAGCGATGTTTTTCATTTACGGGTAGCAATCATATCTCTCGTCCTTTTTTCCGAGCTGCACGACCAGTCATGAGCAATCACCAATGCGCTAGCAATTATTCAGGAACGTGTAAAAAACTTAGATATTTACCAATGATGCATATTCTATTGCGCAAGTTTTATTGTGAATAACCTTCACACAATGTTGACAGAGCAGATGAAACCCAAAATGAAAGCTGCAAAAGCACACGTTTTCACCATCAAGCGCAATGCAGCAACACTGGAAAGACGTTCAGATGCCTGGTAGAGTTCAAGCAACTGCAAACGTTATGCGCGAGCTCCTGATGTGTTCCTCACCTGTGTTGCGCAAGTTTCCTTCATGGCAAGGAGAAGCTTCTGCCAAATCGTACACTTATTTTTTTCTTTCTTCAGAAACTGCCTGTTCTGTGTTTTCTAGCCGTGTGCAACCCGTTAAGTAAAACTTCTCGCAGAGCTTCTACGGCTGGAGTCGTCTAAAAAATAAAATGAGAAATAAATTACTCCTGTATCAACCGACGGAAATTGCTGGTACTAGGCGACAAGCCCGAAAAATGTTTGTTTGATACGCGAAATATGTATAGTTTGTTTACCTGGGCCCTCATTTCACTTTAGCTGTGAACACGACATGTATACCAATCATCAGGACAACTTGTGAATGCCTATTACGACGCCAGCTATGGAAAAAGCACAAACCGTTCACTCTTAGTTTGTACATGGTCACTCCTATTCGTACTCGATTATGCGAGTTGAATTGATTCTTGCCTCACCCATTTTTCCACCCGCCCAAAAACCGTCCGCCTAAATCAGCGTCTCTACCCCCTCCCACATAATCAACTTTCTCCGGCTTGCTCCTACCGCCTAAGAACCATCCAAATACTCACTTGCAGCAATCACCGCCACCTACACCGCATTAACCCAACATTATACGCAGACACATATATCTGGTGTGGTGATATTCCTATGTCCACAAACAGTAGA
Organism: Amblyomma americanum; assembly: GCF_052857255.1. Classification (NCBI taxonomy): domain Eukaryota; kingdom Metazoa; phylum Arthropoda; class Arachnida; order Ixodida; family Ixodidae; genus Amblyomma; species Amblyomma americanum. Next base: position 169,401,690 of record NC_135501.1, on the reverse strand, counting down.
TGGACATGTGAGCTAATCCCAACCACTGAAAACCGCCGAACGCGGAGCTGGAGCAGTGGGAGGTGCCGCTATCTAGCGGCACCCTGGAAGACCAGGAGGCGCTAGTCCCCATGGCCCAAGCGTTGGTGGAAGTTGCTGGAGTCCTGCACTGAGCATCCCACCCACAATCCGTTCCGCGCTCTTTTTAACAATAAAAGTTTATTCGGTCTCTCTCCTCGCGTGAAGGTCTATTCGTATTAGTGAGCCAGGAAGATTTTTAAGGTCCTAACGAAACAAATATAGCGTACTACAATTTCGCGCATTATATTATTTTGTTTAAGCTTTACAGCACGATTCGAGGTGCTGTGACGGTCCAGAAGATGGGGAATGTCCGGACCAGAAGGGACCGCGAATAGAGCCTCAAAGTATGAGGTGGTCGTGGACTAAAGAGTGGCAGCTCTGCACGTTATACAGAAGGGGACTGTGTGCCACTGGTTAAAAAGACTTCGACTCTTGCGTAGAATGCACTCAGAATTGCACTAGTGAGTACAGTGCTTTTGTTCTGTTTAATACGCGTGTCTATATGTTCTTCATTTATGCATAATATTCTTAGTCATTTATTATAAAATAAATAAAACCGCTTTCAACGCAGACATGTACGCATTCGTTGAAAAGGAAAAAGTGTAAAGGAAAAGCTGAAAGCCAAAAAAAAAGAATGAACTCAGTGCACTATGTTAATCCTGTAGACTCAGGCTATATGACCTGTGGTAGATTACATACCTAAAGAGGCTCTTTCGGTCAGAGTTGGTGAAAAGGAACGCCAAATAAATGCCGATATATGCACGTTGTAGATACATCTATTTTAAATGAGTGAAAGTTGCAAAACACTTTCCCGGAAAAGGAAAGAAGTTTAACGTTTGCGCTTAGAAGAGATGAACTTATTTTTACTGAATATAGAAGTAACCACATTTGAACTGTTTTTGCTGCAGAAACATAAGTAGCGAGACAGTGAACATTATGCATTTTTTTTATACATCCAAAGAAACGAACTGGGCAAGGATGGTAATGGTGTTAAAAGATACATCATCTGATATGACCATGTTCACTTCCTACTACAGTTGGCTACATTCTCAAAATTTGTTTTCAGGAAAACAAATCGCGCAGTATTTGTCTTACTTCTCGGTGGACAACCGAACCGCGCCGTAGGCGAAGGGATAAAGGACAGAGTGAGAGAAGAAAGGAAGAAAGAGGGGCCTTAGCGGAGGTCTCCGGATTAATTTCGACCACCTGAGGATATTTAACATGCACTGATATCGCACAGCACACCGGCGCCATTGGATTTCTCCTCCATAGAAACACGGCCACTACAGCCGGTTCGGCTCAGTAGCCGAGCGCCCTAACCACTGACCTGCCACGGCGGGTAGTTCTCGCTTTAACGATCAGCACTCAAAATTAACGCAGCAGTTCAAGTCTCTGTTCATATTATGCGGCTGCAAAATTTTGATGCATTCTAATAGCTTAATTTCGCCAATTTTGATCGACTGTGTAAGAGAACTAACGTGACATATCGTAGCATAGAAAAGCTTCAGTTCCCTCATGTCTACCCTCATGCACCACTGATGTACCGGCGTAACATAATCACACTGACACTTAGCGGAACAAAAAAATAATTATATTTTACAAATGACACTGAACGTGACAAATCTGCCTATAAATTAGCGGGTGAGAGATCATGTGTTTTAATCATGGACATGGTATTACACGCGGGATGAACATCCGCTGCGAAATTAAACTCCTCTGATCGCTCCTCCAGCGGTAATCGTTTTTCTAACCAAAGCTGCTAGAGACACTATATGCTCATGCATAGCCTCGAAGATTCAGCGATGTGACAAGGTTTACGAATGTTAAGCAAACCCTGCATTGATGCCCGATCTCGGAATCCATTAAGTATATGTAGTTTCGGCATCCTCACCATCTGAGATGTGGCGCCAGTTTAAACGCGGTCGTCACCAGTGGCGAAGTATAAATTTATCGTAACATAAAGATCATAGAGTAAATACCGTGACTACCTGCGGCCTAACACTCATTGGAGATGCGTATTGTGACCTTTAACAGCTATAATTCTTTTTATTTCGGACAAATATCATAAAGCAGAATTTGTGCTGCCTCTGTGCTACAGAAAGCCGTGTAGGCCATTTTCTTAGAGAAAACTTAGCATGCCCTTGCTCTTATTGTTGTCCTTCGCGCACTTGGAGATTCCTTCCTCCCGTTTGGCCATAAGTCGCACTTCCTGTAAAATTCGTATCCTTGAAGGCCGTTCTTCCTGCAAAAATTTGCAGTAGTTCACACTAGTACTTTTAAAATAAACTTTCACTTATACATTCGAACCGACGCTTCGAGTAGAAAACTGAGGAAATATGTGGAACAACGTTTCAGTTGAATTTATTTGTTTTATGTAGAACACTAAGTTGCCCATACAGGCAGCTCACGAGTCTAGACCCAATCGACGGCTTTAAGCCACCGCCGTAGCTATGTGGTTATGGCGCTCGGCGGCCGCTCCGAAAGACACGAGATGGATACTGGCCTCGGCGGTCGAATTTCGGTGGAGGCGAAATACTAGAGGCCCGTGTGTGTTTAATTTCACTGCACACTGAAGAACCCCAGGTTGTAGAAATTACCGAGAGCCCTCCACTACGGCGTCTATCATAGAACGAGCTGCTCCAAAACTTTAAACCGTAGAAAACCTAACCAAACGAAACGTAACCAGTGGTTTTACTGCTCGGCGTGGCTGCATGACCATCATCATCAATCCAATTTATTCCAACATCAATATCAACAGACAATGATGTCGCGGACAATGGACAAAAAGCCTCAAAATAGGGCTTGACAGCGTCCACTGACCGTCTTCTTGGCAACGACACAGCATTGAAAATATACATTAGATATGAACAAAATATGAATTCGAAGAACAAAAGATGTACAAAGAGTAGGTGAGGAACACTTTACATATAAGAAAATAATAATTGAAGAGCAGCAATATAATTACACAAAAGGCAAATGTGAATAAACAGCCAATGAATATATGCAAAGAAGCACACTTACAGAGGCGAACGCTTTGTAACATGCAAGAGAAACAAATATATGTGCGTCATCAGTTATTAAGTAATTTCGGCAGCTGAAATCGCAGCATCTGATCACCATATTTTGTGCGGTTACAGGGGACCTCCCAAATCTCATGATAGCGAGTGTCCCGAATATTTCTGTTTAGTGTTAGACAAGAAATGGTCTCAAGCGATCTGTTTCTCTTTCTAATACCTGTTTGATAACGCTTTCTGAGAGTATGCTGATAGAGGTCAGGAAGCGGCACGGTCAGGAAGGAGGCGCCCAACTAAGCTGGTTCTTTAGCGGATTCACATTTCGTATTTTTAACTTTGTGGAACTGATTCCAGGGCATTTTCAGCCTGCATGAGTCTTTTGCACGAACCGCAGATTTCTTTGATTCACACTGCTTGGTCTAAAATTCTCTCAGCAATCTCAGTGGTCAAAGATCATGCTATTTTGTGACATGGAGATGTAGTGCTTAAATGACCATAAATCTGCTCGCCATATTGCACAGTGTTATCTTTGATTTATGCGCGGTGGCTAGGAGATACACCTTACACATATCTGCAGCGCGAAAAAAACGCTGTGTGTTTGTCCGTGTATTGAGTGCGTTCTTCCCGGTGTGGTTGTTTTTTTCGGGCTCTAGTTAGGAGTGAGCTATGCTACCAGCTTGCCAAAAAGTTTGTTTTACTAAAAGGAACAGACCTGAGTTGAATTTCATTCTTTGCTCCAAAAACAAATACGACAACGACAGTTCAGAACAACTACAGCAGTTACATGAATCACTGTGCAGATTTAATAGTTATATTTTATTGATCAGTGCAAATGGTTATAACAAATCAGAAAATAATGAGTTCAATTTGAGAAATAACATGCCTTGAATTACTCATTCTGCAAGCAAAACCTGTGTAAAAACATGGTTGCATCTGCCGAACCTGTGGCTGCTGAAAACCAATAATTTTTTCTCGATTTGTATTTTGAAAAACCAACATATCACACAGAGCTGTTTGGAACCATACCCACCATGTCGAAGGAGGAATCCAAAAGCAAAATCAACAAAAAGAAAATGGCACACCTTATTCGAGCATTACGTACAAATATGCGCAAGCACCTCTCTCATAGCACTAGAAATATTTAACATGCCCATTACTAGAAATGAGAGTGAAGAGTTGCAGAAATTGAACTGCAGAAATGGTCATGAGCTGCGTGAGTTGCAGAAAGGACACTCGGCTCAAAGAGGTGGTGCCAAAAGTATATTTCCTACAGGGGCGTTTTTCGCACAGTGCTCTTTGTGTTCACACAATGTAACAAAGGTTGCTTAATGAAACTTGCATGGCTTATTCGCCCTATGCCTTGTATTGCTTTTTATATTGTGAGGAAGAAGACGACGAACTGTGCAGTGGCGTGGGCAGGAGCGCTCGCGCTAGGCCAGCGACCATTAAATCACCGCATTGCCAACGATCATCGTGTCTTTTTCATCGGCCGGCCGCCACGTAACAATATCACGTGGCTTTGTATATATAATAGTGAATATGTGAAGTGCTACCGTTTAAAAGGCTTAAGTACATAAAATATCAGCAGCAGGCTCAGAAGTCGTGATTTGACTTGACCAAATAAAAAAGAAAAAACTGCACGTGCATGGACAGCGACAGGTCGGTCTTACCGTCGTCATATGTCAAAAATAGCAACCTTCACTTTTTGAGCAAAGAAAACTAATATAATGCAAAAAGAGCATTCTTTTAATATGCTTGGCGCCGTGGGCATCGGGATCATACCGTGAAGAAAACAAAGCGGTTTTAAACACCCGCAATCATAGTAAAATAATTAACTGAGCCATGTTTCTCACCGCACCGATGTGTGCTCCGGCATAACCGGTCATGAAAAAAGCAGTGAACAGTGGCGTGTGCGTGTGTGTGCATGCGTGTGTTTGTTCGTGCGATCGTGAGTACGTGTGTGTGCACGCGTGTATGTCTGAAAGATGCGGTGGGGCCAGCATCCAGCGTGCCTGCGGCATGCCATCGCCGAGTAATGTAACTTTCGAATGAGTAAAGTATCCTCCGTTTGAGAAAAGCGCTCTAATACAAGAACAAAAGGAACTGGGCATTCCATATTGCCAATTGGTCCCAGAATTGCCAGCTTTGAATCGCTGTTTATCAGCCCTCAGCTGTGTAAAATTCGGAGCAGTATTTCCCGCCCTACGTCGTGCAAATAATGCCCCTTTTTTAAGTTTATAAGACATGAGTAGATGCATTTTGTGTTCAGATCTTCATGTGACCATTTCCTCACAAAGAGCCACAACGACACTCGCCCACTATTATTCAGGGCTGCAGTAATGAGCCTGTCTTTTTTCCAGAATCTAGGATGTTACACTTATCACACACCAGTCTTGGTTGCACGCTACAGCTAGCTAAACAAATGTCGTAAAGTACGCTTGCATTTCAATTTTTCATTGTAAAACGAGATAACCTCTCAGCACGGAACAGGTCCCTGCGCGTGCAGAGGGTAACAATGCATTTTCTTCCATTCCCCACAGTCTCTTTAGCGACTACTGGGCAGCAGGTATGAAGCAGACTTTCCTTTGGAATCTAAACGCCATCGAACATGTATAATTTTAACAAAGAAAGCAAAGCACAGTCGGGTACGCCTAACCGAACAGCAACACGTTGCGTATGCAGCACTGAGCGAAGTGAGCCCATTCAACAGTACTGTGCTCTGGTGGCACGGGGGAGGTGAGCGCATGAGTTTTCTTCAGCCAGCGGCGCTGGAGGCGTGGCGCAGTTCTCTACATTTATATTCTTACATAGTGGCCTATGGTAAACTCCAGCAGCGGGCAGGTCAGGCAAGGAATGGTAGTGCACAGACAATTTAAACTGTGCTATCTCAAGAACCAATTCAAGGGGGGAAGTCTACGAGACTAGGATGGACTTTTTCAACGTGGAGAATAATCTATGGCACTTACAAGGCAAAAAAGAAATCACGCCTGTGTAATGCAACGTTCAGAGATAGCAGAGTGCCCTACAAAATGTATACTTCGGTTAATATATGCTTTGTTTCCTTTTTTTTTCTTCTTTCTGGGACCTTATTCTTATGGAATCATTTGAAGCGGATAAGGATTTTTCACTAATCTGGACTGAAGTCAGCGTAACAGCAGAATCAGACGAAAGTATGGCGGCCTATCACACAAATCAAAACGTACCGGTTCAGTGCGTCGAAGGCAACCTTCGTCACTAACCGCACGCTCCCGTTAACCATTGGCTGCGGTATGCAGTCAGTGGCGAGGTCCGGTCGGCCATGAGCCAATGGTCCGGTGACTTCCAACGAATGCTTGGAACCCGCAGAAACGTCACGAGCAGTGACCAGTGGCCGACGACCACATGAATTCTAAATTCTTAATGGGCAAATAAACCGTTACAGAATATAGCCTCTAGTTCTAGTATTTGTATTTGCCAAAGCTGCTGTTCCAGTACTCTGGGTGGTTGCTATATGTCATGAATGTGAGTAGCATTGCTTTCAGGGAGTGTTTTGAATGCGGTCGACGTAAATGCGATTTTAGAATTCCAGATAGACGCGAGTTTGTTATAATGTATATCCCGATAACGGTGTTGGATCTAGGCGGAGCAGGAGCCTTGTACAAAATCTCTACGTTTCGGATTTGTTTCGCTGCATCGTCGGAAGTCCCAGAAGAGCCGGGGCCATCCATCCCACCGAGAAATAGTAGAACCAATCTAGACGCTGCTACCAGCCGCTTTCATAGTGTCGTATTTATGTTGTAGAGTATTTAAAAGCGTCAGAAATGGCTCATGGCACTGTAATTTCATCGCGCCACAACGAAAACTGCAAGCGCTAGTTCGCGCCATTTGGCAGAGAGGATGCGACGAATCCATGAAGCATCTCCTGGAGCGTGTACTTTGCACTCCTGTGCACAGATGGCGCCACTGATGCGTGAAATGGCACTCAAGGCAGCGCCGCTCACCTTTTTTCCTCTCTCTTCCACGCTCTAGGCCCGTTTCACATGCATGCGATTACGAATGGCCCCTTTAAGAACGTGTACATGACCCTGGAATGCGTCCTGCGTTAACGTTCTGGGCGATCACTGTATCTTCTCCGACGGTAGCTGCTGACTTGCGTAGAAAGACGCCCTCAGTGTAAAGGAATTGCTCAGCTCTGTCGTTTACCACGTTAGCAAACAGATTCATAGTTGTGTTTTGAATACTATTGCTTCTGTATCATTTACTGTGTGAGTTTGCGATCGTTGTTTGAGATTCGTAATTTTTGTCAATCTTTTTGTCGTTTCAAAGTTGTGGCACTAGCCGAGAAAGTAGCCGAGCCCTGCAAATCGTCGGGCTGCACGAACTTACTAGGCCTCTCGCAGTCTCACACGTCCTTTGTGACTGCTAGTTTGTTTCGCAAGTTTTATTGTTAGGATTACTAACAGGACTGGCAATCATACATTCAGACGTAGACATCGAAAGCGCAACCGAAGTATGCGCTGGCTTCGCGTAGAGACGATCGTAGAGGAAGTCCTTCGAAAGGAGCTCTACTGGTGTCTTGGCGATAGAACAAATGGACTCTTGGCCGACTAAAGGCTTAGGTTAATTAGAAGTGCCTTGTTTCTGTTTTTGTTAGCTTATAAGGAACGCTTTATGCTTATAAGGAATGCTTCGTAAGGAATGGCCTTTCTGTCGTGCCTGTTTGTTAGAAATAGATAAGTTAGTCTTATGTCAGCACAAATAATAAACATCTTGCTTTTAGAAGTAATATCAGGCCTTTTACAGCTGACTGGTAGCATAATATACACCAAAAGAGGAGGAAACTAAAGCGAATTAAAATTTTGAGTGGGCCAATCTCAATAGCTGTTGTTAGTATTTTAAAAGGTGGCGCATGCCCACACTGAAGGATCGGTCAAGAATCGGGAGGCAGAGGTTGCTATTCACATGTACTGAATGAAGGCAGAACAAAAGCACGCGGGAAAGCATTACCAGTGGATTCAACCTCAAGAAATGTATGGACTGAAGACACACTCTTCGACAACTTTATTCTCGTCAATGAGAGGTACTTGGAGCGCTAGAGCCATCAATGTGGTATTTTTCTCCTGCACTGTGATGTATTGATTTCAACGCTTTTACCTAAAATTTATTTTCGCCAATATCTAAAAATATCCTTTGTTACACGTGGGTACATTTCTCGCCTAAGCTTATGAATAACAAAATTTGTATTACTTGATGCGATGCGCACATCGACGTCTTCACCAGTGAAAACTGCGAGGGTGTTGAGGAGCAAGCGCGACCAAAATAAAAGTATCCTTCCAAAAGTAATTTGTCACAATGCTGGTGGCATATTAAAGTATATAATCAGTAGCAGTGTAAAATATATATTAGCGCAGCATACATGCCGTGCGTCACTAGTGTAAGACTATTCATTGCCTTCTTCTTTTCATTCGCAATGAAAAATTATTGTGCTCTTCATAGAATTTTCACAAGAGTGACAAATATTTAACGTCCAGAATATGAACTGCGTAACTACGATTCAACCTTCGCTAAGTATTCAGTCGCACTTCAACGCGCACTGCAGCTGGCAAGATTTAATTCGGCTTCTGTTTACGCGCTGTCGCTTAACGAGCACTTGTATCCGCGCATATATACACACTGTAGCGGCGCTGTCGCCATCATCACCGCTCCGTCGCCTCGGGTCGCAACACTCGCTGGCGCCGGCTGCGCGACACCACGTGCCAAGTAAAATTAAGTCGTCGACACGTAGCTCCAAGCATGCTTCCTTCGTCCGCGTCACACTGCATCTAACATTTAGGGGTCTAAGTCTACGTACCTCTTCAACATTTACCAAAAATTCCAGCGTGCGCCACTTTGTCTAGAAATGTTGCAGTGCTGGCTAGTTGGTTTTTCAGCTTTAATGCCTTGGTGTGTTGCACTTAAACTCGAGGGCTTACAACAAAGAACAGGAATACGAGACAGGCAACGTCGTGAATTTTCATCGGCATCGAAGCTGTCGGAGTAAGCAACGCCACCAGCCGCTCATCACCTGCCTCCGTTAGCAGGTGACAAAGTGCAAAAAGAGAATATTCTCCGCATTCAGCGGCGGTGATGGAAATGCAAGATAGATAGTGTCAGGCGACGCGTGGCTAAGTGCCTAGGGCATTCGCATAACTACAAGCTTCATGAAAGCGGTTGGTTCGAAACCCACCGAAACAGACCAACGGAACACAATGCACAGTATTAGTACAGTCCAGAAGGTGTCCGGATTCACCTCCTGCTGTCTGACTTCGAGGGAAACAAAACAGACCACGTTTTTGGAAACTCTTTTCTGTCGCACCGGACTTAAAGCTCGAAATTCGCTCTACTTACTCGTAGCCGTCATCTGGTTTAAACTTCTAGAAAAACGTTCTTGCATTTTACGCTCGCATGGAAATTATTTTAAATGGAATTTATGTTGTCGTCCTGTTCTTTCCTTGAGATTAACTTTTCACGTGAGCATGATAGTCCATATTTTGCAACCACGCCCCGTTTATGTGCACTCTTGCTGCGTTGTGGCTGTGTAATTGATGATGTGAGTCCGATATTTGTAGCTGATTGATTTGTCTGACAATGCGGCGGCTTTGTTCCATAGATTGAAAGTGAAAAACTCATCTATACATCCACAGTAGAGCACTGCACGAGCCGTAATTATTGGCCCAGGCCAGGTGCCCTCTTCTCTTGCCCGTGTGAGCCAGGCACAGTTTTTCTACTACATGCCTGAGCCCGGCCCGATCCCGAGGAACTTCTCCTTTACCCTTCCCAGCTCAGACCAGAAACAACACAACAGCTATAAGCACGCTACAGAAACGCCAGTGTTTGTATTACTACAAATTTAAGTGCAAAAAAGTGCTTCATTTTCAGAACATAACTGCGAAATTCTCAAGTTTCTGGTTGTGGTTCAGTTGGTCGTTTTTTTTTTTTGTCCACAAGCGCAGCTGCTCTTTGCTGAGAGAAACCCAGACCAGGAACGCCAAGAAACAGAAGAAATACTGCTATTATCAGGAAATATGAGACTGGTTCACATCGATTGTGGTGTATTGCAGATCAAAGACGTGTGCACTGGGTGAGGTACAAATGATGCATTCAGACCCGATAATTCAGCATCAAGAGAGCCAAGAAAGCCTCATGGCTTATGTTGGTACATGGGCTCTTTTCTTTGAATTATATTACGTTTTCTGCCTTGTGTTTGCTTTTTTTGCATGCTGAGTATACTACACGACATATTACCAGAGATTAGGAAGTTTACACTCTGGGAACCGTAGAAAAATGGCGATAACTACCTTAACCAACCGTTTGTGAACCTAGTATTTCACTACACAAGCTGTGGGCCGGCCCAGACTCATCAGCTTACAAGGCCAGAGCACGGCCCGGGCGCCGCCAAGGCCCGGCAAAAATTCCTGTGCCCGTCCCGTCACTGCCTGCTGGACGGGCCGTGCCGGCGTTTTAAGGTAAGCCAAAGTATGTGCAGTGCTTTAAGATAACACAGGTCCACGAGGATCCGCAACCCTGATTTTGAAGTGCATCTGCCGCCTTTCAACAATGCTTTTTTCAATGCATTGATTTTCTTTCTCTCCTCTTGTCTTTATCTGTACCGTAAAAAAATGGGACAAATTTACTTTTTAATCTCTTTTTTATTCTTTTAACTGTTCTATCTTTCTCCACCCCTAATCATGAACCAACCATTAATGAAGCTCTCAAAAGCGCTTATAACTGCTAACATATCAGTCCTTCTACCTATTATTTTCGCCGGAGTAATCTGAATTTCGAGCCCAGGCATTCACATGTAACCTCCTTACTAAAGGATTTGGTAAGTATTGCCTCAGGCACCAAAGTAATGATATCTCTTCTGACAATAACTTTGTAAATCACATCATCAGGACAATATATTGTATGTTGAATAGTGAATGGCCCCAGTAGACAGTTTCATGGTGTAGAATTCAGGCACATTCACTTACCCAGTGTCTGTCACGTTCCTTCTTGCTTCTTTGAAAAAGAATGCCAACGAATGACGCCAGCCAACACAGGGAGCACGTGCGAATTGAGCGCTATCGTTTCCAGGAGCATTTTAATTTTTTTTTATTTATATAGTGAATGCTACAGACCCTTGTAAGGGTATAGGCAAAACAGCATGTATCGATAAGGGTATTTCAGGAACATACAGAGAAAAATGAAGAGAAATACTCATAAGAAAAAAGTGGCAACTGTGGCCAAAGGAAGAGTACGCCATAACAAGGTTTCGAATGCATAATGTCTGCGGATAAGACTAATATCCTCCTCTTTCCATGGTTACGAAAATAGGCATCTCCGTTTCTAAGCTTAGAACAGCTTCCAAAATAAAATACCAGCTTCCAGACCTGCACTACCCGTTAGAATACGCTGCACTTTCTCGTCCGTAAAATAGATGGCGCTGCGCGTGTTACTGCGGCCGCAGCTTTTGCAGGCAAAGATGGCGTCTCCCAGCGCGCACCCTCGTTTTCATCCTCGCGCGAAGCAAGTTTTTTGTTTCACCATACGACGCTCTTTTAAAGTTTATGGCTCTGAAAACAATTATGAGAGGCTAGTGCATCTGCTGTAACAAATTTATTATACGTTCTTCTGAAAACCTCAATGCTACCGGCAATTCAATTTGTAAGAGGGCAAATCCGCTATTTCAGGACTAAGTTGCTCTACTGTAAATTACAGTAAATTACCTCACAGATGGGAAAATCAAGGCTCTTTCGGAGCACTGCGTGTTTTCACGCTCTTCTTAGACATTACGTGCTGCAACAGCTGGGTGCAGAGCACGAGCGACTGCGAAAATTCCATGGTCCCTAAAAAGGACCGCCTAGATCTTGCTTGCATTCAAGAACATTGTAAATTCACTCATAAAAACCGACACAAACAGCTCTCGCGAGTGTGTGCTAAATGGAGAGAACGATGAAGATCCAACTTCAACGAAGAAAGCCAAGGTGGTTCCTCTACCACCTGATGAAATTCGTTTCGACATGCCTGCACATTTTCCTGAGCATGCCAAGATAGTTTCAGATGGAATGCCGAAACCAACGCTGCAATGGCAAATATAGAGCGAAATTCCGCAAATGCATCGTGTTCCTTTGCCTTCAGAAAAGAAATTGTTTTCTAAATTTTCTTACGTGTTGACTCCCAGACTACCCAATCGGGTACCATTAAATTAATTACTTTCAATTTTATATTTTGCCTTGAAATCATTTTTTAAATTTCTTTGTGCTATTTCAAAATGAATCAAAACGTTTCATCAAATTTATCTTATAATTGTGGTCTCGTGACTCAGAAAAATATTTAAAACTGTCAGTTTCCGCTAAATACGTTGACAGTGAGTGCAGACGATGACGCTATGTCGGGTGGGTAACGAGGATAAGCACTGTGAAGGATCCAAAGCTAACATCTCGTTAAACAAATCATAAAGAAAGTCAAGACGGTATTTCTTTGCGTTTCTCGTGTTTAATAAAATCATCCGCCATAAGCTAAGTGGGGGAGTCGCAGATATTAAACTTCGAATAAATAAACTCAACAGCTTTTCTCTGAGCAGTCTCTATTTTGTTAACGTTAAGTTTAATAACAAGATCCCAAACTATCGAAGCATATCGGTGCTTTGGCCTGTAGTATGTGTTATATGACAGTAGTTCTAAGTTGGGAGGGTAATTTCTAAGTCCATGCCTCAGGAAACATGGCTTTCTAAACCTGCACGAACATGTGTTATCTATGTGCGAATTCCAGGAAATATTGTTAGTTGTTGTTAAACCAAGATGTTTGCATCTATTAACTTGCTTTAGGGGCGATGCAGGAATGTATATTTGGTTTAGAGTATTCGTTTTATGGGTTATTTGAAGCGAAAAAGTTTTCTCAGAGTTAACAACCAAAGCAAATTCACTGAAGCGATCATGCCCATTTCTTAGTTCCAGATCAAGTTTATTCTCGCCCCCAGTGCACACAATTTGGCGTAATACCACAAAATCATCAGCCAACAAGCGTATATATGTGTTCCTGAGGGAACCGCGTTAAAAATATCATTTATGTAAAGCCGAAAAAACAAAGGCATCAAGACAGTTCCTTGGGGTTCATCAGAGGGTACTGGCTGATAGTTGGAGCCGCATCCATCGGCTGAAACAAACTCCACTTTGTAAGATATTCTGCACTTAATGGCACTAGGTAACATAGTGTGCAGTTCACGGTATCAAAATGTCAGTAGTAATAATGTTCTTCGGTTTTTGAATGAGTTTTCCGTGATTAACGTTTTCAAATGCTTTGCTGACGACTATAAAGACGGCGTCTTTCTGACAGTTGATACCTACTGTTTTAGCAAAAGCGTGTACTATCGTAACTAACTGTGCCGCTGTCGAAAAGGCTTAGTTAAATCCACGCTCAAAAATGCTTAATACAGAGTGTTCTCCGAGAAAAGTGTTAAATGTTTTGCAATAACGTGTTCCTGTATCTTCAAACAAGAGAAGTTAGGTTAAAAAATTGCTAAAAACAGTCGCCTTTCTTAAAAAAGGGAACAACTAGAGCGGTTCTATTCAGTCAGAAGTTTTTATGACAGCAGTGCGGGTCAGAACAGCGCAAAAAGCAACTTCAACATCAATGCGGCAGACTGCTGCAAAAACACTTTTTGGCGAATTATCAGGGCCAGGAATTTATTGCGCACTGTGATGGAGTATACTAAAGCCGCGTTCATGCCACCTCCTAAACTAGTGAGTACATACTTGGATTATTCACAATTCATGGTGAGCTGAATCTGCACATTGGATTTTTAGGAAATGACCCTAGCGCTCGAAACGATTCGGGCCCCAGAATCTAGGCTTTTGAATCACGGTATTGCATTAGGCATCAAGCTCATGCAAAGCACCCTGAAAGCCTCCTTCCGAGCATTGCTTGTTGGTTAGCTTGTCCAACGCCTCCTCTAACTATATGCCTGTCAAATGGGCGGCGAGAGCCCTGCCGAACCCTCTCCTACCATCCTCTCAAGCGACCGCTAGAGGCGCTGACGTCTGACACTACGTTCCCCTCGTGGTGCTGCGGTGTGCCGCGCTCGTGGTGCGGTGGTGTGCTTATTGTGTGCGCTTGCTTCTTCCAAGCTTTTCGAGGCTTCTCTAACGCTTAATACTGCAATTATGCGGTATTTCTGCGTGCCATTGTGCACGCAGAGTCAGCGTAAAAAGGAGCCAGGTGTCTTGTTTCACGAGATACCCGCCGACCACAACGCACGTGCACGGTGGCTCAAAGCGATTTCCAGGAAGGACTGGGAGCCAAATTCTACTTCCAATTATTCGGTACTGTGCAGCCTGCACTTCAACGCATCGGACTTCAAAGATAATTGCAAGAACCGGCAGCTGAAACCAGGCGTTGTGCCGAGCGTTTTCTCTGGATACCCTTCTTACATGAGAAAGGCTCCCGCAACCGCAAGAAGTGATGCCAGCATTCGGAAACGTAAGCGAGAGCATTGAACAGACAGTTCGTCAAAGCTATGCTCGGTCAACGGGAGTATCAGTGGAACGGCTACATCAAGCATTGCCTCTCTAAGCAGCGAAAGTGGACGTATTCCGTACAACAGAAGGCAAGTTGGATATGAGTGTGTCTTGGCCAACGGAGATGAATGTGCAGAGTGGTGTTCCTCAATCAGCACAGCGACTCCGGACGCTGTGCACGCTCAAGGCAGCGGCAAGGACACAGGTGAGGCAGATGCTAATTTTGCAAGTCTTATAGAACTGCCACAGACCCAAGTTTATGCAGCGCGCTCCTACGGTGTGCAAACGTCAAAGACATCATGCTCTTCTAGCGTTTTTGTCGAGCGGAAACGATGGCGGGAAAAAAAGCGCACACTCAAAAAAAGGGATGAAATGCTTCAGAGGACTGTAGATTCCTACAAGAAAGAGCTTCAAAAACTCAAAGAGCAAAGCTACATGAACGCAATTTTGGAAGTTGCATCCGATGCGGGAGAGGGAATATGAAGGCGACATTTCTTGTGGACCAGATAAAAAACTACAAGAAGAAACGGCTAGCGTGGTCAGACCAAACAGTGAAACATTGCATCATTTTAAGGAACTTGTCTGCCAAGGCTTACGAACATCTAAGGTCCGAGGAGCTGCTGAAGCTTCCGTGCCGAAATACCCTGCAGAAATATATTGGCACTATATCTGGAGAAATCGGATTTAGTGAATTGGTGCGCTGTCGGCTACAAGCAGAACTTGAATCGCTACATAGTCCGGAGGCTAAAAAGTGGACTTGTTGTGGACAAAATGAGAATTCAACAGAATCAGGAATATCATAGGCAAAGAGACGCTTTTGTTCGGGAAGTTGATTACAGTTCTGACCTACAGCACCTTGTTCCTGAATCAGAAAACTGCACTCTGGCTAGCTCTCTCTTGTGCTTCCTGCTTTGCGGCCAGCATGGGAGATTCAAAATACCAGTTGCTTACTTTTTTACAAAGGGATGCACCGGCGAACAGCTCGCCACTTGCATTCGCCACATCATCCAAAGAGTAGAAGATGTGGGATTTGATGTCTTGCGTCTTGTCACCGACAACCACCGGATCAATGTCGTTGCGATGGATATATTGTGCAGCGGGGAGGCGAAAGCACTTGCTCCTCATCCCTCTAATCCCACGAAACCTCTATTCCTTGCCTTCGACCAAAGTCACATTGTGGAAAATATAAGATCGCAATTCCTGGAGAAAGATATTGGTGGCTCGCAAGAAATATCTTCCAAGTATTTGAAGACATTGTACAGAATGCAACAGGACTCGAAAATACGGCCGATACGGTTCCTTACGCGCAAGCACTTGTATCCCTCAAACATTGAAAAAATGAATGTGCGGTCAGCCGTGCAATTGTTCAGCGCTCCAGTAGCAGCAGCGTTAGGCTACCTGAAGGACGAGGCTGGCCGTACTTGTGATGCAGAGTTCGCTACAGCTGGGCCAACAATATACTTCATGAAAGTCATACAGAAGTGGTTTACTCTCATGGATGTGAGCAACTGCCAAAAACACATTCATCGAAATGATCCTGACGCACGTCAATTCACATCAGTTGATGATGAGAGACTGAGATGGCTTGAATTCGAATTTCTTGCTTATATGGAGGAACTCCGAAAAAAGAGCAAACCTGAGAACTTTCTCACAAAGGAAACCTACCATGCACTCGTGATAACAACGAAGTCGAATGTCGAGTGCATTCGACATCTGCTTCTTGTCAGAAAGTTCGAGTTTGTGTTGACGAGAAAAATGTCAAGTGACCCAATTGAGTCCTTGTTTGGATTCCTGCGCAGAAGTGCCGGGTGCAATGATGCGCTGGATGTGAAAAGTGCTGTACATGGGCTGGAGAAGATGCTCAAGACTGGGATTGTTGCTGCTTCGAGTGACAGCAACGTGCAGAGTTCATCACCTTTCTCAGCCAAAAAAACTAATTCCAGCTAGCCAGCACTACCACCCACTCAATGAAGAGATGGAGAAGATTCTTAATGTGGCAGAGGATAAACTGCATGACCAATGCGTCAGCAAAATGCCGATGGTTTCAAACCCGGACGTGGCCACTGTAGCTTTAATAGGAGGGTTCATCGTTCGTGCAGCAAGTGAGCTAATCCCATGCGGAAATTGCATTTCGCTCCTGCAGGCGCCTAAAAGCAACAATCCCCTACATGGTCTCATCGCTCACCAGGACCGAGGAGGAATTTACTACCCGAGCGAGGAGCTGGTAAATGTTCTGAAAGGGCTTCGGAGATTTGCTGATACCGTGCTCAACAGCAGAGGCTCTATTTCTAAGCCGTTAGAAGTCTGCGTCGATAGAAGCGTCCGGGCTCTCAAGGAACTTCCGGTGCTCCATTGCGAAAAGTGCGGCGAAAAGCTAAGAAAGATGGTTCTGCATCTCATCGCAAAGAAGTTTATGAAGCCCATTTTCACGAACTATGCCGTTGGAGTGACGGACAGAAACAGGGCGACAAAGCTTCTTGAGCGGAAACCATTTTCCCGAAAAGTGTTGAAGCTTTAGCTGGCCAACTCTGTGAAGCCGTGATGATGTTCTCCATGACGAAGTAGAATATGCGCAATCATATTACTTGCCCACAGTAAGGGTGAAATAAACACAGTTTATACGCGTACTTGAGTCTCTACTACGTGAGGTCCTTCATTTTTGCATGTTTATCGAACCAGACCGCTCGCTCTTCTTCCTGCATGTTGCCGCGCCGGTACTGCAAGCTCTTTATAATTTACTTGGCATTGATGCGAAATATATTTAACATCTACATGTGATAATCTGCTTGCAGCCACAACAAGTGGTTAAGTTTTATTGCCCGAAATGTTGAACGAGAAGTCGTTGCTGCGCTCCGCCCATTGGAACGGCCCTTCCCGACACATAGAAGCGCCGCGCGAGACAGTGTCAGAGCGTGGCGCCACCCCTCGGTGAAAGCGCGCATCTCCGCGGCGGAGCGCCAACAAAGGGAGAGCGAGCCGTCTCCCTGGCATCTAGTTAGAGGAGGCGTTGGCTTGTCAGTTAGAGAGACGCTGAGTGCTCTCAAGAGTGGACTTCTCAACTAGCAGCATTTGAGGTTGCATGCCGGGTGACAAATTGAATATCTTAATAGAAATGGGCTCCTGCAGGCATATTACGCGGTGCTAGGAGATGAAAGTCTAAAGCCCTTGAGCGCCCTTCACAGCGATTGAACTGCCAGTTAGCAGCTGCTCTCCAAATATTTTCTTTTCAATCAAGAAATTGATAAAGAGAAACTGGCTTCTCAAATGCGCCCTAGCAGCGCCGCAGCTGTGCGACATACTACACCTCACTGAAGGCGCTGGAATTTGCACATATGTTAGTAAGAAAATGCATTCATCCTCTTCAAACTGAACTCATTGTTCAGTAATTGATATATTCCCCGTCACAATGTCGGGTATGCAGCAAAACATCTTACATTATTTGTCAAAACATGTGACATTTGCAAGTATGTGAGACAAGAGCTTGGAAGTAATGAATAGTGGAGACCTTCTACGACTTCAGCATACCATACCATCCTAATGCGCTAGAAAAAAAACGAATGCGTGTTCAGAAAATATGCGCCGTACAAGAAAAAAGCTTTGGATTGCAGCTTTCTCGGAAGGCGCTGACTAGGAAAAAGGAAATTCATCTTCGGCTCACACAACACTTCCAAGAAGGCATAAAATGCCTAGTCGTGAACTATCTTGAAACGTCTTCAAAACAGTTCAAGGCGATATTGTAGGACGCGTATAAATTTAAGATCTTAATTTAAAAATTCAGAAACTGTTTTAATAAGATGAGTTCCAATTATGCTTCTGATCGGAGAGCGCTCACACTAAATGTTGAGATTTGCCGCATTTAGACTGAAAACACGTAGCACGTGCTGTATTAAAAAGTGTTGGCCACCACGGCCGCCATACAAACAGCGTGGTAATTTTGCTGTACAACAGCGGGTTCTCCAGCACAGGAGAGTCTCCACTTTGCGAACACCCCCATACGGAAGCTCGGAAAAACATTGCGAAAATTGCAATGAAGGAGCGCGCGAGGCACAACTCCACAGGCTTGTGTTAATAAGAGATTTTATCTTTTCATTTCTTTCTAGCTTTCATCTGACACCCGATGTGGTACAATCGATGCTAATCGACGAAAAAATGGTTGTAGCTTGCTGAAATCTTGGCCTTAAAGCATAATGATTGCACGGCTTAATCAGGCGCAACCATGTCCCTCTCCAAAACACTTCGGCGTACGGCTTTCAATACCTCTTAAAAGCAGTACTGTAGCTTCTTGTGGAAAAAATCTATATAGAACAGATGGAAGCAATGTTCCGCTCTACTTCATTATGCACAACACGTTTTTCCAAACTTTCCCAAAGTAAATTAAGTATACGCATAAAAAAGCTTGCTGAGTGTCACCATAGGTTTGCTTAATGTTAGAGAGCGACAGTCGTGGTCACCATGCTTGTGTGTTGTGGACGTAGCATGGTGCTAAGACAAGTAGAATGACCAGGCCTATATGGTTGAGTGGCGGTGGTAGCCGTACATTGCAGTTCTCTGATTATTGATGTATGTATATATTGAGGGAGCACTGGGTATATGTGGCTTTAATAACGTTACTTTCCTTCGCGGGATACAAAAATCCCAAATTTACTGCGCTTAATGTTTCTTATGAGGTCATACCAAACTGACACACGGGGTGAATAAGAGCGCCGGGCTGTAACGAATGAAGGCTACTTACGGGCTAGGCTTCTGTAGTAAGAAGTAATTTCACGGTACAAGGCCACTCGCTCTCTAGCCGATCAGAGATAAGAATCGCCCACCACCTGGTCGCCGAATTCTCGGTCATTATGGTCTGCTTTTTTTCATTACTCCTGAAGGCAGCCAGATCCTATACCAGATTAAATTGCCCTAATTTTTTGTTGCAGTAATTTTGATATAATTGTGAATGCTGACTGCATACGGAGCCCTTCTTAGGCTTTAATTCTTTCTCCCTCACCCCACGCTCAATGACAGGGTAGGAGCAGACTGGATCCTCTATTCCTTTCCACACATCGGTAGATGTAAGGTGCCGAAGTATCAACCTGATCTGTGAAGTGCAAACAGAAAAATCTAAGACCGGTATCACAGAATCAAAGTGCAGTTGTACTACTTCCCAGTGGCAGGAGTACAAGGACGCGAATGTGCGGCGCACGAACAATAAAATTTAACTCACATGGATTACCTGACAAGCATGATAACTTATGCGGGCCACGAGCTTGATCTTGGCTCAGGCTGGTCAGCTTACAAATTCTGAGCCCGGTCCGCGCCCTCAACCCAAAGCCAGAACCCGGCCCAGCAGCGGCGAAAATTTCTGTACCCAGCCCGGCACTGCCCTTGGGCCAAGCTGGGCCCTGACTTTCCGGTAAGCCTCAGCCTGTGCAGTGCTTTAAGATTCCACAGATCCACAACGCTTCGCAACCCCGATTTGGAAGTGCATCTGTCGGCTTGCCTGGGCGCTACGCGCTTTCTAACATTTCTTTTTTTCAACGAATTTATTTTATTTCAAGGGATTTTTGTTTCGGGATTTCGTGGGGTCTGCTACAAACCTGAGATCACAGCGCCATCTGTGGCAGCAACTAGAAAACAACGCATCTGGCATTGAGACTTGTAGCGCCATGTACAATAGGATTGTAGAAACAACCACCTGCCGCATGCTAATGATGACGCCACGGTCCAATAACGTGGATAGAGGTGGAATTATGTGGATAGATGTCAGGGGACGAAATGACGGCGTAGTTTCGGTTTCTCGAACCCAAGATGGCGGCCATTTAAATTGGCTGTGCCCTCCCATCCCTTCCTTGTTCACATTAACTAGCACATGGATGACCCCAAACCATCGACGTCTTACATTTGGCCGAAGAAGCTCTTGGAAATAAGTCCAAGAGATCCGACATACTCGGATAGTACCGAGAACGCCGGGCGGCCAAATTCATATTTCCATCACTGTACCTCTCTTTTCTCATTCTAATCAATTCTAGTAAACCAAACAGCTACGGTTCGTTACTTCAACGTCTTTTTCAACGGTGGCGACCTTTTTCTCATTTTCTCTATTTCTGTCTGTGCTGTAAAGGATGGGACTAGTTTACGTTTAATTTAATCTCTTTTTTACCAGAGCTTTATCCACCCCTAATCATGAAGGAACCATAAATGGAGCCCTCAACAGCGCTTATCAAGGCTAGCATTTCAATCCCTCGCTGGAGGAATCTGCATTTCGCGCCCATATATCGCCAAAAAAGCTCCTTACTCGAGGATTCGGCAAGTATTGCTTCGCTGAATGAAGTAATGTTGCCGGTCTTTTCATTAACTTTGTTAAATCACAGGACCAGTTCTATATATCTTATGTTGAACTAATACTTGCTAAATGGCCCAACGAGACAGTTCCATGGTACACGATCCACGTAAATTCACTTATCCAGTATATGACGCGTGCATTATCTTGCTGCTTTGAAAAGAAAAGCCAACAAATGTCCCATGTAGGCATAGAGAACGCGATCTAACGCAGCAAGCAGAATTCGAACTCAGTGTAATAGATCGTAGAAATATTTTCGCTTTTATTTAATTAATTCTTTAGTACATGCTTCCGACCCTTCCTAGGGTCCAAGCATTACAGCCATGTATGGATAAATGTATTTCACTTACATACAGAATAAAATCAACCATAAGAAAAATGTGACCAGTGTGACTAAACTGAGAAAACGGCATAACATGATTCTAATCAAAAGAAGCTTTTAAAACAGTCAGTTTCCCAAAAATACGCTGTTAGTGAGTGAATGTGATGATGCTGTGTATGTCGGGTGGATAAGCAGCTAAGTACTAAAAAGGATCGAAAGCGAATAATAATGGAAGTCGAGACGGTATTTTCTCCTTGGCATTTCAAGTGATTCAATATATTTTGCTTCTGAAAGCTGAGTGGGGAATCGCGGATTTAATACGTCGATTAAATAAATCGAACCACTTTTCTCGGAACCCTCTCTATTTTGTTAATGGTAAGTTTACTGAATGGATCCCACACTTCCGAAGCATATCCGAGCTTTGTCCTTATGTATGCATCATATGTAAATAGTTTTACGTTATAAGTAGAATTTCTAAGTTCATGCCTCAGGGAACACAGCTTTCTAAACACGGAGGAACATATATTCTATATGTGCGAATTCCAGGAAAGATTGTTATAACTAACATTCTTGCACCTAGTGATTTGTAGCTATTAACATGCCTTAGTAGGCACGCAAGATTACACATGCCGTTTATTGCAATCATTTATGTCTTGTTTAGAGCGAAACTGTTCCCTCAGTGTTAACAAATGCAGCGAACTCACTCACCCATGCAAGCACATTTTTTTAGACTCACTAGTAAATTTTAAACGCTAGTACACACAACAAAGCACCGAAGACACCTCCTTGGGGCACACTAGAGGTGACTCGGAAATAACTGGAGGTGCACTCATCGAGTGAAACAAACTGCACTCTATTGGTAAGATATCGTGCAATTCATAATATCAAAATATCTGGAAGAATAACGTTTTCTGTTTTTAAGGAGTTTTTGTTATTAACTTTTCCGAATGGTTTGCTGAAGTCCATAAATACGGCGTAAATCTGACCATCGATATGTACTGTTTGAGCTAAAATATGTACTAAACTAATTTTATCGCTGTGGAAAAGCTTCTACTAACTCAACGCTGAAAATCGCTTCATAGAGAGTGTACTTGAAGAAACTTATTAACATGGTTCGCAATAATATGTTCAAATATCTTACAGCAGGCACAAGAGAAATCTGACGGTAATTTTGTGCAAACAGCAATCGTCTTTCATAAAGATGTGAAAAACTAGAGCGGGCTTCCGTTAAATCTGAAGTTTTGTTGAGAGCAGTTTTCTGAACAGGAGAAAAAGTAACTTAGAAATGATTGCGGCATAGTGCTAGAAAAACACAATCGGTCAATTATTAGGGCCAGGAGACTATTCCGCACTCTCATGATCTATACTGATGCGGTGTTCATATGATCCTCCTGCTCTTGTGCAGGGGAAGAAAAAGATGAAGAAGTTGTTCGACCTACTGTCACTTCAGCTCAGTTTCTTTACCTAATTTTGCCTAATTTACCTAGTTTTGTTTGAATATTTGAGGATGACAGCATCTTCAAGGCGGTACTGTCCCTATTGGAAGAGTACAGCTGCTCCACCGCCTGCAAGCCTGCAAGACGACCACCCGTCCTGCGATCCCTCATCGTTCAGTGGGGATGAGTCAATGATCTTGGACGGTGACGAGTCAGTGGCTGATATGGCTGATGTGGACAACGAGGGCTTCAAGTTGGTGAGTCATCGCAAGCACGAACGGTCGGGATCCCGGTAGTGGTTGAGCTCACAGAGAAAGGGTTTGATTTAAGAGAGAGGAATCCCATCTTACTTTTCGCGGCCATTCAATCACTGCTGGGATCAGCTCCGATTTGTAGTCGGTTCACCATGCACGGGGCTCTTCAGCTGGATGTCTCGACGGAAGAGCAGGTTGACAAGCTCCTGCAGAGCTCTCAGATTTTTGGCATCAAAGTTAACGTGCGGTTGCCCCATTCCTACATAAAGAACACCTGTGTTATTAAGGGTGTACCAAAGTGGTATTAAGAACGCGACCTACTTGATTATTTGAAACCACAAGGTGTTCTGCATGTGAAACGACTTGTGTGTCGGGTGGAGTCTCCAGGAAAAGAATGGGCTGCGAAACCTACCAACTCTATCGTGTTGACATTCGCTTCCAACTCAGAGCCCCCCGAAAAAATTGATCTGGGATTAACAAAACACGCAGTTGCCGATTTCACTGAAGTTCCTCCGCAGTGTTTTAGATGCCAACAGTTTGGGCACGTGGCCAAAGTTTGCACAAAGAATTGACGCTGTAAGCGGTGCGGAGGCGACCACGACTTTAAAAACTGCAAGGCCGATTTTGCTTGCGCCAATTGCGGTGGTGATCCATCAAGCGATTTTCGGAGGCAGCCCCTTCCGTGTGAGCGCTCTGCACCGTCGAATATCCTTTATTGCTGGTTTCAAACTCCAACACACTGCGATTGAGACGTCTGTCCCAGGATTAGACGAGTTCACAGTGTTGGAGCCTGATGTTGCGTTACCCAACAATGTCGCTAAGAGACCTGAGTCCAGCAAGACGCGTAGGTCTAATACGTGCGAGTCGGTTGTTCGACCTCCAGCAGAAAGTGTCCATGCTCCTGAGCGACTGCATCACAGCCAGACTCGATGGCAAGGGGGACTTTCATATGCACAAGTGACAAAAAAACAGCTACTGCGGCCAAGAGTGTGTCCCCGTCGGCATCTTTTGTCGATGTTGTAAGTGAGTGCATTGCGCAAAATAAGGACCTCAAAAATCCAAGAATGTCTGGCCTTCTTCATATGTTTTGTTTGGGGCCCTGCGTTCACATGTTCCAGCGCGCCTGGTAACCTGAAGAACTTCCTACAGCTGGTGCTTACTTTTGGGTCTCTAATTACCACCTTCGGAGCGAACTTCTTTCCGATCTAATATGGATGTGGTTAAACCTCGTGGATCTAATATGCACCAAAAAGTGCCAATTATATTGCAATGAAACTGCGCTGGGACTTTAAGTTGGTTAGCTGAACTAAAACTATTCTTGAAAGAGACTTGTGTTCCAGTATTGACCCTGTCAGAAGCTAGCCTGCCAAGCGGGAGATGTTTGACTAGATATGTCGACCATAAAAATGCAGCATGTAGTAATTTCCTGCAGGAAGTGCCGCGCTTTACATAAAAAGAGAAATTCCACATGTTTCGCTAAGCGTTGCCGATCTTTGCACGGATGACATTGAGGTAGCGGCTTTGACAATACAGCTCGGCTTTCGAACCCTTTCTGTTGCATCCGTGTACGTGTCCCCGCGGCAGAAGGTAGATTTGGATTTGTTTCTACAGAAGCTCTGCGACCGCTGCCCAGCTCCTCTGATCATCTGCGGGGATATCAAAGCCCATCATGCCGTCTGGGGTGACAGGAAAACAGATTCCCGTGGACGCAAACGCGTAGACGTTATTGAAAGCTTTGACCTGTGTGTTGCCAATGACGGAAGCCCCACTTTCTTCCGGGCTCCAGCCTCAACAAGAGCTATACACCTGACATTGCATTCACCTGACGTCCGCGTGAGGTGGTCAACAGTGCCTGACCGCATGGGAAGTGACCACTATCTGATTTTTGTGTTTCCTGCCGACTTTCGTATGCATGGTCCTAAAGGTAGCAATGTGGTCAATTGGGACAAGTACAGAGAGCACCTAGAACGTGTTTCTGGGGATGTTATTGACAAAATGATTTCTAGTAAGCTGGTAGAAACTACGGCGGTCAAGCTACCTGATCCTTTTCTGGCCCCGGATTTAAAACTCGGGAACCTTTGCGCAGCGAGAAGGGCGGAGTGCCAACTCATTCGGGAGAAGGACTACAGGGAACTGAAGACCGCCTTCAATAGGCTGAATTATGCCATTACACGGCGCACGAACAAGCTGTACAGGTCGCAATGGGCCTCATTCTTCGCTAGTTTTACTGTGTTCTCACCGATTACGAGAATATCGCGAGTTATTGGCAGCCTTCCCGGAGAATCCCTCTCTTCGAAACCTTTTGAATCTCTGACAATACGCAAGGAAAAACCTATTATGTGCCTGGCAGAGGAATGTGCAGACGCACCCGTACGTGCTAATTCTGGAATAGAAATATATACACCACCTGCTTCCTCCACGTTCATCATGGACTTCCCGTTCACGCTTCGTGAGCTTCAGACTGCGCTCAGTGGCCCGCGGCGCCGGTGTGCACCACGTCCCGACGGCATCACCAATCAAATGCTCAATAATGTGCCCTTGGAACTCAGGAAGGAGCTCCTCAACTTCATCAATCGAGTTTGGGAGACTGGTGATCTTCCTCCGTCATGGAAGGTGGCACATGTAGTTCCAGAACTGCAGCCTGGCAAAGACATGACGGACCTTGCTTCATATCGCCCAGTATCATTGACCTCTTCTGTAGCTAAGTTGGTAGAGAAGCTGGTAAATGAACACTTATCGTTGTGGCTAGAGGACAGCAAGGCCATGCCAACGTGCATGAAGGTACTCCGCCGAGGTCTTAGTGCCCAAGATAGCGTCTTCGACTTGGTGAGTCACACTGAACACCAGAAAGGTTTCGACCTTTCCACCTTAGCCATTGTTCTTGACGTTGCGAAAGCTTACAACAACGTGCTTCAGAGCTCAATTCTAAACAGTTTGTAAGGCATGGGCATACAGGGCCATATGTTAAGATTCATTTACAAGTTTATAAGTGATCGCGCAGTTTGTGCACGGTTAGGTAGTTAGTACGTAAAGCACCGAAAGGGCTCTATCACGAGGTGTGTCTCAAGGAAGTGTTCTTTTCCCAACGCTCTTTAACGTCGTAGCAGCTGGCCTTCTCGATTCGTTGCAAAACAATTGCCGGCAAGTGCGTACGTCAAGATATGCTGACCACATCTGTATTAGGATTACTGGCTACCAACACAAGCGATTAGCCCTGATAAATCGACAGGCTCTACTTTCGGCACAAGATTACCTTCAAGGTGTGGGATTGTCTCTGTCAGTAGAAAAATCCGGCTTGGTTGTTTCCAGGTGTAGGAAGACGTCAAGCATGGTTGAAGATAGACCTCAGTCTCTCTTGCATCCGTCAATTCAACCGCACGCGTTTCCTGGGCGCCGTTATTGACTCCCGTCTACAGTGGCGAAAAGCTGTACACGCGATTGTTTCATCTGTATCTTCGACTCTCAATGTGATACGTAGAATTGCACGTGAGCAATGGGGAAGCCATCCTTCTTCAATGGTCAAACTTCATGAGACGCCGGTGGTCAGTCGCATAATGTATAAATTACCTTTAAATTCCCTCTCGGCATCACAACTTGAACGTCTCAAAGTTGTCCACAGAAAGGGCCTAAGAAGAGCCATTGGAGTTCCTCGGGCGGCTGCGAATAAGGCAGTACTTCATGAGTCTTTATCGAAACCTCTTAGCCTTGTCGCTTCTCAGAGACTACAATTGCATCTTGGCCGCCTAGGAGAGACGGTAGCTGGGCGTTCCCTTCTCCAGCGGCTCTGCAAGAGATATGAGTCGAAGGCCTACTTGGCACTCAATACTCTTATTTCTTTAGGCCTTAATGTGCGTAGGCCAAGGAAACGGTTGAAACCCGCCTGGTCTTTTCTGACCCTCGACTGTAAGGTCACAATTCACCATGTGAGCGCAAAGCGCAGCTCTCCTTTGGCAGCAACGCGTTCGCTCGTACTTGAACAATTGGAAACAGAGTATGCCTGTCATCTTCAAATTTTAACGGATGGTTCTGTGGACAAGGTCAAACAAGCTAGCGCAGCGACTTTTTACATTCCTTTTTTGGGCTGTAAGTGGTCCGTACGGTCTACTGCTGTCGTATCCTACACAACGGCCGAAACAGTTGCTACTGAGGTGGCGTTACGGAAGTTAGGGATTTATCCGGCTCAACCTGTTGTCATCATAACTGATTCAAATTGTGCCCTTCAAAGGTTCGAGCGCAGATTCCCTCCTGATTGCTTGTCTATAAGCTCTCTGCGCTTGGTGCAGAATCTGCACAGCAGAGGCTTCATTCTACATTTCCAATGGGTGCCCTCTCGCATAGGAGTCAACGGTAATGAGGTGGCAGACAATCTCGCCCATAAAGCTCTCTCAAGGATTCCATCAAAAAAAGTACCTCAAGATGGAAAAAGTCTCTACAGGAAAATGGTGCTCGATCATTTCAGTACCCTGTGGAGTGCGTCCCAGAAGCCATGTGTGACCACGGGACTGAGAAGAGCTCGGGAGACCCTTCTACATCGAATTCGCACGGCCTCTGCTCGCACTCGTGCATGGATGCATAAGACGGGCGTAGCATCGTCTCCGATCTGCTCTTTATGTGTTGTGTGCGGTGATATCGAACATTATATTATGTACTGCCCAGAGTACAACGCGGAAAGGTGTGTGATGTTCGCTTCCTTCAAGAAGACAGGAAGCCGTCACAGTACATTTCAGGACATTGTCTACCCGAGTGGAAACCAGACATGCAGAAGGGAGGCTGCACGCCTTCTTTTAACATTTCTGCAGGACACTGATCTTCTTTCTAAATGGTGACAGCAGCAACGGACTATGGCCTACTGTGATTGAATGTGTGCATAGTTGGTGACATCCGGAGTGGACTACGTTATACTGTGAGTTAATGTGTGTATGTATTGTGGCACTACAATGGCCTATGTTCTACTGTGACTTAATATGAGCACAGATGGTGACTTCTGGAGTGGACTGTGATGTGGACTGTGTGGAGTGACTCTGTGCATAGATGTTGACTGCGGGAGAGGAATCTGTGCCATTATAAAAGACTTTGCGCATAGAGGGGTAGATGCGACAGGCTTTAGGACATTATTATCATAGAAGGGACGCTACGGTGGAACATTTGCCTCCAGAATAAGCAAGGCTAACCCCCCCTGTAGCATTCAACACCTCAACTCCTCTTGTGCAGGCTCGCGTCATTTAGAATTCATGGTAAGATGAACCGGCGAATTATTCTTTGAGCGATTGACTCTTGCGTTGCAAGTGGTCTGGTCAGAGTCCAAGCTGTCAAAGAATGGTATTGCATTAGACATCAAGCTCATGCAAAGCACCCTGAGAGCAGCCCTTTGTGCCTTGGAAGTTGGTGGGCTTGCCAGTGACAGGGCTCTTAAGAGTGTGTTTTATTTCTCAACAAGCACCATGTGAGGCCTCATATGGAATGAAAAATTGAATGCCTTCATTGAAATGGTCTCCTGCATGCGTATTAGGTGGCGCAAGGAGATGAAAGTCTAAAGCCCTTGAGCGCATTTCACAACAATTAAACTGCCAGTTAGTAGCTGCTCTCCAAAGATTTTCTTCTCAATCAAGAAACTGATAAAGAGAAACTGAATTCTCAAATGCGCCGTAGCAGCCCCGCAGCTTTGCGACAAACGACATTTTACTGAAGGCGCTGGAATTTGCACATATGTTTGTGCGAAAATGAATTTACCCTCTTTGAACTGAACTGATTGTTCAGTCATTGATATATGCCCCGTTACATTGTGGGGTCTCCAGCAAAACATCTTCTGCAAAGACATTACTCTTACGTTATTTGTCCGAAAACTTGACATATGGAAGTATGTGAGAGCAAGAGCTTGGAAGGAATGTATAGTGCAGACGTTGTGCAACGTCAGCATCCCGCACCAACCTGATGCGCTAGAAAAAAATTTCGTGTTCAAAAATTATGTGCTGTACAAGGCAAAAGAAAATGCTTTGGATTGCAGCTTTCTCGGAAGGCGCAGACTAAGAGCAAAGAAAATTCAGCTTCGGATCACACAACACTTCCAAGAAGGCATAAAATCCCTAGTCGTGAACTATCTTGAAACGTTTCCAAATCAGTTCAAGGCGATAATGCAGGACGAGTATAATTTTAAGATTTTAAATTCAAAAATTCAGAAGCTGTTTTAATAAGATGATTTCCAAAGATGGTTCTGATTTGGGCGCGCTCACCGTAAATGTTAAGATTTGCCGCATTTAAACAGAAAACACGAAGCACGTGCAGTGTTGGCAATAGTGGCCACAACAGGACAAATACAAACAACGTGGTAATTTTGCTGTGTAACAGCGGATTCTCCAGCACGGGAGAGTCTACACTTTGCGAACACCCCCATACGGAAGCTCGGAAAAACATTGCAAAAATCGCTAAGTAGGAACGCGTGGTGCAGAACTCCAAAGGCTTGTACTAGTTATAGGTTTTATCTGTTCATTTGTTTTTAGCTTTATTCTGACCCCCCAATGTGGTGCAAACGATGCTACTCAACGAACCAATGGTTGTAGCTTGCTGAAATTTTGCCCTTAAAGCATAATGATTACACGGTTTATTCAGACGCAACTATTTCCCTATCCAAAACATTTCGGCGTACAGCTTTCAATAACTGTTAAAAGCAGTACTGTAGCTTCTTGTGGAAAAATTCTATATAGAACAGATAGAAGCAATGTTCCGCTCTACTTTATTATGCACAACACGTTTTTCCAAACTTTCCCACAGTCAATGAAGTACACGCATAAAAAAGCTTGCTGAGTGTAACCAATAGTTTGCATAATGTTAGAGAGGGACAGTCGTGGTCACCATGCTTGTGTGTTGTGGGCGCAGCATAGTACTAAGACACGTAGAATGACCAGGCCTATAAAGTTGAGTGGCAATGGTGGCCGTACACTGCCGTTCTCTGAACTTTGATGTACTTATATATTGAGGGAGCCCTGTGTATATTTGGCTTCAATAACGTTACTTGCCTTCGTGGGATACAAAAATCACAAATTTACAGCGCGTATTGTTTCTTGTGAGGTCACACCAAACTGACACACGGGGTGAATAATAGCGCTGGGTTGTAATGGATGAAGGCTACTCACGGGCTAGACTTCTGTAGTGGGAAGTAATTTCACGGCACAAGACCACTCGCTCTCTACTCGATCAGAGATACGAATCGCCCACCGCCTGGTCGCTCTATTCTCTCAGTCGCTCAATTCAAATATTGGTCGGCTTTTGTTTCTCATAACTCCTGAAGGGAGCTACAACTCATACGTGATTAATTGGATCTAAATTTTGAGGCGGTAATTTTGGTAGAAGTTTTTAGACGGAGCCCTTTGTAGGCTTTATTTCCTCCTCTCTTACCCCTCGTTCAACTAAAAGGGAGGAGTAGCCTGGAGGCTGTTACAATCAGGAGCCTCTATTCCTTTCCACACATCAGCAGAGGTAAAATGCGGCAGTATCATCCTGATCTGTAAAGGGCAAACAGAAAAATCTAAGTCCAGTATCACACAATCAAAGTGCAATTGTGCTCATGTCAAATGGCTGGAGTACAATGATGCGAAGGAGTTGCGCACGAATAATAAATCTTTATTCACATTTATCACCTGACGAGCATGAGAACTTAAGCGGGACACAAGCTAGATCTCGGTCCAGGCAGGTCAGATTACAAGATCAGAGCTTGACCCGGGCCGGCAACCAAAAGCCACAGCCCGGCCCAGATCCGGCAAACATACCAGTACCCGGCCCGGCACTGCTCACGAACCAAGCCGGGCCCAGGCTTTCAGATCAGCCAGATCATGGGCAGTACTTTAAGATTCCACAGGTCACCAGTCTTCGCAACCCTGAGATTTAAGCGCATATGTCGCCTTGCCTGAGTGTTATGCGCTTTCTAGCCTTACTTTTGTCAATTTATTTATTTTCTTTTTCTCATTTTCTCTTTTTATGCCTGTACTGTAAAGAAGAGGATTAGTTTACTTTTTGATCGCTTGTTTCTTCTTTTACCACCGCTTTCTCCTCCCATAATCATGAATGAGCCATAAATGGAGTCCTCAATAGCACTTATCATGGCTAACATTTAAATCCTTCGCCGGAGGAATCTGCAATTCACGCCCATATATCGAAAACAACGTACTTACTCTGGGGTTGGCTGAGTGTTGCTTTACTCAATGAAGCAATAATATCCCTCTTTTCTATAACTTTGTTAAATCACATCGCCAGTTATATATGTATCGTGTGTTGAACTAATACTTGCTAAATTCCCCTAGGAGACAGTGCCATGGTATACGATCCTGGTACATACATTCAATTACACACTGTTTGTTACGTGAATTCCCTATCTGTATTAAAAGAAACGCCAGCAAATGTCCCACGTCAGCACGAAGAACTCGATCCAATTCAGCAAGCATACAGTACGAACTGAATGTAATTGTTCGTAGAAATAATTTTACTTTTATTTAATTATTTCTTTAGTACATACTGCCCATCCTTCCTAGGGTCCAGTGGTTACAGTCATGTATCGATAAAAGTAGTTCAATACCATACCGAAGAAAGCAATTCAAATGTGCATAGGAAAAATGTGACAAGTGTGATTATACCAAGAGAGCGCCATAACATGATTCTAATAGGACATCGTCACCAAAAAATAGCATTTTAAACAGTCAGTTTCCTTCAAAATACGGTGTTAGTGCGTGCATGTGATGATGCCGAGTATGTCGGGTGAATAAAAGGAATAAGTACTTAGCAGGATCCAAAGCGAAGGTGTGGTTAATCAAAGAATAAAGAAAGTCGACATTGTCTTTTCTTCTTAGCGTTTCAAGTGATTCCACACATATAGCCGCTATATGCTGAGTAAGGGAATTGGCGGGTTTTATAACTGGAATAAATAACCCGAACAGCTTTCTTTGGAACCCTTTCTATTTTGTAGTGTTGAGCTTAGGGAATGAATTCCATACTTCCGAACCATATCCGAGCTTTGGCCTGATGTATGCGTTATGTGTGAACAGTTTTACGTTTCAAGTGTAATTTCTAAGTTCATGCCTCATGAAACATAGCTTTATATTGACGGACGAACATGTTCTTTATGTGCGAAATACTCGAAAGGTTGTTACTTATAGTTACACTTAGTGATTTGTAGCTATTAACATGCCTTCGTGTAGATAAAAGAGTATACACGCGGTTTATTGGATTTTTTAAATTTGTCGTTTGGAGCGAAACTGTTTTCTCAGATTTAACTAACGTAGCCAACTAACTGCACGAATTAAACTCAATTTCTAGACTCGGATCAAGTTCATTCTGACCCGCAGTACACACAGTTTGATGAAATACTATACAATCATCCGCTAAGAATCATCTATGTGTTACTGTCGTAACCATATTAACAATATCATTAATAAAAAGCCAAAAAAAAGCCCTAAGACATTTCTTTGCGGCCCAGAAAAGCTGAGGGGGGGTTAACTGGAGCGGCATCGGTCGAGTGAAGCATATTGCACTCTCTTGTTAAGATAATCTGCAAACCAAGATACAAAATGTTTGAAGGATTAATTTTATTTTGTTTTCAAGGAGTTTATCGTTATTAACTTTTTCAATTTCTTTATTGAAGTCCATAACAGAGGCGTCTATCTGAATATCGATATTTACGGTTTTGGCAAAAATATGTACTATTGTAACTAATTTATCACTGTCAAAAAAGCGCTTCCTAAGTCCAAGATGAAAATCGCTTAATACAGAGTGTTCTCGAATAAAATTATTATATGTTTTGCAATTTTGTATTGTAACATTTTTACAGGATGGACACGAGAAATCTGACGGTAATTTTGTACTTAAGAGCAGTTGTCTTTCTTAAAGGTGCGAACAACTAGAGCGGGCATCTGTTCAGTCAGAGGTTTTGATGACACCAGTTCTTTCCTGGACAGCATAAAAATTAAATTCGAAATGATTGCGGCATAGTGCAGTAAAAACGCAACCGGTAATTTAACAGGGCCAGGATATTATTCCGCGCTCTGCTGAACTATACTAATGCGGTGTTCATAATACCTCCTGCTCTAGTGCAGACTCGGGTTACTTAGAATTCATGATGAGCTCAATCCGCAAATTTTGCTGCCATAAAAACGGCGGCTGCGTTTTTATGGAGGCAGAACGCTAAAGCGCCCGTGCGCTGTGCGATGCCAGTGCACGTTAAAGATCCCCAGGCGGTCGAAATTATTGCGGAGCCCTCCACTACGGCACCTCTTTCTTCCTTACTTCTTTCAGTCCCTCCTTCATCTCTTCCCTTACGGCGTGTTTCAGGTGTCCAACGATATATGAGACAGATACTGCGCCATTTCCTTTCACCAAAAACAAATTATTATTATTATTAGTGAAGGACCTTAGCGCTCCAAGCGGTTCGGGTCACAGAGTGTAGACTGCAAGGGCATGGTATTGCATTAGAGATCAAGCTCACGCAAAGCACTCTGAAAGCAGCCCTTTGAGCTTTGCTGGTTGGTCGGCTTGTCAGTGAGAGGGACGCTGAAAGCTCTTAAGAGTGGATTTTACTCCACAACGAGCAGTATATGAGGTCTCTATGGCGGTAAAAATTAAATGCTTTCAATGAAATGGGTTCCCGCACTCGTATTAGGCCGCGGTTGGAGATGGAAGTCTAAAAGCCTTGAGAGTCTTTCACATCTACTAAATTCCAAGTTAGGTGTTGTTATCCAAAAATTTTCGTTTCAGTCAAGAAATTGATGGTCAAAAATTCAACACTCAAATGCACCTTAGCTGGGCCGTAGCTGTGCGACAAATGACACCTCACTGAAGGCGCTGGAATTTGCACATATGTTACTTAGAAAATGCATTCACCATCTTTAAACTTAGCTGAATGTTCACACGTTGATATATTCTTTAAATTGTCGGGTCTGTAGCAAAACATCTTTGACAAAACAGTACCCTTACACTATTTGTCAAAACACTTGACATATGGAAGTATGTGAGTCCCAAGAGCTTGGAAGGAATGTATAGTGCAGAGGCTGTGCGACGTCAGCATTACGTACCATCCTGATTGGCTATAAAAAATAGAATGCGTGTTCAGAAACTACAGGCTGTACGAGACAAAAGAAAATCATTTGGATTTCACATATCTTGGAACGCGCAGACTAAGCGAAAAGAAAATTCAGTTTCGGCGCCCACAACACTTACAAGAAGGCATAAAATGTATAGTCCTGAACTATTGAAACGCTTGCAAAACAGTATCAGGCGACATTGCACAAATAGTACAACCGTAAGACTGTTTAACAAAAACTCAGCCGCCATTTTATTAGGATTGTTCGCACTCAGGGTTCCGATGAGGAATTACTGAACCTAAATGTTGACGTTTGCCACATTTAAACCGAAACCACGCAGCACGTGCAGTATCGAGAAGCGTTGGGCACAACAGCACAAATACAACCGACGTGGTAACCTTGCTGTGTAACAGCGGATTGTGCAGCACAAGACATTCTATACTTTGAGAACGCCCCCATACGGAGGGTCGTAAAAACAATGCAAAAATTGTGAAGTAGGAACGCGTGATACAGACTTCCAAAGGCTTGTACTAATGGTAGGTTTTATCTTTTCATTCGTTTCTAGCTATATTCTGACACCCGATGTGGTGCACACGACGCTACTCGACGAACAAATGCTTGTAGCTTGCTGAAGTTTGGCCTTAAAGGAGAATGATTCCACGTCCTAATCAGACGCAGCCGTTTCCCTCTCTAAAACATTTCGGCGTACAGCTTTCAATACCTATTAAAAGGAGTACTGTAGCTTCTTGTGGAAAAAAACTATATGCAGCTTTTAAACCTTTGTCCACGAAGTTTCAAGATTAGTGACGTTCCTGTTCCTGACGGGACCCGATGCCGGATTCGGGTAGAGCTCATCCCGAGAAACATGAACCCTGAGTTTAATAAGGAGCGAAGAGCGGTGAGGGCCAAATTCCTCATCGACTTTCATGCCAAGGATGCGCACGCCAGGTTCGTGGATGCGGCTGAATACCAGGGAGACCACACGGCGTTCGTAGCTACTGTCATCGATGCGTCATCAGGCGCCACGAGGGCAGCGGCAAGCTTACGGGTCCCAGAGGCATGTCAGGCGGAGGAGGTAGCCATTGCCTTGGCCATTGCCGACCCCGGATGCCAAACGGTGCTGTGTGATTCCCGAAGTGCAGTGCGGAATTATGCCAAGGGCAAAGTGTGCGGTGAGGCTGTGCGCGTTCCGTGCTCGACTGACCTACAACGGGAAGAAATGTATGTCAGACTCAGGTGGTTCCCGGCGCATGCGGGCAACGATGCGTCGGAGAAGCACGCTAACCACAACGAGACGGCACATGCAGTGGCGCGAGCGCTAACCAACCGCGCCGCTGCAACCGACCGTCCAACGTGGTGCAGTGCCAAAGACCACATGACAACATTCAATGAACTTACGCAGTTTTACCGCCTCGCTTGAAGGATTTTCCCACCCCCACACCCGGGACTGAGCCGAGCGGAGGCGGTGCTGTTTAGACAACTACAAACTGGTTCTTTACCAGCCCCGGTGTTAATGACTCATCTATACCCAAACTTATATGAAAGTGATGTGTGTCGCGTGTGCCAGCGGGAGAGGGCAACTCTGACGCACATCCTATGGGACTGCACAAAATTCCCCGACGAGGCTTCTAAAAGCATAACGATTCCGCCGCGACTCGCGGCTGCGGCGGAATGCTCTGACCGTGACGTGCAAACCTGGGCCGTCCAGCAGGTCTCGGCGGCTCTTGAGCGACAAAGGCCTCAGATCCTCCGCTGAGTTGCCGCCTGGGCCCCCGTCACGGCGCAATTAGATCATGATGCCATTAGGCCATGACGTAAATTAAGTTGTTCCTCCTCCTCCTCAAGATTGATTTATTTTCTTGTCTAGAAATTATTCCCCAAAACAAATGTTCGTGCCTATGTGTAGCGCCATTTTTTCGGGCTAACCTGAGCTACTTACGTTAATTGCTGTGGCAGCCGCTAGCTGGCACGACATGTAGAAATATACGTTGTCACTAGTCCTCTGCACATTTTACTGTGAGTGAGTGTGGAGAGATGGACGTCCGCCTCGAAGAGCGTCTAAACATACAATTCTGTGTGAAGATTGGCAAGACCGCCACACAGACGTATGAGCTCCTTCGTGACGCTTGCGGCAACGAGATATTATCGCGGGCGCGAATTTTCGAGTGGCACAAGAGGTTTGTTTCGGGGAGAACATCGGTGGAAGACGACACAAGGCAGGGGTGCCCTTCAACCTCACGGAAAGAAAACAAGGTGGCTCGGATCAGCGAAACTGTAAAGCAAGACCGCACCATTACAGTCTGCATGCTATCAGGTGCTCTCGACATAAGTAAGACAACATGCAACCAAATCTTGCATCAGAACTTGGGGAAACAAAAGTTGAATGCCAAACTTGTACCGCACTCTCTTACACAGGACCAGAAGGACACGCGGGCATGAGTGAGCGCTGATTTGCTCTGCGAGATAGAGAAGAATTCTGCATTCGTCGACAGCCTCATTGCTGAAGACGAAACATAGAGTTCGGCAGAGCACCGAATGGCGGTCCACAAGCTCTCTGCGTCCGGAAATGTGCGGTGACAGAAGACCAAAACAAAGGAGATGTTGATAGTTTTTTTTTTCAATGCCAGAGGTGTCATACACAAAGAGTTCGCCCCAGAACAGCAGACGGTGAATCAGGAGACTTATATCTGCGTGTTCCAACATTTTCGCGATGCACTGCGACGTCTTCGCCCTGACATATGGGCATCTGTACAATGGAGCATTCTCCACGATAACGCAATGCCGCACACTGATCTCAGCATGACAAAATTTCTCGTCAAGCACAGCATTAATGCACTTCCCCATGCGCATACTAGACTGACCTCCCCCATGCTAATTTTTCCTGTTTCCTCGTTTGAAGAGAACTCTAAATGGTCGCTGGATGGGGAGCTCGGAGGCCATTCAAGACGCCACGACAACGGAGCTCACGGCACTGCTAAAGGAAGCGTATTCCAACTGTTTCCACGACCTCAAGAAGCGTTGGAAGCTGTGTACAGACTGCAAGGGAGATTATTTTGAACAGGTGCTACACAATAGATTTAAATGTTAAACGCATTTCTTTAATGGACTCCGTCTGGGAACTCTACGGACAAAGGTTGTAGAACAGATAGAAGCAATGTTCTGCTGTGCTTGATTATGCCTAACACGTTTGTCCAAACTTTCCCACAGTAAATGAGGAACACGCTTAAAAAAGCTTGCTGAGTTTCACTACATTTTCGCTGAATGTCAGAGAGGGGCAGTCGCGGTCACCATGCTTGTGTGTTGTGGGCGTAGCATGGCGCTCAGACAAGTAGAATGAGCATGCCTATAAGGTTGAGTGGCGGTGGTGGCCGTACATTGCTGTTCTCCGGATTTTGATGTACTTGTATACTGAGGGAGCCCTGTGTGAATATGGCTTTGATAAGTTTGTTTTACTCCGCGGAATACAAAAATCACAAATTTGCTTCGCTTAATGTTTCCTGTGAGGTTACACCAATCTGACACACGGGGTGAATAAGAGCGCTGGGTTGTAACGGATGAAGGCTACTTACGGGCTAGGCTTCTGTAGTGAGGAGTAATTTCACGGTACAAGGCCATTCGCTCTCACGCCGATCAGAGATACGAATCGCGCACCACCTGGTCGCCGAATTCTCGGCCATATTGGTCTGTTTTTTTTTTCACTAACTCCCGAGGGGAGCCGGAACCCTACCATATTAATTGTCCCTGAACTTTTTTGCGGTAATTTTGATAGAATTATGAATGCTGCTTGCACACGGTGCCCTTTGTAGGCTTTAAGGCCTTCGCCTTCACCCTTCGCTCAACAAAAGGGGAGGAGAAGCCTGAAGGTTGTTACCAACAGGAGCCTCTAATCATTACTACACACCGGCAGATGTAAGGTGCCGCAGTATCAGCCTGATCTGTAAAGGGCAAACAGAGAAATCTCAGGCCGGTATCACACAATCAAAGTGCAATATTGCTCCTGCCAAATGGCAGGAGTACAAGGATGCGAAGGAATAGCGCACGAATAATAAAATTTAATTCACATTGATCACCTGACGAGCATGATAACATAAACAGGCCATGAGCTTGATCTCGGCCCAGGCCGGTCATCTTACTAGGACTGAGCCTGGCCCGCCCCCTCATCCCAAAGCCAGAGCCCGGCCCAGACCCGCAAACATTCCAGTACTCAGCCCGGCACTGCTCACGAACCAAGCCGGGTCCACGCTTTCAGGTAAGCCAGATCGTGTGCAGTGCCTTAAGATTCCACAGGTCCATCAGCCTTCGCAACTCTGATTTTTACGCGCATCAGTCGCCTTGCCTGAGCGTTATACGCTTTCTAGCCAGACTTTTTCAATGTATTTATTTTGTTTTGTCTCATTTTCTCTTTTTCTGCCTGTACTGTAAAGAAGAGGATTAGTTTACTTTTCAATCTCTTGCATGCTCTTATGCCACCGCTTTCTCCAACTCTAATCATGAATCAACCATAACTGGAACTCTCAACAGCGCTTCTCATGGCTAACGTTTCAATCTCTCGCCGGAGGAATCCGCATTTCGCACCCATATATCGACAAAACCCTCCTTACTCCTAGATTCGCTGAGTAAAGCTTCTCTCAATACAGTAATATCTCTCCTTTCAACAACTTTGTTAACTAACATCGCCAGTTATATAGATATATCTTATGTTGAACTAATACTTGCTAAATGGTCCAAGGAGACAGTTCGATGGTATACGATCCAGGTACATACATTCACTTATCCAGTATTTGTGACGTGTATTTGCTTTCTGCTTTAAAAAGAAACGCCAGAAAATGTCCCACGTCAGCCCGAAGAACGCGAGCCCACGCAGCAAAGAGTACGAAGTGAATGTAATCGTTCGTAGAAATATTTTTACTTTTATTTAATTATTTTCTAGTACATACTGCCGACCCTTCCTAGGGTCTGATCATAACAGGCATGTACCGATAAAAGTATTTCAATACCATACCGAACAAAGGAATTCAAATATGCATATGAAAAATGTGACAAGTGTTGATTATACTAAGACAGCGCCATAACATGATTCTATTAGGACATCGTCACCAAAAATAATAATGTTTTAAAAAGACAGTTTTTTTCAAAATCCGGTGTTAGTGTGTGAATCTGATGATGCCGAGTATGTCGGGTGAATAAAAGGGATATGTACTGAGCAGGTTCCAATGCGAAGATCTGGTTAACCAAAGGATAAAGAAAGTCGAAACGATTTTTGTTCTTCGCGTTTTAAGTGATTGAATACAATTAGCCACTGAATGCTGAGTGGGGTAGTCGCGGATATTATGAGTCAAATAAATAACCCGAACAGCTTTTCTTGGAACCCTATCTATTTTGCTAATGTCAAGTTTACTGAATCGATCCCATACTTCCGAACCATATCCGAGGTTTGACCTGGCGTACGCGTTATGTGTGGATAGTTTAAAAGTTGAAGTAGAATTTCAAAGTGCATGTCTCTGGAAACATAGCTTTCTAAGCCCAGACGAACATGTTCTGTATGTACAAATTACGCGAAAGATTGTGAGGTATTGTTACACTTTGTTATTTGTAGCTATTAACATTATTAGTTATTTTTACGCCTAGTTGTTTGTAGCTATTAACGTGCATTAGTGTAGATAAGAGTATACACGCGATTTTTTGGATTTTTAATGTGGTATTTGGAGCGGAACTGCTTTTTCACTGTTAACCAACAAAGCAAACTGACTGCTCCAATCAAGCGCATTTTCTAGACAGATCAAGTTAATTTTGCCCCGCAATACGCAAAGTTGGATGAAATACTCCACAATCATCACCTCACAATCATCTATGCGTTACTGTTGTAATCACATTAGCAATACCATTGATAAAATGCCGAAAAAAAATAAAGCTCCTAATACATTTCTTTGGGGCGAAGAACAGGTGAGTGGGGTTGAGTGGAGCTGCATCTCTCGAGTGAAGCAAACTGCACTCTATTGTGAAGATAATCTGCAATCGAAGATATAAAATACCTGGAAGATTAATTTTTTCTGTTTTTAAAGAGTTTTTCGTTATTAACTTTTCTAATATTTGGTTGAAGGACATAAATATGGCGACTATATTAATATAGATATTTACTCTTTTAGCAAAAATATATATTATTGTAACTAATTTTACCGCTCTCGAAAAGACCTTCCTAATTAACACTTAAAATCGCTTAATACAGAGTGCTCTTGAATAAAATTATTAATATGTTCTGCAATAATGTGTTGCAACATCTCACAGCTGGGACACGAGAAATCTGACGGTAATTTTGCAGTAAAGAGCTGTGGTCTTTCTTAAAGATGCGAACAACTAGAGCGGGCTTCTTTTCAATCCGAAGTTTTGATTACAGCAGTGCTTTTCTGAGCAGTACAAAAATTAACTCCAAAATGATTGTGGCATAGCGCTGCAAAAACACGGGCGGTAAATTATCAGGGCTAGGTGATTTATTGGCACTATGATGAACTATACTGATGCAGTGTTCATAACATCTCCTGCACTACCACAGATGCGGGTCATTTAGAATTCTTGATGAGCTGAATCCACATTTTTAACGATTGACCCTAGCGTTCCCAGCGGTTCTTGTCACAGAGTGTAGGCTGTCAAAGCATGGTATTGCATTAGACATCAAGCTCATCCAAAGCACTCTGAAAGCAGCCAGCCCTTTTCGCATTGTAAGTTGATGGGTTTGTCAGTGACAGGGACGGTCAGAGCTCTTATGAGTGTATTTTATTTCTCAACGAGCAGCATCTGAGGTTTCAAGCAGGGCTAAAAATTGAATCTCTTCATAGAAATGGGCTCCTGCACGCGTGTTACGTGACGCTAGGAGGTGAAAGTCTAAAGCCCTTGAGCGCCCTTCACAGCGACTGAACTGCCAGGTAGCAGCTGCTCTTCAAATATTTTCTTTCAATCAAGAAATTTCCGAACAGAAATTTAACGCTCAAATGAGCCTTAGCAACAGCGTAGCTGTGCGACAAACGACACCGTGCCAAAGGCGCTGGAATTTGCACATATGTCAGTTAGACAATGCATTTACCCCCTTTCAACTGAGCTGATTGTTCAGCCATTGATATCTTCCCCGTTACATTTTCGGGTCTGCAGCAAAACAACTGTGAAAAAGACATTACCCTTACGCTATCTGTCAAAACACGTGACCTTCTGGAAGTATGTGAGAGCAAGAGCTTGGAAGTAATGTATAGTGCAGACCTTGTTCAACGTTAGCATCTAGAGCCATCTTGATGCGCTAGAAAAAATGGAATGCGTGTTCAGAAAATCTACGCCGTACAAGACAAAAGCAAATGCTTTGGAATGCATCTATCTCGGAAGGCGCAGATTAAGTTAAAAGAAAATTCACCTTCGGCTGACACAACACTTAAGAAGGCATCAAATGCCTAGTCCTGAACTGTCTTGAAACAATTGCAAAACAATTTCAGGCGATATTGGAGCAAGTGTATAACAGCAAGAGTATAAATGAAAAACTTCAGAAGTTCTTTTTATAAGATGACTTCCAGTGATGGTTCTGGCCGGGGAGTACTCACCCTAATGGTGACTTTTGGCGCATTTCACCTGAAAGCACTAGCACGTGCAGTAGCGAGAAGAGTTGGCCACAACGGCATCCATGCAAGCAACGTGGAAATCTTGCTGTCGAACAGCGGATTGTGTAGCACAAATCAGACACCACTCTAGGAACGCCCTCATACGGAAGCTCGGCAAAACGCCGCAGTATTTGCGAAGTAGGAGCGTGCGCAGCAAAATTGAAAAGGCTTGTACAAATAAATATTTTATCCGTTAATTTGACTTTAGCTTTCTTTTGCCACCCGATGTTGAGCAAACGATGCTACTCGACGACGGAGCGGTTATAGCTTGCTGAAATTCTGGGGCTAGCGCAGAATGATTGCACGGCTTAATCACATGGAACCATCTCCCTCAACAAAGCATTTGCGTGTACAGCTTCCAATATATATTCAGGAGTACGGCAACTTCTTGTGGGAAAATGTATATGAAGGAGTTAAAAATAGTGGTTCTCTCTGCTGAGATGTGCAGAACGTGTTTGTCCAACATTTCCCGCTTAGTGTTCTCCCTTCGCATGGTTTCATTGCTGCTCTTCCCTCGAAGCATCACACAATGAAGAGCTGCTTTGTGTCATCTTTGGGCAACCATGTGCTGCAGTATCCACTTTAATTTCCCGAGTTGGCAAATCCGTGTCTGCACTGCTGTTAGAGCTGTGCTACCTTCATGCAATCAGTAAAGATTAACGTTTTGTTTCCATCTGAAATAAACGCGTATCTACCTGACAGTGTAGGCAACGATATGCGCTAAGCGTCGTTGCAATGGGATATGTCTATATTTATTCTCAGAGAAATCTTTTGGTGCTCCTTTTTCTGCGTTGGAGGTTCCAGCAGGGGCGGGTTTGATCTCTACGGAAACTCTGCTTTTTACAATTAGCTCTTAACGTGAGGGCTCCATGCCTTAACGTAGGAGATACCTGGGCGTCACTTCACCACGGGGGTGGGACAAAGAACCAAGTCGTGCACGTAGTCCAGGACACGTACTTCGACTAACGTTCTCAACTCCGAAACACACCCTCATCGCTGATCCGTTCCAAACTTAGCTGCGAAACTGCAAGGTGGAACACCTAATTGGGATAATCATAATTAAAAAGATTATAGTCTTCTTTTATAATTGTATTAGTTTTCTGTTGGTAAAGAAGCCTTGTGGTGCCTGGAAAAATGGTGTAGTATGATGCGTACAGACATTCTGGGTTGAAGACCTGAACTGAATCGTCAATGACGAAAATTACCTTTTCGTTTGTGATAATGAAATCGTAGTTCTTTCAGTCTACAAGGAATAAGTTGAAGATTTTGCTGATTTTTTACTGCATTAGTGAAACATAGAGGCAATGATTCACATGTTGAGCATGACAAGTTAGTGCTCCTTTCCAGCTATTCCCAGCGGCACTTTGCAGATTTTTTTCCTGCCAATGATTTTTGTCAAAGAAAAAAAACGAATTGGAGATGGTATGCCAAGATTATTGACCTTGTTCGTTTTGTTAACAAAAACTGCATTTTTATTGTTTCAGTATTGATCTGCAATTTTTCTTCGACGTCTTGATAGAATGATCATATTTTCTTTTCCTAAGCAGCAAATATATCTTTAAAAGCGTTTGAGTTGCCAATCCCATGTGGTCATTGCTGATGTGGCAGCGACCTATCCAACCCTCAAAAACTATTCTACGAAGCTGAAGAGCTATCGGCAAAGCTATGGGGAGAAACCCCTTCGTGAGACACGTCACACTGGCCGCAGGAAGACTTAGTGCAGTAGGCATATAGCAATTCTTTAAGATAACAAAAGAGAGGAGCTGTCATTTAGAGCTTCAATTCACTAATACCAACTATTATCCGTGTTATTTCACGCTAATATCGATACCATGAAATCAATACAGCGCCAACAAGTCCTACTACACTGAGCAGCAGGTTTCGTTTGAATGGGGAAACATACTACTTGCCGTTTGCTTTCAACACACGCTGCCATATATTGCAAAGATCTTAACTGCCAATGCAAAAACGGCCTCCTGAGAGTATATCTGTTCCATTATCCGAGCCACGCAGCTATTTTCACAAAAACGTCTCAACATAACGAAAAAGCGGCAGTAGCCATTTATTCCCGGTTGCACTAAATAGGAATCATTCTCTCCGGGTCCCAGATTTTGCGCCAATATGTTGTTGCTGAACTTCTCGCAATTGGTTTGGCTTTTGAAAACTTCGTGATATTTCTGATGCGATCGTACTACCGTCTACCTGTCAGTGGCTTTCAGTCGCTCAATTTTGCGAAAAATTTGAAATTACATTAAACG
This sequence comes from Amblyomma americanum, assembly GCF_052857255.1. Taxonomy (NCBI): domain Eukaryota; kingdom Metazoa; phylum Arthropoda; class Arachnida; order Ixodida; family Ixodidae; genus Amblyomma; species Amblyomma americanum. The sequence goes on along the minus strand of NC_135501.1, from coordinate 169,357,808 downwards.
AAATTGTGAGGTGGCCGGCTACAAAACGTTTTCTCCTTTCAAATTCCACCCTTGTTTAAATACGCTGTTGGGTGTATTGTGCGTAGCGAAGATTCAGTTGCTTCTTTCCTAGAGAGCGCTCCCTAGGAAAGTTAAATATGCGCTTGCGTTATATCAGATATTTTGCTGTTCGCAAGGCGCATGATTTTTCTCTACAAGAAAAAAGAAGTGTACAGGAGCAAACAGCATTCCGAAGACTGCAGTGCTTCGCACGGGGCTAGGGCAATCACTTTCTGGAAAAAACCGGTTTTTATTTTCTCACAGCGAATTTGAGGCCAATGGCTGTTGCCACATTCAAAGGCTGTAACGCAGACAATGCACACTGGAATATATCAACGCCCGAACTATGAGTTCAACGGAAGAGTGAAATGCATTTTCCAGCTATCAGATGTGCGAATAACAGTCTTCACTGGAGTATTTTTATCAAGGCATTGCCGTGTTTTTTAGGTAGATCCGAGACCTAAACTTGTTTTGACCAAAGCCAGCAGTGAAAAGAAAGTATCTGGCTAGGAACTGCAAACAGACATCCTACTCTATACGCGGTATGTTAAACACGTCTTCAAATTCGACCACAAAATAACATTCAACAGGGGTTGAGCGGAATGTTTCACCCAGATTATTCTGGATGTCGACCATGTCACCTCACGATACTTTCAAGGAAAAGAGATTCAGTGTGAGGCGCAGTACCTGATGAAAAACGAGCACTACTCGATCGCACTGAAAAAAATGTTTCTTCTATGATAAAATTTGGAAAGTAAAGTGGAAAGGACACACGGACTACACTGAGGCCATTTGGTTGCAGAAAAAGCCTGATGAAATGCCTCATTAATTCTTAGCGGGACCTGCTACTTTGTCTTGCCCCGCATCAAAATATATTGTTATTCATTATTGAAATAGTATGCAAGGCTTCAGCTTTCTGTGGACACTTTGTAGGATTAGTAAGGACTACTTCACGAAATTGGTAAACCTCTATATATTTTTCTCTAGCACATGGCTTTTTTTTTGCTAGAAAAACACATTCAGGTCGTACTCTATAGTTGCTGCTCTTAATGGCAGATCGTGGGCCTCCCAGAAGAATTGATTGAAGTTGTTCTTGAACTAAGTTAGCGAATACACAAGAAAGAACTATCTGCAATCTCAGGCGCATTCAATAAATACTTGGCATTGATGTGATACAATCACCACGGCTTAAGACCGAATTAGGTTTGTTCAAGGTCAGCCAGTGTTACTGCAATGAGTGAAGCAATTTTTAAGCGAAGTCCTTTTGCTGGGCTCTCCCGATTTGTGTGTCGAAAACGAAAGCACATCCAGCGGTGACCAGTTCATACCGATTTACCATGAAATGTTTGCCAAGATGAGAGCTGTTGAGTTACCCATTTAGCGGCTTCATTAAAAAGAGGAAGAGAAAGAAAGAGCAGCCTAGAAAACAACAAATGCAAACTCACTTAAATCGAATTTCTTATTTCACACATAGAGAAACGGAAAAGACTGTAGAGTTAATAATAATGTATTAAAAAGCGTGCAGAGCATTGCCATGACCCTTGCAAAACGTGTACATCCGTATAAATGACGCGGGCTAGAGGAGGGTCTCTTGAACGTGTACACGTGCACATACATATTTAGTGGCCTAAGTTTCTTCTCCTCTGATCTACTGAGCAAATTGTTCAGATCATTCCTGCGGCTAAAGGTTCGAGTACACCAGGAACTCTATGGCCTTCGGGTTAGGTATTTGAATCCAGCAAAGTGGGTATGTTTATTCTTTTTCCATACATCGGCAGATCTAACGCGCCTGAGCATCACCGTGATCTACAAACGGCGGACAGAGAACTCTCTGGCCAGGATCACCGAGCCGAAGTGCACTGGGAGGGGACCAGTGCCCGGCTTAATAGAAGATGAAGTTCGAGCGTGCGAAAAATAAACCTTAATTCACGTTGATCACCTGACGAGCAAGCAAGAGGTCATGATTTCATTCTACAAGAATTTATCCTCTGCGCAAAATATAACAGCGTTTTTGTGAACTGATCGTGATCGTGCAAAAAGGTGTTTTTTGCAAACTCCCATTTTGTAGTTTCGTTATCTCAATCCACGGTAGCAACACGCTGAGGATGAGTAATGAAAAATCCTTTCAACTTGCAAAAAGCCTTGAAAGACAGAGAAGAGAGAACATCGTTGTGGACTAAGCCTTTTATGTGGGCGTTACTCCTCCTAGGTCTGTTTTTCGATGTTATAATGACGCTTATGAAAACCATTATTACTTTACCAGGTTAAAAACAATGCCAAGCTCAAAAATTTTCTAGGATTACGCATGAAAGGTGTTCGTTTCATTTGAAGGCGGCCTGGAATAGTGACTTGCTAAGCATACTAATATGCATATCGGTAAAATGAAAAATGAGAATAAATTGTGTCTGTTCCTGGCCACTGTGGTACGTCGACGTCTTGCTGAAAATTCAGTGTATATTATCTGAAAAAGAGGTGTATCATCCCAATTTACAGCACGTTTTCTGGGTCGCGAAAAAATATCAGTTATGGTGGGAGGAGAAATTTATGTCATTTAATGTAACTGTCGCCAAGGCATATCATTTGAGAAAACTCCTCCTCTTCGTCTTCACTTTAACGGGGTTTAAACTTGAAATATAGACCAAAACTTGAAATAAATCTGATACATTAAGCAATACAGCTTCTCGTTGTTTCGAACGTCCCTAAAAGTACTGCTCAATTTTGTTTAGGCAATACGAACACCATCTAGAATGTCGTTGGCTGATGTCAAATAGATTTATTTGTAATTTACAATAGACACAAAATCCGGATAAGAAATCTAAATGTCGCAAGCGGAACACATGTTTCTTGTAAACAGGGCAAATTTTCTTTCTTACTGCAATGCGAATTCTTTTATCGGCGCGCATTTAATCACTAGTAACCCCAGGTTATGAAACGAGCTGTGTTTGCGTAAATCTTGTAGCGCAGCAAAGAACATTCAAAATAAAAATAAAAATGGCTGTGGTTTAGCTCTGGTTAAACCTGGAGGGACGCGATAGCTACAACTGGCCAAGTGGAACTCGCTCAGTGTAATTGCAATGTCAGTCTTTCGCCGCTCCGTTTCGCTGAGCGTTCCTTCTTCATCATCGGTCCACTTGATACGGCATCAGCTGCTCCGCACCACGTGACCAACGGCCGCACCACGTTATCAACCCACGTGACCAACGCCACGGTGGCCACGGCCCCGCCGCGCCGAAGGCTCGAAATGCTAGCGTAATGTAGCTATCGCTATAAAGCAAGCTGCTTCCCTTCCTGCCCCTTAAGGTAACATTTCGATGACCATAAGTTGGCCTCCTGACGCGTACCTTGTATCGTGAAGGTAACACATTAAATGGAATGAACCACGAGTGTTTTTCCACGGTCTTGACCAACTAGATCGTCTGCTCTTCAGCGGTATCTGCGCAAGTTTTCATTGCTTGTTGACTCATTGTACAGACTTCTTGTAACTGAGTTTGTGGCGTGGTCCATGGACAGATAGTATCACCTTCCTCAGGAACATGAAAATAACAGACCTCTTTCAAATGCCCGAAGGCACGTTTATTTTAAAACTTCGAAGGGACCTTTATTCTCCGCCTTAAAGGTATGACGTGATAGCTTAATGGGTTAATACCCACATATGCAGAAGGTCATTCTCTATTTTACATTCATAGATCCCTGGCAGTCCTCATACCCCTTAAGGAATCCCATACCCCTGTGGCGATAAATAAGTGCCCTGCTGACACGAAGCATTTTTCGCCCTTTTCCACATTTTTAGTCAATGTTTAAAAAATTGTTTAAGAAAACAGAAGGTTTCTATATATTCATAAATATTCCCTCGGAGCGGCTGGTATTTTTCGAATTTCTATGGAGAGGGGAAAGAGCAACATGCTTCATTGACATCGCAAACAACACGGGCACCTTAGCGTTTTTCCTCCATAAAAACGCCGACCGCGGCGGCTGCGTTTTTATGGAGGCAGAACGCTAAGGCGCCCGTGTGCTGTGCGATGTCAGTGCACGTTAAAGATCCCCAGGGGGTCAAAATTATTCCGGAGCCCTCCACTACGGCACTTCTTTCTTTCTTTCTTTCTGTGTTCTTTCATTCCCTCCTTAATCCCTTCCCTTACGGCGCGGTTCAGGTGTCCAACGATATATGAGACAGATACTGCGCCATATCCTCCCCCCCCCCCAAAAAAAAAACAATTAAGAACGAATTTTTGTGAAGATTTTAAATGTACTGGAAAATAGTTTTCATTCGCCAAATAATATTTTTTTCTAGTACCTGGCGCGTCTAGTATCTATTTTTGTTCTACACATGAAAGGACTGCAAACTCACTTCAAACGAATGTTGGAAAACTACAATTCGCGCACGAACCTTTCGTTCATAGCACATTCTCGTCTTTCGAATTCAAGCTGTGTTACGACGAGCTGCTCACTGGTAGCGCCACTAACGCCCTCCCTCGGTTTTGATACTACCCGCTGTCCATTCCCGCCGAACGCCTTTATTCAGTGGATGAGAAGAGCAATCATCCCCGTTCGGGAGTAATTCATTGCCAAAAAATAGGTTTGGATTATGGGGCTTTAACGTCCCAGAGCGGCTCAGGCAATGACGAGCGCCGTAGTGAAGGACTCTGGAAATTTCGAACACCTGAGGTTCTTTAACGTGCACTGACATCACACAGTGCATGGGACTCTAGAATTTCGCCTCCATCGAAATTCGACCACCGCGGCAAGGATCAAACCCGCGTCTTTCAGGTTAGCAGCGGAGAGCCATAACCACCACTCAGCCACTGCGGTGGCGCCGAAGAAATAGTTTTTGAAACTGGACAATACGCAACCTGTGGGAGAGAGTGTTTCTCTAAGCGAACCAGCACTTCGAGTTGTTTTGCGGAAAAAGTAATCCGAATTTTTACTGAGACATGCTTAATATATGGATGTAGCATTAGGTTGTATTATTTTTAGACACGTATGAAATGCTCTTGTGCTACGGATTCGCGAACTTACTAAAGCTAAAGACGGCAAAGTGTCTATTTAGAAAAACTTTATTTATTAGGAGTGGCTATTATCTTGTAGGTACGTGCACCGATGGGCGTAATGTGTAAATTAAAAATCGATTTGCTTTACTTCAAGCCTATTTGTTCAAACAACGCTCTTTTTATGCATCGCAGAGACTGGTACTTTTTATTTGAGCTTTCTTTGCGCAAGGCGGACGTCATCGTTTCAACGTGGATGAACAGGGTACGGAAGGCAACAGTCTTCCAACCTCTGCATACTTCGTCGCTACAAGCTTGGACCAATACTCATTGGCAAAAGTGAACTGGTTTGACATTGCGAATCTGAGAAATATCTTTGCCGATAAATATTAAATGCTCGCCAACGAAAAAATTACAACATATCGACCCGTGAACAATGATTTTATTTTGAATAGGTCGATGCCATTTCGGGCTACCAGATGTGATAGTGCTGACGTCTCCAATGTGGTGTCGTTTATCAAAACATTACAATGTCAGTTGGGCACATCCGACACTTGAACTTGCGATCTTTATTGATTTCAGCAATGAAAGCAAAAAAAAAGTTTAGGGGAACTGTGAACTGTCAGCTTAGTTGCTACACAATACTTTCAAAAGGCTTTGAACTCCTTCTACAAGTCGAGTGTAGTGCGCTTCTTTCAAAAGGCTTTGAACTCCTTCTACATGTCGATAGTAGTGCGCTTCTAGCGGCCTGATCTAAGTAACACATTCAGGAAATAGCTACATATGCGACCTCAGATGCATATCTGCAAGCATTAAAAATCGTCAGTGAAGCACGAAATCTCGTCGAAAAACAAGATCAGGCGCGGGTGAATAGAGCTACAGATTGCGCTCAGTAAATTTTACTACACTGAAAAAAAGGTTTAAACTCTGCAAAATAAAGATGGCAAGCCCATCAAGTACACGGGCAGTTTTAGTCGCGTTAAGAGAGGGTTAAAGTTATGCACAGAAGGTGCTACCATCCAAAACGTACACAGGACGCAGAGTAGCAGGCACAGATGTATCGTAATTGCACTTAAAGCTGACTTGTTCTTATGAAGAAACCAGCATTTATATATTTCTTGTCCAATTAAGCGCGCCCTCTGAAACAGATGAAGGCAATATTTTAGCCCAGTAAAAACTCACTCCTTTTCGGTGATAATAACTGAAGGATCATTTACGCATGTCTGCTTATCATATCTCATTAAAATTTATTGTGTACCTGCTTTATTCTCTGCTACCTAAGGAACTTTTTATAGCAGCGCACGAATTAATTGAAAGCCACCGCGACAATTTCCTCCCAGAATGAGTGCGGAATCACTCATAAATAATTCCTCTAACTTTTCAAGGTGTACTTGATGTCACCGATTGTAGAACGTGACGGTAACTTCGGTGTACTAAACCGAGATACCAATTTTGGCTCCTGTGTAGCCCCAGTTCTTTGCAACATGCATTTGGCGAAGCTTGACTCGAAGCTACAGGGCTTACTTCAAGACAAACGTGTTAGTTGTCAAGGTCTTTAGGCTGGCATTATCCAGAATTATAAGCAGTGATGGCGTAGAGGTAGAGCGTCCGTCTCGCGTGCAAGAGGACCGGGGTTTAAATCCTGGTCCCGCGCAATTCTCTACCGGGTTTAAAAAAACCGCGTGTCGATGGAATTGTATAACGAAACGTGGGGTGCGGCCTGATCTCGGTGACCAGAACCGACAACGCACTCTCTCACCAGAGCAGGATTTGGCCACCCTGGTGTAGTACTTGGCCACAACTTTCTATGATCAAACCAATAAACCCTCGGCCCTCAGTCCCCAGCGGCTGCGGAGCAACTGACCACGGCGGCGGTCAGGCCTGTGACGCAGCGGAGAGTGCTAAGAATCTCTGGCTCCGGACAGGCCGCCATTGGAATCTGAACCTGGCAACGTTTAACGCTAGAACTTTATCCAGTGAGACTAGCCTAGCAGTGCTGTTCGAAGAACTAGCGGGAATCAAATGGGATGTGATAGGGCTTAGCGAAGTTAGGAGGACCGGGGAGGCGTATACAGTACTAAAGGACGGGCTCATACTGTGCTATCGCGGATTATAGGATGTGCTAGAACTACGTGTGGGATTCCTCAGCAATAAGGATATAGCTGGCAACGTAGAGGAGCTCTATAGTATTAACTAAAGAGTAGCAGCTATTTTAATTAGGCTGAAAAGGAGGTACAAGCTAAAGTGGTGCAGGCCTACACGTCTACATCCAGCCATGATGACCATACCGTTGAAAATCTCTATGAGGGCGTAGAATCAGCACTGAAAAAAGTATAATCACAGCACACTGTACTGATGGGCGACTTCAATGCGAAGGTAAGTAAGAAGCAGGCTGACGACCACGCGGTTGGTGACTATGGGATAGGTTCTAGAAAGAGCAGGGGAGAGTTATTAGTCGAATTCGCAGATAGAATTTACGGACCATGAATACCTTCTTCCGCAAACGAGAAAACCGGAAGTGGACCTAGAAGAGCCCGAATGGTGAGACTAAAAATTAAATCGACTTCACACAATGCTCTCAATCTGGCATCGTTCAGGATGTGGCCGTCCTCAGAAAGTTGCGCTGTAGACACCACAGAATGGTAAGGTTTCTTATTAGCTTAGACTTGAAGAGGGAACAGAAGAAGCTAGTGAAGAGGAAGTCCATTAACTAGTTAGCCGTAAGGAGGAAAGTAAAGAAATTTAGGATAGCGCTGATTCGGCTTTAACTGAGGAAGACGATGTTGATGTTCATACAATGAGCGATAATCTGACAGCCATCATTACGGAGTGTGCAATAGAAGTAGGCCGAAGGCCAGTTCGACGGGATGCCGGAAAGCTATCTCAGGTGACGAAAGCTCTGATTAAGAAACGCCAAAGCATGGGGTCGTCTAACCCCACCGACAGAATAGAACTGACAGAGCCATCGAAACTAATAAATAAGCACAAGGTAGCCGACATAAGGAGTTTAATATGGAGAGAGTCGAGCATGCTCTAAAGAACGGAGGTAGCCTAAAAGCGGTGAAGAGGAAACTAGGCATAGGGAAAAACCAGATGTATGCATTAAGAGACAAGCGGGCAATGTCATTAGCAGTATGGATAAGATAGTTAAAGTAGCCGAAGAGTTCTACACAAATCTATACAGTATACAATGCAATCAGAATGTTAAAGAGAGAGACAGTAGCGCACAGCAATGCGTCATCCTGTCAGTAACGAAAGAAGAAGTAAAGAAAGCCTTAGGAGAAACGGAAAGGGGAAAAGCAGCTGGAGAGGATCAGGTAGCAGCAGATCTGTTGAAGGATGGAGGGGACATCGTGCTAGAAAAACTAGCCACCCTGTATAAACAATGCCTTATGACCTCAACAATACCAGAAGCTTCGAAGAAAGAAAACATTATATTAATTCTTAAGAAGGGAGCCGCCAATGACTTGAAAAAATACAGACCGATCTGCTGACTATCCGTTGCCTACAAAGCATTTACTAAGGTAATCGCTACTAGAGTCAGGCCAACCTTAGACTTTAATCAAGCAAATGATCAGGCAGGCTTTCGTAAAGGATTTTCAACAATAGATCATATTCACACTATCAATCAGGTGATAGAAAAATGTGCAGAATATAACTAACCTCTATATATAGCCTTCATTGATTACGAGAAAAGATTCGACTCAGTGGAAACCTCAGCAGTCATACAGGCATTGCATAATCAGCGGGTAGAAGAGCCTTATGTCAAAATACTGGAAGATATATATAGCAACTGCACAGCTACTATAGTCCTCCATAAAGTCAGCAATAAAATTCCATTAAGGAAGTGCGTCAGGCAAGGAGACACGATCTCGCCAATGCTGTTCACCGCCTGTTTACAGGGTGTATTCCGAATTGGGAACAGTTGGGAATAAGACTAAATGGGGAATACCTAAATAATCTGCGATTCGCTGATGGCATTGCCTTGCTGAGTCACTCACGAGCTGAACTGCAAATCAGGGTCAATGAGTTATACAGGTAGAGCAGAACGCTGGGTCTAAAAATTAACGTGCAGTAAACCAAGTCAATGCTCAACACTCTAGCAAGGAAACAGCAGTTCACAATTGTCAGTGAGAGCCTGGAAGTTGTAAAGGAATACGCCTACTTAGGGCAGCTAGTGACAGCTGATCTGGATCATGAGAGCGAAATAACTATCAGGATAAGAATGGGGTGGAGTGCATATGGCAGGTTCTCAAAGATCATGAGTGGCAGTTTAACAATTTCCCTCAAGAGAAAAGTGTGCAGCAGCTGTGTCATACCGGTACTCACCTACGGGGCAGAAACGTGGAGGCTAACGAAAAGAGTTCAGCTTAAGAACAACGCAGCGAGCCATGGAAAGAATAATTATAGGTGTAAAGATAAGAGACCGGAAGCGGGCAGAGCGGGCGAGGGAAAAAACGCGGGTTAATGACATCCTAGTCGAAATCAAGAGGAAGAAATGGGCTTGGGCAGGGCATGTGATGCGAAGGCAAGATAACCGCTGGTCCTTAAGGGTAACGGAGTGGATTCCAAGAGAAAGTAAGCGTAGCAGGGGGCGGCAGAAGGCTAGATGTGCGGATGAGATTAAGCAGTTTGCAGGCAAGGGTGGATGCAGCTGGCAAAGGACACGGTTTATTGGAGAGACATGGGAGAGGCCTTTGCCCTGCAGTGGGTGTGGTAAGGCTGATGATGATGATGATGATGATCCAGAATTAGGAACCAAGGCAACGAGCGTCGCAAAATATTCACGGTTTTTCGAGCTCAGGAGGTCACGTGCGATTCACTCGATAGGAATTGGCTTCATGACTGCGGCCAGACGATAGATGTTTTGCGAATGTTTTTGTCTCCGACTGACACTTCAGAGCACTCGTGTTACGTGAAGGATGCCGGTGCGGACGACTATGCTATTCACAGGCGGCAAGGGAATGGCGGCCACTGTGGAAAGCGCCTAATCAGCAGCACTCAGCTCAACACAGAAGAAGGGAGGTTCCGGGAGGCGAAACGGGGTCTGCTATTAAGGGCAGGGGTTTGTGGGCAATCAGCTGCAGTTTTCTATTCGCAGGCCTGGATGCTTGCATCTGCGTAGACCACGATGGAGCCATTTGTCCGGTGAGCATCTTGTTTTGCATTTCAGTTTCAAAAGGATGACGAGGCATGAGTTGATATTGGTCGATGTTTGTCTATTTGTTTGTTGTGCGCAAACTTCCGAGGAGGTTGAGCTGGCGATGGTGGCGGTAGGATGAGTGTGACGAATAATCCTGGGAGCATACTTTGCAAACGAAACTCTGGCCTTAAGCTTATGAGCATCCCATCAACAGGTTTGTCCGAATAATCCGACGGTGTCACCAATGAAGCGTATCACAAGTTTCCTGCCTTCAAGGAAGGATTTTACAAAATTGTGGACTCTAAGTGTAGAATGCAGCACCTCCACTGAGACCAAGTTGGGAGCATGATTTATGTGATCACATACCTTTTCAACAACCGAAAAGGGATCAACCGAGGCTAAAAAACGATTATCGGGCGATCTTATGGGCTTTGCTTTCCTTGAAGTGTTATTTTTGATGTGGCTTTATGCAGAATATTTCAAAATAATCACGCCAGTGCCGGAATATACTTGAGAGTGTTTCGGATTTTTTTTCTTTTGCAGATGCAGATCCCTGCTGGTTAAAAATGGAATGGATTTGCGGATTAAGAATGGCACAATGTATTTTTATCCCTCGCAGATTTTGAACGTGGCTGCACAGTCCGGTGTTTCTTCGCGTCGAACGCAACAATTACTAGGTTCGTTGTATCGGCACTGCGGTGCGCAAAATGTGTCGTAGTGCAACAAGAATGCGCCTAGGCTTAAAGTAGCCTGCTGTAAACACCTAGGGTTAAAAGTTTCTTACATTGAAACCACCATGTCCTGTTGGCTTACGAAAAGGCGAAAGAATTCTACATAGCCGCATGACTTTTAATCTTTATCTGAAATACAGATTGAAATGGTTTAACAACGCGATTTAAAATTATTTCTCAACAAGGCTGTGAATTTCCTGAAGCGAAATGGTCTTGCTGTTTTTGTGTTGGCCTGTCGGCTACAAACTCATTTTTCTTCTTTAAAAGTTCATACTTGTTTACATACGTTGTAAGGTGTATAGCTAGAAGAGAAAATGCAACTGCTGCTCTCCTAGCCACCGCTTACAAAGAAAGTTTTATAAAAATGCGATTACGTTTATCTGAAAGATTTTTTTTTTCTTTTTGCAACACGCAGCTCTTTCCGAGAATAAAAAGGGTACGGGACGCAACGGCATTCCTAAGTCTGCATTGTGCTTCGCACGGAGCTTGGACAATCATTTTGCAAAATGCTAGATCTCTTGACGTAGAACTTGGGGGTAATGGCTGTTGAGAAAATCATAGGCTGCAGTGCAGAGAATTAAGACTCGAATTTATTAACTCCACAACAATGAGTGGAGAGGGAAGAGGCAACGGCATTTTTCATTTACCAGATCTGAGAATGTCAATGTTTACTAGAGAAGAGGATGTTCACAAAGCATTACTTTTTTTTTAGTACACCGGAGGCCTCGAACATTTTAAAATTAACTTCAGCAGTCAAAAAAAAACACTTTTCGAGGCACTGCAAACTTACATACATGTCGCTACGCAATACGTCCAACATATTTTCAAACTGCATCTCTAAAGACGGACTAAAAGGCGTTCAGCGCGAGGGTTTAACAGCATTACTTTGGGAGTCGACACATGTGACCTCACTTGCACTCTCAAGAAATAGAAGTCCGCTGTGAGGCACATCATCTCATGAAAAGAGAGCGTCCTGCTCGACAGACTGAAAGATTCGTCAAGTCTAAGTTAATTACACAGCATAACGAAGAGAATCTTACCGCCATGATATTACCATATTTATTCGAATCTAGGCTGCCCACGATTCTTAGCAGACGCCCGAAAGTTGAAGGCCAACTAAAAGAAAGCTTTCCTTAAAGTAAGCCGGCCGAAAAAACAAGTGAGAACCACAGAAGGAACAGGACACAAGCGGCATTCATTTTCACAAACCTCCTGCCGCGCACACTTCCTGGTCAGTGTTATTCTTATCACACTCCTTTTTACATGGTACGCAATATTCTCTTCCATCAAGTGCATTTCAGATGCTGCACTGTCGGAATAGGTGCGCAACCAAGCTTTTCGGGATATAATTCCGGGCTGCAGCGATCCGGCCAGCTGTAAGTCCTAGCGTAGCATGCTGATGCGGCCCGTTGGAGTCCGTACGCGCCTTTCACTGGGCCAGTGGCATGCTACGCCCTCTTTCCAGCACTCTCTCTTTGGCCTGTAGCATTTATGTGGTCTCAGAAAGTGCCGCTGACCTTCGGGTTTCGCCGAACCTAGGGATGGCGGCCTCGTTGTGGCGAACGCAAAATGTTTATCACACTGTACCCTCCAAAGGGCAGCATTCGTTTCGTCCACGCTGAAGTCCTGATCGATTTGCAGGTTGTAAGTTTGCTCCGCAGCGAGCACACCTTTTCGCTTGGAGGTGGCATTATGATGACACCGCCTGCTCGGTGCCATTATGTCTGTGAAAACCCACGTCTGAAAAACTTGCACTGTCGCGGAACGTCCCACGACACCACACGAACAGAACATAATGTCAGATTGGCCGCTATGGCTGGTGTGTCCTTTTATCGGTATCGGCTACGGATAGTTACGGCTACCGTGCCGTATTCTGTAAGAATTCGGAGGGGGGGGGGGGTGAGGGGGGTGACCTGCGTGCTACTTTTAATCGTTTTTATGAATTGTCGTCGTATTTTATCAATACAATGACAAATCCTCAAATCTAATCCAACCTAAGAGTTTCATATCTCTTGTTTCTAAAAAACTATCGTCCTAGATAATAATAAATACCGTATACCTTAAAGCGGAGTAAGTAGATACACACTCGGGGACACTTTGAGGCTATTTAGGTTGAAGAAAAAACCTGATGAAATCCAATTATTTTCAGACCCTGATACAGTGCCCTGCCTGACGTTGAAATAACGTAATTCGTTAAACAAATATGATGCAAGGTTTGGGCTCTGTGCGCACATTTTCTTCAATGATTATTTACTTCTGCAGCAAACAGCTAAGCCTGTACTTCCGAATCATTAGCATATCGGTTATTTTTTGCTCCAGTAACACACACTGAATTCTTACTCGCCAATTGCCGCTCTTCATGTCGCTTTGCCTGCTGTCCTGCAAAACTGATTGAAGTTATTCTTGATCCACGTAAACCAATACACACATTCAAAAACAGGCTATCAATATAGATGAAGTGGTTACCACAGTACCGCCTCCGAGGCGCATTTAAGGAGTAGTTGGCATAAAAATGATACTACGACCACGTTGTATGAGGGAACAAGGCTTGTTCAAGGATAGACGGTGTTAAGTAGAGTGAGGAAATTTTTCAGTGACGTTCTGTTACATAGGCTCGCCTCATCGGCATGGAGAAACGATACCACCTTCAGTGGTGATCTGTTCATACCGGTTTACAAGCCGCGCGATGACTCAGTGATTATGGTGCTAAGCAGGTGTCCAGAAAGACGTGTGTTCGATCCCGGCCGCGGCGGCCGCATTGCGATGGAGGCGAAATGCAAGAGGCCATTGTAATGTGCGATGTGAGCGAACTTTGAAGATCCCCAGGTGGTCGAAATTACCCGCAGCCCTCCAGTACGGAGACCCTCATAACCTAAGCCGATTTGTGACGGTAAACGCCTAAACCAACTAAACCATACCAGTTTATAGTGAAATGTTTGCGAAGATGAAGCACTGCTGAGTGGCACGTTTGGTGTGTTCATGAACAGGAGCACAGTAAGGAAAACTATCAAAAAACACAAGAAATGTAAACTGACTTATGTCTCACTTCTTACCTTACATGTATGGAAACGGAAACGAGAAAAATAATAACAAAGTACGAAAAATTAAACAGAAAAAAAATATTCCGAACTCAATCATTTAATTCGTCTGCATTACCTAAAGCAATGAGGCTTTAGAATAATCTTCCTGCAACATAATCTCCTGTCCTAAACCTATAGAGCTTAAAGCGACCCAATGTATGGATTTATCCCTTCAGTATAGTTTCAAATGCTTTTCCACAGTTTCAGTTGCTTTGATATTGTTTTCTCATGCACAGCTGTCCTTGTATGCACCTTACTATTACCTCTTCGCATATTCGCGTTCTGCAGTTTTTTCGTATCTTCTGTTGTTTTGGTCAGATGTTATTTTTGCTCCATTTTAATAATCTTTGTTCGTGTTTTTCTTTCCTTGTAGCGCGTCTATTGTACCGTTCTTGTTGTTTATTATTTCTGTATATTCCTTTTCCTTGATGCCCCCCTCACTCAATGCTCTTCGGGGCCGGTGAAGTATCAATAAATAATAATAAAAATGCACAGAAGGCACATTTACATGAGAGGCGCTACCGTGTGGAGCGGCTCATGGACAGGTACATGTCCAGGCAGAGTCGCGTAACTTTTCTTCTAATCTATGGCCCACATTGCTATGGTCCTTCCCGCGGGGAATGATTTACCTGATCTTCTATTGTAGTGAATACTGTCTAGTGTACTTCTTGCAGTCCGCAGTACCTCGGATTTTTCTTTGAAGCCGGCGAAGTAGACACGTTTAATAATTTATACACATGGGCATAGCAAGGTGCATGAGTATCAGCCATTCCCATCAAAGGAGAACCGGTAACTCCAAGCCTAAAACGACCGCGTCAGAGCGCACTGCGAGGGGCCCTGTGGAAGATGTAGTAACGTGATTAAGTATCCAGTGAAAAAATAATTTTCATCCTCATTGAACAGCTGGTCAGCAAGCACGAAGCCGAGTTCAGCTTAAAAAGTTTATCTTGTGCTTGCAGTGCAAAGGCAAGATAATCGGCTGTGCTTCGGGGTAACGGAGTGAATTCCAAGAAAATGCAAGCGTAGAGTGGGGGAGGGGGGGGGGGAAGAAATCCAGGTTGGAAGAGAGAATGAGATATGGCTCTTGAGGATCTTTAACGTGCACTGACAACGCGCATTACACGGGCCTCTTGCATTTGGAAAAAAAAATTAAAATTGGTTTTTGAGGAGAGGTCTGGGATCCTCGGTGTGAGGAGGGGTGTGCGACATATTCCAGGGCGATTTACCCTGCGCACTATACCACAAAATGTCACAAATAGGTCCCCGAACCAAAAGGGCTAGGCACAGGCCGCAAGCAGTGAAGCAGAGTGCCAGCTGCATGAGCACGCGCGTCTCTCACTTGTTTGTCCTCAAGGCGCCGCCCGTGGACACCTGGCGGCAATATTCTTGCCTACAATACATTAAACACAATTTCCTATGAGAGGTTGCCGACAAAAAAAATTGGGCTGCAGATTCGGGATATACAAAAATATATACGGTCCCATGGAGTCGCTTTTAATTCCCAATAATCTGTTTTATTTCATGGGGAAGTGCATTGAGTGGCTATAAAACATCCTGTGGAATTTGTGTGTTTCATAAAGAAATAACCACGTTCCATATATAGACCCAGAGAAACTTTTCTATGTGCATGTAACTATGGACGGATTTGTGGCAGATCAAAGCTGTGAACCCATTTTTTTTTCCACTCGTCATTTCTGAAAGCATAATCTGGCACTGCCTGAATGTCAGAGAGGGGCAGTCGCGGTCACCATGCTTGTGTGTTGTGGGCGTAGCATGGCGCTAAGACAAGTAGAATGAGCATGCCTATAAGGTTGAGTGGCGGCGATGGCCGTACATTGCTGTTCTCTGAATTTTGATGTACTTGTATACTGAGGTAGCCCTGTGTGAATATGGCTTTGATAAGTTTGCTTTACTCCGTGGAATACAAAAATTACAAATTTGCTTCGCTTAATGTTTCTTGTGAGGTTATACCAATCTGACACACGGGGTGAATAATAGCGCTGGGTTGTAACGGATGAAGGCTTCTTACGGGCTAGGCTTCTGTAGTGAGAAGTAATTTCACGGTACAAGGCCACTCGCTCTCTAGCCGATCAGAGATACGAATCGCCCATCGCCTGGTCGCCGAATTCTCGGCCATATTGTTCTGTTTTTTTTTAACTTACTCCCGAGGTTAGCGGAACCCTACCATATAATTTCGCCCTGGACTTTGTTGCGGTAATTTTGATAGAATTATGAATGCTGCTTGCATAAGATGCCCTTTGTAGGCCTTAAGGCGTTCGCCTTCACCCTTCGCGCAACGAAAGGGAAGGAGTAATCTGGAGGCTGTTACAAACAGGAGCCTCTAATCATTACTACACACCGGCAGATGTAAGGTGCCGCAGTATCAGCCTGATCTGTAAAGAGCAAAAAGAAAAATCTCAGACCGGTATCACACAATCAAAGTGCAATATAGCTCCTGCCAAATGGCAGGAGTACAAGGATGCGAAGGAGTAGCGCACGAATAATAATATTTAATTCACATTGATCACCTGACGAGCATGATAACATAAACAGGCCACGAGCTTGATCTCTGCCCAGGCCGGTCAGCTTACTAGGCCTGAGCCTGGCCCGCCCCCTCAACCCAAAGCCAGAGCCGGCCTAGACCCGCAAATATTTTAGTACTCGGCCCGGCACTGCTCACGAACCAAGCCGTGCCCACGCTTTCAGGTAAGACAGATCGTGTGTAGTTCTTTAAGATTCCACAGGTACATCAGCCTTCGCAACTCTGATTTTTGCGCGCATCAGTCGCCTTGCCTGAGCGTTATACGCTTTCTAGCCTTCATTTTTCAATATATTTATTTTGTTTTTTTCTCTTTTTCTGCCTGTACTGTAAAGAAGAGGATTAGTTTACTTTTCATTCTCTTGCTTGCTCTTATGCCACCGCTTTCACTACCCCTAATCATGAATCAACCATAACTGGAGCTCTCAACAGCGCTTGTCATGGCCAACGTTTCAATCTCTCGCCGGAGGAATCTGCATTTCGCACCCATATATCGACAACACCCTCCTTACTCCTGGATTCGCTAAGTAATGCTTCACTCAATGAAGTAATAATATCTCTCCTTTCAACAACTTTGTTAACTAACATCGCCAATTATATAGATATATCTTATGTTGAACTAATACTTGCTAAATGCCCCTAGGAGACAGTTCGATGGTATACGATCCAGGTACATACATTCACTTATCCAGTATTTGTGACGTGTATTCGCTTTCTTCTTTAAAAAGAAACGCCAGAAAATGTCCCACGTCAGCACGAAAAACGCGAGCCAACGCAGCAAAGAGTACGAAGTGAATGTAATCGTTCGTACAAATATTTTTACTTTTATTAAATTATTTTCCAGTGCATGCTGCCGACCCTTCCTCGGGTCCAATCATAACAAGCATGTACCGATAAAAGTATTTCAATACCATACCGAACAAAGGAATTCAAATATGCAAATGAAAAATGTTACAAGTGTTGATTACACTAAGACAGCGCCATAATATGATTCTATTAGGACATCGTCACCAAAAATAACAATATTTTAAACAGACAGTTTTTTTCAGAATACGGTGTTAGTGCGTGAATGTGATGATGCCGAGTATGTCGAGTGAATAAAAGGGATATGTACTGAGCAGGTTCCAAAGCGAAGTTCTGGTTAAATAAAGAATAAAGAAAGTCGAAACGATTTTTTGTTCTTCGCGTTTTAAGTGATTGAATACAGTTAGCCGCTGAATGCTGAGTGGGGAGTCGCGGATATTATGACTCAAATAAATAACCCGAACAGCTTTTCTTGGAACCCTATCTTTTTGCAACTGTTAAGTTTAGTGAATGGATCCCATACTTCCGAACCATATTCGAGGTTTGAACTGGTGTACGCGTTATGTGTGGATAGTTTTAAAGTTCAAGTAGAATTTCAAAATTGCATGTCTCTGGAAACATAGTTTTCTACGCCCAGACGAATATGTTCTGTATGTGCAAATTCCGGGAAAGATTGTTAGTTATTCTTACACTTAGTTATTTGTAGCTATTAACATTGTTAGTTATTGTTACGCCTAGTTATTTGTAGCTGATAACATGTCTTTGTGTAGATAAGAGTATACACGCGATTTTCTGGATTTTCTATTGTGTTCTTTGGAGCGGAAATGCTTTCTGACTTTTAACTAACAAAGCAAACTGACTGCTCCAATCAAGCTCATTTTCTAGACTCAGATAAAGTTAATTTTGACCCGCAATACACAAAGTTGGATGAAATACTCCACAATCATCAGCTAACAATCTTCTATGTGTTACTGTTGTAATCACATTAGCAATATCACTGATAAAAAGCAAAAAATAAATAAAGGTCATTATACATTTCTTTGGGGCGCAGAAAAGAGAGTGGGGTTGAGTGGAGCTGCATCTCTGGAGTGAAGCAAACTGCACTCTATTGTTAAGATAATCTGCAGTCGAAGATATAAAATACCTGGAAGATTAATCTTTTCTGTTTTTATGGAGCTTTTTGTTATTAACTTTTTGAAATATTTGATTGAAGAACATAAATATGGCGACTATATTATAATGGATATTTCCTGTTTTAGCAAAAATATATATTATTGTAACTAATTTTACCGCTCTCGAAAAGTCCTCCCTAAAATACACCTAAAGTCGCTTAATACTGAGTGCTCTTGAATAAAATTATTATTATGTTCTTGCATAATGTGTTGCAACATCTCACAGTTGGGACACTAGAAATCTGACGGTAATTTTGCAGTAAAATGCTGTGGTCTTTCTTAAAGATGCGAACAACTAGAGCGGGCTTCTTTTCAATCGGAAGTTTTGATGACAGCAGTGCTTTTCTGAACAGTACAAAAAGTAACTCCAAATTGATTGCGGCATAGCGCTGCAAAAACACAGGTGGTAAATTAGCAGGGCTAGGTGATTAATTGGCACTATGAAGAACTATACTGATGCAGTGTTCATAACACCTCCTGCACTACCAGAGCCGCGGGTCATTTAGAATTCTTTATGAGTTGAATCCACATTTTTAACGATTGACCCTAGCGTTCCAAGCAGCTCTGGTCACAGAGTGTAGGCTGTCAAAGCATGGTATTGCATTTGACATCAAGCTCATCCAAAGCACTCTGAAAGCAGCCAGCCCTTTGCGCATTGTAAGTTGGTGGGTTTGTCAGTGACAGGGACGCTCAGAGCTCTTAAGAGTGCACTTTTTTTTCCAATGAGCAGCATGTGAGGTTTCAAGCAGGGCTACAAATTGAATTTCTTTATAGAAATGGGCTTCTGCACGCGTATTACGTTGCGCTAGGAGGTGAAAGTCTAAAGCCCTTGAGCCCCTTTCACAGCGACTGAACTTCCAGGTAGCAGCTGCTCTCTAAATATTTTCTTTTCAATCAGAAAATTTACGCAGAGAAATTTAACGCTCAAATGAGCCTTCACAACGGCGTAGCTATGCGACAAACGGCACCGTGCCAAAGGCGCTGGAATTTGCACATATGTCAGTTAGACATTGCATTTACCCCCTTTCAACTGAGCTGATCGTTCAGCCATTGATATCTTCCCCTTTACATTTTCGGGTCTGCAGAAAAACAACTTTGACAAAGACAATACCCTTACGCTATCTGCCAAAACACGTGACGTTTTGGATGTATATGAGAGCAAGAGCTTGTAAGTAATGTATAGTGCAGACCTTGTTCGACGTTAGCATCTAGAGCCATCTTGATGCGCTAGAAAAAAATAGAATGCGTGTTGAGAAAATCTACGCCGTACAAGACAAAAGCAAATGCTTTGGAATGCATCTTTCTCGGAAGGCGCAGATTAAGGGAAAAGAAAATTCACCTTCGGCTGACACAACACTTAAGAAGGCATCAAATGCCTAGTCCTGAACTATCTTGAAACAATTGCAAAACAATTTCAGGCAATATTGGAGCAAGTGTATAACAGCAAGAGTATAAATGAAAAAATTCAGAAGTCCTTTTTATAAGATGACTTCCAGTGATGGTTCTGGCCGGGGAGTACTCACCCTATTGTTGACATTTGGCGCATTTCACCTGAAAGCACGTAGCACGTGCAGTAGCGAGAAGAGTTGGCCACAACGGCATCCATGCAAGCAACGTAGAAATCTTGCTGTCGATCAGCGGATTGTGTAGCACAAATCAGACACCACTCTAGAAACGCCCCCATACGGAAGCTCGGCAAAACGCAGCAGTATTTGCGAAGTAGGAGCGTGCGCAGCAAAATTGAAAAGGCTTGTACAAATAAATATTTTATCCGTTAATTTGACTTTAGCTTTCTTTTGCCACCCGATGTTGAGCAAACGATGCTACTCGACGACGGAGCGGTTATAGCTTGCTGAAATTCTGGGGCTAGCGCAGAATGATTGCACGGCTTAATCACATGGAACCATCTCCCTCAACAAAGCATTTGCGTGTACAGCTTCCAATATATATTCAGGAGTACGGCAACTTCTTGTGGGAAAATGTATATGAAAGAGTTAAAAACAGTGGTTTTCTCTGCTGAGATGTGCCGAACGTGTTTGTCCAACATTTCCCGCTGTAATGAAAAACTTGCATAAAAAAGGTTGCTGAGTTTCACAGCAAGTTTGCTGAATGCCAGAGAGCGGCAGTCGTGGTCCCCTTGCTGGTGTGCTGTGGATCTTGCATGGCGCTAAAATATCTACAATGAACAGGCCTTTAAGGTTGAGTGGCGGTGGTGGCCGGTACACTGCCGTTGTCTGATTTTGATGTACTTATATATTGATGGGGCCTTGAGTATGTGTAGCTTTAGAATGTAATTTTGCTCCACGGGACACAAAAACGACTAATTTACTGCGCTTATGTTTCTTATGATATCTAGCCAAACTTCAAAAATTCTTTTTCAGTGCTACATGCACAGGGCCCCGAAGCATTTGCTATTCTCTATGCTAGAGCAGTGAGAGACTGCGTTATCTAGCTAAGAACCGTAGGGAGAACTCCCTGTGATGGGGAGGGCCTCAGAGGTCGCAGTAAGGCTGTGCGGTGTAGCCGCCTGACGTCTACTCTGTTAGAGGGCCTGCCATGAACTATTTCTCCTAATGTCACGTGATTCCTTTCCTCACACTTTGCGATGTATAAAGTTAGTCTACTACAAGCAGCTAGGCTTTATAAATTGCAGCGATACCTCATTACTGATGTGCGGAATAACGTCATCGAAATCCCTTTTTCCACTGCAGTTTCCGAGTGAGGAGAAGCGTTGGATAATACTAAAAAGCGTTTAATATGATGTCCTAACAATAGCATCTGATTTTATAGGTTGGGATGGCAAAAATATTTCATAAACTCTGAGGCAATTCTTGACTGGAATGAACTCAGTTGGATGAAGATTGTGCATGGGAATCCAGACGAAATTTGTGTGTCCTTTACTAAGATACCGAAATTGCTTAAGAGGTTACCAAATCATCTTATCTTCTTAAATACTTTTCCAGCGAACACTAAGCGATGTTCCCGGAAGTCTAGCAAGGAAGGCAGCTTGATTGTTTTGTGCACCTGGACCCTTTATTGGCAGACGCTGAGGGCCCTTCGCTTGTGGTCATTTAATGTCTGCAAGCCGTACGCAGAGCGAACACATAGAAAGTCTGTCCTTCTTGTTGGGCGCGACTTTCCGATGGATCAGGCGCTCGCTGTGCATCTCACAATAGTATTACGTACAGATTACACGCATGTTATTCTTACCACAGTGTTTTACACAGATTCCATGCTGGGCAAAGCTATTGTACATGTACCTCTTTTGGCAGCTGGTAGATTGCTTCATAAGATGACACTGGCTTAGTGTTCTTCCTTCGCATGGTATCATTGCTGCTCTTGCCTCGAAGCATCACACAATGAAGAGCTGCTTTGTGTCATCTTTGGGCAACCATGTGCTGCAGTATCCACTTCAATTTCCCGAGTTGGCAAATCCGTTTCTGCACGGCTGTTAGAGCTGTGCTACCTTCACGCAATCAGTAAAGATGAACGTTTTGTTTCCATCTGAAATAAACGCGTATCTACCTGACAGTGTAGGCAACGATATGCGCTAAGCGTCGTTGCAATGGGATATGTCTATATTTATTCTCAGAGAAATCGTTGGGTGCTCCTTTTTCTGCGTTGGAGGGTCCAGCAGGTGCGGGTTCGATCTCTGCGGAAACTACTTTTTACAATTAGCTCATAATGTGAGGGCTCCCAGCCTTAACGTAAGAGGTACCTGGGCGTCACTTCACCACGGTGGTGCGACAAAGAACCAAGTCGTGCACGTAGTCCAGGACACGTACTTCGACTAACGTTCTCAACTCCGAAACACACCCTCATCGCTGATCCGTTCCAAACTTAGCTGCGAAACTGCAAGGTGGAACACCTAATTGGGATAATCATAATTAAAAAGATTATAGTCTTCTTTTATAATTGTATTAGTTTTCTGTTGGTAAAGAAGCCTTTTGGTGCCTGGAAAAATGTTGTAGTATGATGCGTACAGACATTCTGGATTGAAGACCTGAACTGAATCGTCAATGACGAAAATTACCTTTTCGTTTGTGATAATGAAATCGTAGTTCTTTCAGTCTACAAGGAATAAGTTGAAGATTTTGCTTATATTTTACTGCATTAGTGAAACATCGAGGCAATGATTCACATGTTGAGCATGACAAGTTGGTGCTCCTTTCCAGCTATTCCCAGCGGCACTTTGCAGATTTTTTTCCTGCCAATGATTTTTGTCAAAGAAAAAAAATGAATTGGAGGTGGGATGCCAAGATTATTGACCTTGTTCGTTTTGATAACAAAAACTGCATTTTTTATTGTTTCAGTATTGATCTGCAATTTTTCTTCGACGTCTTGCTAGAATGATCATATTTTCTTTTCCTAAGCAGCAAATATATCTTTAAAGGCGTTTGAGTTGCCAATCCCATGTGGTCATTGCTGATGTAGCAGCGACCTATCCAACCCTCAAAAACCATTCTACAAAGCTGAAGAGCTATCGGCAAAGCTATGGGGAGAAACACCTTCGTGAGACACGTCACACTGGCCGCAGGAGGACTTAGTGCCGTAGGCATATAGCAATTCTTTAAGATAACAAAAGAGAGGAGCTGTCATTTAGAGCTTCAATTCACTAATACCAACTATTATCTGTGTTATTTCACGCTAATATCGATACCACGAAATCAATACAGCGCCAACAAGTCCTACTACACTGAGCAGCAGGTTTCGTTTGAATGGGGAAACATACTACTTGCCGTTTGCTTTCAACACACGCTGCCATATATTGCAAAGATCTTAACTGCCAATGCAAAAACGACCTCCTGAGAGTATATCTGTTCCATTATCCGAGCCACGCAGCTATTTTCACAAAAACGTCTCAACATAACGAAAAAGCGGCAGTAGCCATTTATTCCCGGTTGCACTAAATAGGAATCATTCTCTCCGGGTCCCAAATTTTGCACCAATATGTTGCTGCTGAACTTCTCGCAATTGGTTTGGCCTTTGAAAACTATCGATATTTCTGATGCGATCGTACTACCGTCTACCTGTCAGTGGCTTTCAGTTGCTCAATTTTGCGAAAAATTTGAAATTTCATTAAACGAAATTGGGAGGTGGCCGGCTACAAAAAGTTTTCTCCTTTCAAATTCCACCCTTGTTTAAATACGCTGTTGGGTGTATTGTGCGTAGCGAAGATTCAGTTGCTTCTTTCCTAGAGAGCGCTCCCTAGGAAAGTTAAATATGCGCTTGCGTTATATCATAGATTTTGCTGTTCGCAAGGCGCATGCTTTTTCTCTACAAGAAAAAAGAAGTGTACAGGAGCAAACAGCATTCCGAAGACTGCAGTGCTTCGCACGGGGCTAGGGCAATCACTTTCTGGAAAAAGCCGGTTTTTATTTTCTTACAGCGAATTTGAGGCCAATGGCTGTTGCCACATTCAAAGGCTGTAACGCAGAGAATGCACACTGGAATTTATCAACGCCCGAACTATGAGTTCAACGGAAGAGTGAAATGCATTTTCCAGCTATCAGATGTGCGAATGACAGTCTTCACTGGAGTATTTTTATCAAGGCATTGCCGCGTTTTTTAGGTAGATCCGAGACCTAAACTTGTTTTTACCGAAGCCAGCAGTGAAAAGAAAGTATCTGGCTAGGAACTGCAAACAGACATCCTACTCGATACGCGGTATGTTAAACACGTCTTCAAATTCGACCACAAAATAACATTCAACAGGGATTGAGCGGAATGTTTCACCCAGAATATTCTGGAAGTCGACCATGGCACCTCACGATACTTTCAAGGAAAAGAGATTCAGTGGGAGGCGCAGTACCTGATGAAAAACGAGCAGTACTCGATCGCACTGGAAAAATGTTATTTCTATGATAAAATTTGGAAAGTAAAATGGAAAGGGCACAGGCGCCACATTGAGGTCATTGGGTTGAAGAAAAAGCCTGATAAAATGCCTGATGAATTCTTAGCGGGGCCTTCTACTATGCCCTGCCCCGCATGAAAATATATTGTTTTTCATTATTCAAGTACTATGCACTAATACTACTATCCACTATACTATTTGTGCACACTTTGTAGGATTGGTAAGGACTAGTTCACGAAATTTCTAAACGTTTATATATTGTTCTCTGGCACATGGATATTTTTTTTTTGCCTGAAAAACACATTCAGGTGGTACTCTCTAGTTGCTGCTCTTCGTGGCGAATCGTGGGCTTCCCAGGAAACATTTTTGAAGTTGTTCTTCAACTTAGTTAGAGAATACACAATAAAAAACTATCTGCAATCGCAGGGCCATTCAGTAAGTACTTGGCATCAATATTACACAATGACCACGGCATATGACAGCATAGGTCAGCCAGTGTTACTGCAATGAGTGAAGCAATTTTTCATTGAAGTCCTTTTGCTGGGCTCTCCCGATTTGTGTGTCGAAAACGAAAGCACATCCAGCGGTGACCAGTTCATACCGGTTTACTGTGAAACCTGAGCCAAGATGAGCGCTGTTGAGTGGCGCATTTAGCGGCTTCAGTAAAATGTGGTTGAAAAAGAAAGGACAGCCTTGAAAACAAGAAAGGCAAACTCACTTAAATCCTATTTCATATTTAACATATAGAGAAATGGAAAAGAGAGGAGAGTTAATAACGATGTATTAAAAAGCGGGCTGAGCATTGCCCAGCCTGCACAACGTGTACACCCGTATAAAAGACGCGGGCTGGAGGGGGTCTCTTGAAGGGGTACAAGCCCACATACATATTTAAATCAAGTGACGTAAGTTTCAGTTCCTCTGATCTACTGAACAAATTGTTCAGATAATTCCTGCGGAAAATGGTTCGAGTACTCCAGGCACTTTACAGTCTCCGGATTAGGTCTTTGAATCAAGCAAAGTTTAGTGAATGGATCCCACACTACAAAAACATATCCAAGATTTGGCCTAATGTATGCGTTCTGTGTGAATAGTTTTGCGTTATAAGTAGAATTTCAAAGTTCATGCCCCAAGAAACTTAGCTTTCTAAGCAAGTACGAATATGTGCTCTATGCGCCAATTCTGGAAAAGATTGCTAGTTATTGTTACACCTACCTATTTGTAGCTATTAACATTGTTAGTTATTGTTACACATAGTTATTTGTAGCTTTTAACATCGCTTAGTGGAGATTAAGTATTAAACAAGCAATTTATTGAATTTTTTTATGTGTGATTTGGAGCGAAACTGTGTTCTCAGTTTTAAAAAACACTGGAAACTCACTGCACCAAACAAGCACAATTTCTAGACTCAAATCATCTCAGTTAATTTTCACCAGCAGTACACAAAGTTTGACGAAATTCCGCACAATCATCAGCTAACAAGCGCCTATGTGCTCCTCACGTAACCACCTGCAATATCGTTTATAAAAAACCGAAAACAACAAATGCCCTAAGACACTTTTAAGGGGCACAAAAAAGGTGGCTGGGGGATAAAGTGAAGCTGCGTCGATCGAGTGAAGCAAAGTGCGCTCTATAGCTAATATAGTCTGCTACTCATGATGTGAAAATATCTGGAGAATATTTTTTCTTTTTTTAAACAGTTTTTTGTTATCAACTTTTTGTGATGGTTTGCTGAAGTCCATCAAGACGGAGTAAATATGACCATTGATATCTAATGTTTTAGCAAAGGTTTGTACTATTGTAACTAATTTTGTCGCTGTAGAAAATCGCTTTAAATAGAGTGTTCTTGAAGATAATTATTGATACGTTTTGCAATAATATGTTCCAACATCTTACAGCATGCACAAGAGAAATCCTGCGGTAATTTGGTACTAAAGAGCAGTGACCTTTCTTGAAAATGTGAACAAATAGCGCGGGCTTCTGCACCATCGGACGTTTTGATGATAGCAGTTGTTTTGTGAACAGCACAAAAAGCAACTTCGAAATGATGCTGGCATAGGGCCGCAAAAACACATTCGGTAAATTATCAGGGCTAGCCGATTAATTGGCACTATGATGAACTATACTACTGCGGTGTCTATACCACCTCCTGTTCTAGTACAGATCCGGGTCATTTAGAATTCATGATGAGCTGAATCAGCAAATGCAGTTTTTAGCGAATGATCCTAGCGTTCCTAGCGGTTCTGTTCACAGAGTGTAGGCTCTCAAAGCATGGTATTGCATTGGACTTCACGCTCATGCAAAGCACCCTGAAAGCAGCCTTTTCTATCTTGATTGTTGGTTAGCTTGTCGTTGAGAGGGACGTTCAGACCTCTTAAGAGTGGATTTTACTTCTCAACGAGCAGCATGTAAGGTATCATGTAGGGTGGTAAATTTAAAGTCTTGATTAAAAAGGGCTCCTGCACGCGTATTAGGCCGCGCTTGAAATGAATGTCTAAGGCCCTTGAGCGTCTTTCACAACAACTAGGTGGCTAATTAGCAGTTCTGCTAATATTTTCTTTTCAATGAAGGGAATGATAAACAGAAACTGAATTCTCAAATACACCGTAGCAGGGCCGTAGCTGTGCGACAAACGGCAGCGTACTAAAGGCGCTGGAATTTGCACATATGTTAGTTAGAAAATGCACTCACGCTCTTTAAACTGAACTAATTGTTCTGTCATTGATATATTTTTCGTGAAATTGTCGGGTCTGCAGCGAACCATCTTCGGTAATGCATTACCCTTAAGTTATTTGTCAAAACACGTGACATTTTGGTAGCATGTGAGAGCAAGGGCTTGGAAGTAATGTATAGTGGACACTTTGTACGACGTTAGCATACCATACCATCCTAATGCGCTAGAAAACATAGAATGCGTGTTCAGAGAACGTACGCAGTACAAGACAAAGCCAAATGCTTTGAAATGCAGCGTTCTCGGAAGGCGCGGACTAAGAGATAAAAAATTCAGCTTTGGCTCACACATCACATCTAAGGAGGCATAAAATGCCTAGCCCTGAACTATCTTGAATCGTTTGCAAAACAGTTTCAGGCAATACTGGAGCAAGAGTACAACTGCAAGAGTTTAAATGAAAATATTCATAAGTCCTTTTAATAACATGATTTTCAGTGATGGCTGTGAACGGGGAATAGTCATATTAAATGTTGACCTTTGCCGCATTTAAACCAATAACACGTAGCACGTGCCGTATAGAGAAGAGTTGGCCACAACGGCACAAATTAAAACAACACGGTAATTTCGGTTTGCTACAGCGGATCCTCCAGCACAGGAGTGTCTCCACTTTGAAAACACCCCCATACGGAAGCTCGAAAAAATATTGCGAAAATTGCGAAGCAGAAGCGCGTAATGCAGAACTCCAAAGGCTGGTACTGATGGTAAGATTTATCTGTTGATTTGTTTCTAGATTTATTCTGACACCTGACGTGGTGCAAACGATGCTACTCGACGAAAGAATGCTTGTAGCTTGCTGAAGTTTTGGCCTTGAAGAATAATGATTTCACGGCTTATTCATACGCAACCATTTCCCTCTCCAAAACATTTCGGCGTACAGCTTTCAGGACCTATTAATAGGAGTACTGTAGCTTCTTGTGGAAAAAATCTATATAGAACAGAAAGAAGCAATGTTCCGCTGTGCTTGAAAATGCCCAACACGTTTTACCAAAGTTTCCCCCTTTAAATGAAGAACACGCACAAAAAGCTTGCTGAGATTCACCAATAGTTTGCTTAATGTTAGAGAGGGACAGTCGTGGTCACCATGCTTGTGTGTTGTGGGCGTAGCATGGCACTAAGACAAGTAGAATGGCCAGGAATATAAGATTGAGTGGCGATGGTGGCCGTACACTGCCGTTCTCTGCTTTTTGATGTAATTAAATATTGAGGATGCGCTGCGTATATTTGGCTTTAATTAGGTTACTTTCCTCCGCGGCATACAAAATTCCCAAATTTACTGTGCTTAATGTTTCTTGTAAGGTCACACCAAACTCACACACGGGCGAATCGCAGCGCCGGGTTGTAACGGATGAAGGCTACTTACGGGCTATATTCTTCTATAGTCAGAAGTAATTTCACTGCACGAGACCACTCGCTCTCTAGCCGATCAGAGATACGAATGGCACATTGCTTGGTCGCCCAATTCTTTGCCATATTGGTCGGCTTTTGTTTCTCATAAATCCTGAAGGGAGCTAGAACTCATACCTTATTAATTGGCCAAAAATTTTGTTGCGGTAATTTTGATATAATTATGAATGCTACTTGTACACGGGGCCCTTTGTAGGCTTTAAGGCCTTCGCCTTCACCCCTCCCTCAACAAAAGGGCAGGAGTAGCCTAGAGGCTGTTACCTACAGGAGCCTCTAATCTTTAATACACATCGGCAGATGTAAGGTGCCGCAGAATCAGCCTGACCTGTAAAGGGCAAACAGAGAAATCTCAGACCGGTGTCACGCAATCAAAGTGCACTTGTGCTCCTGCCCAGTGGCAGGAGTACCAGGATGCGAAGGAGTACCGCACGAAAAGTAAAATAAAATTCACGTTAATCACCTCACGAGCATGAGAACTTAAACAGGACCCAAGCTTGATCTCGGCCCAGGCCGGTCAGCTTAGAAGGCCTGAGCCCGGCCTGGGCACGCAACATTCCAGTACCATGCCCGGCACCGCTCACGAGCCAAGCCGGCCCCAGGCTTTCAGGTAAGCCAGAACATGTGCAATGCTTTAAGATTCCACAGGTGCACCGGGCTTCGCAACCCTGATTTTTAAGCACATCTTACGCCTTGCCTGAGCGTTATGCCCTTTCTAGCCTGACTTTTTCTATATATATTTTTTTTATTTTTCTCATTTTCTCTTTATATGCCTGTACTGTAAAGAAGAGGATTAGTTTACTTTTTGATCGCTTGTTTCTTCTTTTGTCACCGCTTTGTCCTCCCATAATCATGAATGAGCCATAAATGGAGTCCTCAATAGCACTTATCATGGCTAACATTAAAATCCTTCGCCGGAGGAATCTGCGATTCAGGCCCATATTTCGAAAACAACCTTCTTACTCTGGGATTCGCTGAGTGTTGTTTTACTCAATGAAGTAATGATATCTCTCTTTTCTATAACTTTGTTAAATCACATCGCCAGTTATATATCTATCGTGTGTTGAAATAATACTTGCTAAATTCCCCTAGGAGACAGTGCCATGGTATAGGATCCTTGAACATACATTCAATTACACACTGTTTGTTACGTGAATTCCCTATCTGTATTAAAAAGAAACGCCAGCAAATGTCCCACGTCAGCACGAAGAACTCGATCCAATTCAGCAAGCATACAGTAGGAATTCAATGTAATCGTTCGTAGAAATGATTTTACTTTTATTTAATTATTTCTTTAGTAAATACTGCCCATCCTTCCTAGGGTCCAGTGATTACATTCATGTATCGATAAAAGTAGTTCAATACCATACCGAACAAAGCAATTCAAATATGCATAGAAAAAAATGTGACAAGTGTGATTAAACTAATACAGCACCATAACATGATTCTAATAGGACATCGTCACCAAAAAATAGTATTTTAAACAGTCAGTTTCCTTCAAAATACGGTGTTAGTGTGTGTGGATGTGATGATGCCGAGAATGTCGGGTGAATAAAAGGAATAAGTACTGAGCAGCATCCAAGGCTAAGGTCCGGTTAACCAAAAAATAAAGTCGACACGATGTTTTCTTTTTAGCGTTTCAAGTGATTCAACACAAATAGCCGCTATATGCTTAGTGAGGGAATTGGCGGGTTTCATAACTGGAATAAATAACCCGAACAGCTTTCTTTGGAGCCCTCTCTATTTTGTAATGTCAAGCTTAGGGAATGGATCCAACACTTCCGAAGCATATTCCAGCTTTGGCCTGATGTATGCGTTATGTGCGAACAGCTTTACGTTTCAAGTGTAATTTCTAAGTTCATGCCTCATGAAACATAGCTTTATATGCACGGACGAACATGTTCTTTATGTGCGAATTACTCAAAAGATTGTTACTTACAGTTACACTTAGTGATTTGTAGCTATTAACATTGTTAGTTATTTTTACGCCTAGTTATTTGTAGCTATTATCACGCCTTAGTGTAGATAAAAGAGTATACAGGTGATTTATTGGATTTTTTAAATCTGCTATTTAGAGCGAAAATGTTTGCTCAAATTTAACTAACGTAACAAACTAACTGCACAAATTAAACGCAATTTCTAGACTCAGATTAAGTTCATTCTAACCCGCAGTACACATATTTTGACGAAATACTTCACAATCATAAGCTAAGAATCATCTATGTGTTACTGTCGTAACGATATTAACAATATCATTGATAAAAAACCAATACAAAAGGCCCTAAGACAATTCTTTGGGGCCAAGAAAAGGTGAGGGGGGGTTAACTGGAGCGGCATCGATCGGGTGAAGCAAACAGCACTCTGTTAAGATAATCTGAAAAACAAGATATCAAAATATCTGGAGGATTATTTTTTTCTGTTTTCAAGGAGTTTATCCTTAATAACTTTTTCAATTGCTTTGATTTAGTCCATAACAAAAGCTTCAATCTGAATATCGATATTTACTGTTTTGGAAAAAATATGTACTATTGCAACTAATTTAAAAGAACTTCTGTTTGGGCTAGATGGTTCATTTCGATCCAGAAAGGAAAACAGTAGCGCCGAAAAAACACAGACACAGTCACAGATACGTCGTTCTTCTACTGTGTCTGTGTGTTTTTTCGGCGCTACTGTTTTCCTTTCCAGATCGATTGCAACTAATAATATCGCTGTCGAGATTCGCCTCCTAATTGCAAGATGAAAATCTATTAATACAGAGTGTTCTAAAATATAATTATTATATGTTTTGCAATAATCTGTCCCAACATTTTTACAGCGCGGATACGAGAAATCTGACGGTAATTTTGTACTTATGAGCAGTCGTATTTCTTAAAGGAGGAAAAAACTAGAGCGGGCATCTTTTCAATCGGAAGTTTTAATGACAGCAGTGCTTCTCTGAACAGAACAAAAAATAAAATCGACATGGTTCCGGCATAGTGGTGTAAAAACTCAACCGGTAATTTATCACGGCCAGGATATTATTCCGCACTCTGCTGAACTATACTAATGCGGTGTTCGTACCACCTCCTGCTCTAGTGCAGACTCGGGTGATATATAATTCATGGTGAGCTGAATCCGCAAATTTCGACTCCATAAAAACGGCGGCTGTGTTTTTATGGGGGCAAAACGCTAAGGCGTCCGTGTGTTGTGCGATGCCAGTGCACGTTAAAGATCCCCAGGTGGTCGAAATTATTCCGGAACCCTCCACTACGGCACCTCCTTCTTCCTTTCTTCTTTCAGTCCCTCCTTTATCCCTTCTCTTACGGCGCGGTTCAGGTGTCCAACGATATCAGAGACAGATAATGCGCGATTTCATTTCCCCAAAACCAATTATTGTTATTTATTAGTGAATGACCCTAGCGTTCCAAGCGGTTCGGGTCACAGAGCGTAGACTGCCAAGGCATGGTAATGCATTAAATATCAAGCTCATGCAAAACACTCTGAAAGCAGCCTTTTCAGCCTTTCTAGTTGGTGGGCTTGTCAGTGAGAGGGAC
The DNA here is from genome assembly GCF_052857255.1 of Amblyomma americanum. Taxonomy (NCBI): domain Eukaryota; kingdom Metazoa; phylum Arthropoda; class Arachnida; order Ixodida; family Ixodidae; genus Amblyomma; species Amblyomma americanum. Next base: position 169,325,799 of record NC_135501.1, on the reverse strand, counting down.
GCTTAGAGCTCCTAAGAGTGGATTTTACTTCACAACGAGCAGCAAGTGAGGTCTCGTTTAGCAGGAAAAATTAAATGCCTTCAAAGAAATGGGTTCCTGCAGGCGTATTAGGCCGCGGTTGGAGATAAAAGTCTAAAGCCCTTGAGAGTCTTTCACTTAGACTAAATTTCCTGTAAGGTGCTGCTCTTTAAATATTTGCTTTTCAATCAAGAAACTGACGGACAAAAATTCAACTCTCATATGCGCCTTAGCAGGGCCGTAGCTGTGCGACAAACGACACCCCACTGAAGACGCTGGAATTCGCACATCTGTTAGTTAGAAAATGCATTCATCCTCTGTAAACAGAGCTATTGTTCACTCATCGATATATTCCCACTTACATTGTGGGGTCTGCAGCAAAAAATCTTCTGTCAAGACAGTAACCTTACGTTTTTGTCAAAACACTTGACATATTGAAGTACGTGAGAGCAAGAGCTTGGAAGGAATGTATAGTGCAGACGTTGTGCGGCGTCAGCATCCCGTGCCACCCTGATGGGCTAGAAAAAATAAAGTGTGTGTTCAGAAAATATACCCTGTACAAGACAAAAGCAAATGCTTTCTTGGAAGGCGCAGATTAAGAGAAAAGAAAATTGAGATTCGGCTCACACAACACTTCCAAGAAGGCATAAAATGCCTAGTCCTGAACAATCTTGAAACGTTTTCAAAACAGTTTCAGGCGACATTGTACAAAGGGTACAACCGCGAGACTTTTAAGCAAAAACTCAGAAGCCATTTTATAAAAATGTTTCGCAATCATGACTGCGATCGGGAATTACTGAACCTAAATGTTGATTTTTGCCTCATTTGAACCGAAAACACGTAGCATGTGCCGTGTTGAGAAGAGTTGGCCACAACAGCACAAATAGAAACGACGAGGTAACTTTGCTGTGTAACAGCGGATTCTGCAGCTCAGGAGAGTCTCCACTTTGAGAACACCCCCATACGGAAGCTCGGGAAAAACATTGCGAAAATTGTGAAGTAGGAACTCGTGATCCAGAACTCAAAAAGGCTTGTACTAATGATAGGTTTTATCTGTTCATTTGTTTTTAGCTTTATTCTGACACCCGATGTAGTGCAAACGATGCTACTCGACGAACAAATGCTTGTAGCTTGCGGAAGATTTGGCCTAAAGGAGAATGATTCCACGGCTTAATCAGAAACAACCATTTCCCTCTCCAAAACATTTTGAGGTACCGTTTTCAATGCCTAATAAAAGGAGTACTGTAGCTTTTTGTGGAAAAAAAATCTGTATACAACCTTTGGACCTTTGTCCGTGAAGTTTAGAGATTGATTTAATTTCTTGTGTAGAAAAATATTTCCCAAAACAAATGTCGGTGCGTATGTATAGCGGCATTTGTTTTCGGGCTAACCTGGGCTACTTACATTCATTGCTGTGGCAGCCACTAGCTGGCACTACATGTAGAAAAATAAGTTGTCACTAGTCCTCTGTACATTTTACTGTGAGTGAATGTTTAGATATGGACGTCCACCTCGAAGAGCGTGTAAACAAAAAATTCTGTGTGAATCTTGGCAAGACAGCTACACAGACGTGAGCTCCTTCGTGACGGTTACGGCAACGAGACATTATCGCGGGCGCGAATTTTCGAGGGTCACAAGAGGTTTGTTTTGGGGAGAACATCGGTGGAAGACGACACATGGCAGTGGCGCCGTTCAACCTCACGAAAAGAAAACAAGGTGACTCGGATCAGCGAAATCGTACAGCAAGACTGCACCATCACAGTCCGCATGCTATCAGGTGCTCTCGTCATTAGTAAGACAACATGCCACCAAAAACCTGCATGAGAACTTGGGGAAACGAAAGCTGAATGCCAGATTGTACCGCACCCCCTTAGTCAGGACCAGAAGGACACGCAGTCATCAGTGAGCGCTGATTTGCTCTGCGAGGCAGACAATTTCTGCATTCGTCGACAGCCTCATTTCTGAAGACGAAACATGGAGTTAGGCAGAGCGCCGAATGGCAGTCCACAAGCTCTCCGGCATTGAGAAAGGTGCGGTGACCAAAGACCATAACAAAGGAGATGTTGATAGTTTTTTTTCAATGCCAGAGGTGTCATACACAACGACTTCATCCCACAGTGGCAGACAGTGAACCAGGAGATTTATATCTGCGTACTCCAACATATGCGTGATGCACTGCGACGCCGTCGCCCAGACTTGGAGGCATCTGGACAAGGGAGCATTCTCCACGATAACGCAAGGCCGCACACTGCTCTCAGAGTGACAAAATTTCTCGTCAAGCACAGCATTACCGCACTTCCCCATCCGCCATACTCGCCTGACCTCTCCCCACGTGATTTTTTCCTGTTTCCTCGTGAGAAGAGAACTCTAAACGTTCGCTGAATGGGAAGCATGGAGGCCATTCAAGACGGCACGACAAAGAAGCTGACAGCCTTTCTAAAAGAAGCGTTTTCGAACTGTTTCCAAGGCCTCAAGAACTGTCCGAAGCTGCGTACCGACTGCAAGGGAGAATATTTCGAAGCGGTGCTGCACAAATGATTTTAATGTTAAACGCATTTCTTTAATGGACTCAGCCTTGGAACTTTACAGACAGAGGTTGTAGAAAAGATAGAAGCAATGTTCTGCTGTGCTTGAATATGAACAACACGTTTGTCCAAACTTTCCCACAGTAAATGTAGATTATGCATAAAAAAGCTTGCTGAGTGTCAACATACAGTTGCCTAATCTTAGAGAGACAGTCGTGGTCACCATGCTTGTGTGTTGTGGGCGTAGCATGGTGCTAAGGCAAGTAGAATGACCAGGGCTATAAGTTTGAGTGGCGATGGTGACCGTACATTGCCGTTCTTTGATTTTTGGTGTACGTCTATATTGAGGAAGCCCTGTGTGTATGTTTGGCTTTAATAAGGTTACTTTCCTCCGCGGCATACAAAAATCACAAATTTAATGCGCGTAATGCTTCTTGGGAGGTCACACCAAACTGACACACGGGGCGAATAAGAGCGCCGGGTTGTAACGGATGAAGGCTACCTACGGGCTAGGCTTCTGTAGTGAGAAGTAATTTCACGGTACAAGGCCACTCGCTCTCTGGCCGATCAGAGATACGAATCGCCCACCGCCTGGTCGCCGATTTCTCTGCCATATTGGTCTGCTTTTCTTCCTCATAACTCCCAAACGAAGCTAGAACTCATACCTAATTAACTGGCCCTGAACATTGTTGCGGTAATTTTGATAGAATTTTGACTGCTGCTTGTACACGGTGCCCTTTGCAGGCTTTAAGGCCTTCGCCTTCACTCCTCGCTCAACAAAAGGGGAGGAGTAGCATGGAGTCTGTTACAAACAGGATCCTCTATTCTTTTCTACACATCGGCAGATGTAAGGTGCCGCAGTATCAGCTTCATCTGTAAAGCGCAAACAGAGAGATATAAGACCGCTCTCACACAATCAAAGTGCACTTGTACTCCTTCCCAGTGGCAGGAGTACAAGGATGCGAAGCAGTAGCGCACGACAACTAAAAAATTTTATTCACATTGACCACCTGACGAGCATGGGAACTTAAGCGAGACAAAAGCTTGATCTCGGCTCAGGACGGTCAGCTTACAAGGCTTGAGCCCGGCCCCCCGGTCCCGCAACCCAAAGCCAGAGCCCGGCCCTGATCCGGCAGACATTGCAGTACCCGGCCCGGCACTGCTCATGAGCCAAGCCGGGCCTAGGCTTTCAGGTAAACCAGATCATGTGCAGTGCTTTAAGATTTCACAGGTCCACCAGTCTTGGCTACCCTGATTTTTAAGCGCATATCACGCCTTGCCTGAGCGTTATGCGCTTTCTAGCCTTACTTTTGTCAAGCTATTTATTTTCTTTTTCTTATTTTTTCTTTTTCTGCCTGTACTGTAAAGAACAAGATTAATTTACTTTTTATTCTCTTTTTTCTTTTAGCATCGCTTTCTCCACGCGTAATCTTGCACCAACCATAAACGGTGCTCTCAACAGCGCTTATCATGGCTGAAATTTCAAACCTTCGCCGGAGAAATCTTCAATTCGCGCCTATACATCGACAACAGGCTCTTTACTCCGGGATTCGCTGCGTATTGCTTCACTCAAAGAAGTAATAATAGCTCTCTTTTCAATAACCTTGTTAACTCACATCACCAGTTACATATATCGTATGTTGAACTAATACTTGATAAATGCTGCGAGGAGATAGTTCGATGGTATAAGATCCAGGTACATACATTTACTTATACAGTGTTTGTGGCATGTATTCGCTTTCTGCTTTAAAAAAGAAATGCCAGCAAATGTCCCACGTGAGCATGAAGAACGCGAGCCAACTCAGCACACATACAGTACGAACTGAATGTAATCGTTCGTAGAAATACCTTTACGTTTATTTCATTATTTCTTTAGTACATACTGCCAACCCTTCCTAGAGTACAATCATTACAGGCATGCATCGATGAAAGTATTTAGACAACATATCGAACAAAGCAATCCAAATATGCATAAGAAAAATCTGACAAATTTGATTAAACTGAGACAACGCTATAACATGATTCTAATAGGACATTGTCACCAAAAAACTAATTTAAACAGTCAGTTTCTTCAAAATACGGTGTTAGTGTGTAGATGTGATCATGTCGAGTATGTCGGGTGAATGAAAGGAATACGTAGGGAGCAGTATCGAAACCGAAGTTCTATTTTATCAAGGAAGAAAGTCGGAACGGTGTCTTCTTCATAGCTATTCAAGTGATTCACCACATATAACCGCTACTTGCTGAGTGAGGGATTCGCGGGTTTTATAACTGGAATAAAAAACCCGAACTGCTTTTCTTGGAATCCTCTCTATTTTGTAAAGTGAAGTTTAGGAAATGGATCCCACACTTCCGAAGCATACTCGAGCTTTGGCCTGATGTATGCGTTAGGTGTGAACAGTTTTACGTTTGAAGTGTAATTTCTAAGATAACGCCTCAAGAAACATAGCTTTATATGCACGGACTAACATGTTCTCTATGAGCGAATTACTCGAAAGATTGTTACTTATTGTTACACTTAGTGATTTGTAGCTATTAACATTGTTAGTTATTTGTACGCCTAGGTATTTTAGCTATTAACATGCCTTAGTGCAGATAAAAGAGTATGCACGCGATTTACAAGATTTTTTATGTGTTATTTGGAGCGAACCTTTTTTCTCAGTTTCAGCTAACATATCAAACTCACTGCACCACTCAAGCGCATTTTCTGGACTCAGATCAAGTTAACTTTAACCCGTAGTACACCCAGTTTGACGAAATATACACAATCATCAGTTAACAAGCGCCTATGTGTTACTGTCGTAACCACATTAACAACAGCATTGATAAAAAGACGAAAAAAAAAAACAAAGGCCCTAAGACTCTTCTTTGGGAAGCAGAAAAGGTGAGGGGGGTTAACTGGAGCGGCATCGATAGAATGAAGCAAACTGTACTCCATCGTTAGGATAATCTGCAATCCAAGATATCAAAATATCTGGAGAATTATTTTTTTCGGTTTTTACAAATGCTTTGCTGAAGTCTATAACAAAGGCGTCTATGTGAATATTGATATTTACTGCTTTAGCAAAAATATGTACTATTGTAACTAATTCCATCGCTGTCGAAAAGCGCTTCCTAAATCCAAGATGAAAATCGCTTAATACAGAGTGTTCTTGAAAAAAATTATTATATGTTTTGCAATAATGTGTTGCAAGATTATTACAGCACGGACACGAGAAATCTAACGGTAACTTTGTACTTAAGAGCAGTCTTCTTTCTTAAAGGTGCGAACAACTATAGCGGTCTTCCGTTCAATCGGAAGTTTCGATGACAGCAGTGCTTTTCTGAACAGCACAAAAAGTAAGTTCGAAATAATTGCGGCATAGCGGTGCAAAAACACAACCGGTATATCAGGGCCAGGATATTAATCGGCACTCTGGTGAGCTATACTAATGCGGTGTTCATACCACTCTTGCTCTTGGGCAGACTCGGGTCACTTAGAATTCATGATGAGCTCAATCCGCAAAATGGGTTTTTAGCGAATGACCCTACGTTCCAAGCGGTTCGGGCCCCCGAGTGTAGGCTTCCAATGCATTGTATTGCTTTAGACATCAAGCTCATTCAAAACACCCGTAAAGCAGCCCTTTCAGCCTTGCTAGTGGATGAGCGTATCAGTGGCAGGGACGCTCAGAGCTCTTAAGAGTGGATTTTATTTCCCAACGAGCAGGATGTCATACCTCATTTGGGGTGAAAAATTGAATTTTTTCATTGAAATGTGCTCCTCCGCGCGTTTTAGGACAAGCTTGGCGATGAAAATCTAAAGCCTCTGAGCGTCTTTCAGATCGACTGTACTCCCGGTTAGCAGTTGCTGTCCAAATATTTTGTTTTCAATCAAGAAATTAATGAACAGAAAACAACTCTCAAATGCGCCTTTTCAGAGCCGTAGCTGTGAAGACAAACGACACCTTACTGAAGGCGCTGGAATTTGCACATATGTTAGAAAATGCATTCACCCTCTTTAAACTGATCTGAAAGTTCACTCTGATATATTACCCTTTACATTGTCGGGTCTACAGCAAAGCATCTTCGGCGAAGACTTTACCCTTACGTTATTTGTCAGAACACGTGACATTTGGAAGTATGTGAGACAAGAGCTTGGAAGTAATGTATATTGCAGACCTTCTATGATATTAGCATCTCGTACCATCCTGATGCGCTAAAAAAAAATATAATGCGTATTCAGAAACTATACGCCGTACAAGACAAAAGCAAATGCTTTGGAATGGAGCTTTCTCTGAAGGCCCAGGCCAAGAAAAAAGAAAATTAAGCTTCAGCTCAAGCAATATTTCTAAGAAGCCATAAAATGCCTAGTCCTGAACTATCTTGAAACGTGTGCAAAACAGTTTCAGGCGATATTGGAGCAAGTGTATAACTGTAAGAATTTAAATGAAAGAATTCAGAAGTCCTTTTAATAAGGTGATTTCCAGTGATGGTTCTGCTCGGTGAACACTCACGTTAAATGTTGACCTTTGCCGCGTTTAAACCGAAAACACGTAGCACGCGCAGTATCGAGAAAAGTTAGTCACAACGAAGCCCATACAAACAACGTGTTAATTCTGCTGTGTAGCAGCAGATTGTGCAGCTCGAACGAGACGCCACTCTTATAGAACCCCCATACGGAAGCCTGGCGAAGCGCAGCATATTTTGCGAAGTAGGAGCGTGAGGAGCAAAATTCAATAGGCTTGTACCAATTATATATTTTATCCGTTAATTTGATTTTGGCTTTCTTGTGCCACCCGATGTCGAGCAGATGATGTTACTCGACGAAGTAGTGGTGGTAGCTTGCTGAAATTCTGGGGCTAGCGCAAAACGATTGCACGGCTTAATCACATGCAACCATCTCCCTCAATAAAGTATTTGCGTGTACAGCTTCCAATATATATTAAAGACTACTCTAACTTCTTGTCGTAAAATTTATGTAAAACAAATAGAAACAGTGTTCCTCTCTGCTTAGATATGCGCAACGTGTGTGGCCAACATTTCCCGCTGCAAAGAATAGCATGCATACAAAAGCTTTCTGAGTGTCAACAGACGTTTGCTTAATGTTAGAGGGTGGCAGTCGTGGTCACCATGCTTGTGTGCTGTGGGCGTAGCATGATGCTAAGACAAGTAGAATGACCAGGCCTATAAGGTTGAGTGGCGATGGTGGCCGTACATTGCCGTTCTCTGATTTTTGATGTACTTATATATTGAGGGAGCCCTGTGTGTATGTTTGGCTTTAATAAGGTTACCTTTCTCCGCGACATACAAAAATCGCAAATTTACTGCGCGTAATGTATCTTTTGAGGTCACACCAAACAACTGACACACGGGGCGAATAATAGCGCCAGGTTGTAACTGATAAAAGCTACTTACGGGCTAGGCTTCCGTACTTGGAACTGATTTCGTGGTTCAAGACCATTCGCTCTCTAGCCGACCGGAGGTCCGAATTTTCTACCGCGCCACTGACTCATTCATGGCTGGCTTTTCTGTTTCTCTCACTGCTGGAGTAGTTGGAATACAGAGAAGTTCAATTCGTCTTATTTTGGATGGAATTCCTAATGCCTTTTCCACACGGAGCCCTTCAAAGACTTACTCCATCCCCCTCACTCCTCGCTCAATAAAAGGCGACGAGTAGTCTGGAGGCAGTTACCAGGGCATCTATAAATCTGTACATTTATTCGAAATTCGCCCACATCCCACCCAGACCCACTGTCAATAACATTCTTTTTCAATGCCACGTGCACAGGCTCCCGAAACATCTGCTATTCTCCATGCTAGAGCAGTGAGAGAGTGCGTTATCTTGCTGAGACCCGTAAGGAGAATACCCTGCGATGGGGAGGACCTAAAAGGTCGCAGCAAGGCTGTGCGGTCTAGCCACCTGACTGACCTCTGCTATGGAAGAGGGCTTGCCATGAGCTTTTTTTCCCAATATCATGTGATTCCCTTCCTCACACTTTGCGATGAATAAAGTTTGTCTACTACTAGGAGCTAGGCTTTATGATTTACAGCTATACCTTATTACTGGTGTGCGGAAAAACGTCATCGAAGTCGCCTTTTCCACTGCACTTCCGGAAATGAGCAGCGTGAGATAATTATAAAATAGTGTTTAATATGATATCCGAACAATACAACCTTTTTTTACTAGTTTGGATGGCAAAGAATACTTCATAACTCTGAGGCAATCCTTCACTGGAATGAGCTCAGTTGGATGCAAACTGTGCATGGGAATCCATAGGTAATTTCTGTGTCCTTTACTGGGACACCTAAATTGCTTAAGAGGTTACCAAATCGTCTAATTTTCTTAAACCCTTTTTTCAGCGGACACTAAGCCATGTTCCCTGGAGTCTAGCAAGGAAGGCACTTTGACTCTTTTGTGCACCTGAAACGTTTAGTGGCAGACGCTGAGGGCCCTTCGCTTGTAGTCATTGAATGTCTGCAGGCCGTACGCAGTGCGAACACGTCGAAAGTCTGTGCTTCTTGTTGGGCGCGACTGTCCGCTTTATCAGGCGCTCGCCGTACATCTCACCATAGTATTACGCACAGATTACATGCGTATTTTTCTTACCACAGTGTTTTACACAGGTTCTATGCTATGCAGAACTATTTTCCATGTACCTCTATTGGCAGCTGGTAGATTGCGCCATAAGATGACACTGGCTTAGTGTTCTCCCTTCGCATGGTATCATTGCTGCTCTTGCCTCGAAGCATCACACAATGAAGAGCCGCTTTGTGTCATCTTTGGGCAATCATGTGCTACAGTAACCACTTGAATCTCCTGAGCTTGCAAATCTGTCTCTGCGCTGCTGTTAGAACTGCGGTGCCTTAATGCAATTAGCAAAGATGAACGGTTTGTTTCTGTCTGAAATAAACACCTACCTACCTGATAGTGTAGCCAACCATATGCGCTAAGCGTAGTTACAATATTTATGCTCAGAGTTATCCCTGGGTGCTCCTTTTTCAACGGTGAAGTTCCCCACAGGGGCGAGTTCGATCCCTACGACAAATCTGCTCTTTACAGTTAGCTCATAACGCGAGGGCTCCCATCCTAAACGTAGCAGATGTCTGGGCGGCACTGCACCAAGGGGCGCGATAAAGTAGCCAACTCGTGCACGTAGTCCGGGACACGTACTTCGACTAGCCTTCTCAAATCCAGAACACATCCTCATCGCTGATCTGTTCCAAACATAGCTGCGAAGAGAGAGAGAGAAAGGGAAACGGAAAGGCAGGGAGGTTAACTAGGCAGCGCCCGGTATGCTACACCACACGTCGGAAGGAGAACGGAGGGAGAGAGAGAAAGCGGTGAGAACAAAGGGAGATGATCACTTTTCCACATGTCCGTTGGCCATTGCTTGCAGGGTACACAGGGCACACGCTGATAGTTCACAACCTTGCACTCAGTCCTGAATCCTTCAAGAACTTGAAAAGTGCCTTCAAAGTTGTCCTCTGCGGTGAAGGCTTACTCCAAGGACGCAGAATCTTTGCTTCAGTAAGGGGCTGATGATCTAAACGGCGGAGTGTTGCAGCCAGGAGTGCATGATCACGCTGAAACTACTAGGTGGAACACCTACCTGGGATAATCCTAATTAAAAAGAGTATAGTATTCTTTTATACTTATATTAGTTGTTTTCTGTTGTTTAAGGAGCCTAGTGGTGCAGAGAAAAATGTTGCAGTACGACGCATGCCGACACTGTGTTGAAGACCTGGATTGAATCGTCAATGACAAAAATTAACTTTTCGTTTGTGATAATTAAATCGTCACTCTTTCTGTCTAGTAGGAATAAGTAGAAATTGTGCTGATATTTTACGCATTTATGAAATATTCAGGCAATGATTCACATGATGAGCATGACAAGTTACTGCTCCTTTCCAGCTACTCCCAGCGGTACTTAGCAGACTTTTTTTGGGCCAATGATTTTCGTCAAAGAAAAAGCGAATTGGAGGTTGGATGGCAAAATTATTCACTTCACTTTGTTAGTTTTGAAAATGGCAATAGTATTTTTGATTGTTTCAGGATTTTTTTTGCAATTTTTCTTCCGACATCTTGCTAGAATGATCATATCGTCTTTTCCTAAGCAGCATATCTAGCTTAAAAAGCGTTTGAGTTGCCAATGTGATGTGATCTTTGCTGATGTGGCCGCGACCCTATCCAGCCTTCACAAACAGTTTTACGAAGCTAAAGAGCTCTCGGCAAAGCTAGGGGGAGAAACTCTTCGAGGAGACACGTCACACTTGCCGCAGGAAGACTTAGTGCCGTAGGCTTATTAGCAATTCTTTAAGATAGCAAGCGAGAGGGGGTGTCATTTAGAGCTTCAATTCACTAATAACATTTTTTAGCCGTGTTAATTCACGCTAATATCGTTACCACGAAATCAATACAGCGCCAACGAGTCCTACCAAGCTTAGCAGCAGGTTCCGTTTGAATGGGGAAACATACTACTTGTAGTTTGCTTTCACCACACGCTGCCATATATTGCAAAGATCTTGACTGGCAATGTAAAAACGGTCTCCTGAAAGTATATCGGTTCCATTATCCGAGCTAGGCAGCCATTTTAACAAATACCTCTCAACATTACGAAAACGCGGCAGTAGGCATTTATTCCCAGTTGCACTAGGTAGGAATTAATCTCTCCGGGCCCCAGATTGGTTTGGTTTTTGGTGGAAAGGAAATGGCGCAGTATCTGTCTCATATATCGTTGGACACCTGAACCGCGCCGTAAGGGAAGGGATAAAGGAGGGAGTGAAAGAAGAGAGGAACAAATAGGTCCGTAGTGGAGGGCTCCGGAATAATTTCGACCACCTGGGGATCTTTAACGTGCACTGACATCGCACAGCACACGGGCGCCTTAGCGTTTTTCCTCCATAAAAACGCAGCCGCCGCGGTCGGGTTCGAACCCGGGAACTCCGGATCAGTAGTCGAGCGCCCTAACCACTGAGCCACCGCGGCGGGTCCCCAGATTATGCGCCAATATGCTGTGCTGAACGTCTAGCAATGAGTTTGGGCCTTGAAATTATTGCGATATTTCTAATGCGATCGTGCTACCATTTACCTCTCAGTTGCTTTCAGTGGCTCAATTTTGCCAAAAATTTGTAATTTCCTTAAGCGAAATTGTAAGGTGACCGGCTACAAGAAGTTTTTCTCCTTTGAATGTCCATCCTTGTTCAAATAAGCTGTTGGGTGTATTGTGCGCGGCGAAGATGCAGTAGCTTCTTTCCTAGAAAGTTGTTAAAAATGCGCTTGCGTTATCTCATAGACATTTTGCGGTTCGCAAGGTAAATGCTTTTTCTCTACGAAAAACAAAAAGTGTACAGAAGGCAACAGCACTCCGAAGTCGGCACAGTGCTTCGCACTGGGCTAGGGCAATCACTTACTGGAAAATTCTGGTTTTTATTTTCTTACAGCGAGCTTGGGGGTAATGGCTGTTGCCACATACAAAGGCTGTGGAGCAGACAACTCACGCTGGAATATATCAACGCCCGAACTATGAGTTCAACGGAAGAGTGGAATGCATTTTCCAGCTATCAGATGTGCGAATGACAATGTCTTCACTGGAGTATTTTTATCAAGGCATTGCCGTGTTTTTTGGGTACGAGACCTTAACTTGTTTTTACCAAAGCCTGCAGGGAAAAGAAAGTATCTGGCGAGGAACTGCAAACAGACATCCTACTCGATACGCGGTATTTTAAACAGGTCTGCAAATTCGACTACAAAATAACATCTAACAGGAGCTGAATGGAATGTTTCACCCAGATTATGCTCGAAGTCAACCATGTGACCTCACGATACTTTCAAGAAACAGAGATCCACTTTGAGGCACATTACCTAATGAAAACGGAGCACTACTCGATGGTACTGGAAAAAATGCTACTTCTATGATAAAAGTTGGAAAGTAAAGTGAAAAGGACACACTTGCCACATTGAGGCCGTTCGTTTGAAGAAAAAGCCTGATGCAATGCCTCATGAATTCTTAGCGGGGCCTGCTACTCTTTATGGCGAATCGTGGGCTTCCCAGAAAAATTGATTGAAGTTGTTCTTCAACTAAGTTAGCGAATACACAAGAAAAAACTATCTGAAATCTCAGGGGCATTCAATAAGTACTTGGCATAGATATGATACAATGACCACGGCATATGGCAGAATTAGGTTAGTTCAAGGTCAGCCAGTGTTACTGTAATGAGTGAAGTAATTTTTCAGGGAAGTCCCTTTGCGTAGACTCGCCCGATTTGTGTGTCCAAAATGAAAACACATCAAGCGGTGACCAGTTTGTACCGGCTTACCATAAAATATGAGCCAAGTTGAGCGCTATTGAGTTGTGCATTTAGCGGCTTCATTAAACGGGAGTAGAGAAAGAAAGAGCAGCCTAGAAAACAAGAAATGCGAACTCACTTAAATCTAATTTCATATTTTACATAAAGAGAAACGGAAATTAGAGAAGAATTAATAACGGTGTATTAAATAGCGTTCAAAGCACTGCCATGCCCCTTGCGCAACGTGTACATCCGTATGAGGGACGCGGGCTGGAGGAGGGCCGCTTGAACGGGTACACATGCACATGCTTATTTCACTCAAGTGACGTAAGTTTCTTTTTCTCTGATCTACTGAGCAAATTGTTCAAATCATTCCTGCGGCAAAAGGTTCGAGTACCTCCGGCACTCTACAGCCTCCGGGTTAGGTCTCTGAATCAAGCAAAGCAGATATGTTTATTCTTTTCCATACATCTGCAGATCTACCGCGCTTGAGCATCAGCCTGATCTGCAAACGGCGAACAGGCCAGGAACTCCGAGCCGAAGTGCACCGGGAGGAACCAGTGGCAGGAGTAATAGAATATGAAGGTCAAGCGTGCGATAAATAAACTTTAATTCACGTTGATCACCTTACGAGCGAACAAGAGGTCATGATTTCATTTTACAAGAATTTATCCTGTGCGCAAAAATTGTTAGATTTCCCCGGAGAACAATCGGACCGAAAGAATGGACTAGGCGACAAATGTACGCACAAAGACGCATATTTAATACACCCTACCTGACACAAACGCTAGCACACAAAACAAACACAAAATAAAAAACGCAGTATCAATACACACAACCCGGTAACACTGCTACTAGCGTCTGCTACTAGAGATCTAGTGGTAGAGGTGGGCGTTTGTGTTCACGGTTGGTTCGTTGCGGATGCGATGTTGCATGGGTGCAGTAACCGGCGTCGAGATGGCGTTCGACGTGCTCAGGCTGGCGTCGCTCCTATTTTGTGGTTTCGTTATCTCAATCCACGGCAGCAACACGCTGAGGATGACTAACGAAAAAGACTCTCAACTTTCAAAAAGCCTTGATAGGCCGAGAAGAGAGAACATCGTTGTGGACTAAGCCCTTTATATGAGCGTAACTCCTCCAAGGTCTGTTCTCGATGTTAAAAAGACGCTTACGAACACCATTATTATTTAACTAGGTTAAAAATAAAGTCAAGCTCCACACTTTTTTCGGGATTGCGAATGAAAAGTGTTCTTTTCGCTTGAATGCGACCTGTAATAGTGACGTGCTAAGCAAACTAACATGGAAAGCGGTAGAAATGAAAAATTAGAAGAAACTGTGTCCATTTCTGGCCACTGCGGTACGTCGACATCATGCTGGAAATTCAGTGTATATCAAGTCAAGTCAAGTATATTTTTCTTTTCGTGGAAATAAAAGGGGCCAGGACTAAAAGCTGTGAAAGACAGCTTGACAAGGCCCTGACCCCCTACAATAATTGGCAGAGTAACAGCTAGGAGAAAGATCAGTTTGCATCATTTTTACAGCGAAGAGTTTCATATTATTGCTTTTGTCCGTATGAAAATAAGACACACAGTAAAGCACAAAAACAGAAAATTAGACACATCCTAAAAACACAGCCTTAAAATTAGAATACATCAAGATAACATTCTAAATACAAAGCAACACTAGGTTCACAACAGTTGTTCACGGCAAAAAAGACAAATTTGGCGATTAGACTCATATACTGGATCGAATCCAGTTGCATGCAACTTATTCAGTAGTTTTGGTACAGTGTAGCGTAATCATTGAGTGTATGAATACGTGCGAGGCACTGAAAGAAGATATTTTTCTTTGTGTCGAGTTTGTCGGTCTCGGATATTTTCTTTTAATTCTGCAAGGTTTACGACAATACTTACATTAGATTTTATGAAATATTTATAAGCTACGATAATTTTACAACCAAAAAAGGAGAACACAGAGAGGACATCATACTTCAAGAAAAGCTCTTTGGTTGGATGACGGTAAGACACACCCGCAACATACCGCAATGCTCTTTTCTGCAACAAGTGTAATTTGGATAAGTTGGTTACCCCTGTGGTGCACCAGACTAAGCTGCAGTACTGTGAGAGCGGTAGCACAAGCGCGTTATATAACAAGAGTTTTATTTTAGAAGGCAGCAAGTATCTTGTTCGGGCGATGGCGCCAACTGCTGATGCAAGTTTTGAATTCAAGTAATCTATGTGGTCGTTCCAAGTAACGTGCCTTGCAAAGACCACTCCGAGTACTTTCACAAAGTTCACAATTTCAAATTTTTCTGTTCCTAATCGTATGCTCAAGGTATCCGGTAATTTCTTCGCTTTTGGAATGTATAGGACTGCTTTTGTTTTGCTTGTGTCTGTTTTTAAGTGGTTTGCTTTGACCCAAGAGTCCATGTCCAGAAGCGCCACATTTGCTCTCTCCTCTACATCTGCTTGCGTACTTCCGGTAACGAAAATGGTGGTGTCGTCCGCATAGGAATTACACTTCACGTCCTGAGTGCAGTGCACCATATCATTAATATAAATAAGGAACAGTAGCGGTCCGGGTATGCTTCCCTGTGGCACGCCGTCATGAACGGATTGCAAAGAAGATTTAATGTTATTTATTTCGGCATATTGTGTACTGTTGCTAAGGTATGATGTAAGAAGCGCATGTGGTGTTCCACTAACACCGTATCTGTGCAATTTTGAAAGAAGGATAGTGTGATTGACCAGATCGAATGCCTTTGAAAAATCGACATAGATGCCCAGTACCATACGTTTTTTGGTGAATGCTTCAATGATAAATTATTTTGCGTTAAAAGTGCTGTTTCTGTTGATCGATGCTTCCTGAAAAAATGTTGATAAACGAGCAGAAGATTATTACGCGATAAAAACGATACAATTTTGGTGTGTGGTATTTTTTCCATACCTTTGGAAAATACTGGTAGTATCGAGATTGGGCGATAGTCGACGAAAAGACTACGATCACCAGATTTAAATATAGGAACCACACGTGCAGTCTGCATTGCTTGGGGAAATACGCCCGTGGACAAAATCAAGTTATATATAAAAGTAATGACTGGACAAATTACGTCAAGAACGTGCTTCGCAGGAAGTACCTGCATACCACATACATCCTCGGATTTACTATTTTTGATGGAATTGATACAAAGGCATACTTCTGTGCAGTCCGTCGGAGAAAAGAACAGTGAATGGCATGTAGCAGTCTGACAGAGGAAGCGTTCAGCATGGGATGTATTGTTTGCACCGGAGTAGTCACTGTGATCGGCCTGCTGTACGAAAAAACTGTTTAAGGCGTCCGCTAATTGGCTGCCATTTAGCCGTTTCCCTTCATGTATAAGTGTATCGGGTATAACTCCTTGAGTGCCAGAATGCATTAGTGAGTTCAGTTTTCGCCAGAGTACATCAGAACGTTTTATGCTTTCATCAGAAAATATATCTGCAAAATAGGCGTTCTTTGCTGCACGTAGTCTAGACGTAAGCTTATTTCGGTGCGCTTTAAATTCGACAAAGGCATGCGTATCTTTGTCTTTTACAACCTTTGCATAGAGGCCATTTTTATGTTTAATCGAATCTAGTAATTCCCGCGTTAGCCAAGGCTTCCGAGCATTTTTCGGTTTTCTTCTTGGACGTAATGAAAAATTTGTATCGTACAGTGCTTTGAAGAGGTCAATGAATTTGCAGTATGCTGTGTCACTATCTTGAGTTGCGTAGACAAGGTTCCAGTCCTGCTTACTAACGATCTACGAAACGAATCAAGTGTAGCAGGGGTAATTCCTCGTAAGAATTTTGTTTTTTGGTTTTATTAGCTACGACATAAGATTTTCGAACCGACATTACTATTCCAAAGTGGTCGCTGAGGCCAGTGCATACAGTATTTGCAGTCGTTAAATCTGTATTAATATTTGTGATAAATATATCTAGTAATGAGGAACTATCTGGAGTGATACGAGCGGGTTCTGAAATGGCATTCCAAAAGCCATTGGCATCCATAATATCACAGAGCTTCTTTTGTGTGTTTGTCCGTAAACGCATATTCAAATTTCTATCTCCCCCTAAATAAAGATCTACCTTATTGTCTGTCACATAACCAAATATATCCTCCAAAAAATTAAAAAAATATATGTTGAAATCACCGGAGGGCGGCCGGTATACGACGCAAAAAAAGATTTATTTCAGAGCGCAAAGTAAGTACCTCGTAGTCTGGAGTAACCGCACCAAATTCAGATACTTCTTCGCAGGTTATGTTTTCTTTGGTTAAAATGGAGACGCCACCGCCTCGCTTATCCGAACGATATAGAAAGAATGACTGGTAACCAGGCAGATTGAACACGTCTGATTCTTGGGTGTACCATGTTTCTGTGAGCATGATAACAGAAAATACTATGCCGAACATCTCAAGTACAAGCATCAGTTCGTCTTATTTGCAACAGAGCGCACATTTTGGTGGAAAACACATAATGCCGGGTATTTTGATTTTACTGTAGTTTTAAAATCACATTGTTCAAGAACCATTTGAAAGAAAGAAGTCTAAAGTACGACTTTCACTACGACTAAACCAACTTTGTCAGGTCATCAATGTGCTCGACACAGGTGACTGACGAGGCATCTGTTTTCGGGCACAGATTTTTCCATGCCGCGTCCACAAATACTTCCAGCCAACTGCTTTTCGCTTCTTGTTTACTGCGCCAAACAGCCGTTTTGTTGCCGGGGAAAGGTGCTCATTCACAAAGATGGGACCTTTGGTTTGAGGTGTAAGTCCTCTGACGTAATGTTTTGTTTCTTCACCTTTTCAAGAAAGGCGTCGCGCTTTCCCCTGCGCGTAAACTGGACGACAATGTTAGGAGCAGTAGTGTTACCGGCTGCTCGGACTCGGTGGCATGCCTCAATGTCAGTATTTTCAAGAGGAACACCAATAACTACGCCAAGTTTCTTGGTGGTTTCAAGAATACTTTCATCCGCAGTTTACGACACGGCCGACATTTCAACGTTGAAAAATCGGGAGTGCTGTTCATTTTGGCCAAGACGAATTTCATGATCTTTTAACTGTGAGCGCAGGGCATCACGTTCGTCCTGCAAACTAGTGACACACTTTCTGAGCTCTTCATTTTCTTCTTCAACGGTCTTAACTGAGGTTTTCATTCCTTCATAGCTTTGATTTATGTATGTCAAGCTGTTCTTAATTTCTCGGATACCTTTTCTTAATTCCCGCTCCAATCCTTGTTTGAATTCTTTGAATTCTTGCTTTAGTTCATGCTTGAAATCTTCAAACAGTTTCACAAGTTCTTTCGACATTTCGGACAATTGTGCTCAAGTGGTATTCCAAGGGTTTACAGTTTACGTGGCAAGATCCAGACGAAAGCAAAAGAAAGCAGGATTTAAACTCAGACGATATAATACATCAAGGAAAAATTTGTATGTGGCAGCAGCAATGTTGCGGATACGTTTAAAGTAATATGACAGCCAGAAAAATCCAGCAACTAACCTGTAATACACGGGAAAAGGTGCTTAGCGATGTGTTCGCTCCGCCACTGCTGCTGCCAATTCTGAAAAAGAGTTGTAGCATCCAAATTTACAGCACGTTTTCTGGGTCGCCAAAAAATACCAATTATGGTGGGAGGATAAATTTATGTCATTTAATTTCACTGTTGACAAAGCACATCATTTGAGTAAACTCCTCGTGTTCAATTCTACAGGATTTAAACGGGAGAAATAGACCCAAATGTATAAATAAATTTGTTGTATTAAGCAATACAGCTCCTCGTAGTTTCGAATGTCCCTAAATGTACTGCTCAATTTTGTTTATGCAACATGAACACCATCTAGAATGTTATTGGCTGATGTCAAGTAGATTTCTTTGTTCTCTACAGTAGATAAAAATTTGGGATAAGAAATATAAATCTCGTAAGCGGAACATATATTTCTTGTAAAGAGGGCAAAGTGTCTTTATTACTGCAGTGCGAATACTCTTATCAGCGCTCATTTAATGAATAATTTCCTCTGGTTATTAATCGAGCTGTGTTTGCTTAAATGTTGTAGCGAAGCAAGGAACATTCAAAATAAAAAAAAATCGGCTGTGGTTTAGCTCTGGTTGAGCATGGAGTGGCGCGATAGCTACAGCCGGCCGAATGGAACTCGCTCAGTCTAACTGCAATGTCAGTCTTTCGCCGCTCCGTTTCGACGATGATGATGATGATGATCATGATGATGATGATGTCCTCAGGCTGAATGGCACGCGCGCATGGCGTGAGATTAGCCAGGGTGAAATGCTGATACAAACGCACACATGGGTAAGGAGTGGAGTAATGTAATAATTTTGTGACGAAGACTCAAATTTGGATTAAAAAAGGCGATAAAAAAAAACAGAAAATAAAATGGTGTGAATTCACATTCTAGCATAAAATTCTACCCGATGCAATTATATACCCGTGAATAAAATCGCACACAGGTTTCAAGGCATATCCCTTGGCGCTTGCCCCAAAGGAGAGTAGGATCGGAATTGATAGAGGGAGCCCCAGTCTAGCGAGGGGGATCTCCAAGTATGTTCTACGGAGAGAAGCCAACCGCAGGCAAAAGAGGAAAAAGTGATCTATTGACTCAATTTCGCCACAAGACTCACAAAGGTTGGTCAGAGATAACCCTGATCGACATAGAGATTTAATCGCGGTATTCTGCAGCGCAGGAGGGTCACGGACACCTCACATTTCCTTGAACTGCCCATCCGCACAGTTCAAGGAAAGACCAGGTGTTGAAAATCCGCTACAAGGAGAGGCTCATGGCTCAAGTAGTGGAGGTGCTGGAACCATTGGAAGGTGCTGCAGTCAAGAAGACAGTATTACGGACGGACGGGACAATAGGTCCCCCAAGGGCGGACTTAGCTAAAAATCAGCCCTCTCATTAGAAACAATGCCACAGTGCCAAGGGACCCAGTGAAAACGTACTTCAGTAATATGCGGTGGAATAAAAAATTGAAGTGAACGGCTCATACGGGTATCCCACAATGTTTCCAGCGCTGTCAAGACGGAAAGGCTGTCTGAAAGTCCGCCGTTTTGCTGTCCGTTGTCGTTGTTGTTGTTATCCTCATACTATGGCACATGCCCACATAGAGGATTGGCCAAAAATTGGGGGGTGGGGGCACAGAGAGTTTTTCTGGTAATTATTTCCTGGACGAAAGTAAAATGAATGGTAAGGAAGGAAGAAGTAAACAAAAAGGAACAACGAAATGAAACCGGAAATGCATAACGCACGCAGAAGATCGAGACTGATGTTTATAGTCGAGTAGTTAAATGATAACGATAATTGTAAGAATAAAAATAATAATGAAAAAAATAATAATGTCTGTTGTCTGTGGCTCGGTTTCTCTGGGCGTTCCTTCTTCATCTTCGTCCCACTTAACACGGCGCATGCGCACAGCTTTTGCGCGCCGCGCCGCCGGTAGCAGTAGCTGCTCCGCACCCCAAGGCCAACCCACGGGACCAACGGCCCCACCACGTGATCAAACCACGTGACCAACCACCTAACCAACGCCACGGTGGCCACGACGCAGCCACGCTGAAGGCTCGAAATGCTAGCGTAATGTAGCTATCGCTACAAAACAAGCTGCTTCCCTTCCTGTCCCTTGAGGTAACGTTTCGATTACCGTATCTTGGCTTCTTGACGCGTACCTTGTATCCTGGACTAACCTGCATGACAAAGAAGTCCATGCGTGAGCCTTATTCCTACGGCGCTTCCATGCCCATTGAGAGGCACCTGCGGAGCGCCCGGTTTTAAACAATGCGCTCTTGGCACTGCTGAAGTTCCTGAGGCTGAGACCGGCTGCGCCAGTACGTAATGAATCCAGAAACGGCAGGATATCGACACCACGGATCCGAGCAGGGTGTCATCGTAGGACACTCCTGAAACTGTGGCGTTTATGGTTAGCGCGCTGAGAGGATTCCCACGGGCACTGTCTGCCCTCCCGGCAGCCGGAAAGGCGAGCGTGCGAGAGGTTTTAATTCTTTAGGTGCTTCCATGCCAATTCATAGGTAAGGCAACTCTCCAAAATATACTGTGTTATCTCAGAAACACTTTAAAAAAGTTTCACCGCTTTCTTTGTATGCAGAGACTGCAAGAGGATGTTTGCAGAAGAAAAAATTCCGTTTCACGGCTCAATCCGTGCATTTTGGGCAGTTTGTTTCTTGCCGTTCTAAACATTCGGTGCCGGTTCCTGATTGCAAACGCTTGACAGAATAAGACTGCATGCAATCACTCGTGTATAGTATAACGATAAATGGTAGGCCATTAAAATGCTTCAGATACTATATTTCAGCATTGTCGTCGTGGTTGTGCGTCATTATTTTCACCTGACAAGAAACAACACACCCCGGAAATCAGGTTTTCACCGGAAATAATTATGATAATTATTAGACGTGATCCTGCTTTTGAAACCAGTCATGCCACCCGACTACATTTCTTGCCTACAATAACGCTTACAGCTTTGATGCTGGTAACGAAGTGGGCACTATGGTGACCCTAAAAGAAGATCGAAGCATTGGTGTAGGCAGGTCTGTGGCGATAAATAAGCGCCCTGCTGACTGACACGAAGCATTTTTTGCCCCTCTCCACACCTTTAGTCAAGTCTCCACACCTTTAGTCAATACTCCATATCGAGACAAGAAGAAAACAGAAGGTTTCTATAATTTGTAAATATTCCCTCGGAGTAGCTGGTCTTTTCCGAATTTCTTGGAAAGAGGAAAGAGCATCATGCTTTTTGTTAAGATTGTAAACGTAGTGGAAAATAGCTTTCATTCGCCAAATAATATATTCGTCGAGTAGCTGCCCAGAAGCTCATCTAGTACCTGCTTTTGTTCTACACATGAAAGGACTGCAAACTCACTTCATACGAATGTTGGAAAACTAAAATTGGCGCACGAATCTTTCGTTCATAGCACATTCATTTCTTTGGAATTTAAATTGTGATTGGGCGAGCACCTCTTTGGTAGCGCCACTAAAGCTCTCCCTTGCGTTTGCTACTATCCGCTGTCCATTCCCGTGTAACGCCGTTATTCAATGGTTGAAGAGAGTAATAATCCGCATTCGGGAGTAATTCATTGCCGCAGAAATAGATTTGGTTTATGGGCGTTCAACGTCCCAAAGCGGCTCAGGCTATCAGGACGTCGTAGTGAAGGACTCCGGAAATTTCGACCACCTGAGGTTCTTTACCGTGCACTGACATGGCACACTACGCGGACCTCTAGAATTGCGCCTCCATCGAAATTTGAGCGCCGCGGCCGAAATCGAAGCCGCGTCTTTCACGTCAGCAGCGGAGAGCCATAACCGCTCAGCCACCGCGGTGGCGCCGAAGAAATAGTTTTTGAAACTGGACAATACCCAACGTGTGGGACAGTTTTTCTCTATGAGAACGAGCACTTTGAGCTCTTTTGCGAAAAAGTAATCCAAATTTTCACTGAAACATAATGTTCAATATATAGATGTAGCATTATCTTGTATTATTTTTAGACACTTTTGAAATGACCTTGCACTACGGATTCGTGAATTTACTAATGCTAAGACGGCAAGGTGCCTATTTAGGAAATTTTTTTTTTGTTAGGAGTGGCTATTCTCTTGCAGTTACATCGTTTGGCGTAATGTGTAAATTAAAAATCGATTTAATTTTCTTCAAGCCTGTTTCTTCGAAAAAGTATCCTATTATGCATCGCGCAGACTGATACTTTTTATTTGAGTTTTCTTTGCGCAAGGCGCACGCCATCGTTTCTACGTGCATGGGGAGGGTACGGAAGGCAACAGGTCTTCCAACCTCTGCATACTTCGTAGCTACAAGCTTGGGCCATCACTCAGTGCCAGAAGTGATTGAGTTTGACATGACAAATCTGAGAAATTCCTTTCCAGATGAATATTAAGTGCTCGCAACAGAAAACAAATTAGCTAATTAACGAAGCGTGAACAATGATTTTAGTTGAAACAGGTCAATATCATTTCGGGCTATCAGATGTGATAGTGCTGACGACTTAAATAGGATGTTGTTTATGGAAACATTACAACGTCTGTTGGGCACCTCCGACACTTGAACTTGCTGTCTTTATTATTTCAGCCTCGAAAGCAAAAAAAAAGTATAGGGGAAACAGTGAACTGTCAGCTTAGTTGCTACACAATACTTTCAGAAGGCTTTGAACTCCTTCTACAAGTCGAGTGTAGTGCGCTTCTAGCGTCCTCTTCTCTGTAACACATTCAGGGAATAGCTACATGTGCGACCTGACATGCACATCTTCAATCAGCGAACATCCGCAGTGAAGCAAATAATCTCACCGAAAAACAACATCAGGGTAGATAGAGCTACAGATTCCGCTCAGTTGAGTTTACTACACAGAAAAAAATAAAGGTTTGTACTCAGCAACATTATGATGGGAAGCACACCAAGTGCACGGACATTAAGGGTCGCGTTAAGAGAGGGCTAAAATTATGCACAGAAGGTGCAACCATTCAGAACGTACGCAGGACGTAGAGCTGTAGGCACACACATCACAATTGGACTTAAAATTGATTTATTCTGAAGAAGAAGCTAACATTTATGTCTTTGCTGCGCAAGCGCACACTTTGAATAGCGTGAAGTAAATAATTTACGCAGATACAAACTCGCAATCATTTTCGGTAATAATAACTGAAGGATTGCTTACGCATGTGTGCTTATTACATCTCATTAAAATTGATTCTGTACCTGATTTATTCGTGCCACCTAATGAACTTTTTATAGTAGCGGACGAATTAATTGAAACCACCGCGACAATTTCCTTCCAGAATATGTGCAGCATCACTTGGAAATAATTCCTCGAATTTCTCAAGATGTTCTTGATATCAACAATTGTGGAACATGACGGTAACTTCGTTGTACAAAACCGAGATACTTATTTTGGCTCCAGTGTAGTGCCAGTTTTTTGCAACATGTATTTGGCGAAGCTCGACTCGATGCTACAGCACTTACTTCAAGACACAGGTGTTATTTGTCAGGGTCTTTAGGTTAGCATCATTCAGATTTAGGAGCCGAGGCAATGAGTGTCGCAGAATGTTCACCCTATAAAAATTGGCTTAGGGATGACTGTTGCCAGACGATCGATGTTTTGTCAAATTTTTGTAGTGCGACTGACACGCCAGAAAACTCGTGTTACTTGAAGGATTTTGATGTGGACGACTATGTAGGCACAGGCGGCAAAGGAATTGGCGGCCACTGAGGAAAGCGCCCATTCAGCAGCACTCAGTTCAGCTCAGAAGGAGAAGGGAGGTTCCGGGAGTCGAAACGGGGACTGCTATTAAGGGAGTGATTTTGTGGGCAATAAACAGCAGTTTTCATTTCGCTTGCCTGCATGCTTGCATTTGCGCAGATCACGATAGAGCCAATTGGCAAGTGAGGATCTTGTTTGGCATTTTAGTCGCGAAGGGAAGATGTCGCATACGTTGGTGTTGGTCGACGTATATCCATTGGTTTGTTGTCTGCAAAGTGCCGGGGAGGAAGAACTGGCGGTGGCGGCGATAAAATGGAGTGTGACGAATAACCCTCAGAGCATACGTTGTGAACGAAAGTCTGGCTTTAAGCTTATGAGCATCAAATCAACTTCTTTGTGAGAATAATTCGATGGCGCCACCACTGAAGCGGATTGAAAATTTTCTGCCTTCAGCGAAGGATTTTATAAAATTGCGCACTCGAAAGGTGAAATGCAGCATCTCTTTTCAGTCCAGGTTGGCAGCATGATTGATGTTATCATATACATTTTGATCAATAGAAAAACGCTAAACCGAAGCTAAAAAGCCATTATCCGGCGATTTTAAGTACTTCGCTTTCCTTTTGGTGTTATTTTTTATGTGGCCTGGTGCAAAACCATTTTATATAGTTTTGTATGTGCCGGAATACAATTGAAAGATTTGCGGTTCTCTTTTGAGATGCAGATGAGTGCTGGTTGTAATGTTTTAAATTTCAGGATTAAGATTGGCACTTTGTATTTTTTATCCGTTGCAGATTTTGAACGTGAGCTACATTGTCCGCTGTTCCTTCGCGTCGAAAGCAACAATTACTAGGTTCGTTGCATCAGCACTGTGGTGCGCAAACTGTGTCATAGTGCATCAATAATGTGCCTAGATTTAAAGTATCCAGCGGTAAACGCCAACGGTTAAATTTTTTTATCTTGAAACCACCATTTCTTGCTAGTTTCCGAAAAGGCAAAACAATTGCGCATAGCCGCATGACAGTTACTCTTCAGTACTGCTATCTGTAGGAGGGATGTTCCAACGCGATTTTAAATCAGTGCTCAACAAGTTCATTAATTTCCTGTAACAAAGAAGTTAGGTTTTTGTGTTGGCCTGCCGGCTACAAACACTTTTTCTTCTTTAAAAGTCCATACTTGTTTAAATACGTTCTTCGGTTCATTGCGAGAAGAGAAAATGCAATTGCTTTTTTCCCAGCCAGCGCTTACAAAAAACGTTTTCCACAAATGCGCTTGCATTTATCTGAAAGAAACTTTTCCTTTTGCAAGGTACGTGCTATTTATTTACGGGGATAGATATAATGGCAACGGCATTGCAAAGTACACATTGCGCTTCGTATGGAGCTCAGACAATCGTTTTGAAAAATGCCAGTTCTTTCGACGTAGAACTTCTGGGTAGTGGCTGCTGCGAAAATCTTAGGCTGCAGAGCAGCGAATGAAGACTCCAATATATCAACCCCTGAACAATGACTTAAGCCTGCAGTGCGAAGAGCGTTTTCTATCTACCAGATCTGTCAATGTCAAAGTGTTTGCAAATTTGTTTTTTCTCAAAGAATTACCTTTTTTTATACAAATTCATAATCTAAACTTCTTTCCTTCAATTATTTCTCTACCGAATCGAAATTATTTGCCAAGGCATTGAAAACTTACAAGTCAATGCTCAATATGTTGAACATGTCAATTCTCAATACGTTAAACAGGTTTTCAAATTGCCACTCCAAAGACAGACTAACTGGCGTTCACCGGGAGGTTTTAAGAACATTATCATGGATGTAAACTCATGCCACCTCACTTATACTCTCAAGAAATAGAGATTTACTGTGAGGCACAGCATGATATAAAAAGAGAGTATCGTAATCGATCGCATGAAAAATTTGTCACGTTTGAGTGAATTACACCACAAAAAAAATTAATGTTACCGCCATGATGCTACCGTATTTATCAAAACTGGGCGGTCCATGATCCTAAGGCGACACCCGAAAGCTGGAGGCCTAAAAAAACAAACCTTTCCTTAAACGTAAGCCGGCCTAAAAAACAAGTGACAACGACAGGAGGGACAGCACGCAAACGGCGTTGATTTTCACAAACCTCTTCCCGCGCACACGTCCTCGCCACAGCCTTTCTTATCACTCTGCTCTTTATATAGTATACAATATTCTGTGCCATCAAGTGCATTTCAGATGCTGCAAATTCGGAACGAGCCTGTGACCAAGGCTTTCGGGATATAATTCCAGGCTGCAGCGATCCAGCCAGCTGAAACTCCCAGCGAAGCATGCTTGATGCGTCCTGTTGGAGTCAGCATGCGCCTTTCGCTGGTCTGGTAGAGTGCTTCACTTTCTTGCCAACTCTCTCGCTTTGGCCTGCAGCATTTCGGTCTTCGCAAAGTGCCAGTGACCTTCGCGATTTGCCGAACTTGGCCAGTGTCATTCAACCTTGGTATGGTGGCCTTTCTTCGGGATATTGAAGGTCCTCCTCGTTTTGGCACAAGAAAAATGTTTATCTGGCTGTCCCCTCCAACGGGCAACATTCGTTTCGTCCACGCCGAAGTGCTGATCGACGTGCAGGTTTGAGGATTGCTGCACGGCGAGCTTAACTTTGCGCTTGAAGGGGCATTTCGATACATCGTCTCGTTGGTTTCATTATGTATGTGAAAAGCCATGTCTGAAAAACTTGCACTGCCGCGTCACGTGTCCACGCCACCAAAGGAAGAGAACTTGATGTCGATTTGGCAGCCAATGCTTATGTGTCCTTTTATCGGTATCGGCTACGTATAGTAACTGCTACAGTGCTGTCTTCTATTAGCATTTTGTGGGGGTGCCACATGCATCCTGCTATTATCCGTTTTTATGCGTTGTCGTATATTATGAATACAGTAACATATCCTCGAATCTAAGCCGACGTAAGAGTTTCATAACCCTTCTTTAAGAATAAAACCTACCGGACAAGATTCAAATAAATAAATACCAATATGATGCAAGTTTTCAGCTTTGAATGAAGACTTTGTGCGTTGACTATATACTATTCCAGGGAACAGGTAAACCTCTATATGTGAGTACGTAGCATGTCCATTATATTTGCGCCAGTAAAACACAAACAAGTCGTACTCTGAAATTTCTGTTGTTCCTGGTGCTTTGCCTGCTGCCCTGTAAAACCTATTGAAGTTATTCTTCAACTAACGTAGCGAATACAGATGATGAAAAAAAGTTCTGTGACTATAGTTGAATAACATACCGCAGTACTACACCGAGGGTCATTCAAGAAGTAGTTGGCATAAATGTAATAAAAAAACACATTTTATGTGAAAATTAGTTTAGTTTAAAGACACACAGTGTTAATGTAATGAGTGAAGCAATTCTTCAGTGACGTCCTGTTATATAGGCTCGCCATATTTTCGTCTCTAAAACGACACCACATCCAGGGGTGATCAATTTAAACCAGTTTACAAGCCACGCGGTGGCCCAGTGGTAATACTGCTCGGCTAGTGATCCGAAAGACACGGGTTCTATCCCGTTCTCGTCGGTCGCATTTCGATGCAGGCAAAATGAACGAGGCACACGTAGTGTGCGATGTAAGTGCACGTTAAAGAACCCCAGGTAGCCGACATTTCCTGAAGTCCTCCACTACGTCATCTCTGATAGCCTGATCTGCTTTGACAAGTTAAACAGCACAAACCAACTAAAGCACACTAATTTAGAGTGAAACGTTGGCCAAGATGGTCACTGCTGAGTTGCGCATTCAGCCTGTTCATGAGTAGGAGCACAGATAAAAATGCAGTCTAAAAGAGACGGGAATTGTAAACTGAATTATGTCCTATTCCTTACTTTACAAGTACGGGAACGGGAAGACAGAAAAAGTAATATCGAAATACAAAAAAGCGAGCCTAAAACGACTTCCTCGCTGTACAAAAGGTGCAGTCAGCCAAATATTTAGCCGCCGTGCGCGACGGAAGCTTTATCGGCGCTTCTGTGCTTTGCGAAGAAGCAAACTTGGGGAAAGCTCAATATTAAGCACGGGCTTAGTGAGCCTGTGCTTAGATTTGATATTTTTACAAGCTTGTTCTGTCATAAGCTGCAGAAGCACAGAAAACGCATCCGTCACGCAAGCCAGCTAAAGATTTGGCCGGCTTTACATGCATGTAGAAGGTGCTAGCAGATTGAGAGGATCATGTACATGTACACGTCCAAGCGATGTCGCCTAGCTTCCTTTTAGTCTTATCTACCTTGCACATTGTTAAGATCCTTCCCGCACGAAAAGATTACCATGTAAAGATTCCAGTGTACTTCTGGCCGTCCACAGTCTCTGGGTTTGAACTTTGACGCAATCGAATTAATATGCGCAATATTTTACACATATGGGCAGATGCAAGGCGCGTGATTATTAGCCATGCCAATAAATGGCTAACAGGGAACTCCGAGCCCAAAATTACCCAGCCAAATTTCATTGCGAGGACCCCTGTGGCAGGGGTAGTAGCATGATAAGGTCTATCATTCGAAAAATCACCTTTAATCATCATTCAATATCTGCCAAGCAAGCAAGAAGTCATGATTTCACGTTACAAAATTTTATCCTGTGTGCAATATATCATAAAGGTTTTGTGAAACTATCCCGGAAATAGAAGGTTTCATCAAATGCCCATGTACTAGTTCAATTATATTAATCCAATAAATCAACGTGCTGAGGATGGTTGATAAAACGTTTTTGGTTCCTTTGGATAATGCTTTTTCGCGCTCCTCTCACCTTGCAAAAAGCGGTTCAATGCTGAGAACGCAGCATCTCGTTGAGCACTGAGCCTTTCATAGAAGGGTAACTCCTGTTACTCCTTTGTTTGTTTTTCGATGTCAATAAGCGGCTTATGACGACCACTAAATTTCAGTTTGGTTCAGAGCATAAGGCGAACTCAAGAAGGGTTTTGAGGCGGGCTAGTTGGTGGATTTCGTTCATGATTGAACTGCGCGAAAGAAACGGGGACCAAGAAGAAACACGTACACACACACAGCGCTGTGTGTGTGTACGTGTTTCTTCTTGGTCCTCGTTTCTTTCGCGCAGTTCAATCATGAGCGAACTCAACACTTTCGTCACAAATTTGACTGCAGGCCGTCATCTTAAATCAAGGGTGACTCCGAATAGCAACATGGTAAGCACACTGAAACTATAATTGGTAAAGATAGCGAACGAAAATAAATTGTGCTCTTTCAATTCGGGCCGCTGTTGTACTGGACATCAAGCTGAAAATTGCTTCTATATTATCTAAAAAAGAGGTGTATTGCCATAATACTTTCCGACACTGTTTTTTGGGTTCCCGAAAAATTTCGAATAAAGATGGTGGGACAATGCTTTTTTTTTCAAGACAGCACAACTTATGACAAAAAATTTCGCCTCCTCCACAATTTTAGTGCCTTCTCATTTCAAAAATAGAGCTATAGTTTCAATAGATCTCAAATATAAGCAAAACAGCTTCCCCTGTCTTCCAACGTCCCGAAGAAGTGCTGCTAATTTTTGTTTATATAAAATGAGCACCACCGAAGAACTTGTTAGTTCATGTGAAGCAGATTGCTTTGTTTTCTGCAGTAGAATTCAAATGGGTGTAAGAAATTTTAATGTTTAAGCCAGAACGAATATTTTTTTTATCCAGCAAATGAGTACTATAATTCTTTAATACACCGAAAATGCTATTATTGCGGCGCAAGTTCTAACCATGATATATGGTATTGTTCCAAGCAGTGTTTGCGCAAATCCTGTAACACAACAAATAATTAATAAAAGAAAGAAAAACAACGATGTTTTCCTTCTTCTTCCTTGATGTGACGTTTCCGTGACCATGTGTTGGCCTCTTCACTCATCTCACATATTCTCGACGAAACATATTAAATCTCACAAACTGCGAGTATTTCTCTACTGTACTAGGCCAGTGAATAGCCTGCTCTTCAGAGTCATCCTTGAAAGTTTTCCCTGCTAAATAATTCGTTGTGCAGGCTTGTTGTAGCTGAGGTTTCGGCGGAACATAGAAGTAACACACTTCTTTTAAAGTGCACGACGCACTATTTATTTAAATCAATGCCGAAACATCGCACAACTGAGCTTGTTTTCATCATCGAGTGCGCTATGAGACACCAAGTTAGCGGGAAACGACGTTGTTACGTGGAATATGACATGTAAATGGACACAACGGCTTTCGAATGTTTCAAATGGGAATGATGAGTTTCAGTTGTAGGCCTTTTTCCAACGTTAGTTCGCGTCCGGAGCGCCGCAAATTGAGGCAATATGGGTCGTCATCAACATCTTCATTAAATAAAGTGAATAAAGAATTTTTGGGTCGCAGAATAACAACGTCCATAGTCGTGCTCGTAGGCAGCGGTCAGAATTAATAATAATAATAATAATTGGTTTTTGGGGGAAAGGAAACGCCGCAGTATCTGTCTCGTATATCGTTGAACACCTGAACCGCGCCGTAAGGGAAGGGATAAAGGAGGGAGTGAAAGAAGATAGGAAGAAGGAGGTGCCGTAGTGGAGGGCTCCGGAATAATTTCGACCACCTGGGGAGCTTTAACGTGCACTGACCTCGCACAGCACACGGGCGCCTTACCGTTTTGCCTCCATAAAAACGCAGCCGCCGTGGTCGGGTACGAACCCGGGAGCTCCGGATCTGTAGCCGAGCGCCCTAACCTCTGAGCCACCGCGGCGGGTGGGTCAGAATTGGCCGGCGCTCAATATGCGGCCAATCACGAGCACAAACACTTCCACCGCGAGACTGGTTGCATGCTGGCAGTAAGTCTTGATATGTTTCAAGGGCACAGCAAACTAATCAGTGATAGTTCGCATTTTGCAACCCCACTTTTTTTAAGCATTCAACAGAAGCAAGCGGGAGGATTTTATGTTAGCTGTAGCTAATGCCTTCAGTGTGGGGCTGATTTTGCTTAATTGATACACAAGCCGTCGTAAGATCTGAAGTTTTATACTAAAAAATATTTGGTTTAATCTTCGAGAGCGACGCATGAAATATAAGGGACGCCGTGTGTAGGATTCCGGATAAATTTATGCCAGCTGTGGTTCTTTCCTGGGCTTCATTAACATCGAACAGCACACGGCGTCTTTGTACCTATAGGCTCAACGGCTGTATGGCAGCCGCTGCCGTGATCGAAGCCGCGACGTTAGGATCAGCAGCCGGAAGTTAAAACCACAAAGTCACCGCGGCAGACCGCTAAGAAGAGGATTCTGACTTATTTTAGTGTACATTATGGTCCACTGTAAAAGAGAACATGCGGTCGCGTGTCGTTGTCTTTCCTCGAGGCGCTGCTGTGGAAAGCTGGAAATAATGCCGCGCGTACTGTACAAGTTGTACTGCACACGTTGAGTGGCATATGAACCAAGGCACTCACACATGGATAACCTAGACCGGAGAAAATGTTGCTTATTTCGCACGAAACACGCCGACAGAATGGAAAAAGCCAATTCAACAGCGAGAAGGGGTAATCGATGCGTTGTGGGTGTGAAAAATGAGATCCATGCAAGGGGACAGAATGCCGAAAAAAACTCCGGTCCATAGTCACCGCGGCAATCCTTCCGGTTTCCGCAGTAGGGCGTCGCGGAAAGCCAATGGCACGCGATCACATGCTCTCTTTAACAGTGGACCATACTGTACATAATGTACAAATGTAATGTTTGCTTTTAATGGGGCGTCTTTCAGAGACAACGTAAAAGTAAATTTATCGATTTTCTTCATAGTAGGTAGAAATGAAGAAGACGTTTCGCCAATGCCTGACGAACAACGTGGAGAAGAAAAAAGAGGAGGATGAGATGATCATGCGACCATAAAGGAATACACCGAACTGCCACTTGAGGAACACAGTGGTAGAGATGACGATAAGCATGAGTAAAAAAAAAACTTGGAGGACAGCTAATTACCATTTTCGGACAGTGCGATGCCATAAGAGCCTTGTTGTGAGCTGCCATGCACAACCACAGATACAATACAAGGGAATAGGAGATTTCCCTCTCTCAACTTTGTCACTTGCCAATCATGGCTGGTGGAAGGTAGCCGCTGGCCCTTCCGTATACCAGCCTTCGCACGTGACAGGGTTCTTCGCGTGACAAGCAACTTGCGGTCACCCTTTCTGTCCCACAGAAAAGCACAGGGGTATTTCCCTCACTTCAGTTTATCACCTGCCAAGCGTGGGAGGTGACAGTTCTCTGCTGGTTCATCCATGTGCTTTAGAGGGAGTAGGGTCTTCAGTATGTTACCGTCGCCGCCGCTGCAGCATCTTGCTAACTGTGCTGACGGCTATTTTTTAACGCCTGCTGAAAGCCAGCCATTAGTCTTCAGACAATGTACTGAGGATACAGAGCTGGATAGAGTGTTCTCACATCCCATGATTTCTGACCGATATAACCATGGAAACGTTCTCGACAGCACCATGGTGGCTTCAATGAGGCTCAGAGGGTCAGCAGAGCCTTCTCTCCGCGACTTACCCTTTGGTAGCAGTAATGGCTCAATCAGTCTGTTTACGACCAGCTTTGTGGTGGGTGCTGAATGGCTGGCTCACCACGATGTTTGCCAACGACAATGCCCGCCCTTTGAAGTCGATTGGAACAGAGAAATAGAAGAAAATAATAATCTTACAGCTCTCTCTAGCGGAGAAGGACTACAAACTCCGCTCATCTTGGACTTTTGGCAGTCGCGCTTTCTAAAACAAGGTAAGTTTGAAAACTTCTGCGGCTGATATTTGAAACTACTGGAAAAATTTCAGCAATGTAGTCTATGGAAGCCAGTTTTAAAGAATTTTCTCCAGAGACATCAGAGTGGCACCGCCTAAGCAGAAGTTGCGTTTTTCTCTTTTGCACTTTTGCCGTATGTACTCTGTGAAGTAATGCGACCACATCAACATATCGTACATATTTCATTTGCAAATTTATTGCTCACGAAAATCTAAACTCAATGTTTCTTTCGTCACCGTCTTCGAAAACCGTTAAGCGAGTGCCGACACGTCTGTCAAAATAGGTACAGCATTGCAAGCAAAGCCGCGCTTCATAAACGCCCGGCATGAATGACCTTAACAGCGGAAGCTTTTTCATTCAAAGCAGGGATACACTTACTGATATATATCTACAAGTCCAAATCGTAAGTGGAAATACCGCTGCACCAGGGGCACAAATGCTTATTTCAGGATATCCGCTCTGCGTCCTCATTAATATCTGGCCAGTACGACCACGAATTTATTGGCCGAAAAGCTGCAAGGACCGTCTCTTCACTTCCACACTTGAAGGCTCTCTGGGCGACCAGATAGCTCGCACGAGCCGTTTTATGAGTAAATCTCTATCGTGAGTTACTATCCAATCACGGCCAGTGCAGGCGAATATTTAGCGCTGTCTGTCCTCTCGCAATCTGAGCTCATAGATCCGCCGTCTTTCACTGACTAGCACTGACGGTAAATTTCACAGGAGACGCAGCTCGGCACGATAAACTAGCCAATATAGCGGCCACTGTGCAGAATGGTCCTGTGGGAGCGACTACCAATGAGTAAAACCCGCGTGTTGCTTATGGCGGAATGCAGATCCTTCGCGCAATGTATTGCTGAGGCAGCAGCTTTCGACAGAGATTGACTGTTAAAACAGCCCTCGCGCGTCCATTCCACCTTCTATCGGGGAAGTGAAGCCCGGTGACTGGCGGCTTCTCTGTCGAAAAAAAAACCGTCTCCGACGGAAATGTGTGTGCGAGCAGGACATCTTAAAAAAGAAGACGCACTACTCAAGAACACCCAAGAAGAGCAATGACAAGAACATCTCGCCTGGATGACAAGAGGCACGCGCCATCGGGTAGCGCTGACAAGCAGTTCCGCCATCGTTACCGTGGTCTGTCCACTTTGTTCACTCCTGTACATCAGAATTCATTTTAACGATACCTGTAAAGCGGAGAGCAAAGCAAATCCCAAAAGCTTTATCAGCATTTTAAGATTTCCTTTTCGGGCGGCATTTGACATCTCTCGTCGTTTTTTTTTTATTGCCGCGGTGTCGACTTAAGGGATGAAGAGAGCGAAGGAAGACTAGAAATTCTCTTAAACCTGCATTTCACGAACTTTGCTACCAATCTAGATTTCTCAACACACATGCCGCAGGTCTTTTTTTAAAACCTATCGTGGTAGAAGAAAAAAACTGCAGCAGACACTTGAACTGCGCCTTAACGGTGTATAATGCGATAGCGTTAGTCGTTTAATGCTAATATATGCGGAACTGGTCATCCTCTACTTTGCACTCATATGCCCCTGGAAATCCTCACACCACTTCCGTCGCAGTGCTTCTGCGGTAAATTGATGCGCCAGTGTCCAGCGATGGCAGGTGCTGCCACCGGGAGGAATTGTGTGACCCAGGTTGCTCTTCCCGAGCAGCTTTTAGCGAGAAATCAGTTATCTAACTGCCAGCTGCACACAGTGGGCAGTTTGCTCACAATAGGGAGGGCAGGGTGTGACGACGTCACAAGGTAATCTTTTCTAGGCGGCTCACCTGCAACCTAAGCTCCACCTCTGGGTTTTTCGTGGATTTTTCGCTCATGGCCAACGACAGCATAAATGCCGACGACGACGTCCGCTTTTCTGCGAACTTTGGTGGCCGAGCCGCAAACTGGCAGCCCCGTGGAGAACACTCAACATCGCGGTAGATAAGAATGATAAATGAGCTCGAATTAGCGGCCAAACTTTAATATCATCTAGCCCCCTCATCGCTTTTGCGTGCTAGCGTAACTGGCCAAAAAGGTGTTGCTCTTGAAAAAGCTGCCATTGTTCGCAAAGGCAACCCGCAGAAAAGAAATCTTGCCATGCGAGGCTCAAACCAGCAAAACAGTCGCTGCAAGCTTCATTGTTTCGATGTAGTCGGTACGCTTTTGCAGCGTGTCGGATGTCGGGTTTCAGGTTGGGTATTTTCAGCAATGAATAAAGAAAACAGCGCCTGACGTTAAATCTGTCGGTGGCAAAACGTTGGCCTCAATTGTAATTCAACCTTCCTACTGAGGGGGCAATGGCTTCTTTTAGACGTCAGGAACGACGCTGTAAGAGCGTTAAAGAAGGCTAGAGGACTTAAAGACACCTTGAGAGATATATGGAAGACGGCGGGATGTGGAAAAGCTGTCGCGAGTACTTCAATTATGCGGCTTTGTGTGGGCGTGAGCTGCGCGCGCACTTCCCTTCCGACACTCATATGAAGCTGTACAGTACAATGTCAGCAGCCGTTCTTGGCCAGAAGCCAATACGGATTCCATTAACCAATCTGCGCTGGAAAGCTGCAGGGTGAATGCTTTCCTCGGAATTTAAAACTTCGAAAGATGGTTCTTTTGCTTTTTGTTGTCACAATGTGCAGGACAAAGGTTGTCGAATTCGTAGCAGCTATTTACCAAATATCAAAACTGAAGTCAATGGAAGATTACAGAGAAAATCTCACCACAACGCTGATAACTTTAAAAACTCAAATTTCCTTTAAAAAGAAAACACGCATTTCCACAAATTTCGTACTCTATGTTCAGAGCGTTCCCCACTTGGGATCAACATCGAAAACTTGTGAATAATCTATACAACACAAAGAAGGTAGAGATCGCATTAAGCTCGGCACACCTCTTATGTTAATTAGACCAAACAACGGCTCAAGACTTGCCATGATATGTATGCTATGAAAAACACGTTTTCATAGCATTTCTGTGGATGGAGTCTACGTTATTGAGTTTTCAAAAAACATTTTGCTTACATTGCTGAATTCGTGCTTCTGAGGAGTCTGTTCCCCACCGTTCCAAAATTTCTTCGTTGAATCCTGATAACAAACTCCTAATAAAGCAAGACCGAACGAAATTAGTCATGTATAACATAATGAAATTTACGGCAGGGTATTCCTTCAGCTTTTGCCATTCTGCATTCTGATTGTGACTTTCTTAAATTGATTCACCTAATAAGAAGCATAGCAGCCAGAAAACCTTAATTTAGTGAGGCATAAAAGTGATATTTATTAGACTTGATATTGCTGCTTTCACTAGCCATTCCAGTAGTTCAGAGTACAAGAACCATGATTTAGCGAGGCATCAAAGTAACATTTATTAGACTTGATACTGCTACTTTCACCAGCCATGCCATTACTTCAGAATACAAAACCCACCCGCCGCGGTGGATCAATGGTTAAGGAGCTCGTCTACTGAACGGGAGTACCCGTGTTGATATGGGAAGAGGACGAAGACCTAGTGGGTGGCTACGTGTCTGCTTCTAGGTCTGTTTTCGCTTTTCGCTGTCTTCTCGCGTGTGGCGTCGGTCGGACAGTGCCCTCCGTGAGACCGAATGCTGACGACGCCCCTGCGGAGAAATTCCCGGCAAGGTGGGCGCATTCTCAAGTGAGAAAACCCAACCGAAACCCTCAGGGGCAAGTAGGCTTAGCTCGGCGCTGCCGAGCGAGACCGCGCTACGCGTCTGCATGGATTCTGCGTTGTCGATGACTGCTACGCGGATGCCCGCTGTGTTGCCACCTGACGCAGCCTCCACGTCCACGCAATCGTCAGCGCCTCTGGGCCTCCAGCCTGCGCCGTCTTCCGATGCTACGACTTTGGCCTGTGGCATGGACTGCTCCACCGCCTTCGTGCCCGCGGCACTCCCTCAAGAAACTGTGCCCGTCGCGCCAGTTCAGTAATCCCACCAAGGGCCGTCACCAGCGTCTGAGCCTCCTCCACAGATGCCTCCCGTGAGTCAAGGCTCTCTTCCGCCTGCTGCGAACTCGTTCCGCGTTACCATCAAGCCTACATTGCGCTTTGATATGACTGCCATCCCAGCCCGGAATGTTCAAGCCACAATTGACCACGCTCTTGGCTCTTCGAACTACTGCGGGTTTGTCGTCCATCGCTCATCGAATACCATCACGGCAAACTTGTCATCCTTGATGGACGCCCGGAAACTTTGCGCAGTTACGCGGATCCCCCTGGATGACAGCAAGCATGTCCCGGTGCAAATATATTTTGCATCTGGTCCTGACACACTCCGCTGCATGGTTTATCATGTCGACAGCACGAGCCCTCCCGAGGAGGTGCGCGCAAATATTCGCTGCTCAACTCACGTTGTACTGCAAGCACGGCATATGGGTCGTCGGGGCTCATACCTGCTCATCCTGCAAGGCCCGTCGACTCTCCAGAAGTACCTTACCTACTACGGTGCGATCGTCAAACCACAGCCCTTCCGACCTCGTCGTATTTTTTATCACTGCCACCAAGAAGGACATATGCAAAATACCT
Organism: Amblyomma americanum; assembly: GCF_052857255.1. Classification (NCBI taxonomy): domain Eukaryota; kingdom Metazoa; phylum Arthropoda; class Arachnida; order Ixodida; family Ixodidae; genus Amblyomma; species Amblyomma americanum. Next base: position 169,288,457 of record NC_135501.1, on the reverse strand, counting down.
GCCCTAATCCAGCAGCTGTGGCCGACATGAATGAACCAACAGTTCCTTGTGCCCTGTGCAAATCGCCGGACCATGACATTCGCTCCCCCGCTTGTCCAAAGAAGAAGCAAGCGAAGAAGTTTCACAAGTCGCCTGCAAAAATGGATGTTCCTACAAGTAATCGCTTTGCAGCTCTCGCATGTGACGACAACGACTTCCCTGAACTTCCTTTATCTTAGCCCGCTGCTCACCATACGTCTCCTCATCAGCGTGCATATGCAGAAGCGTCTAACCTTCCCGGATCAAATGGTACGCCAAAACGTCGAGTGCATCCATCACATGTGGATACCATAGATGAAGACACAGCTCTAGTCATTGCAATCGCGGAGGCTCGCCGCCGACTAGACGAACTCACCCAGAGCCGGGAACAGCGTCGTTCTCAATCCTCTCGAAGAATTCTAATAACTCGGGAGCAATCATCAGAGGAATCAACTAGGGTATGCACTAGGCCACAATCAGGTGCCGACCACCTGTTAGCCGTGACTACCCCGACAGTGGATAAGATATTAGCGCTGATGAAGCAGGTACGTGACATCCCTCATCGTGGAAGCTCGTCGGCCTCGTCATGGATAGCGCATCATTATCGGTGGTGGTGCAGTGGAACTGTCGAGGATTCGCTAATAAGGCCTCTGAAGTGAACATCCGCCTTCGCGACGGAAAGCTGAGGGCATGGGCGTTCCTACTGCAAAAGCATAATGCACTCCTACGCCTTTCAGGTTTCTGCGCATACCATTCACCCTCTATCCCTGATCGCCGTTGCACCGCCTCCTCCCTCAGCCCAGGTAAATCTGCAATTTATATTCACAGTTCAGTTTCGCACACACCGCTCGACCTTTCGCGGTGGTGCCACACACGTTAACAGGTTGTCGCCCTTCTCGTAAAACCTGCACGCACACCCCTTGTCCTAGTTTCTTTTTATTGTCGTCCTTGCTCCGCATCTCCCAATCTGGGATTGGTTCGTTTTCTACGTTCTACAAACTCGGGTATGCCTATTCTAGTTGGTGGTGACTTCAACGGCGCACACACTGCGTGGGGTTACCCACCGGATTCCTCAAGGGGTGCACACATCAAAGGGAGCTTTTCGGATCATTCCTTTCAACTTTTAAACCACCCGAATACTTCTACCCGCCCACGAGGTGGCCCGTATTCACCTGATTTGACTTGGTGGTTAGGCCCCGGTAACCCTCGTTGGGCTGTTGATTCTGATACTTGGGGTAGCGATCACAGCCCCATTTTTATCTCCCTCACGCCTACGCGTCTACGGAAAATACGCCGCACTGTACGAATAACGTCATGGGACTCTGTACGCGCTGACAATCATTTAACTACATTCAACCCCTCTTCAGCACTGGCTACTCTCTCTGCTGTTCTCGCTACTCACACTATTACCACTACTGTAAATGAAGAAGACCCAAACCCGGACATACATCTCTTGAATTTGTGGGCTCTTCGTCGCCAGGCGGATCTTTACGCTACTCGTCACCCCGATGACCCTTCGGCTCTTCCTACTATTCACCGCGTTACCGCACGGGCGCGGCGCTATGCAAAGCGGCTAGGCAGGCAACGCTGGGCTGCATGTTGTGCCCGCCTGTCCTCTACGCAGGGCAATCGACATCCTTGGAGAGTGTTTCACGTCATGGAGCGCCCTTCTCAGGTTGCATCTCAACTCTCGCGCTACGTATACTGCGGATACGTGCACTCCCCTGGCATTGGAACTTCAAGCCATTTATAATGCCATTGCTTCCCTTCCGCTCGTTCCAACATTCAATACAGTTCATATTTACACCGACTCTCGCGCCGCCCTTAAAACGCTTAAGGCTGTTCGACGAACGTTCCAGATTTCACAATCAATTCATGTGCTCTACGCAAAGTATCCATGTCCTGTGCGCATACACTGGATTCGCGGCCATGCCCAGGATCCACATAACATAAAAGCGGATGCTATGACTCATCTTCATACATTAGACGATCCGCCACCTTCCCCTCTTCCCCCAGATCCGTTCCTGTCCCATGTTTCCGATTCCGGAGTGCTGCGCTAGCGAACACGCGCTCTAATTCCTCCATGTTCGCACCCTGTCCCCCCGTAGTCTTACTCGGCAGGAGGAGGGATCCGTGCGTCGGATTCGGGCAGGGGCGGCTCTGACACCATCTGTCCGTCATCGATGGCGTGTCAAAGATCTGCCAGCACCTGACAGGTGCTCTCACTCTAGCGCTGCACCGGACATTTGTGATGTGCGGCACTTGTTGTGGACGTGCCCAGCGACGGCTGCTATCAGAAAACGGCTCCTCAGGGCGGTGGGCCTGCGGTGGAACCGCGAAAGTGACCACGTGAAGTGGACTATGGACATTCCGTTTCATTACCAACCTGTGCGACTACCTCAACGCAACGGTTATTCACTCCTTCTTTTAACTTTCAATCCCGTGCATTCCTTCCCCCCCCCCTTTCATTTTTCAACTTATGCCTCGTGGCACACTTCTCGAATAAAAAAAAAAGTGTACCCGTGTTCGAACCCGACCGCGGCAGCTCCGCTTCGATACAGGCGAAAGGCAAAAGGCGCCCGTGTGCTATGCGATGTCAGTGCACGTTAAAAATCCCCAGGTGGTCGAAATTATTCGAGACCTCCACTACAGCACCTCTTTCTTCGTTCCTCCTTACACTCCCTCATTCCTCCCTTTCCTTGCGGTGCGGTTCAGGGGTGCGACGAGATATGTGAGATAGTTACTGAGCGACTTCCATTCCTCAAAAACCAATTTTAATTTTTTTTTCAATACAAGAGCCGCACTGACAACGTCTCTTGCCTCTCGTAAGGTTGATAGGTTTGCGTCCGATAATGAAGTGGCCACTATGGTTCCCCGAAAACAACAATAGAGAATATGTGTACATCGGTCTGCCGTATTGAATAAGCAGCCTGATTACACAAATTTGTTTTTAACTTTTTCCTCAGTTTGTAGTCAATGTTTCCGAGCACGCATAGTCCACTTGGGAATGAGAGCCCCGTGGTACCTTCTTTATCAAAAAAAATATAAGGTCAAATTTCATAGTCATATTGGAATTTCAATGGAAAGCTAAAAAATTTATAATGCAAAATAGTTTTCATTCCTTAAATATCAGTAACTCCTCAAGCTTCCCCAATATTTTCTTCGCGTGTTGACGATATGCTTGTCTAGTAGCTGCATTTGCTGTGCAATTGAGAGCAGTGCAAACTAACTTGAAAGGCGAAAATAACGAAGCGCCGACCAAAAGGTGTTGTCAAGATGGAAGGACGTTTCGACTTCCACACGAAAGTCTTGTTCACTGATGGAAAAATTTCGCACACAAAGCTTAAGTACGTTGTGCTAATCGTCGCAGGCATCTAGCGTACGAGGGCGGTAGATTACCGATGTTACGGTTGAGCGTCTGATCTGTTGTCTGAAAGGAAGGTTGCAAAGCCTGCGTTGATCCATGGCACTTCGTTCATAACACACTAACTCCATCAGAATATAAGCTGCGTTTGCACGAGCTCGGCATACTTGCGTAGTGTACGACGGACATAAAAAGACGCGGGTTCAACCCCGGCCACGGCGGTCGCATCTCGATGGAGGCGAAATTCTAGAGGCCCGTGTACTGTGCGATATCAATGCACGTTAAAGAATCCCAGGTAGTCGAAATTGCCGGAGCCCTTCACTACGGCGTACCTCATAGCCTGAGTCCCTTTGGTTGTTAAATTCCCATAAAAGGATTTAAAGAGGTGAATTTATATTCGCTTTTTGTTCTGGTTTTCGTTCTTTACTGCTATTCATAAATCACTCTAAATACGCTCAGCCTCAACAGCGCTCATAAAGGTAACCCGGTATGAAGTGTTCATCATTTGAAGTATATCGAGCAAACTTACGTGAAAAAACACTGCTCGAAAATTCCTTCATTCGCTATACACTCTGTTTTTTCGTCTTTTCTGGAGGAGCCATGACCCTGAGGCTTGCAGGCCCGGGCCTCACGGGGCTGACATTGCCGCCAGCTCTGGACATTGCGTTTTTCAACAGTAGCAAGGTTGAGTCAGTAGAATAGCTGGCACATTCGCGCAAGCGTGCGAGAGTTCATTAAGTGGCCAGAAGCTGGTTTGTCCTTGCACGCAGAAATAATTTCCTCTCGAAAAGTATTGGGGAGGAAGAGGGAGTAAGCTTGCGAATTGCAAATAGGGCTCTTCTTGTACAGCACGCCTCGTTTCAGGGAAAACGGCGACAGCTGTCGAGAAAACACTTATTAGTGGTGGCTGTTTGACCTCCCGAATAATTCATAAGTGGACGCCACTGTCGATCGCTGCGCTCCTGGGTTCACATATGAGGAGAATTGATAACTCAGATGATACTGCAGTCCTCGTCCGTGCCGGAAGGAGCGAGTTCGACAGGAGCGCGAGAGAGCGTGTTGCCTACTTCATGCGTATGTCCAGACTTACAGCTGTTGTTGAGGCCATACTCCTGCAGCAAGAGGCTCCATCGAACCAGGTGTCCAGATGGATAACGCAGGCTGAGCAACCAACAAAAGAAGTAGTGGCCGCTGAGCACTAAAAAGGGCGACAGTAAATGTAGGAGCGAATGTTCGCGGCGGTCTAAATAATGGTGAGGCATTCTTTTTCTGCAGTGGAATAGACCTCGGCAAACGACACTACGGCTGGAATAAGCGATGACTCCTCCAACTCCATCTTGTGGTTACACAAGAACCGCGCCGAGGCCGATGCTGCTGGCGTCGGTGCGCATCTCAGTGCCACCCTACTCATCGAAATGGGCAAGAACTGGTGGCGTTTGAAGACGGAGGTATAGCTATGCAAAAGGCGCGCCTTGCTATTAGATCACAGTAAAAGGTGTGGCGTCGCGGGTGAGGCGAATCAGCGGGTAAGAGATGTCAGAGAAATTTTCCATAGAACGCCGATAGTAGCTTAAGAGTCCGAGGAAGCGGCGAACAGCTTTACGTTGACGTGGGGATGGAAATTCGGCAACCACTGCAAGGTTATCGGGGCGCAGAAATTTTAGTTTTTGTTAGATAACGTGGTATTTTTGCAGCTTAAGTGTCGTGTTAGCTGAACAAAGGGCTTCTAGCACCATCCTCAGACGCTCAGGATGTTGCCTAAAATACTCTGTGAAGACCACACGCCTTCAAGATAGAATAGGCAACACTGCCACTTCAGACGGGCGAGGACAGCGCATGACGGACATTGTCATGCGCTGAAATGTGGCAAGCTCAGAACAAAAGCCGAAAGGCAGAACTTTAAATTCATAAAGGCCGTCAGGGGTGAAAAGGCTATCTTCTCACGGCATCTTTTATAGAACTCAATCCGCCAGTCGCTACCTCTTAGCTCGATAGAGAAAAAAAAGGCCGCCACCATCTGGAAGACGTTCAAGTAACGAGCGTTAGCTGTTTGGTTTACTAGATGAAGAAGGCGAAAAAGAACGCGCCGCTAGTCTCGAGAAACGGAATGTAATAAATACCATTTGAAACGGGGTAGATTACAACCATGCTCGGATGGATGGATGGATGGATGGATGGATGGATGGATGGATGGATGGATGGATGGATGGATGGATGGATGGATGGATGGATGGATGGATGGATGGATGGATGGATGGATGGACGGATGGACGGATGGACGGATGGATGGATGGATGGATGGATGGATGGATGGATGGATGGATGGATGGATGGATGGATGGATGGATGGATGGATGGATGGATGGATGGAGATGGACCCTATAAATCGGGCGGGGGTTCAAGCCACCTAGCATGACTTGTGAAATCTTACTCTTGCCTTGATTGTAGCCACCAATCAGATAACCTTCGCTTGGTTACTTCTACCCGCTTAAAATCTAACTTCCCTTCACTGTCCTTAAACCCCGATGCCTAGCGGAACGATCACCGCCTAGCGCCATCTATCAGAGAAATTATGATGCACGTCTACCCATTGTCCAGTTGCACCGCATCAAGATACGTCCCAAACGGAATTTGCTTAGTTTGGGGGTCAAGGTGGGCCTAGAATTCGGCTTGCGGCGCGATATGGTAATGCTTCAATTAGTAATTGCATGTATAAAATGTTACCTATCATTTAATTGTGCTTTTATTTCTATACCACAACCCATAGGGTTTTATTTTCCTACCAAATTAGGTATACAACAGTCCCCGGTTGAGTGCACGTTGTTGTCGGAGTTTATATGGCGGAACGAATGCACCCATCTATAGCGGTCCCGTAACGGAACGGTTTTCCTACCCGTTTTTAAAGTATTTTTGGTAATGAGGGGAAGGGATGAGAGGGCACAACTAATTTTATTAGCCGCCATCTTGGATTAGAGAAACCGAAACTACGCCGCCATTTCGTCCCCTGCCGTCATATTCACCTCGTTCCACCTCTATCCGCCATATTGGACCGTGACATCACCATTGACACTTGGCATTGTTTCTACAATGCTGGGGTAGGTGGCGCTACAAGTCTCAATGCGAGATGCGCTGTTTTCTAGTTGCAGCCACAGATGGCACTTTAATATTAGGGTGGTAGGAGACCTCACGAAATCTTGAAACGAGATGAGTATTTGCTGCCACAGTTGGCGCAGTGGTCAAGGGTGTAGCAGGCCCCACGAATCTTGAAACGTGATGAATAGGAGCGGACGCTCTTAAAAACTTAGCACTTGAAGGTGGTCGAGGGTCTATACGTGGCAACGAGTAAGCGTCCTTCTTGGTGACTTCGTTCAGCTTCCGGCAATGTACGCAAATACGTAACGAGCCGTCTTTCTTGTTAAAAAGGACGACCGGCGAGGACCAAGGGCTCTCGGAATGCCTCTGGATAACGCCATCTTCGAGCGTTTTCTTAACTCCCGACTTAATGACATCGCCTCTGTCCACGACACGTGGTAGCAGGGGTGTTGACGGATTTTGTGTATGTCATCGAAAGTCGAAATTTGGCGCTTGATGACAGTAGTTTGATGCAGTTTCGGCGACGAGGCGAAGCACTTTTTTCATTCCAGTAAGAATTCATAAAGCTTTTTCCTTTCGTGTGCGGGCAGCGCGGTGCTGGCATCGAGATTTTCGAGGGACATAAGAGGCTGCCCTGTTTCTGAGGAGAAGCACTCAGAAACATCGGAGATGCCTTCGCCAAATGCTACGCAAGTGGCGCGGAAAAGATGCCGGTGCTCGTGTGCAAAATTGGTAACAAGTAACTGTTGCTGGTCATTGTGAAGGTGGGCCAGTCTGCGAGCAACGCACAAACCTTGCGTCAGCATCTATAAAAGGTTCGTTTCGGCGATGGCGTAACCGTCACGAAGAGCAACGCACTAGACAGGAATCGTGGCGCTTGTTCAAGACTGCAGTGTGAACGTGTCTGAGAAACACGAAGCATCCGGTTTGGACGCATCGCATTGCTCAGGGCCGAAGCAGTCTCAGTCGAAAACGTGACATTTGCAACCTTGGCGGTAAAGAAAGCCTCATATCTGCGCATAAAATCGACGCCTAAAATGAGGTCTCGCGAACAGGTTTTTGAAACAAGAGAGCTGGCCACAAACTTGAATTCCTGGATCTGAACTCCAGCGATGCACATGCCGAAAGGAGTGATCAGATGACCGCCCGCGATATGAACGTGTGAGCCAGCCCATGGTTTAAGAATATTTTTGGCAACGGCGCAAGATGGCTGATCTGAACTGAATAATCAGCACCAGTATCCATTAACAGAATATAGTTTGAGGTTGCTGAGACCAACCTCGCCCGCTCCACTATTGTACCGCGGGTAGTATCCATTAACAGATAGTAGATGAGTCCAAAGAGGTGGACTCCCCGTTCCACTGCTGTACCACATTAACAGTCGAAGGTGGCGCCCATTGAGCATTTCAGATCTGTCCGGAGAAAGCAGCTCACTCTCCTGTTGTAGTGATTGTTCTTGACTATCGCTGTCTGCAGACCCTTCCACCGGCAATTCTTCGGCGTAGCGTGTGTATGTATTGCCGTCGACATGTTAGAGTCTTCAGGGACCGCGGAACTTGTAACCATCGATTAATAACCACTCCGTGTCCGCGTCGATGGGCGTCTCCGGCACAGCGATGTCCAGTGAGCCCACCCCTGAAGGTCGATGGGGTCAGTTTTTCTGCCAAGCCTAGTAGACCGGCCCTGTGGTGCCTGAAACTCACAGCAGATGACGAAGGCAGACCCCTTGCCAACGAGGATCGAGGCTGCGGCCGACTAGACTGATATCAGTGGTGTTCCTCAAGGAAATCCTCGACGGCCCGAGGTTGTTCACCGCAGCGAGATTGTAAACGTTCGGTGGGAAGCCCTTTGAGGCCAAAACGATGGTAGGGGCGTGCCGATAGAGGTGACTAGGTTCTCTGCATTGAAAGGATAATGGGCGTCGGCAGGTGGTGCGCCACACGTCAGCATTCCTCGAAGACGGTCAGTGATCTTCCACCTACTCCAACACGCAGGCAGGCGGCCACGCAACCTTGACATTAGCCAGAATGAAGGGTGCCGAAGCGGGAGCGGGGCACACCAGGGCTTGGGTATACGTGAGGCGACGACAGCCAGGCAAGACATGGGAAGCGGCTGGGCGAGTTTCATCGCCCGGCATGGGCGGCTGAAGCACCTGCTGCACCTCCACTCGGATAACGCTCGCAAAGAAGCGGGGAACCGTGGGAGGTCCTCCTCCGCACAGCTCGCGAATTCATCGCGCACGATCGAACGGATGAGCGCTCCTAAGAGAACGGCGTCGGTTCAAATTGACTGTACCTCGCCGGAACCGCAGGTGGGTATCACGGTATGATCATACGCAGAAGCTTATCGCAGAAGCACCTTCTCAATGGTAGAAGACCAAGTGAGAAACTAAAAGACAATTTTAGGATGCTTTGGACAAGGCCAGCAAAAAGCTCCTCCTTAACGCCACGCATGAGGTTGCCGTGCTATTTATCGTCGGGCAATGTAGGGTGCGCGCGCTTAAAGAGGCGCGTCATGTATCCAACATACGGTGCGACATTCTCGTTGGGGAGCTGGACGCGGGATTGCGAAGTGTGCTGTGCTGGTTCGTGACGATTCGAGATGCCGTAAATATCCGGGAGATCACATCAGAACTTGCTTCGGGAAGAGAGCTGCTCTTCACAGCTTTCGAAAGACGTCTTACCGCTGTTGTTAAGGCTGAAGTAGACGTTCCTGAGCTGGGCGGCGTCGTCCTACTGGTTGAACGCGGCAACTCTCTCGTAGCGCTGTAACCAGTCCTCTAGGTTTTGAAGATCTCACCGTGGAATGTCCTCAGGATGCGGAGGGTCTGCAGCGGGAAGCAGCGAGTGGTCGGTGGAAGCGTTGCAGTGGATATGAGTCTCTCCATCGGCACGATGAACAGGCGTTTCCACGGATATAGTGATGTAACTCCTGCTAATAGTTTGGGTATGGGACATGAGATCCCACCTCCACCAGATTTATCACGGCATTCATGACAAGAAAGAGACAGGGCAGCTTGGCAGCACTCCTTCAGGAGGCTAGCCGGCGAACATCAACGTCTTTCCGTACGACCATCGCGAACGCCAACGGACGGACGGACGGACGGACGGACGGACGGACGGACGGACGGACGGATGGATGGATGGATGGATGGATGGATGGATGGATGGATGGATGGATGGATGGATGGATGGATGGATGGATGGATGGATGGATGGATGGATGGATGGATGGATGGATGGATGGATGGATGGATGGATGGATGGATGGATGGATGGATGGATGGATGGATGGATGGATGGATGGATGGATGGACGGACGGACGGACGGACGGACGGACGGACGGACGGACGGACGGACGGACGGACGGACGGACGGACGGACGGACGGACGGACGGATGGATGGATGGATGGATGGATGGATGGATGGATGGATGGATGGATGGATGGATGGATGGATGGATGGATGGATGGATGGATGGATGGATGGATGGGTGGGTGGGTGGATGGATGGATGGATGGATGGATGGATGGATGGATGGATGGATGGATGGATGGATGGATGGATGGATGGATGGATGGATGGATGGATGGATGGATGGATGGATGGATGGATGGATGGATGGATGGATGGATGGATGGATGGATAAGGCTGAGCCCTTTAAATCGGGCGGTGGCTCAAGCCACCTAGCCCTGCCTTATTAAATTTTACTCTTGTCTCTATTTTAGCCACCAACCAGATAACCTTCGCTTGGTTACTTCTGCCCGCTTAAAATCTACTTTACATTCATGGTCCTTATACCCCAATGCCTTGGATAAATCAGCCCCGCTGCTTTCCACTGTAGGGTGAAGCCCTTTACAGAAAAGTATCAAGTGTTCAGCCGTTTCCTCTTCCTCTCCGCACGCAACGCACAACGTGCCTATCTCGTGGTACCTGACTCTATATGTGTTAGTCCGCAAAAGTCATGTCCTGGCCTGAAACAACAAGAGCTTCCCCTACAATTATCATAGATATTTTCTTTGGCAATTTCCTGCGTAAAGATCCTGTATGTTCCCAGTGCAGATTTCGTCAGCATCCCTGTTTTCCATAGAACTCTTTCTGGTTCTTTAACCTATTTCTTAGCCGATAATTGCTGATTTGCCCCCCCTACGGCTGTCGAGATATTTGCTTGTCAATTTTGTAGTTCGCTTTCTCCATTTCGTGTCAACATTCCTTAAGTACGGGTATCTAAAAACATGCCTAGCCCACTGCTTTTCCCTCATTTTTATCAATCGCTCCTAAAATGCTATCTTACTGCTAGCTTCTCTGCTCTCGAACGACGCCCATCCCATATCACCCTGTACCCCCTGATTTGGGGTATTGCCATGGGCTCCCATATCTAGCCTCTCTACGCCGCGTTGTTTTATTTCTAACCTTGCTTGAACATCTGGTCTCATGCACAGGACAGCTTTGCCGAAAGTCAGGCTAGGAACCACCACCCCTTTCCAGATCCCTCTTACCACTTCATAACTATTGTAATTCCACAGTGCCCAATTTCTTTATGACAGCTGCATTCCTACTAGCTTTATTCATTGCTAATTTATTGCTCTTTTAGATACTCAGCACCGTTATTTATCCACACCCCAAGGTACTTGTACTCATCCACTACTTCTACCGTGAACTCCTGCATTCTATGCTTGCCGCCCTCATCATTAAATATCATGACTGCAGATTTTTCCTTACTAAACTTGAAACCTAATCTATCTCCCTCGGTACCACATATGTCTATCAACTTCTGCAAATATTCCTTGTTGTGAGCCATTAGCACGGTATCATCCGCGTATATTATTCCCGGTAATGACTGTTTAATCTATTCCCCAACATCTTTGAGCCTGAGCGCCACCTGGCGAGATCTATAGCGGCTGCACAGCCACTATCATAACAATCATCATCATCATCATCATATCATCATCATCATCAGCCTGACTACACCAACTGCAGGGCAGAGGCCTCGCCCATGTCACTTCATTTAATAACCCTGTCCTTTGCCAGCCGCGCCCGCCCTAACCTTGCAAACTTCCTAATCTCATCCACCTGCCTCACCTTCGGCAGCCCCTGCTACGCTTGCCTTCTCTTGGAATTCACTCGGTTACCCACAAGGACGAGCAGTTATCGTGCCTTCGCATTACATGCCCTGCCCAAACCTATTGCTTCCTCGTGATTCCGACTAGGATGTCATTATTAAGCGTTTGCTCCTTTACTAACTCTGCCCGCTTCAGGTCTCTTGACGTTACATCTAACATTTTTCTTTCTATGGCTCGCTGTGTGGTTCTTAACTTAAGCTGAACCCTTTTCGTTAGCTTCCACACTTCGGCCTCGTAGGTGAGTACCGGTAAGGTAAAGCTTTTGCACACTTTCCTCTTGAGAGATATTCGTAAACTACTATTCATGACCTGAGAGAACCTGCCATATGCACTCCACCTCATTCTTAATTTTCTTGTTATTTCTCTCTCATGAGCCCGCAGCGATGTCGGCGATCGCGTAGAATAAAATTGCAGTGATGGCGTAGAGGAAGAGCGTCCGCCTCGCGTTAAAGAGGACCGTGGTTCTAATCGCGGTGGCGCGCAATTTTCCACCTGTTTTGAAAAAAAAAATACCCGCGTGTCGATGGAATCGCATAAGCCGGCCTTGGGTGCGGCCTGACCTTGGTGACCAGAACAGGATTTCGCCACCCTGGTGTAATATATGGTCAAAATCTACTAGTAACAAACCAACTATCCCTCGGCCCGCAGTGCCCAGCAGCTGCGCAGCAACTGAGCAAGGCAGCGGTCAAACCTGAGACGCAGCGGAAGGTGATAAGAATCTCTGGCTCCGGACAGGCCGCAACCTTTAACATTCGCCTGGCAAAGTTTAACATTAGAACCTTATCTAGTGAGGCTAGCCTAGCAGTGCTGTTCGACGAACTAGCGGGCATTAAATTAGATGTGATAGGGCTTAGTGAAGTTAGGAGGACAGGGGAGGCGTATCAGTACTAAAGGACGGGCACTTACTGCGCTATCGCGGATTAGCGGATAGACAAGAAGTAGGTGTGGGATTCCTCATTAATCAGGATATAGCTGGCAACGTAGAGGAACTCTATAACATTAACGAAAGTTTGGCAGCTATCGTAAATCAGGCTGACGGTGGTGCAGACCTACGCGCCTACATGCAGTTTTGATGACCAGACCATTCAAAGCTTCTATGACGACGTGGAATCGGCAATAACAAACGTAAATTCACGGAACATTGTACTGACGGGGGACTTCAATGCGTAGGTGGGCAAGAAGCGGGCTGGCAACCAGGCGGTAGGCGACTATGGGATAGGTTTTAGGAATAGCAGGGGAGAGCTATTAGTAGGGTTCGCAGATAGAAAAAATTTACGGATCATGAATAAGTTCTTCCACAGGCGAGAAAACAGGAAGTGGACCTGGAAAAGCCCCAGTGGTGAGACTAAAAATGAAGTTGACTTCATACTTTGCGTTCAACTTGGCATCATTCAGGATTTGGACGTCATCGGAAAGGTGCGCTGTAACGACCACAGAACGGCAAGGTCTCGAATTAGCTTAGACGTGAAGAGAGAACGGAAGAAGCTAGTGAAGAGGAAGTCCATCAATTAGTTAGTGGTAAGAAGGAAGATATAAGAATTCAGGATATCGCTGCAGAACAGATATTCAGCTTTAACTGAGGAAGACGATCCTAATGTTCATACAATGAACCATGATCTGAGAGCTAACATTACGGAGTGCGCAGTAGATGTAGGCGGTAGTACGGTTTGACAGGATACCGGCAAGCTATCTCAGCTAGGAGACAAACGATATGATTAAGAAACGTCAAAGAATGAGGGCGTATAAACCTACGGACAGACTAGAACTAGAAGATCTATAGAAGTTAATAAATAAGCGCAAGGTAGCCTACATAAGAAAGTTTAATATGGAGAGAATCGAGCATGCTCTAAAGAATGGAGGTAACTTGAAAGCGGTTAAGGGGAAACTAAGCGCAGGTAAGAACCAGATGTATGTGTTAAGAGACAAGGAGGGCAATGTCATTAGCAGTATGGATAAGATAGTTAAATTATCCGAAGAGTTATACACAAATCTATAAAGTAGCTAATGTAATCAGAATGTTAATGAGAGAGACGGCAATGCGTCATCCCGGCATTAACGAAGGAAGAAGTAAATAAAGCCTTAGGAGCAATGCAAAGGTCAAAAGCGGCTGGTGAGGATCAGGTAAAAGCAGATCTGTTTAAGGACGGAGAGGAAATTGTGGTAGAAAAACTACCCAGTCTGTGTACGCAATTCCTTATGACCACGACCGTACCAGAAGCTCAGAAGAACGCAAATTTTATCTTAATTCTTAATAAAGGAGTCGCCAAGGACATGAATAATTATAGACCGATCAGGTTACTATCCGTTGCCTACAAGGAAATCGCTAATAGAGTCAGGGCAACCTTCGAGTTTAATCAACCAAATGATCAGGCAGGCTTTCGCAAATGACATTCCTCAATGGATCATATTCACACTATTAATCTGTTGATAGAGAATTGCGCAGAATATAACCAGCCTCTATATATAGCCTTTATTGATTACGAGAAAGCATTTCCCTCAGTCGAAGCCTCAGCAGTCATAGCGACATTGCGGAATCAATGTGCAGAAGAGCCTTATATCAAAATATTGAAAGATACATATAGCAACTCGACAGCTACAATAGTCCGCCTTAATGTCAGCAATAAAATTCCAATAAAGAAGGGTGTCAGGCAAGGAGACACTATCTCGCCAATATTATTGACCTCCTGTTTACAGTAGGTATCCCGAGGCCTGAATTGGGAACAGTTGGGGATAAGAATTAATGGTGAATACCTAGATAATCTGCGATTCGCTGATGACTTTGCCTTGCTGTGTCACTCAGGAGATGAACTGCAAATCATGATCAATGATTTAGATAGACTGAGCAGAACGGTGGGTCTTAAAATCAACATGCAGAAAACTCAAGTAATATTCAAGTCTACCATGGGAAAAGCAGTTCACGATTGGCAGCGAGGTGCTGGAAGTGGTGAATGAATACGTCTACTTGGGCAGGTACTGACAGCTGATCCGGACAGCCACCATAGTCCACCATGACGTCAGCAATGAAATTTTTGTAAGGGTGTAAAGGAAGGACACACGATCTCGCCTGGTATTCACCCTCTGTTTACAACAGGTATTCAAAAGCACGGATTGGGAGGAGTTGTGGATAAGATTTCATGCAGAACGCAGTAGTCATCTGCTATTCGCTGTTGACAATCGCTTGCTAAGACACAGCACGATCAATGAATTAGACAGGAAGGGCAGAATGGTGGGTTTAATAAATAATAAGCAAGATCTATAGTAAAAAATTGAAAGGAAACAGCAGTTTATAATTGGTAGTGAGGTTCAAGAACAGGTAAGGAAGGGCGTCAACATAGGGCAGGTATAGTTACCGCCGACTCGGGTCCAAGATTGGAATAACTAGAAGAATAAGAATTGGGTGGAGTGCATTTAGTAGGTTCCCTCATGCCATTAATGGCAGTTTGCCAGTTGCAGTTTGCCTCTCGAGAAAAGTATATAACAGCTGTATCTTACCGGTACACACCCAAGGGGAAGAAATGTGCAAACTGCCCCTGTATTCGAACTTCTAGTTGCTGAGCTTTGAATGTAGAAACCGCTGTTCTCAGTGTTTTTCGTAGCGGCAGCCTCTTGGCTGCGTGCAGGAACACCTGTCTTCGTGATGTGTGCCTCTCATGTGGTGTGCACACTGATGAGTGCGGTTCAATGAGACGAATCAACGCAGTGGGCGCGGGTGCACGCTCTGCATTCCTGTGGACTGCAACGGCAGCCCACCGTCGTTCTTGTAATTCGTTCCCCACGAAACGTAGCCGCCGATATCGGAACCTTGTTGGCGCAGTCGTGCTCAGAGAACGGGTCTTAGCCAAAAAATACTTCTGCCAAACCAGTCAGCAAAGTTTGCTTGATAGTATGCACGATCTTGAAAATATATTCATTGCAACGAGAGGATGATAGCTTCTCTCGAAAGCAAACATCCCGTGTAGCAATTTTTTTATTTTATTTACTTATTTATTTATTACAACCTAAAAGTCTATTCTGGGGTATTACATGAAGGAGTGCAGTTAAGGGCAAGTGGTTGATTCGATGGATGATTTGAATGATGGTGGATCGGAATGAAATACGACGGCTTTGGGCACATTATTTGAGTATTTGCTGTGCGCACAGAAAATTACGACAAATGAGAACATCTCGGGGTAAGAGAAGGGTAAACAGCCTTCTGGAGGTTCGTGCGGCAGAATATACGGTAGGCAGGTCTGATAGCAGACCTGATCATGGGATGATAGTAAAACTTATGTAAAAGGCACAATCTTGGTGGTTTAGGGGAATCGCTCCCAAGTGGAGTATATTTTTAATAAAGGATTGAATTACTCATTGGCATCCATCCAAGCTCAGCCATACGGCTACAAATGAAAGCTATGCAGCCTTCTCGGAAACTTCGTAGTTAAAGAAAAACTTCGTTCTTGTCCGGTGTCTTGCAATAGTCCTGAGAGCATGGTGGTCAGCTAGGCTTGTAAAACGAGCATTACGCTTTGGTTCAGTGAGACTTGCAGGAGTAGAATAGGCTGAGTGGATGAATCTTTCTGCGCGGTTTGTGTTGCTTTTGCTGATCAGCGGCTTCGCTTCTGTATGCATAGGCGCTCTCTCTTCTTTATGAGAGGTAAATAACGATAATGGGCGTGGGTTTTGTGATCTTCTGAAGCCTTCGAGATCCTCGAGCGCGCTTGGCTTTCGATATGCTTGATCATCATGTAAAGAATGGAGCTGCTCCAGGAAACATCTTCAGACATTGCCGTTTTGTATCTGTTTTTTCATGCCGTAGTGCCTTTCTCTGCAGTTATCGGTCAAAGACAAGGTTGATTAATAGCGCTGCCAGCAGTCTATATCAAGAAAGTTGAGTGTCGAAATTGCATTCTTCAGGAGTTCCTCATTCGTTCTTACTTATTGTTGTTTAAGTTGTTGGGTTTTTTCCAGACCTACTATACGTATGAAGTAGAAAACATCTGTAAACACTTGTGCATGACTGTGGCTCAGTGACGTATATTTCGGGGTATAAAAGATCGCAGGGCCCAGAGTTTAACAAGAGTGAACATGAATGCTCAAGCCATGATCTTTGTCCTTCTAAACCTCATTTTCATGCTTGGTAAGCTCTGTGCATTTATTTCCCCTGATATAAACCTCTTTTTAAACTTACTAGTGTCTCCCACTATAAACGTAGTTGCAAGCAACTGTAGAGCGCACAAGCAGACAGTATCTGTAACCAACTGTCTGCCAAACCAAAGAAAACGCATTATTCTAATCTTCTCGAGCCCTCCCGAAGCCTGAGTTTCCCGTCGTTGTTGTTGTTGTCGTGGTTGCCTTGGTGACATTGCACATACCCACGACGGGGTTTCGCCAGGGTTCAGTGGGAAGACCCCATAGGATAGGGTAAACTGGTGTCAAGCTAATGATTGTGCCTTGGGTGAAATTTCAGAATAATTTAAAAGGAAAGGAAGAAACAAAATATCGGCAGAGATATCTGACAATTGAATAATTAAATATATGAAACTACCGAAGCACTCTTTTGATTGCGGAATTTTTTGAAACAATTAGCAAAGGAATCTGCCGTTAGCTGTTATATAATTGTGGACGTATTTGCAAACGTCATGCAATGCTGAACCTCTGGCGCTCGCGCCCAAAGAGAAGTGGAGGGGAACCGACAAAGTGAGACCCAACTTTGCAATGGGAATTTCTAGGTGTGCTCTCCTCTGATGAGCAAACCTCCGGCAAGAGTGTAGGAAATGCTCCAATGTCTCGACTTCACCACAAGCCGTACAAAGGTTTGTGGGACTGAACCCGCATCTACATAAGTAACGATTTAAATGGGGAATCCTGCACCGCATGAGTGTCATCGCTAACTCACACTGCCGGGTTTTACACGCACGAGGTTTCGGTGTGTACATGAGATGTTGGTATTCAACAGTAGAGAGTAAGAGATCATTGCACCTGGCGGTTATAAACTGAAAACACTGAAATCGAGTCATATCGAAGAGAACAAGATTAGTTACGCTACAGGCAACTGGTGGATTTAGAGCTTATTTGCCCAAAAGTCTGATGCTTCATTGTGTAAAATACCGGAGTGACCTGGTATTCAAACGAAGCGAACTTCTTTCACTCATCCAAGAATACAAAACTTTAGTGAGCGTCTCAAAAAAGCGTTTCGTGTGGACTCCAGCGCCAACAAAACAGAGACAATCTGAGAGGAATATCACACGAGAAACAGTTGTGGGAATTTTCAAAGCGGCCAGCCCAAGAGCCATAAACTCTGCTATAAACATGGTTGTGTATTCCGGGACTCAAGCTGACAAGCTCCACGAGCGAGACTCTAAAAAAAAACCAACTCCTGCTTTCCGGTCGGCCCCAGACGCATCTGTAGCAATCCCAGTATGTTGAGGGTAATGGGCAAGGTGATCACAGATGAGACCAGTTAATGTCCTTGCAGGCAGATGCTTCGCGTTAGGTGGGAAAATATAATCAAGAGCAATATCCACAGGGGACGCTGCCCAACCAACTCTGCATAAAAAATTGAGATCCACACCAATGTTGGATAAAATATTTTGAGTAAAAACAACTTGAGGGATAAGGAGCCTTGGTCAATTAGAAATGAGAAAGAGGGCTGGGTGCCAGACGAAAATAGGTGTAGCCGCACCAGGAGCCGACTCAAATACCCGCAAAAAAGTCCTGACAGCTAAAATGTGAAAATGAGAGTTAAGGTCGGGAATACGAGCCACCACGCACAAAACTGCGGTGGAAACTCATTTGAGGGAAACCTAGGCAGAGGCGCAGTGCGCGCCTTTATAACAGCAGCAACGGATTAAACTTATATTTAGGGGAGCCAGAAAAAAGTATGCAGCCAAATTCAAAAATGGGCCTGACACAGGCTTTGTAGAGAAGTACAAGCGTGTCCCGGCGCATGCCAAATTTCCTATTGCTTATTCGTAGTATCCTACCTGGTGCACGCTCACCTTTCTCAAAGTTAGTGTTGGTATGGGGCAGCCAATTAATACAGTCATAATAAATGACGCCTAGATAACTTCACGATTCCACCTGAGGTAGGCTGTCCGAGCGATAGTGCAGCGGTATATATAGAGGCATGTTGGGTTTAAAAACCAGCACGCTGCTTTTGTGCACATTTAATACCAAATTTAATGTTTCAAGCCAAATTTCTGGCGCATTGAGATAATCCTGGAGAGAACGCTATAAGGCATGAATGTCTGCTGCAGAAGCAAAGAAGGCAATGTCGTCTGCATAAACATGTACTGTAACATCAGAATGAACTGTAACATCAGCAGATTGAATAGAAGTGGCGAAAGTACAGAACCTTGCGACACACCTCTGGTTTGGGCATAGGTGTCTGAGGTGAAGGAACCGTCAGAGCAAATGAACTGCCGTCCTGTTAAAAATTCGCGGATCCATGCAAAAATGTAGTACGGCGGGTGTAATAATGCCAATTTAGAGAGAAGGATCGAATATTTAACACTTTCGTACGCTTTTGCAATGTCAACGGTCACTAATGCTGATACTTCTTTCTTGGACTCTGCTCTCTAAATCGACATGGGCAGACCAAATGGAGCATCCGCGGCGAAAGCCAATCTGGGCCGAGCTCAATGCGTTCACTACTGAAACATGCGCGGATAGGCGGCTGTGCACAGTTCTTTCTATGATCTTTACCAAAATGGGTGTTAGAGCTATCAGCCGAATGTTATCAATATGAAAGCCTCTCTTTGAATCTTTTCAGATCAATATTATTTTCGCCACCCATGCGGCAACCATGCAGTTTCCAATGATGTATTGACCAGATCGAGGAGGCCCTGAGTGAAGTCTTGCGCGATTTTCAACATATCGACCGTAACGCCATCCCAACCCGGAGCTGAGGATTTAATTAAGGAAACTGCAGTTGTTAACTCTGATTTGTCAACCACAACATAGTCTGAGCAGGGGCAGGGGACGAACAGAGGGTCTCTACGCTGCTCCTGAAAACGTGAAGGAAGCCCTTGAGCAATTCTCTCTAAATCATCTTTCGCCTCACGTGGAGAGAGCCTCACCGAGCTAGTAAACTGCATGGCTGAGGAGTTCACATTCCCTTCCATAAAACGATACAAAGCCTTTTTTTTTGGGTTTGACAAATATGTGTTCAAATTTTGATTGTAGTCATCCTTTGCCTTTGCTTTGGTTCGTTTAAACGAGGCCGAGAAAAATTTGTAGTTGATCCAATTTTCCGGGCTCTTATTATGCGAAAGTGTCCTCCGCGCTGCTCTCCTACGAAGGAAATCTGTCTCACACGCGCAATTCCACCATAGGGATGGTGATTTTTTGCAAATAGCAGAACGCACAGTGAACTGGGAGCTCTCCGTAGCCTTCAAAATTGAAGAACACTCGCTGAGTCCTGTCAGTCCTACATGAACAAGAATCAGATGTAAGGCAGGCGCGCAAAGATGATTTGTAGGCCGCAAGATAAAGTAGTTTTCGGGCAGAACCATGATCTCGAAGAGTGCTCACCAATATGGTGAAAGTAATCGGCAGGTGGTCACTAGATGTGCCATAGTCAATTGTGGACCATGCCCCTATACCTACTCCTCTTGCTGCCAAGGATGAATCGAGAACTGAGCGATAGTGTCTGCGGATGAAGGTTATGACCCGAGAATTGTAACACCCCACATCATTTGTTGACATCCATGCCCATAACATATGTCCATGTGAATCAATATAGGAATCCCAGACGGCGTGATGTGAGTCGAAGTCCCCAGCAATGATTACCCTGCTAGATTTGCAATTAAGCTGCCTAGGTGGTTTGTTCTGCATACTCCATTTGGAAAATAGACGTTTGCGACTGTGACAATAGGGCAGTGCGGCAAAGTTAGATCTATAGCTAGAAGCTCGCAATCAGAATCCATTACTTTTTCAGTTATTAATGCCCGGTGGCAATATTTTGACGAAATGAGGATCATGAACCCGCCGCCCCTATCGTTTATGCAGTCTGCACGGAAAACACGAAACCTATGTAAAGAAAATGACTTAACAGGGGAGAGCCAAGTTTCTTGCAAGAGTATAATATCTGGGTTATGAGAAGATGGAACAATTTTTAAATCAGGAAGAGAAGATGCAATAGAGGGGCGATTCCATTGGAGAACATTTACACCCGCCAGGATGTCTACTCGAGAATATAGGCTGAAACAGCCTCTTGTAGCATAACTGACTTGTAAGACACTCTAGAAGGCCCTTTTTTGGTCTTGAACTGGGGAACGGAGCACTTAGAAGGAGAGGCTGAAGCATGACGCTTATGCGTAGGACAAGCCATTTCTACGTCATTAGTGCAAACAGTGTTGCGAGAGAGACTTACGGGGACGCTGTCGAGAGGCGGCACGTGAGACGGCCCCTTGGGTGATGACGTGGCAACGTAACTTTGAGCACAGGCTTGCTGAGATGTTTATGCTGGTGGAGCTACAAACTGAGTTTGAGGAATAGCCTGGCTTGCAACAATATCAGGCAACGCCTGCGTGAAGCTGCTTAGCATGCGCTCGGCCACAACTGACAGTGCTTTCTCGATGGTTGACACTATTGAGGCAGACAATGTGGCCTTGAGGTCAGGAGCAGAGGAACGCACAAGGCTGGCGTATGAATGTTTTTTGAGGTTAAGGAATGCATAAGCGTGTGCTCGTGAGCAGCGATTCTGCTCAATTATTTCCAATAAAATTTGCTCCTGTGACCGATTTTCACAAGCGGTATCATCGGCGCAGTGACTGTTATTGCATAGACAACAGCTTGGTTGTTCAGCGGTTCAGCTGTCGGAATTAAGAGTGGCGTTCACCACGCACCCGCCGCCTGGTCGCCGACTTACAGGCTCTACCGCTATGTCCAAATCTCCAACAGTTGCCGCATTGCAGGGGTTCAGGATGCAGCGGGTCCACGCGGTAGAGAATTGGCCAAATTTTCAACTACGATGGGCATGTGCGACCAGCAAAAGTTGTTATGAGTGACTCCGTCGCAACACGCACTCCGGCCGTCTCGCCAGAGCAGCGGTACACGGAAATAATTCCCGCCCCGGCATCCTGGAACTCCTTCAAAATTTCTTAATTGAAAATAACGGGTCCACTCCACGCACAATGCCCTCTGTGCACGGAAGCTGCTCAGGAATGAAGGCTTTAACAGGCAGAGAAGTGAAGGTATTACACCGTAGCAGATCCGACACACACTCAATGTTTGCTGACTTACAAACGATGCCACGCCCCCCGAAAGGTCGCGCTTCAGAGATGTCGAGATAGACACTGGTTAGACTTTTTAGTTGATGCTGTATTGTTTTCGGATTCTTCATTTTGAGAATTCGATCTCCTATGGGTACAAGCGCCATGGGAATTGAATTGACACCATTCGTTTGAGATGAACTCAACGACAAGCTATCGGCCGGCAGGCTGGCGAACCAGGCTGCCGAGCCTCCACTCGGGGAGGCTAAAGACATGCCAACACACAGCGCGCCGGCAACCTTACAACACCCGAGTCAGCAGAGCTACCCTGAATACAGGCCAAAACCCCACGAAAGTGGAACGGCCTCACCAAAAGAAACGCCCGGCAACACCAGGAAACGAAGCAGGCAGGCCAAAGTATACTTCAATTCCAACTAATGAGCTGTCCACGTAAACATATTTTCAGCACACTACAAGCTGCCGTTGAACAACCTGGTGCTTGAAATCATGTTTCGGGAAAGCGCATTTTTCATGTTGGCCATGTATTTAGATTGTGCTTTTGTAAATACGAAATTTATTTCGTCTGAAACATATTTCAGTTCTAACAAATGGGTAGTCCGCCTCGGCATATTTTCGGCACACTTCAAGCTGCCGTGGAAAAACCTAGTGCTCAAAATCAAGTAACCGGGAACAATTCAAAATGTCCAATTTCGGTCGGCCATTCGTTTATAGAAGTTCTGGCAGGAAGGCAATCACCACTTATTTAAATTGCGTGTCTGCAGCGTGATAGCATTATACCGGCCAGGGTGCCATGCGCATGTCCGGGCCCGAGCATGAAAGCGAAAAGAACCCACACTGGCACGGCCGACCGGCTCCTATAGACGCCCATGTAATTGTTGCTTTACAGTCGGACTCCTGACCGATACCTGACGCAAGTTATGATTAGCTGTTCGGTTCTGGATACGTCGCAGATTCGAAAGCGGGCACTCAGACGCTTGTGCGTCAATTTTAGGGCCCACAGTCTTAGCGCAAAAGGCGCCCCTCCGGGCAAAATAATGTGTTTCCTCTCGGGGAGTATCTATGAGCCAAGCCAAGCATTAAGCCTGTTGGAGCATTTCCTGTTTGCTGACGTCACATTGCGTCGGCATTTCCTGCGCGGCGACGTCTTTGCCGTTCAGGTTTTCTCTTGGATTGTGTCTCCTAATGCGCTGATAGGCTGACGACCTAATCACACCACACATACATTCGATGTCTGGAAAACCGCGAAAAGTGCTGACAGGCTGGAAACAAACCCTAAATGTCGTGGAGGGGCCCGAGGTAGCTGACCCCGGGTTACGTTCTCCTGTTTCCGGCGGTCAGAGCCCAATGCATTTGGTGGGTGGTCGGGCATCCCGTGAGTGGGACCACACCATTGGGCAATCTTGACGCCCTCCCTGTCCTGGCCAGGCAGGCCAGCAATGAAGTCAAGACATTCGAAAGATCAGAGCCAGAAACTCGCTGTCCCCATTCCCATCCCTATGCCCATAACCCCTTTCCCGACAACCATACAACCTATCCATTTCACCTATCCTGTCCGCTACGTCCCAGGGGAGATTAGGTGAGTCTCCCCGGGTCCGCTCCCGCGGCTGCGGGTCGCTATGTAGCTCCCCGCCATCTCATTTTTTTCCATTTCCCCCACCTACGGGTGGTAAAATTATACCATTGCCCTCGTGCCTTTTCATTTATTTTTCAAAGTGGATTAAATCTGTATACATCAGTGGTGCAGGAGGGGCTTAATATTTTTCATTGCTTTTAGGTTACCGCAACCTAATTTATGTCTCCTAAGGCTTATAAAAAGTTCAGTCATTACTTCTGCTCTTGACAACATTGATCAGTACCACAAGGTGAATCCAACTAATGCACTTTTTTTAAGCCGAAGTGAATATATTTTAATGTATGAACTATATATTTTTAGTGTATTTTAACGTAATGTAATGTATTTAAAGTATATTTATTATATTTTAATGTATAATTAATTTGCTAAGCGGACATAAAACGCATGTTTAATGCATTTGTATGAATATTGTTACGAGCCATTCGAAGGAGAACCTCCGGAGACGAGACGTAAAACTGTGGCGGTCCCTAAGCGGTCCGAGCGCGCGAGCGGGAGAGCAACAGCCCGCTCTTCTGCAGCATCGCCACGATGCGGCTTGGAGGGAAATATTCAAAATATTACTCCTAGCATACATAGGAAGCATTCTTATTGCAGTTTAAGCATAGGGACAAAAAATTCAAAAATTAATATGAAAAAATACAATGTGTTAGAAATGCATTTTTAGCACAGCCTTTATTTTCGTAAAGGGTAGTGCTGTTCGCTGTGAGTCACGCTGTCTGTGATGCTGACGAGAACGAGAAAGAGGAGGATGCTTTCCGTTTCTTAGATATTCACCGCAGCGTGATGCCTCGAGCCAGGAGCATCGTGATGGTGGGCGCTAGGAAAGAAAGCAAACAATGAACACCCTTTTCTACCTCAGTCTACAGTGAAGCTCCACCCACATTCAGAATAGGCACACAGAGTTGTTTCACCAGCAAAAATCAGTTTCTAAAAACTTTTCTTGGCACCTAAATTAGAAGATTACCCAGAACGAAATAAGAAGCTGAAGAACCTGAAATAGACAGAATAGGTTGGAACTTATTCGTCTCTGTTAGTACAACTCATCAATTACTACCATACATCATGCCACTAATCTCTTAATTTGTGCCTGTATTATTTGAAGCCTACTCCCAATATAGTTGAGAATTCGACAGAAACCCGTCTGGAAAGGGAAATTAAGCATATCTAGAAACGAACGCTCGCCAAAGTCATATAAGAAAAAACGTAAAAGCATTTACGTTTTGGCACCAATAGAGATACCTCGTTCACAACGCAATGAAAACGATATGGGCTGCTGCTTATATAGGAAAAACGTTACGTATCGTGCTGATGTATATCGCGGGTAGATTGCCCCGTGTCCTGCTAATCGCTTGGTCTGTCATTTGTATGTCGAGGGATTTTTTGTGCAGCCGAGTAGATGATGATTTTTATCTTTGAAATATGCGTAGGGAATCCCAGTCAATAAAGCGGCCAGTGTTTTGCTGGTGTTCGGCGAGAGCGTTAGAAGTCACTTTTTTGTTCGGACGTCACACTGGTGCTCTTTGAAACGTCACTTGAAGTCCCCTCTTTCGAATATATAGGCTGCACCGCATCCTTTGCAAGGAATGTTGTAAACTACCCCAGAGTAGCTTGTCTTTTCAAGCAGGCCCTTTACTCTTACCAGATGGTTTCTGAGTTTGCTGGATGGTACATGGGCGACATCCAGGAAACTCAGGAACGCATTGAACGCTCAAAACGGATTAGGATGCTGCCGAAGCGGATTGTGGGCAATAATTTGCGCGCGGAATAGTAGGTCGAATAAAAACTAGCAAGGAGGGAGCCGCAGAGCGGCTGATGGCATGAAGCGCACGAAAGAAGTGAGGTCGGTCTCAGGAAGAAAAGCACGCGAGCGAAAACGCACACCGGCGAAAATAGCCGGAAGGCACGGACAGCGAGGCGCCCAATGGGGTGAAGCGGTGGCGGCAGGAACGGAGCAGTCCGGGGCTGCCCACGCGGGAACGCGACAACGCAGCCTACCGGCCTTAGATAGAGTAGCGCGCGTCCACCAGCCCCGTGTACTCTGTCGACTGCGGTCAACCCCACAGAACTCACGCCAAGACGAGAACCCCCTGAGAATGCGCCGAAAAGCGAACCGCACGCGCACGCGCATGCACCCTAGAGGAGCAGACGAAACTATGAGATGGCAGACTTGAATAAAAAGTAACCGCCAAAGTGGAATACGTGCAAAAGCCGCGAGAAGGGATGAGCGGGCACGAATGGCGCGCGAGAATGGTGGGCCGGCGGCGCGCCAAGAAGAAGGCATTAGGACCCCCGGGAGGAGAGAATTGCCAACAAGGCAGGAAGAAGAAGCAGGCACATGTGTTACGTGCGAAAAAGTTACCGTCCGTCCAGAGTCTAGTGCGAGATATCCTAGGAACAAACGCACGCGAGCACCACACTATGATAATCCGTTCGAGGGTGGTGATGAAAATCTGCTGGGTAAACTGCTCCTATGCATGGGCGCAGGAGAGTATAGCTGCTGTGATACCGCCGAATATGGGGCGCAGCGAAACTTATCCTTCGATGACAGTTGAGTAATCCTAGGTAGCGGGCCAGAGTTCGGAGAGCGTAGAAGTAAGGGGCTTCATGGACGCCCGCAGGGTGCGACAAAGGGCCTAGTTAAGAGACACCGGCCGCCGACGTGTGCACTCGCCGGCGGCCCGACGAAACTCCCCTCCGCAGAACGCATCCACGCTGATCCGTGTTCGCACTTAGAGAGGACGGCTCTGTACATTTAATCAGATAACGACACTCTGCAAACAAAAGGGCACCGCTCATTTTTGTAAGGCCGCATCATATTTCAGCCGCCGGCTGCAGATTGTGAAGAACCTAGAATAATCAATGTCCGCACTTTATGCAAAACGTGCTTACGTGCTTAACCTGCTGTTCCCTACCTTCGGCAATTTTTTTATGTTGAGGTGAGTTAGTTAATAAGCCTAATGGACATGAAAACTGTAGTTACATTAGTAATGCAGCTAGTGAAATGAGCGGCTCAAAAAATCACAATTGGCGTGGGTGCAAGCGCAGGCATTTGCCGGTACAGATCGACCATCTCTATGTCGGTGGAACCTTAAGAAATATTGAAATGCACGGTCATTTCTCGCAGGCTGTGCGCCAGGAGAAAACGTCGTCCAACAAGTGGAATCTCAAGATGTCATGTCAACTAATGTCAGCTCCGCAAGCCTTCAGACAAATGTGCAAAAAGGTAAAAAACCTCGCTTTCTACTTCAATGATCTAATGATTAAAAACTTGCAGATAATTCCTCGAAACGCTGGCTAATGGGTGCGCAAGTGTATTCCCGCCGAATTCATATAAAGCCCTTTGTAGCACATTGCAAACGCCATCCACACTGTCTTTTGTTGTTGTCCTGTGTTGGAGTGGCACATACCCACAGTGGGTATGATGAAGAAATAATGCAGATAATTGCAGACTGGTTTTAGGACATATCCCCTGGCACTTTCCCCAAAGGAGAAAAAGACCGGACTAGAAAGAGGAAGTCCTGATTGAGCAAGGGGAATCTGCAGATGAGCTTTTTGCTGAGAAGCTAGCCGTAGACAGGACAGGAGAAAAGGATCTAGTGTTTCGATTTCACCGCATGATGCACCAAGGTTAGGCAGACAGAATCCTGATCGGAACAAATACAGTCAGTCGTGGAATTTTGCACCGCAAGATGGTTATAGACGCCTCGCATTGCCACGAACTACATAAGCGCAAAATCGAAGGGAAAGCGAAATGTTGAAAATCCACTGCAGCAAGCAGATCATGATTCAAGGAGTCCAGTTGCAGGAACCGTTCGAAGAGGGCTGTTGCCATTTGCACACTGTATGGAATAAAGGGCACCACAGGTCCGCAAAGGGCTAACTTTGCTAAAAAATCAGCTATCACATTAGCAGCAATGCCGCAGTGTCCTGGTAACCAGTGAAAGCGCAATTATTCAAAATGAGGTTAAATGAAAAATCTTAGGGACCGGCCCAGAAGAGTGTGCCTCGAGCCTGCGAGTAAAGCGAGTACAGAAAGACTGTCAGCAAGTATAATGACCTCACTAACGTTGCAGAGGCATTATGTACGGCCAGCTGAATCGCTTCAAATTCAGCAGCGAATATAGGCGTATTCTCAGGAGTACATAAACAAGTCCAAGCAAGAGCCTTGGCTGGAATAAATTCCAATAGTTGCCTTTTCGTTTTGCTCAGGAGCATCTGTAAAATTGAAGTATGTATTGGAAATTTGGCCAGTTAGACCATCTAAAACATAATAGACAATTTCTTTGCATTTATTGGGAGGGTGTTGTCACAGTTGATTATAGCATCGGTCCGCAGAACCTTTACTTCAAAACTGACTATGACTAAAATTTTTGACAGCAGAGTATTTGTGAACACAGTTTGAGGGAGTTTATACCTAGACTTAATAATACCGCAGAACGGAGTCGTGAATGTCGTAAATATGGGGCTAGACAAGCCTGCAATGGCCTTTAAAACTCCAAGGAAAGTTAGCATAGTAAGAAGGTAAGACCTTGAGTTTATATAAGGTATTCGCGCCTCCAAGAGCAGCACAGCATTGGCCACAGCATTTGGTTGTCCTAGTCTCTCCGAAAGGATCAAAGGTTGAAGCTGGCACCTTGGACAACCAGAAAAAAGAACTCATCCAAATTCAAGTAGTGGTCTTGCATAAGAGTTATAGAGAAAGAGCAAAGTGTCACGGCGTGTGCCTAATTTTTTCTGGCTGTTTCTCACCAACCGGCCAGTAGCGCGCTCACCTTTAAACACATTTCTTTTAATTTGTAGTCGCCACTCTAAATGCGGATTATAGGTAATAACAAGACATTTTACAGTATCAACTTGTAGGAATGGTGTATTGCAATACATCAAGGAGCTGTCAAAAGGGCATGCCGGCGGGAAAACAAGGAGGGCACTCTTATCAATATTTAAAGCTAACCATAGGCTGTCCAGCCAGGCTTCCAGAGCATTGAGGTATGCCTGCAACATCCGATACAAAGTGCGGACATTCTTTGCAGAAGCGAAGAATGCAATGTCGTCTGCATACACTTGACAGCCGGGTGGACAGGAATATCTCGCATGAGTACATAAAACAGTAAAGGCGAGAGCATCAAACCTTGAGAGCATGAACCTCTCGACTGAGCGTATGTATTAGAATTGTAGTGGCCATCAGTGCAAATGAAATGTATATTGTTTAAAAACTCCTTTATTCATGCTAGGAGCTACGAATGACGTTTGAGGTGAGCTACTTTATGAAGCAAGATACTGTGCTCGGCACTGTCATATGCCTTCGCAATATCCAGTGTAACCAGAGCACTGACCTCCTTATCCATCATTGCAACATTAATTTGGCTCTGCAAGTCTATGCGTGCGGGCCAAAGCAAAAACCCACGGCGAAAACCGATCCGAGCCTGACTGAGGGCACGCCAACTCAATACATGATTCGTGAGGCGGCTGCCTACTACCCGTTCCACAAGTCCGAACAAAGTTGAAGTGAGAAAAATAGGCCGAATATGGTCAAGATCTAATCGTTTTCCTGGGTCTTTTAGCTATGAAATTATTTTCGCTCTTTTCCAGTCTAGCGGAATCAAGGCTTTTTCCAAAGACCACAATGTGCACAATATTCTAGGTAAAGACTTGGGCTGATGCCTTCAACATGCCAACAGTGGCTCTCTCAACGCCAAGTGTGGCAGACTGCAGATCACAAACTATAGACATTAATTCAAATAGAACGACTTCACTGAAGTCTTAAGGCAGATGCGGTACGATCGAAGAAGCCGTACTGTGTGCATGAAAACGCGCGGCGAGCCCCTGAGCTACGTAATTCAAATTGTCTAATGCTCTCTTTGTGGAGATATAGGGGTAGACTAGGTTAAGGGACTAGAAGGTACAGAGTTAGTGCTTTTATTAAATTTGTACAAAGCTTTTCGATTTTCTAACCTAGACAAATAGTTATTTAAATTTGCATTGTATTCCTCCTTAGCTTTAGAGTCATCTTAAACGATGTTTCAAAGAATTTGTAATTTATCCAATTGCATGGGGACTGGTTATGCGCAAGGCTCTCGCATGCAGTTCAGGCGACGGTAGGCGGTTTCGTAGTCTTCATTCTACCAGCTTGAAGGAATCTTGTTTTTCACAGCTGAATTAAGCGTAAACACAGAACGCTGAGTGGCTTCGAACACAGAAGATAAAACTCGGGGGGCCCGGTCCACCTGACCTGATCCACATGTATAACCCGGTGACTGTCATTCTACTTCTGTACAAAAAATAACTAAGCTTGCTAATAACTGACACCTCTGTTTTACCTGCTGAAGTTGCCCCCTTTTAGTTTTTTCTCTTTAAATATAGTAAGCATAAGCTCTTAAATAAAGGCGCGTATTTGTAATTATGTATAGACGTAGCAGGTAGGAACAATGACGCCTGTTTCTGTGCACTGTTTCCTTGGAGTAAATGACGGCTCAATAAGCTCTCAGTTCGTTCGCAAGCAGTAGACGGCTGCCATGTAATGAATACTAGGGGGCTAATATGGAAATCTTCTCTTATAATTCTACTCGACTTTTGCCACACGCTGGTCTAATTCTAACGTAACTGTAGACGATGTAGCAATAATGTAAACCATATAAACTGAAACCACGTTTCCCCCTTCCAACTTCCCCGTAGATAACGAAGCCCAGTATACTATATACATGAATGCAGCAATAAAACTTGCCATAACAGCAGTCGTATTGCATAAAACTGCTCGTTTATGAACGGTATTTATTGGCGATGTTTGCTGAGCAAAGTTTGTTAAAACAAAACTTATTAATTTGGAGTTCTTACTCCGGACACATCATCTTCTATAGAACAATATGCTGATTACCTGAAAAAGTGCGCTATAATATCGCAGAAACTGCCAGTTCCCAGAGTTCCCAGAGTATTGCTGGCACTATAAATAACTCACAAAAAACATGTAGCGGCTCTTTTATCTTGATACCGTGCAACGGTCACTTTAAGAAAGCTCATGAAAAATGCCTTTTAAAGCCAAACCCTGACAACATACTCACAATATTCCAACAAAACGCTACTACCTCAAGAAAACAATGTGGTTCGCGCACGCTGATCGTTGTTCAAGTAGTTCGCTTCGTTTATTTTGTGAATATCACCAATGCCCTTCAGACCCACACGGTTGAAATCCGCTTTCCATAGGCAGTAGCGTTGGGATTAAAGCGAAGACCACATTCCTTTCAGTTAATATAAAAAGAAATTAAAATACGGGCCATGAAAAACGCCTAAATACATAGATACATACTCAGAAGTTCTGGGCCAGCACTTTGTGCGGTTGCTGATTAACGCAAGTTTTTGCATGCACTGATATTGCGCCATGACAATAAAGATTTACGCACATCCCTCGACGGTACACCTGTCGCTTTCTGCTGTTGAGTGAAAAAAAAAGCACCCGCCGCGGTGGCTCAGTGGTTGGGGCGCTCGGCTACTGAGCTGCAGTATCCGATTTCGAACTTCACAGCAAAGGCCGCGTTTCGGTGGAGGTGAAACGCAAAAGGCGCCCGTGAGCTGTGCGATTTCAATGCACGTTAAAGATCTCCAGGTAGTCTAAATTATTCCGGAGACCTCCACTACGGCACCTCTTTCTTTTTTTCTTCTCTATCGCCCTTTTTTATACTTTCCTTAAAGCGCGGTTCAGCTGTCCACCTAGATACGTGAGACAGTTAGTGCTGCATTTTCTTTGAGCGCGCAGAAAAAACTCTAAAAGCGAGATTTTGCCACGCATCATACGATCAGACCATTCTCATCAATACACAGGCGAACCTCCTTGTAACGAACCTGACGGCCGCAGTTTGCGTTCGTTTATCCGAGGCTCATAGTAAGTCGAATTTCTACATTACAGATAATATACAAGGTCGGAGCGAGTGAGGCAATCATGCGCGTCTGCTTAGTCAAACTAGACCCCATTAGGGCGCTTTATAAGCTATCCAGCGCGGTCATATGCTCCTTACCGATACCGTTGTGCCTACAAGTTTGTTTAGGAACGCAATATGTCTAATCGAGGTAGAAGCACTCCTCCGTGGTAGCGATGTTAGGTCTGCTTCCTGGTCATCGTCCCCATCAAATTCTTTGCAGTGCGATAGTTCGCGTACTTGACGCTTTATTATTTTCGTGAGTGTATGGCTTGGCGCTGTCGGCGTCATCCAGCTACCAACGCAGATATCCCGGGCGACATAGGTAGGGCCAGTTGCGCACCAGCTACGTGTTGCCACAAATTCACATGCGTCCAATCATGTGATGTTCAACAGCGTCCTCCATCGTTCCTGGTTCCGTAAACGCTGTCTTACAGAAAGAATTGTTCGTGCATTCCGCAGTAACTTCCGATGCACTAGGCCTTGCGAGTCTTCGTGATGACAGATGGCGACGACCGATTGCTGCTGTTCACGCTCGGGCACAGAAAGTGCTAACGCAAACATTACTACACTTTCCACCAGCGTGCTTTTTTGAATGCTGCGTGCAGAGTGTGCCTTTTAGGGAGCAAACCGGTTATTCTTTCGGGTAACCTGCCTTTCCTCCTCCTCCTCCTCCTCCTCCTCCTCCTCCTCCTCCTCCTCCTCCTCCTCGAGACAGCTATCTTCCCCTAGCAGCAGGTATGGCGTATAAATAAAGCATCCACCTCGCATTGAAGGGGACCGCGATTTGAATCCCGACGCTGGACAGACTGCCAGCTCCCGTGCAGGCTCTGGCTCCGGGAAGGTTGCAATTGGTAACTGAACCTGGCAACATTTAATCATTTAATGTCAGACCCTTATTCACTGAGCCTAACCTAAACTGCTGTTTGAGGAACTAGCGGGTATCATATAGGATGTATTGAGTTTTAGCGAGGTTGTAAGGACATATGCTGCATATAGTGTGACAGGGTAGGCTTGCACTAGGTCACCGTGTTTTTGCTGGACCGGCAAGGTCTGGTTGTCAGATTTCCGATCGGTAAGACTATGGCAGACAACTTACAGAAATTCCAGAGCTATAACGAGAGGGTAGCATTTGTCGCAATAAAACTTGATAAGCGGTACAAACCGAAGGCTATACAGGCTATAAGATACGCACCTATACTCACTCATGTTGACAGGATAGCCTCAAGATTATATGAAGACGATGAATAGGCAATGAGCGAGCAGATTATGTGAATACGGCATGGGTTTATGAATAGTAGCGGGATATTATCATTAGAGTTCAGAGAACGAACTAGTTTCGGCATCAAGGATACATTCATACATAAACGGAAAAACCGTAAGTGAACATGGCGGTGCCCGAACCGCGAGACTAAAATATAATTCTGGTTGTGCGCTCATTCTGTCACTGTACAGGATGTTAACAGAACGCAAGAAACTGGTAATGGGCATGCACTCAGCTATTATTCGGTAGGAGGAAAACTACAGTAATTCAGAATGTCAGTACAGATTTTATACTTCCCTTGGACGGAGGGCGATCGCCTCGGTATTCAGGAGATGAATGATAATATAACAATTATTACAAAACAATGTGCAACACAAGAAGAGGAAAGAGTATCTAGACAGCCTACTGGCAAACACTCCCACAAGTGAAGAGAAATAATTACAAACCCAAAAGTACCAAAGCCTCCAAGCCCAGTGATAGGACAGCGCTGGCATAACTGTCAAAGCAAAACAGTAAGCGTAAGCAAAACGACATAAAGAATTAAAAATGGATCGAACACAGCAGATGCCACAGAAGGTAGGTAGCCTATGGCCGATATATTAAAAATCAGTCACTGAAAAAATCCAGATGTGTGCCCGAAGGAATAAGGAGGCAGTTTCATTACCAATACCAATATGCAAGGTAAAGCAGCAGAAAAATTCTTCACAGTTCTATTAAGACATGAAACAGCCGCAATCATAATAATGAAGCCCATTTGTTACAAAACTAACGAAGCCTGACGTAAAGAAAGTTTTAAACGTCGTACTACAGGCTTTAGCCACAAAAGATCAGTTCCACTTCAGACTGCAGTTCCTTGCTTTCTGCATGCCTCGTTTCAAAGATGGATCTACAGGTGAGCCCGAGGACACCAACACATTCTCCGAATCTGCCATATTTGTCGGCGGCCTGCTCAATTGCTTTCTAAGCAAAAATAAAACGTGAAAAAAACAACTGTGCGGAGTTCCACTGAGTGAATGACATACAGCCTGCCGTATAAAACTGGTTTACTCAATTTATTGAAGCAGATAGGAGTTTCATATCATCTTATGTGCACACTCAGCACTTGTGTCGCCTGCCGTATAAAACTGGTTTACTCAATTTATTGAAGCAGATAGGAGTTTCATATCATCTTATGTGCACACTCAGCACTTGTGTCGTCCCGAATTCGTCTTTGTTATAACGTCAAACCGTACAGTGCCATTACAAGCATATTTTGCAATCTTTTCTTATCGAATAGAATTCACTGCCACGGATGTGGTGTGTGAGGGAATACATTTGAACACTGCGGATTTTTATTTAAGGCTGTGTATCTCCCGCAATAATGCCTTTTAGGCGTTGTGGGGTTTCTAGCAATGCAGTATGAAGGACGGGCGGACTCTCTGCGAGAAAAATCATGCCATCCTGAATAAGCAGTTCGTCATGAGCTCGATGTACGAGATATTTCGAACAACATTATCATTATCTTAATCAATAAAAGAAGCTACTTTCCGTGTCACAAGGTATTTAACAAGGCCGTTGCTAAGAGCAATAAACAAAATTTAGAATTATGCTAAATAGAAGCCTAAGCTGGCTAACGTAAACGCTTCTCGGCCAGAGATCCCATTCACGCTATCAGTCAATGCACTAGAAATGCACAAAACATAACTAAGCATCAGAGTGTATTTAACTTAGTTGAAGACTAAAGGAGGTGCAAGCACTGCGTAACGGTGGTGTAGAGAAGAACATATAGAAGTACCGTGAAATATATGTAGCGTTTGCATTGCGTCCGTAATCCATCTTAGTGCTTGTGATCAATACCAGTTAGGGGGGCTAAGAGACACTACCATCCCTTGTATTACTCAAAACATGCCTACACGAGTTTTCAGCAAACTATTACGAAGGGTGGGTTGTAAAGCTAACGAAAAATTTATTATAAGCCTCCGTTCTTCTGATGGCATTTTCTTGCAAATTAACTCCGGGGCCGAATGGAAAACCATGACCGCGTACGTAGAGCGAAATAAAAGCGATGCGGCTGAAGTATATTTAAAACAAATCAAAATTAACGTTCGACAGCCTCTGAAAGAAACCAGTGTTTACTATGGCCGCACAAAATGGATATTATGAGAGAATACGTCTTTTTAGGTGAACGTAGCGACGGTATATTATTACTTCGAGAGTGCAAGAATTAGAAGAGTAAGAAGGAGGGTGAGTGTCATTGGCAGGCACTCAGGTGACCAATACCCCTTTATGAGGAGGAGAGAATATAACAGCTGAATCTTACCGGGATAAACTACGGGGCGAAGACGGGCAGGTCAAAGAAAAGGGTTCAACTAATGAAGAGGCAAATGATAGGTGCAGTGTTAAGTGACCAGAACAACTTAAAAGGCCAGGAAGGAAATTCGAGTTAATAATATCCTAGTGGAAATCAAGAAGAATAATTGTGCGTAGGCAAGGCATGTAATACAAATTCAAAGTGAACAATTGTCCCTTAAATTAATGAAGTGCATCCAAAGAGTGGGCTAGCGTTGAATTGGGTGTCTGAGACTCAACTTCGCGTATGAGGTTAGGAATCGTGCTCAGAGAGAGTGGCCGCTGCTGACACCGAAGAGATGTAACTGGCA
Source organism: Amblyomma americanum (assembly GCF_052857255.1). Taxonomy (NCBI): domain Eukaryota; kingdom Metazoa; phylum Arthropoda; class Arachnida; order Ixodida; family Ixodidae; genus Amblyomma; species Amblyomma americanum. The sequence continues at coordinate 169,253,201 of NC_135501.1, read as the reverse complement.
GGATGTGAAAAAGGCCTTTCAAATACAGTTGAGGTAGCTAGACTGATGACTGCACAAACCATTTTTCCCTAGCCCTGTCTGCCTCGCTGGGCAGCAGATAGGATGTCGAAGCGCCATATCAAGGAACAAAGGGGCGCGGTTTGCTTATTGGGCGGCTCAGGCATTGAAAGATACTTCTTCAAAACAGAACAAATTTGGCTTCGAGCTGCATTAGAAACTGTTGAAAGATGTCATCTGCATATATCAGATATCAGGATCAGTGCTGTTTCTATTACTGAGGGTAACACCAGGTTATCCACCCACAGCTTACAATGTGACATTAGGGTGTCAATGAAAATCGGGCTTTTTTTTAATTAATGCATATCTCGTTTTGGCACAAGCCATTATTATCAGCACTATTAGTCCGCAATAATCAATACGTGGCGTTACATTCGTCGATGAATTATGCTCGCCGAGTTTAAAGTGAGGCACCTGCTCCCTAACCGTTTGGCACTGATCATTACCGTGCAACAACGAGGAACATGCCTTAAGATCGCTGCATACCATGCTTCATTGCACGCAGCGATGGTGTATACAGATTATTCAGCCGACTTACGTACATCGTTTCCTGGCACTCGTATTTCAAAAACTTATGTCTAGAAATGAGCTCACACCCTGTATCCTGTAATACGTTAATGACTGGTGTTGTAGACGTTGAGGTCCTTCATATTGTTGCATATAGCACACACCCAGGCGTTCTGTCAAGTGCGTATCCTAAAAATGTACAAGTCAATCATTGCTTTCGTTCTCATCCGTTGCTGGAAGGCAATGCTTGGAAATAATGACCCAGGCTATAGCAATAAGCCTCGTGGAAAAGATGTCCTAAATGATACAGGACGTGTTCTTTTTTCGGTGTGACGTTTTGCGTAGTGTATAAATTGTAATAGAATTACTACACTAATCGAAAAGCGCCTGATTTCACAGTCGTATTAAGAAGTCGCTCTTTCCCTACACTTTCATTTAGACAGAAGCGTTTTTCGCAGTGGTCTCACTGCTATGGGCTGCATGAAGCACCCCACAAAATCGACACCACGCTGAGGATGCGTCGCGAGCAAGAGGACTAATGCACGCTCGAACGTTTTCTTTCTTATATTGCATAGTGGTTCAGAGGGATATATACACGCTGTCAGAATTTGAGTTTAAAATTCTTAGAAGAGGTATAAGTATACAGGCGCAGCACAGCAAAAGACAATGAAGACAAGAGGACGCACTTCGTTTTATCTTTTGCTGTGCTGAGCTGGTATATCTGTATCATGGAAAACCAAGTAGCCCGCACTCTTATCCTATTAGAAGAGATGTAACACATATTCTCCCGGTAACGACGCAATGCCCTACGAAGTGTCACGGCGGTAGTTCGCAGGTACCGGGAATATAGATATTCCGAAAACTAACTTTCCGCGGTTGAGTGGAATGCTCAAAGGATTTTTATTGAAATGAGGCCACATGCACCGGGTAACCTGACCGTATTTGTCACATACTGATGCGTCTCGAACACTCAGGCTTGAAAACCACTAACCGGTGGCTTCGCTCATGGTAACAAAATCGCAGTCGCAGCTCTGAGGGCTTCCGAATACCGCACTGAGGCACTAAAAAACATTCCAGACCAGTAGGTAAAGGAACACCAGTATTATGCAACATCGAAACAGCGCCGGAATACGACTGAGCTAGGAAATACATACACAACTTGTTGAACTTTGAACCGGTGTTCATTGAGGCACTGCCGCAGTTTAATTTCTGTTGGGAAAGTATAAAGAAAACCAAAAATGGGCCATGAACACGCACCTTGCTGCAGAGACATATGCTAAAAAAATATTTTTTTTTCAGCTGTTTTCAGCTTTAAACAACTGACACCGCTGCAGATTGCCCTGGTAAAGGCGTTCAATCGAGTGTGCCATTCATTTGTTTTTTTCTCGTTTAAATCACGTAAAAATTGGTTGAATTCTTTCTTCTGGGATACCCCTTTGACTCAAAACCTGTTCCATGCGATTGATTGTAAATGGCTGTCTCACAACCAGTCTGCATTCAGTCATCTGTGAAACAAGAACACTGTGCCTTTTCCTGTTCGTACCATACTTAAAGGCACTTCGCATAAGTATTATAAACAGTACAGATGTCAGTAGTTTCAGTATTATGAGTCACGTACTGAAGGTATTAGCTTATACAGATAATCTCGCGTTTCTCTGCGCTGATTAGCCAAGTATCGATGAGGATACTCGTTTACCGGACGACTTTGGTTCAGTGTCGGTAGCTGAGATTAATGGTTCCAAGAGTCGCGGTCTCTGATTTTGAAATGCGGGGAGCGACACCTGCTGAATATGCTGGTATGCAATGGACACGTAGGACACCCAAGTGCCTTGGCGTCCCTTTGATCGTCCATAAGCATCGTGCAAAACACTGGAAAGACCGTGTGCCAACTCTTCAGTGCTATGAGCAGACATTTGTTCTCCGCGGGTCTAGAATTTCGGCAGAGCGACCGCGTTTCAAGTGTTTCTCGGCACTAAAAATTATTATGTACTTCAAATTATTAATTGCACAAGATTCCATATTCCGCGTTTTCGCGGGGCTTTCGCCACTTCTGTTTGGGATTTCTCTTTTGTGTCTATAAGTTGTGATATAATTTTCTGGCCTGTAAGAGCCGGCGGCATTGGTTTAGGCCACCTTTATGTTCAGCAGATAGTATCGCGTTTCATTTGTTGCGTGGCCCTACACACCCAATAGTGCATGCAATCTTGCAAGTCAATTTAGTTGTTTTACCGAACCTTATTCTGTCTTAAAATCTGTCTGATCGCCCGTCTTTGCCGGGCTTCGTGTGTGAGGTGTATTTGGCTGTTCGTTTCCTGCTTGTTCGTTTCCCCCTCAGCCTATTTTTTCAGTGCAAAGGAAACGGTTGGACGAAGATTTAATTTGTATACTCTTCCCTTTGCGCATGCATAGTTATATGCATTTTGTTTTACAGGAACGTAACGTACTCAAAAGACTGCGTAAAATGCACAACTCGCCGTGTAACAAGACATTTTTCTACAAGCTACATAGCGAGACATTGCCCTTTAAATTATGTTTTGAAAAGAAGGGAATTTTTGTGTCTACGGTAACGTGCCGCCTTTGTAATGCCCCAAAAACAATTGAGCATTCCTTCATCAATTGCAGAAATGCAATGCAGTTACGCGTTATCTTACAATGGACAATGAAAACAAGACTTTATTTGACACTGCATTTTGTGCTTTTTATTACTGCACTGCCATTTGCTGCTGAACCTTTACACATGTCCTTTCTCATTGCACTACACAGCATCTGGAAAACGTGCATGCTGGACCGACATTGTGAATCTGTTGTATCTACAAAAGACCACTTGAACAGAATGATTTTTCATCTAAAGGAATTGTATGCCCAGATTGAATTTGAATCAGCCGCCAATCCTAGTGCTATGCTTTTCATTGCGCTTCTTTTAACGAATTATTGCTAAGGTTGTCGAATTATGATGTTATGTGCCCTGTACTGGTGTATTTTTTCCTGTTTGGTTGTGTAGGTGTGTCGTTTTATGCATTGCGTTGATTTGCGATTGTTTTGTTCGTGGTTTCTACATTTTCCATGTACAGAGAACATTATTTTACTGCAATAAATACCATGTAAAAAAAACGACGATAGCCTAGTGCTGTTGTGCACTGGCTAGCAAAGCAGCTCTGTTAGCGGCGCCATGGGTTCGAATCCCAGGCGCAGCAGTATTTATTTTATTTATTTGCTCATTCGACGTAAAGCCCAAGACTTCAGTAATTGCCCGGATTTTGCAGCTTTGGACGTGAAGTAAATCTTTCCTCTAAATAAGGCTCCATATTTGCCTCTCGCAATGTGCTTGGCATGTAGTTGCTTTCTTGAACCTACATCCGCTTTCAAAATAAATGCGCAAATTAGGCGCGATGAAGCACCATCTGATGTGCTAGCAACGGAACGGAACGGAGGCAAATTTCTAGCCACCGCTGCAGGGTCGCATCAAATAACAAAGAATGCTCGAGTCACATAGTGCATGCAATCGCATTTTGACATATTAAGTAGTTTGATTGTACCCATATTTTTTTGTCGCACCATTTTATTCTGTGAGGCCATACGTGCCCGAATCGCGCACAATATTCTACAAAAGCCTTGACGTATTCTTTGTTCTTGTTAAATGTTCTTTAGCTCGATCAACAAAGCAGGTTGTGTTTACTAATTGCAACACTAAACTTGCATTTTTTTTCCATTTAGGCGGCAAGATCAGCGAAGAATGTAGTGCAGCACCACCAAAGTGCCCAAGATCGGTTTTTCAAGGCAGTGTATGGTCTTTTGTAGCCAAGGAACAGTTCTGTGGCTTACACCGCCTGGAATACGGATGTCCAGAAACTAAAAACAACTTTACAAGCTGCTCTGAGTGCATGTGGAAATGTACAAGTAAGCTTCCTTCTTTATTCATAGCTTCCGGTATCAACTACCTATAAAGTGTGCGTATTATTCAAAGCAAAAAACTACGGCGTCTCCTTAATCGAGAGTAGATGTAAGCAATAAATTCTTCACTGCCTGTCCTGCTGCCTTTAGGCGGTTTTCTTGTTCTAGGTGGGCTGTGGGCTTTGTTTGTGCGCCATCTTTCGCTTCCTGTCGCGCCACCTCCTTCAGGTGCGTTTCTTTCTCGAGCTGGGTAGTGGGTTGTGTCATATTGGCGTCTTTTGCTTCCTGTCGTGCCGCGTTGAGCCGTTTTCTTCTTCTAGATGGACAGCACGCTTTGTCTCTCTGGCACTGACAGAGGTCTACGCAGCAGCCCGTATCTCCTAACGAAACACTGGTCCAGGAATTGATAGTGTTACAAACGGCGTAATCAGGACCGCAGCACCGACCACCTGACGGATCTAATCAAGTACATCAACGAACAACTGTGGGAGAGCGGCCAGGTCTCTTCGGCTTAGAAACACGCGGACATCATCACTATACCTAATGCACGAAAGCCTCCGGCTAAAGAAAGTCTCCGTCCAATCTCCCTCACTACTTGCCTGGGGAAGCTCTGCGAACGAATAATCCACCCGTGACTTCAAAATTACGTAGAGAAAATCAGCCTATTTCTTTCCTGCATGCTGCGCTTTCGCAAGCGACTCTGCGCGCAAGATGCCTTCCTCCGGGATAAATTTATAAATACCGTCCTCAAACACGGTGGAAACCTTTTCCTCGCACTAGACTTGAAAGGAGCATTCTACAATATCAGCCACCACACCATATTACAAGCGAAACCATATTTGCCAGCGCTTATTTGCACAGAATGGACAAAAGAACACACACGCGCTTGACAGACCCTAGCCTTCAAGTTCGTTTATTGGAAAACAAACATGCAATATAATTCTTCTCAAGGTGCTGAAAATCACACACGTACAGTAGTGGCGCCACGCTTAGGGTACAGTATCTCGTTTTTAGATAGGCTTAGAGATAGACTAAGAGAGTGCTCTCAGTTTGATCCTTCTTTATCTATGCACATGGCTTCAAAATTTCTCTTTCTGATTGCGCTTTCATCGTGGAATGATCAGCAAGATTTCCCTCAGGCGATATATATCACGCTGCCAAGCGGTGCTCTCTCAGCCATTCATTTAGGCATCGACCTGACTGCCCAATGTATGACTTGCCACAAGTGACCAGGATTTTCTACCATACACCGACTTTGCATTGTTTTATGGTGCATAGTGCAACTTCTGCCTTGCCCAGCCGTTCAAGTTAGGGCACAAGCTTCTTCGGGGCAGTCAATGCAAACACAACGCCACACTGTATCGCTATCTGTCTAGACGGTGCGGCACGTGCATAGATAAAGAAGGAGTAAACTGTATCGGCACAGATATGTGAGTCTATCGAAAAACGAGATACCGTGCCTTAAGCGTGGCACCACTACTTCGCGTGTGTGATTTTCAGCACCTTGAGAAGATTTATATTGCATCTCTTTTTTTTTATAAGCGACAGTTGAAGACCAGCGTCTGTCCTGTGCATATGCGTTATATTGTTCCGTCTCTGCAAATATAATTTATAATGCATTCTAACTCGCCCAAGCTTCTGCCTTAATAAGTATCACGTTACAAGAATTAAACAATATCAACTGCGGGGAGAAAATCTTCTACTACGTGAAGGCTTTCTCGGATCGCACAGCTACCATAGGAATTGGAGACACCTGGTCATTATAGGTATCCATGACCAACAAATGCACGCCGAAGGGCTCTGTAGTCTTTTCAGTGCTGTTCAACATAAGAATGCTCAACTTAGCCAGAAAGCTCTTAACCTGCGAAGATATCGACTTCAACTTCTACGCGGACGACATCACCATATGGGCTACACGGCGGTTCTTAGCGCAGAAGGAAGAAGCTCTGCAAGCTCCTATAGGTACGCTCGAAGGATTTTCCGAAGAGACCTGTCTTCAATGCTCCTCAGAAAAATCCTAACTTATCAGCCTACACAAGAAAAACTGGCAGTGGCTTAACTTGGCTAACCCTGGAATTCAACAGAAAGCAAGCACGCTGCCTAAGCGTCTGAGGCCGTTCGCGACCGCACCGCAACGCGCTCGCCACCAGCGTTCTATATATGCCCACACGACCACGTGGCTATGACGTGGTATATCACATGGTCTTACGACATCCCCATCGGATGTCATCGCATGGCTTCACATAACCTCATCGGATGTTCTAAAGGTAAAAGGTCAACCAACCGGTCACCAAATGTCACAGGAATTGAACTCTACATAGGAAACCAAAACATTCAGGTTATGGGTCAAGGTCAGAGGTCAAGGGTTCGACAGAGTAACTGAGCAACATATGGTCTTATAGGGCTAACGTGGTTAGGCTGTAGGTTGTTCAACGTCATTCTCCGCCCTATGCGACGACTGCTTTTCCTAGCATACTGAAGCTTTTCACCTCAAAATTGCAACTCCAAGGGATGAATTATAGGAATCGGGTGAGAAGTGCCGTCCACACACGAAGAAGGGCACTTTCTTCACTGATGCTGGCTTACCGACGAGCTGCAGCCACCCTTGGCGGAGGCCGCTGTCTTGAGGCACTTGGTGTGCAATTTTTCGGAGCCCAGGGCTCGCTAGAGCCCGACTCTGTAGAGCCCCAGACCTCCTCGAACCTGCGGGGCGTGCGGTTTTGCGTACCAGCTCTAAACATGTGCAACCGATCGAGGCGCCATCGAGAGGGCCCCCTGTCTGCGCTGACAGTACAAAAGGAACCCATCGCTTAGCGTGACAGAAACTCTACATAGGAAACCAAAACATTCAGGTAAAAGAGAAGATCAGAGATTTGGAGCTGTGATTACAAAGCATTCTGGGAGTGGATTATATAGTCAAAAGTCTCATGGCCACGGTCAACCAAATATCAAGAATAATTAGAAGGGTAACATGCCATCGGAAAGAGAAAAGGGAGAAATTCACCTTCCGCCTAGTCAAAACCCTAGTCGTAAGCTGGATTGCCAACATGCTGCCCTACTAGGAGATAAGAATCGTATACGGAAGGGCCATTGATTCTATCCCAAAGGGGAGCCTATAAAGCTGCCATAAATATCACACCAACGACATCAACCCAACTTCTTTGGGCACTCGGAGTACACAACACCTTCGAGGAGCTCAAGAAGGTGGTTCTGAGTCGTAAAAAACGCATAACCACATCATAAGCTGGTAGGAATATTCTTTTGGGACTTGGGCTATGACAGGCACTATGAACTAGTGAGAGTAAGTCCCAAAATCTGACACCTGCAAGAGAAAGGATATCTGCAAGCCCGATACCCAGACACATGCACCACGAGCGACGACAGAAGGGTAGATGCAGAACCAGAGTCAAAGCACTTGCAAAAAAAACTATCAAAAGAACCCAAAGTGGTATACGTGTACATCGGGGCCTATGACGAGCCAACCAGGTTCGCGATTGCTGCGGTCGACAGCGAGAAGAGGCCAATAATCAGGGCTTCAATTTATGCCAAAGATCCTGCGGAAGCCGAATCGCTGGCGATAGCCGTCACTATCAAGAGTCAAGGCAAACAGGGGAAGTCACCGCGCGTAGTGACTGACTCCCAACAAGCCTGCAGAGACACCTTCCTGGAAAAGCCACCACACTAACAAGTAGACTCTCACACTCAAATAGAATGACATGGACACCTGGCCATGAAGGCCTAGCCGGAAACGAGGTAGCAAATGATCTAGCCCAAGCTCTCAGAAACCGGGCGGATCCCCACTCCTTCTTAGGACAGTAGCCCGTCAGGCTGGAAAGAAGACATTTCTCACCGCCACACAAACTATACTCGGATGCCACTGACTGGAGTAGAATACAAACATATATCTAATTCTTCACAATTTACAAACGATTAGACTCACACAATGCCCAAGTTCCTGTCATTGGTGCAGAGCAAGCCCCATGCTCTACAATACATGTTGAGCATGCTAGGACAAACCGGACAAAAATTTAATAGCGCCACACGAGCAGTGGGAGGAGGCCCTGACCAGCGACAACCTGAACCAACAAACCTGGATAATCCAGCTAGTCAACAAGTCAGCTTCCGCCAACGAAGCCCTGGACTAGGGGCCCCGACCACCTGGTTCCTGCGAATTACTCTTTCCTAAATCAAAGTTTTATCTCCATGTCGTGTTTCGCTACCTGCTGTACCGCCTTCACGCGCTGATCTCCTAGCTGGGCAGCGCGCTTTCTCTCTCTGGCGTCCTTTGCTGCCTGTCGCGCCGCCGCCTTCAACCGCTTTTCTTCTGCTTGGCTGCGCTGTCAGCGTCTCTCGCGGGTTCTTTTTGTCGCGTCAAAGCAACTGCCTGAAATTGTGCAGCCTTAGGTAGGCAGTCGCGGTAGTTGGAGCCCTTGTCACCTTCGTGAGCGGCCGCATTATTATGGCGTTGTCGGCAGGTGCGACCAATGTTCTCCTGCGGCGTATAACTCGCAAAGCGATCTCTTTCCGCAAGACGCTTCCTACCTCTCATTCCATCACGCTCCTCTGCTCGGCTTAAAAAGCTGTCTTGGTGACGGCAGAGAAATGCAGTACTATGAAGAAGGTACGCGCCCACGTCGTGATGCAGACCTGACAAGAATGCACGAGAAGCAGCGAGCTGGAGTGCTCCCCGAGCGTGTATACATCCGTCTGCCAAAGGGCAAAACGCCATGAGCTGACGCCACAACGCAGTGACAGACTTGAATCCAAATGCCTCAACTCACTGCAAACTGCTGCCGCCTCAGCCGCCGGCGTCGGGTGGTCTTCTACGTGCGTGACTATGGGGGACCGTGGCGCCATTATTGGAGAAGGCGCGGAAGCCATTGCAACAGGCAGCACCGCTCTCACCCTTGGACCACACCACTTACATCTCAGCGGCCCCCTCTCAAAGGGTTGTAACAGCCAACGGATGAAAATAAAGTGTGTGGTGCCATGTATGTCTTTTGCACGTCGTTGTTATAAATGACAGATTAAAGTTCAGCGTATTTTAAATGCAGAGCTTGAGTGATATCTCAACGCATATTGAGAAGAAATTGAAAACAATTATTTTTGTAACGTGTTTCGGCAGCACCTAGCGTTTGTACGCTGGTCCTGCACGAGAGCTTAGAGAGCGGAGAACTACTCTAATTAAATCTCGTTAGATGCCGGATGAACCCGTTTCTACACCCGAAAGTCACGAAATCATTGCACGGATGTTGGCTCTTGGTTTTGGCTCGACATCAACTCAATGTCGTCGGCAATGGGATCAAAGAGCATTTCATGCCTAAAACAGAAGGCAGAGGCATTCGTGTTTTGCGCAATTCGCCAGTATTTTACAATTCATTGTGTCGCAGACTTATATAGACGTGCTTTCAGCGCTATTTACCGCATTTTAACACCACATTTTTTCTTTGTTTTCATGCAGCCAAAGCACTCATTGCACATAAATTATAGTATGCGAGAATACTGACAATTTTTTGAGGCCTCTCTACTTTTATTCTTAAATCACAGGTGTTGCAGCCCTGCGTGTCAGCTGAACCGCGAATAGGCCACCTTATTTTTCTCACTATTTTCATCAATTCGGTTTCCTAAAGGGGCTCCATATGATACGGGTCATTTAGGCGGTTTCACGACTGCACTGTAAGGAGCGTCGTCACCATGATCATCACTGTTCACTGAACCGCAATCTTCGCGGGCTCCTATGTAACTGCGTATAACGAAACATACGAACATCGCCTTGTCACATCAAGTCGCAGCTTCATGTGACGAATGAATGAAGATGAGCGCAATATACGTTGCTCCCCGCAATGTCAGTCATGCCTTACAAAAAAATGGCACGCTTTCCGTATCACTCTGAAAGCAACGACATATTATTTGCCATACTATGGTGGAGCACAGATTATTTTTTTTAAAGTTACACTCAAATAGTTTCCGGTAGGTTTATGCCACATAGTCTATTTTAAATCTTGCCCGAGGGCATTTTGTCTAGTTGTTGAGAGGTTACCAAAATTTGGATTAAAATTTTTAGGAACAGTGGTTTCGTGCGCAGTCCTTTTTGACGGAATTTAGAGAAACCACACTCGCGCATTGAAAAACGAAATATTAAACATGGTTGTGCACTTGCGTTACTGTTTTGCAGCGCTCGGAGCTGAGGTTGACGTCAGTGGCGGCCGCTAGCTTTATCAGGGTCACCGTGCACACGTTTCGTTATAACCTCAGTTCAGAGCACCCAAAACCATCGGCTGAGCCATCGCTGTAGCTCAGTTGTTATCGAGAGACGTGGTTTCAATCCCGACTGCGGCGGCCGAATTTCGATGGAGGCGAAATTCTAGAGTCTCGTGTACTGAGCGATGTCAGTGCACGTTGCACGTTAAAGAACCCCAGGCGGTCAAAATTATTCGGTGACCTCCACTACTGAGTCTCTCATAGCCTGAGTCGCTTTGGGACGTTAAACCCCCATAAACTATAAACGAAACATATATTGGCTGCGCAATGCTACAAAATAGCGTAAGCTATCATGCACTACGCCGCATCACCGCTTCCTGCTCTTTTACACCTTTGACTCTGCGATGATTCTGTAGCAGTTTCTTCTCGTTTGGCTTTCCGTCATCCGGTTCTCACTTACTGCAGCTAGTGCGCTTTGCATGTTCCGCGCAAGAAAACGTGAGTGCAAGCCGTTGCAGACAGTGGCATCTGATAAAGGCTTTCAAAAATGCAGCCCCCACGCTTCGTTCTTTAGAAGCAAGGTTTAGATTGCAACATTACGCTGGGGCAAGAGCACACTTTGTGTTTGTTTCCTTTGGACTTCGCCGAGTTTTTCATGAATGCTCAGAAAGCCGACACCACATTGGGTAAGTTATTAAAAAAAGTTGCGCCCGCTGTTTATGAACTTTTTACAGCTCATGAGACGTCTTTGTACCAGAATGAACAAAATAAATGTGACATAATTAAAACACTGTTGCTAAGGAAATTGCCGAAATTTAAACATTCACTGAGATGCGAGACAACGGCCAAAATATATCTCGCCTGTTGCATGCATCCCCGGCGTGCCATATCGGTATAAGCCTTGAAAGGTTTAAAGGAGTGGTCTGTAGCTAATTGAAGCATACCGTAAAATTGTGGAAAGCTTATAAGACACGGTTTTGTGCCTATGTTTGTGAGAAAAAATTCTCTCGAAAACACTTGTTTTGTCCTATAGAAGAAACCCAACGGTAGGTGAAGCACTATGATTAAGAATTGGTGTCTCGCACTAGTTACTCGGAATGAAGGGTAAAATAGATCTTTTTACTATATACTAAAACTCCTGCCACACCCGTGAATGCGTGCGAGTACTCTTAATTCCTAGTTTAATTTCAGTCTTCTTTTTACAACCGATGCCGGAATGTTATGGGAGCTTTTTCTCTAACTTAACCGCAAAATTTTTGTGAGGTCTGAGTAATGTTATTTTGTATGAGCGGCAGCCTAAATAATAGCGCTGGTTATTGTTAGCACTCTGTAGAGCTTGTAGACACATCACAGCGGCTATACCCTCAAACCAGAAAAAAATATTCCAAGTACCAAGAAAACTTCAACATTCCGACAGTATTATGGCTGGGTCGAAGTTACAGAGGCAGCCTTCCACTGAGAGGAAGCCCTAGCTTGGGCCTGCGTTTTGCATAGACAACGCAGTACCTGCGCTAATGGGTTGACATTCACGCGAGCTGTGCCTAAAGTCCTGAACGAGTAATAAAATTGCTAATCATGAAAGAGTGGAATGACCAGAAAATAGTATTTCATGCTGGATTTGGTACAGGCACCGTCCAGACACGAAAGAGAAAAAAGACGGCAGATTGCGGAAACGTGACAAGAAATGAAGCCGGTGTATGCACAAAACTGGAATTCAGTGATGTCGACAGCTGGATTCGCATCTCGCACCACAAAGCGGAAAGGCGACAATAAATCTGTAAGGAAACTGGCAAACCACAAATATGTTAATAAAGGTCATTTGTAACGAAGTAATTAAATAAAATATGACTGGATAAATATTACTGGCCTAAAAACGCAGACGCCAGGAAAAGAACAGGAGATGCGCAGACCCTAAACTAACTGTGTTGGGACACCTAAAAGGAATAGGAATTGTAAACATGATTTGCTTCTGAATTCCTTTGTTTCCTGCCTTTTGCTTGCTAATGACGCTTCTGACATTTGTTACCACACAATTTTAGGTCTAAATGCTGAAGCCAACCTCGCCTCAGCTTCGACGCCACACACCGCGTGGCCTTAAGCGCGCATCATCTTTACCTCCATTGACGGAGGCCTCTAGCGGTCTCGCATCATGCTGGCCTGGTTTACAAGGTAAAGGGTATTTATGGCGTCGACGGCTTTATTGCAGGTCCTTAAGTTATGCTTATGCAAGAGTGCCGGTGACAGTGCTTTGCCCATCGCATCTGTGAAAGGCAATGCCTACTAGCCGACTGGCCAGATAGAAGGATAATCGTGCCACTGACCTTAAAGCACAGCACCTACCGTGAATGTCACGTGCGAGCGGCGATTCTTCTATGCATGCCTTTTTTCGAAGTTGCCCACGGTTTCACTGCAAGACTTACGCGGTGGATGCAAGCGTGGCACCACCGAAACAAATTCGTGCCACTGTGTTCAGGGGACGCTGTGCAGAACACGGATAGCAGCGCGGCCAATAGATGGCGTTGCTTCTCTGGTGCCTGAATCGTTTGAGCCTAATCGGCTCGCGGATACTCACAGCGGGCATAAAGGTCCCACGCAGGCTTCGTGCGCTACTTCACCAAGGTGTTGCTTAAAGGGTGGGCGGCACATTTCCATGTGTACCGATGTTCCAGTCCAGTAGGGACGGCTCGGTGATTTGGCAGACAGCATCATTTTAAAATTAATTTATCTCAATTCCAGGAAACATCACAGCAGTGAATTATTGGTGTTCTGACATCGATGGAGAATATACACCGAAGGAGTGAAGAGGATGTTTAAGAACGTGGCCGTTGTCTAGCGGTGGCATACGAGGTAAATGAAATCGAAATGAATAAATAGCTTTAGTGCACTTTACTATCCGAAGTATTCATTATAATTAGATAATGTCAAGCACACAACATGCGCTATACTCCGAAAACTCGAGATTATTTTATGTTGGAGGTTTTATTCACGTAAAAAAAGTCATGGAACTTGAAACGGCAATAACATGCTTGACGACACACTGCATGAAGAGCACAATAAAAAGAAAAATCACACAGCATGCATATGGGGGCATCTACGTACTTATTCGCTATTACCGAGTCACGTGACTCACACTACCGACATAACTCGGATGCGAGAATAGGTGCCTTGCAGCGACGACGTTGACACAGAGCATCCGCCTTGCGTACAAGAAGACCTGGTTTGATTCGGAGTTACGCACAAATCTCCACGTGACCAAAAAAGGCCGCCCCCGTCTAGAAGACGCTGAAGTAATGAGCCTTAGCTGTTTGGTTTACTAGAATTGATATGAATGTGATTAAAGGAAGGTACACCAATGGAAATACGAATTTGGTCGTTCGGCGTTCTCGGAAGTATCCGAATATGCCTGATCTCTTGGACTCGCATTCCAGACCCTCTTCGGCCACTGCATAAGATGTCGATGGTTTGGGATCATCCATGTCCTTCTTCAAACACGCTGTGGTAGTGAACGTATCGGCGAAACGAGCGCATCTGAGAGGAGCTCCCGAGGGAGACGGCTCATTACGGATGGATGGATGGAACATAAGAGCTTCCCCTTTGAAACGGGATGGATTGCCACCATGCTAGGCTGCGCGTGCATGCACGCCACCTAGCGGAGCGATCGACGCCTAGCGCCATCTATCAGAGAAATTACGATGCGCGTCTACCCGTTGTCGAGTTACACCCCCTCAAGATACGTCCCAAACGGAATTTGCTTCGTTTGGGGGTCAAGGTGGGCCCAGAATTCGGCTTGCGGTGCGATATGGTAACTCTTCAATATGTAATTGCACGTATACAATGTATGATGATGATGATGATGATGATTCTATACCACAACCCATAGGGTTTTATTTGCATACCAAATTCGGTACACAGCTGTCACCGGATGGGTGCCTCACGTTACCGGAATATGTATAGCTGAACGAGTGCATGCATATATAACGGTCCTGCAACGGGACAGTTTTCCCACCGGTTATAGGATATTATTTGGAACTATGCTGCCATTTCGTCCTGTGACGTCTTATTCACAAAGTTCCCCCTCTATCCACCATATTAGACGATGACGTCATCATTGCCACGCGGAAGGTGGTTGTTTCTATAATGCTGTTGTAGATGGCGCTACAAGCCTCAATGCGAAATGTGCTGTTTTCTAGTTGCTGCCACAGATGGCGCTGGGATCTCAACGTGGTAGCAGACCCCACAAAAAACTCCAAACGTGATGAGTAAGTTCAAAAGAATCCCAGTGCAGAAGTAATTGAATTACCAGGCCGGGGGTGCGCCGAAACCCCGACAACCAAGGCGGGCAACGCACCCTCGCCCCAGGACAGGATTTCGCCGCGGCGGTGTGGTGGTTGGCCACCACCGCTAATAAGAACACACGAATTCACTTCGGCTCCCTGTCCAAAATGGTTGAGAAGCACTTGACCGAGGTGGCGGTGAAAGCTGTTACGCAGCGGAGGACGCAAAAGATATCTTGCTTCAGAAAGGCTACAATTAGATATAGGACTTGGCAACACTTAACGCTGAAAACGTTGCTTCATGAAGCTAGCCTAGCAGTGCTGTTCAAGGAACTAGCGGAAAATATATGAGCTGTCGTTAGGGCTCAGTGCGGTTGGAAGGACGTATGAAGCATGTACAGAGAGAAAGTGTGAGAAGGAACTTTGCGATCGCGGTTAAGCAGACCGATGAAATATAGTTGCTTGGTATGTCTCCTTTCAAGTGTGCGTTTCATTAGTTCGGGCTGTTTTTTCATCACATATAGCAGAAAATTTTAGATCAATAACAAATAGCTGGCAGCATACACAAGAAATGACGGCACTTGTAATAAAGATTAACAACATATGCAAATGAAGGTCTACAGGCCTACGCACCTAAATGCAATGATCATGACTAGAGAGTCGCAACGTCATATGAGGAAATCGGCAGTGAGTTGACTAAACGTAGTGCAATGTTCTGATGAAAAACTTCAAAGCCAAGCTATAAAAGAAGCAGGAAGGCGAACAGGCGGACGGAGAAAATGGCGCAGGTTAAAAGAATAGGGTTATCAATAAAGCTTGCAGAACTATATACTTTACAAATGATGAAAACCTTATTTCGCAAACGGGAGAAACGGAAGAGCGCTTGGAAGAGCCCGAATGGCGGAACAAAAAAATGAAATTGTCTTAATTTTGTGCGCACATTCCGGCATTATGAAGCGTATGGAAGGGATCGGTTAGGTGAATTGTAGTTATCAGACAGTGGCGATGTGTCATATCGACGTAGGTTTGAACAAAGAGTGAAAAAAACTAGCCTAGCAATAAGCGCATACATCGCTTATCCGTCAAAGTGAAAAAGAAATTCAGAATCGCACTGAAGAACATATCATGTGCTATAATAGCTGACGATGACCTTAGTCTTCAGAGGAGTAATGATAGCATCCCAAATACAAAAGAACATCAGTCGGGCAAGATACCACAAGCTCTCTCACAGGACGGAGGACATAACTAGGATAAGCCAAAGCATTAAAGCGTCTTATCGAACAGATAGGACAGAGATGGCAGATATTTTAAAGCTAGTCAATAAAAATGTTGTGTATAAGTTATAAGGAAGTTTAATTCCAACAGGACCGAGAAGGCTTTAAAGAAGGTAGGTGGCCTAAAATCTGTGAAGGGGAAATCACTGATTAGTCAAATTCAGATGTACACGTTTAGAGACAAGGACTGCATTGTGCTTATAATTATTGAGAACACTGGTAATAAACGAATAATTTCTACAAAAAATTCGTGAGGACACTTAAGCTCCGCCGTTTAGGGTGTGACGCGATATATAGTGGATCAATTACTTTGAGTTCTCTTAATTGGCACTATCAAGCATTGCCTTTAAATTCTGAGCATTTTGACACCCTTGAAACGCCTTTTCCAATTTTCTCTTTTTACTTCGTTTAGTTATTCGAATAATTACAGTTATTTCATTAACCAGTCATAGTCTATCAAGCACCAATCAATCAATTACTTGAAGTGCAAATTACCATGATACGATTTCTTTTGCGCTGCCCCGAATATAGGTCGACGTTTCAAATCGCTGCCACGAGCAAGGCTTTAAGTTAACTAGTAAACTTATGCTACATGAAACGCTAAATTTTGTGACACTATTCGGAATAATCTGTGGCAAACGGTTGACATGCCACAATTTTTTTACGCAGTCTCCGATTATTTCCGACACGCGGTGCCGGCTTCGCCGACGGCTTTTTGACCGAACGACGTGAAATTCGCTAGCGCAGCGTAAATAATCAGGACGCTGATCATGAAGATTATTTTTTAGGCGAATTGAAAATCCAACGAGGGACAAAACCTCAGCAGTCATAGAGGAATTTTGTAACGAGGGGCGGTATGCTATGAAGATTCATTTGAAACTGATATCTATTTCATTTCGAAAACCCTTACTAACCCCATTACAAGAAGTGCCGGGGGCGTGTAAGCTGTTATTGTCGCCTGTTAGTGTGTGCATCCGTGTTAGGTACTGAAAATCCCAGCGATCGAAGGCAAGATCAATAGGGTAATGTCATCAAGCGGCCGTAGAACGCACACAGCAAGCCGACCGACGCAATTTCAAACAAACATACACACTTGGTTCGTCTTATATACACCGCACTGGCTGTCCTCAATGTGGAGCCAATTTTCCCAACTGCATTCATATCAAAAATCTGAGCAACCTTTTGTACTACAGCGTTCAGAGTGGTGTCATACGATTTTTTTTTGGCATACAGCTTATATGTGCTACTCAAGGTTGGTGGCTAGCTTTCGGCAGGGATTCGAACCGACGACATGTGCGCCTTCAATAGTATGGCTTCCCTGCTTTACATATTTCCTTGAAATGAGGATTAAGGCGTCCGACAAGATGTGAGACAGCTACTTTGCCATTTACTTTTCTCAAAAACCAATTATCGTACAAAAATAGCGGCGCAACCGTTCGTCGTATACCACTTCGGGTGGTGTCATACGATTTCTCGTTGCATTCAACATACTTCTGTTAGTAAGATTGGAGGCTAGCTTGAGGCCTGTATTCGAACCGAGTGTCCGTGTGCTCCACTCGGACCTTTGTGGATTCTTCGTTCATAGAATCGGCTTTCGCAGGCACGTCTTCGTGTCACTTCTAAGTGCAAAACCTGTGCGGAGGCCGAACTCTCACGATGACGCACTAATGTTTTCACCTCAGAGCATGTAAGCACCCCTGAGTGCCCTCTGATTTTTTTTATTTCATTTTTGTTTTACGTCCATGTGACAGTGCATCTGACAATAGCAGCAGTCAGCCATCCACAAATCGCAATGTAGCGTGTGTCCACATTGACATTAACCTGTGCTACTCCTCGCACGCACTAGTTGACCATTACCTGCCGTATGCAACCTATGGAGAGATCATCTCTCCGGCCGCTTCTAACGGACGCTTGAAAGCCGCAGCTACATCGCCGAACAACAGTCAGCAACAGATATGGAGTAGTAGAACCCAATAAATAAAAATTGGACAAATTGATATTTACAGAACAGCCGCATTGTGTGGACGTGGCATAGTTAAAGTTACATAAAATATCAACACAGGCTTGAAGCTACCATAGTTCTGCGCACAGAAAGTGACAAAAAATACCAATCAGTAAAGGTGCCAATCAAGGACACACAACCTCTCCAGTACTAATCACGGCGTGATTAAGAGAGGTATTCTGAGAACTGGATTGGGAAGGGTTAAGACCAAAAAGGTGGTGCAGAAATCCATTGCAACGTCTGATTTCCTAATGGCATTCCTTTAGTAAGTCTTTCACGGGTCGATCTGCACAGTTGGACCGACAGTTGGTAGAAAAAAACTCAAGTATTATTCAACAGCCTCCAAAAAGAACAGTTCGCGATTGGCAGCAAAGCATTGGGAGTGGTAAGGGTATATTTTTACTTAGGATCCGTAGATAGCACAGGTCTTGATTACGAGAGAGTAAAATAACTAGGAAAACAGGAATTCTTTGGATGACGGCCAGAGGTTTACAAATAGCATTGACGAGGAAAGTATACAGTGCGTTTCGCCTAAGATTTTACACAATTTTTAAAGATAGGCTTTTTGGGTTAGACTAGTGCTTTTCTTCAACTTAGCATTGCCAGCGGTGGAGCGCAGAAGAATAGAGCTAAGGAGTGGTAACTAGCGCGCTGATTAACCATTATTGAAGAGTGAATGTTTTAACTCATATTGTTAGGTTCTTTAAAATTTTAAGGCGCATGTACCCCGCCGTAAGTAATAACCATATCTGTTTTTATGGTTTCAAAAACGCGGTAATCATTGGTGCTGTAGCCGAACAAATTTTGACTGCTAAGACGCGGTATGTGCACTGAAACAGTTGCTTTGTCTGCAAGCTTCTCGAAATCACATGTATTTTGTCGCTATCTAGCCAAAATTTGTTGGCCCAAAGCGCCAAACGCAACCGCGTTTTCGAAATTCTAAAAAATTATGAATATTTCTCACGGTGGAGAACATGCCTCTAAAAAATTACGGAGCCTAACAGTACTAGTTAAAAAGTAAACAATTCAATATTTGTTAATTAGCCTTGCTAGTTATATGTCAGCTGTATTCTTATGTACTACACCGCTGACAATGCTATGGCGAAAAAGCGCTCTTGTAAATCAAAACGCCTATTTTTAAAAAGTGTGCGAAGTCTTAGGTGAAACACTGTAAAAACACACGTGTTTGGCTGGTACTGTCCTAAACGAGTGCATTTAATTTGAGGATGGCGCAGCACCCTATGCAAACCATATTAACGTGTGTATTGTGTAGAGACAGGAAAGCAGCAACATTGGTCAGGGAGCCAACACGAGTTAGTGGTATTCTAATCAAAGGAAGCAGAAGAAACGAGAATGGCAGGACTAGTGATGGGAACGCATGATAAGTTATGGTACCCAAAGATAACCAAGGGCATTCCAAGAGTGAGCTAGAAAATACAAATAACAGGGGCATTAGAGAGTTAGCTGTGCAGACGAGAGTTGGAAGTTTGCTGGGCTAATTTGGCCCAGGTTTTTAAGACCATGTTCATTAGAGCGATATGGAGGGGCCCCTTTTTATGCATCCATCTTAAATATCATGATGGTGATAATAATGAGGACGTTAGTGGACTGCGCCACATGCTAACAAAGCGAGAGTGAAGGCAGCACCCTGCTGCTGCTGACACCCTTTAGTTATCCCTGAAGAAGGGACCGAGTTGGTCCCGAAACGTTGGGGAAAAATAAAACACTGCTTGGCGTCAGTTTTCGCTCAACCATCTCAAGAACCCAACCAGACGGACTTCCGTCGAAGGCGGTTTCGTACGAATAGTTGCAGAAATCTACAAAGCATACGTGCAAAGGCTTTTAACACAAATTAGCCATTCGCCGAAGATACGCGTAATTATTAAGACGCTTGTTGAACATTACTACAGATTCGGTTTCGGTTATGGTAGGCAATTTGTAGGATGGTAATTAGGGACATGTGCAATCAGAATATTTTGCTTTTATCAAGAATAATTAGTCGCAGTTTGTGTTTTGTGTGCTTTGGGTGGCGAAAACGATATTTTTTTCATGCTTGACGTTGTGAAAATGTGTTCGCATCGAATTTTACATGTTCATCAGTAACCACGACTCACATGTTCCTCTTCCACATTCGACTTGTATTATCTTAGTGTGTAACATCTTAGTATACTCTGATTGTTGACACAGTCGATCTGCATCTGCGTTTTTTTCCTTGTATTTCGTGCTACTACTACTTGCATTTTCATTGTATATCATGCTACTACTACTTCCTACTACTACTGAGACCATGCTTCAGCGAATTCTTCATGAGCTGAGTTACCTGAAAAAAAAAAACACAGCTTCTATGAACCAATAACTAGGAGAAGCAATTGATAGGATAACTTCTATCGGAAGCAATCTGGACAGACTCACTTCTATTGTTACTGAATATTGACAGAGTCGATGAAATTTAAAAAAAAAAACTCAAAACTGTGCTTCTGAGTGTTGACTTATAAAACCGAAGCCGGCGAAACAATTTAATCTATGGCTTGCTACAAAAAATGGGTGAACAGCACCAAAATTTAAAGAAATTTGTGTCTGAAAAAAAACCTCGGTGACATACCTAAGGTGTTTAGCGTTGTCGTCGAGCGAACTCAGAGTCGGAAGGCGCGCAGATAACAATTGTCGCCCAATAATCTTCTGTCCCATGGACGGAAGGGACAAGAGCAGAATTTTCCAAATCTGAAGCAATCTAAAAGATGGGAAATACAGCATCCCGGAAGCCTTCGCCGCGGTTCAGTCTTTAAGTAAGAATCTTTGGCCAAGCGCCCAGGAGCAGAATGCAAACGGCGCAAAGACCCTTCGTTTCGACAAGCTAAACATAAACGGTACCGATGGGATGAAACCCGCAAGGAAAGAGCACGTACCTGTACGTACTCAGTGACCAGTCTATCGTGGTCCTGACAGGTCTGGCAGTCGTGCGCCGTCTACGCAACTGCTTAGTCAGCGATTAGAAGACCGCGCCACTGGGAGTCTGTTTTCTTTGCTGAATATCAATGCCATAAGCATATGAAATAAATGCGATGAATTAGAAAGTCGTATCACACACGTTCCAGATACCACAACCATAATTTAAACATGGCTGAATGAAGCAATTCCGGGTACAGAAATAATACCTAGCACCCACGAGGTAGTTTCATATAGTCGCAGCATGAGGGAAGTGGGCATAGCCATAGTTAAAAAAGGAATTAGATTACAGAGTAATTCCACATAAAACAGACATCGAAATGGTCTGGATACTGTTGCTGTTTTGTCATTTGAATATTCTTATCGGTTCCGTGTACAGGGTTCCTGATGCAGACATTTCGGCACTGGAAAAATTTCGTGGTTTCTTTGGGGAACACCGTAGGCGATACCACAGGTAGTGATATGTGGCTATTTTAACTTGCCAAAAATCAAATGGGAAATATTGCGCAATCTACCTTAGATAGATAGATATGTTTATTTGAGTGTGCCTCAACAGCCAAGTGGCCTAAACGAGCGCACACTAGGTCAGATACATCAAAAACACCACTTCAAAAGATTTAAAAGCAGGCACGAAAACAACAATTAGGCAAATATGTCCATGTCATTAAACGTTTTGTTATATAAGATTTGTAAACGAGTCATTGGACAGATGGCGTGCAAATCGGGATAAAATGTGTCGAAACATTTTGCAGCTTTTGCATGCGGCGCACAAAAATTCAGCGACATCAGTAAGGTCCCACAGTTAATGTAACCGCGCACGACGTTTTGCAGAAACTGCATGTCACGTATGCGTCGCCTGTCGCCAAGAGTAGACATATTGAGGTCTGCCAAGAGAGAATCATAGTCGTAGAAACGACGGCGACCAATATATCTATCATAATAGATGCGTATGAACTTACGCTGGACATTTTCAATTTTCGTGCAATAGGCGACAGATACGCTATTCCAGGCTACTGACGCGAACTCAAGACGCGGTCTCACAAGGGCACAGTATAGAGTGCGTAGACATTCTTGCCGTCGAAATTTTTTTGTTAATCTAGAGATAAGACCAATATGCTTCAATGCGCGTAACACAATTGAATTTACATGCAGTCTAAAATCAAGCTTTGAATCAACAACAACACCAAGGTCTCGTACATGGGCCACGCGAGAAATCTCACCCGCCAAAAGTGTGTAATCAAACGTAACTGTGTCGCGTTTCCTAGTTAGAGACAGGACGGAAGTCTTCTTAATATTCAGTTTTAAGCGATTCATCAAACACCAATTCTCAACGTTGTTAATGTCAGCTTGCAATTGGCGGCAGTCCTCAATATCTCCAATATTACGGAATAATTTGAAATCATCTGCGAAGAGCAAAATTCTCGAGTTCTTGACATGTAACGGCAAATCATTAATAAACACTAAAAACAACAGCGGTCCTAAGTTGGAGCCCTGAGGCACTCCCGAAGATGACAGAAATTCGTTGGACACACAGCCGGAAAATCGTACCATGTTACGGCGGCTGCCAAGGTAGCTTTGAGCCACCTGCAGTATATGGGGCAAAGTCCGTATCTTTCCATCTTCATCAGAAGTACCTCATGGGAAACCATATCGAAAGCTTTAGTCATGTCAAAGTAGACTGCATCTACCTGACCACGATTAAATACATGTGGCCCAGTATAATCAAGAAAGCTGCATAAATTCGTTTCCACAGAGCGACCTTTCAAAAAACCGTGCTGCAGAATCGAGATCTTCTGTTTGAAGTATGAGCCCATGCGTTCGCACATAATCATTTCAAAAACTTTCGCAAAAGAACAAATTAGTGACACAGGACGAAAGTTGTTTACATCACAAGCATCGCCAGACTTGAATACAGGAACAACTACTGACAACTTCCAATGACGAGGGAAAACACCAGTTCGCATCGATAAGTTGAACAAATGCGCCAAAACAGGACCGAAAATGTCAGCGCATCCTTTGATTATAAAGCTGGGAATTTCATCAATTCCTGTTGAAAGTTTTGGCTTAAGTTTCTGAATCGCCGAAAGAACCTCATGCTCGGTGACAATATCATAAGCTAAACAGTCAGCGCTGTCTTCAAGAGTGATAACAGCAGTTGTGTTATCATGGCGCACAAAACAAGAGCTGAAGTGATCAGCAAAAGCTTGGCACACATCTTGATGTTTAAAACATTTGCCATCGCGCGTCTTTATCACAGCAGCACTAACCTTATCATTTCTTTGCTTGCGCACAAAATCCCCAAAACTGCTTGGTTCCTTTTTAAAGTTCTGTTCGAGAAGTCTGTGGTAGTCGGCTTCATCACGTGCAATCAGTTTTTTCACAATTTTTCTGCACAATGATTATCTTTGGTACCAATATTCACTTTCTGATTTCACGTAGAGTTTGTGATATTTCTGTTTTTTCTTCAAGTAACGTCTCAAATCGTGAGAAAACCAGCATGGAAATCTACACTTCTTCGATTTACGGTGAGGTATACATTTTTTCATTATACCTTGTACAGTTGATGTAAGTAGCTCAACGCCTGTGTTTACATCCTCAGTCTCAAGCAATTCTGACCAGTCGTAGGCCAGAAGATCATTGTACAGCCTAAGGTAATTGCCATACGCGTATCTAAATTTTTCTGGCACCATCTCACGCACTGCACGAAACGACAAGAAGAACGACAAGGTAAACGGGCAATGATATTTGTCTACTAGAACAAGAGGATCGCGCACCGCTTGCACGCCAAAAAGAGGCACATTAGAGAAAATTAGGTCTAAAATGTTTCCAGCACAGTTCTTCATTGTATTAAATTGATATAAACCATGAAAATTACTAAAATCAATTAAACATTCGGCTTTTTCTCGAGTTGCTGTGCAGTCACTAGTGACCAAACCAGTGGACCAATCGACCTTAGGAAGATTAAAGTCCCCGTAGATGTGAGCCTTGTATTTCAAAAAATCAATTTTTCCCCAATATCCAAAAAATGATCGGTAAAAACGTTAGGAGCAGAATTTGGTGGAAAGTAGTAACAGCCGACTAGATAGTGCGATTTGTCACACGTTGGAATTTCCAACCACACACATTCTTCGTATGTCTCTAGGTCTGGTCTCCTAAAAGCATTTAGCACAGAACGGCAGGCTATCAGAACTCCGCCCCGTATTTAATCTTGTCAGAGTACACCCTATCGGCCCTGAAAACAGTGTATTCATCTGAGAAATACCACGCACTTGAACATGATGAGTTTAGCCACGTTTCCGTCAGGCACATAATGTCATACTCACATTCGTATGCATTCGCGAAGAGAGCTTCCCTTTTAGTTCGCAGCCCTCTCGTGTTTTGGTAATACAGCTTAATTTCCTGAGCCATTTTCGGATGTAGTTAGAGCACCATTAGGGTCATCAAAGCGCCGTGAAGACCACAGCTTTCCATAAAAAGGGCGAAATACGCAACCATCAGGCCACACTTCCGGTTTGCTCACAAGTTCAAATAAATGCTCATCCAGAGAAACGTGAAAGGAGCAATATGCATCGTACTTAGTTTTCAGTTTTGTGCAAGTAACAACCTTGTCACCTACTGTGTCCGCCAAAAGTGCCTGTATGTCCGACGCCATTGTTGTCGGGTCCAGACGAGAAACAAATAAGCTTTGCTTCGCCGGT
The DNA here is from genome assembly GCF_052857255.1 of Amblyomma americanum. Classification (NCBI taxonomy): domain Eukaryota; kingdom Metazoa; phylum Arthropoda; class Arachnida; order Ixodida; family Ixodidae; genus Amblyomma; species Amblyomma americanum. Next base: position 169,228,351 of record NC_135501.1, on the reverse strand, counting down.
AGTCTGGGCGCTACTTTAAGCATGGACTGCTTAGCTGTGCCAAACGTTACTCGAGGCCGAGGTGGTTGGCTCACCGCTTTCGACGGGCGTTGCAGATGAGTACTCTGGTCCTGAGCAGGAGGTTTCGATGGAGGGGCCGACATTCCAGCAGGCGGATTTGCCGCCATGCCTGAAGCGTAGCTGGGAGATTCCGAGCAGTCAAAATGCGAGCACTCACTCTGGCTGACGGTACGAACAGACGCACTCAGGCCATTCAAAGCCTCACGCAGGAGCGCGTTTTCCGCACGGAGCTGTCGCACCTCATCAGTTAACGCATCCATTCGACTAGCCATTTCTTGTAGCATTAAAACAACACTCGGGGAAGCACTGATGGAATCTGAGTCTTGAAAATCCAGGGAAGAGCGCTGCACTTCGGGGGGCGTTTCCGTGTCGCCGGCTCCGCCGATAAGCTCTGCCGCCGAAGGATCACGCCGCTTCACGCAATGAACACATTTGTACTTGCTGGCACCGGATTCCATGAGGATGTTGTATTCCCCGGCCTGTATGTTGATGCATTTGCAGTGAAAACGCTAGACGCGCACGGCAAAAACTGCTGCCTACCACGAATGGGCTGGGAGCAGCGCGCACATGCGTCCGCATCGGGCGCCATGGATACGCCACTAGTTCCGGGAGCTCTGACGCCTTTCTTGTTAGCAATTACATTCATGTTCCTTTGCAGTTTGTATAGTTTGCATATCTGACAGCTGGTTCGAAGCACACTTGCTCACGAGTTTGCATTGAACTTAAATCACGTCGTACAAAAGCCGTCACGTACTACGTCATGATCAAGCTCCCTTCTTGGCCCTGTGTTTATTAGCGACGCCATTGAGAAGCTCAGTGTTTTGTTGACATTACACCAGGAATGTCTGAAGAGGAAGCAGCGTTCATTGAATGTAATATGACGCGGCCGTCAACCCGTGCGCGAAGAAAAAAGTTTCTGGACTTATACGATGGCTTATATGAAGTTGTTTTGAGAAGCAAGATTGCGCAGAATTTGTCAAAAACACAAGGATTGCCTTCTAAATGTTAGTGGCCTATGGGTGCACTTTAAGACTACTGTACAAGAATGCATCACACAATATGTGCCGAAGAAGTTCAGAAAAATTAATCGCGCTAGTCTCTGACTAATACGTGAAATCCAGTAAAAAACATCGCACCAAGCGCCTAAAATCGAGATGTATTGCGAAAGGTCACACTATATTACGCTCCGTTCGCTCAGAGCTGAGCGCTAAAATAAAACAATCCAAGAGTAATTTCCTTGAGGTCAATAATAATAATAATATTAATAATAATTGGTATTTTGGGGAAATGAAATAGCGCAGTATCTATCTCATATCGTTGTGCACCTGAACCGCGCAGTAAGCAAGGAATAAAGGAGGGAGTGAAAAAACAAAGGAAGAAAAAGGTGCTGTAGTGGAGGGCTCCGGAATAATTTCGACCACCTGGGGATATTTAACGTGCACTGACATCGCACAGTACACGGGCGCCTTAGCGCTTTGCCTCCATAAAAACGCAGCTGCAGTGGTCGGGTTCGAGCCAGATCAGTATGAGGTCCAAATGCATACTTTCCTCTTTCCATACACCCGAAAATCCTCGATGCACTTTACAGACAAGAACCAGTTAGTAAAATTCATTCGAATTAAAGGTAAATAAACTAACCTTATTGCATTGCATGAGCTTTAAACGATCACTTTTTTTCAGTTCTTACAACGGACAATAGGTGGCCCTGAATTTCGACCAACATGCCTTATCTTCCCAGACTTATTAATATCTTTGGAAGGAGCTTTTGCTGTCCTATTTAGTTTAGACAAAAAGGAAGTCCCCAGCTCCACACAGCATCCCAAATTTCTTTCTTTCCCGCTATGAAGAAACTTGTGCTGAATACCTGGTGATGATCTATAACAAATTCCTTCTAAACTCAGAAGTTCCAACCGATTGGAAGGTTGCAAATGCCATCCCTATACACAAATACGGTGATAAATTTTGTATCTATACAAACTATAGGCAGTTTTACTGTTGCCAACTCAAGGTTATGTTCAGGAGCAATTTGCCTTCAAGACGAGTTCTTTTATAGAAAGCAGCAACTTCTTTTCTAGTAGCCAACACGAGATATAAGCGTGGTTTGTGAACCGTACCCCAACTACATCATGGAACTAACGAAATTTTAGCATGTCTAGATAACTGTGGGCTAATACATGTAGTGTTTCTCGACTTCACGAAGGCCTTTTATCGCGTTTCGGACTGCAAGCTCATGATAAAACTCCGCCATCTTCTTCAAAGCCAGCGTCTTTTCCAATGGCTTGATTCCTACCTTTCTGAAGGACACCAGTATGCCCAGATATCTGGTTCGAATTCACTACCAGCTCTCTAGTTCCCTCAGGAGTCCCTTAGGACTCCTAGCTTAGCGCTATTCTTTCTTATTTATTTAAATGACTTTACTTCTACTCCAAGTGCGGTGCTGCTTTTTTGAAGACGACTGCGTTCTATACCTACCATTTGAAAAAGCAGAGGACCTCTGCGTACTACAAAATTACCTGTCAGAGGGTTTCAAGTGCTGCCAGTCCTGGAAAATGTCCTCAATGCCGGCTAAACCATTCCGAAGCATTAACCTATTTTTGCGAGATAAAAGGCTCATCAAGATGTTTCCGTCCTGAATTGCAGAACATTCTTGAATTCATTACGGATTGTCCAGAAGATGCTATCAATATTAGCACTAGAGAGCATAGAATTATCGAGCGCGAAGCGTGAAGAAACTGATTTGCACTTGGATGCTACCGAACATTTCTAGTTTAAAAACTTGCCTCACACCATGGGCTTTATGCTCCAATACCTAAGGTGCAAGAGCGACGGCAAAGCCATTTGCTTGCATAAAGAGAGCGAACAACGGCTTATAAGCCTCAAGCACTGTTCAGTGTTCAGACTTTGGGGCTAATAAATATACTAATTCTGTCGCCAATGCAACCTGCTAACACTAAGCTATGACTCAGACCTGCTGCGCTGGTTAGTTTTTCATCAATTATTGAACAGCGCACGGACTGGACATCTCAAGAAAAGGCTCAAAAGCATGTAGTGCTGACTCGTACGTAGCTCTTGAGTTCTGCCTCCTATGGTCAGTCGCCTGCCGTGACTGGCGGAGCACTACGCAAAGGGCCGGTATATATATGGCAGGGAGGATGTCGATACACCGCAGGAAGGCTAACTAATCTTAGTGCACAGGATTGAACCTAGCTACAACGTAGTGTAACGTTTTTAGGGAATGAGAAATCAGAAACAGTTAAACAGCGCTACATTTACAGCAGATGTATTTTTTTCTCGTAGCCTGTGCAGGAGCATAGCACGTCAATTCACCCAAAGGCTAGAAGGGTTTCGATTCTACACAACAATCAAGAACTTTGACAATGAGCAATATGCTGAGGGCCTCGTCGGTACAACTGAATATCGAGTCGCATAATTAGTACAGTGGCCCGCAGGGTGATCCTGGAGAGTATACCATGGCATAGGGTCCGAAAGGCGTAGGCGCTGTGTAGGAGTGCCGACGGACTTCCTCTTAGGCGCTTTCTTTACGTAGATGCTGCTGAGTCATGCAAGAAAAGCGAATATGCCGTGTAAAATGTGGGCAGGGATAAACATATATAAACAAAGTAAACTTGCAAAATAAGGGTTAACTGATGCTCAGCCTTTAGGGCTATAGTAGGTAAATGCCCATATATGCACAATTGGTCATTCTCTGCTTAACATTCATAGATGGCGGCGTGTCCTTATACCACTGCCAATGCAGTGGCGCAGCGGTTAAGTGATGCACCCCTGCACAGGCAGGTGGTGGTTTCTATCACAACCACAGGCAGGGATTTTGCGACCCATGTTGCTCTTCCCGAGCAATCTCTTGCGACCAAAACAAAGCACACCTGAATAGACCGGATTCTTGCTCGGGGTTGGTACGTCTGGAATAATGCTTTCGCAATAGAAGGTAAAGTATCGACGAGCGCTCACCTCCTATTCCTACCAATTTAAGAGCTAGCTAGCTTACGTTGTGAAATGCTGAACCGGTGTCGTTGAATCTCCTTTTCAGAGATTGGACCGTGGGGCATTCACGCAGCTCTCGTCCTCGCTCTGCGCCACACGCGCGAACTTCGAGGTCCTGGCCTACCTCGCCCACGCTTTGCACATTTTTAACGCAGCAGTCAAGGAAAGTGGCAAAGGTCGGCCTAGTAGCGAGCACCCCTCTGAGAACCAGAGCATCTATTCTGCGTGTTGCCGATGCGCCGCTTCCTGTGTGAAGTTTCTGCGCGACACCTATGCTCCAAATTCATGACAGCACTTTCGTCGCGATTTCGCTGACAACGCACAGCATTGGGTTCCCATTCTTCAAACATCGGGGGTGCGGAAACTTTATAATTTTGGGAGCCACTGATTTTCAAATTTGGGAGTCTAAACGGTTGACTGGCTATCACGTGGGGTTGATGACGTCACGGCCTTCTCAATCGCATCCATAGATCGTGGGTACACTTTATACCCCCTACTAGCAGCCGTTCATTTCATCATGCACCAACTCGCCCCTCAGGCCATTATTCTGCAGCAGTTGAGCGAAGAGTAACTGCCCAGGAGGTAGCTGTTTCAAATGCAGGCGCAGGATGGGCTTCTGGGACCCAGGTTGCCATTCCCGAGCTCCAGTAAGGCTCATGCGCAGTGTCACGTTGGGCAGGTGGCATCTGCATTGAATTTGGCAATGGTGGTAAGTTTGATCACAACCTGGTGGCGGCTAGGACTTTCCACGAGAAATCATATGAGTGTCTTGGAATCGATGTCCGAATACCCGGGTAGCTCAATGCTAATTTGCTTGCCATCTGAGCCTGGCACCATCGCTCTCACGGGCATGTAGTACAAGGGATTTTCAGTGGCTTCACTTTGCGTTCTCACGAGAGTACTTTTTAATACCCTTTGTCAGCGATGCTTCACGGTGCACAAACTTCAGAAACCATGCCCAGTAGATTCGTACCTTCATGGGCACGTTCATGGTAACGTTGCCGAGGAAATTTCAACGAGCAAATTTTTGGCTAGGCCATAAAAGGCCATCGCCTCTAGAGTGTCCCTTCGCCGTTGATATCGAGGTGGTTAAGAGGGCTATTCATGTTGTATTCTCGTTTTCTTTCCTTTTTATCTTCTAAGCCATCTGCCTGCGCGTGCAGTATGTTGTATGCCTTCGGCCACGAACAAGAATCCGACAGTCTGCGTAAACCCACGCTAGCATCCCACTAACAGCGATTATCAGTGGCTTTGCTGTATCGTACTGTATTGATTGTGTATAACAAACTTCATAAACAAATGGTATGCTACAAGCAAAGGCGCTCTGCAGAGACTTTTGTTTTTACAATGTGGGAAATTTCACAGCAGCTGCAGGCTAGAGCATAAACGAGATCCGGCAATCTTTTCAGATGTCCGCTAAATTTTCATCTATTTCGTTGCCCTCTCTCAACTTCCTTTTTTATGTACATGAACAATAAAGGAGCCGTTGGTTTCATATAGTGCCTCCGGCTACTCCTTTTCACCAATTCATAGCAACAAATTGGTCAGACGATAAACAGTTCAACATAACATAACACAGACACAATAGTACAAAACATATAAAATAAAGTACAACCTTTGCGCCGGTAACATTAATGAGTGAAAATAAGAGCTGTGAATGTTAACAGAACAGTACACAGTCAATATACATAAGAGATATGAATAAACATGGACAAAAGAAAAAATAGTATTTGCAGTGTACACAGAAAAATTAAATAACAACGCTATTGAAGCAATCTGAAAAAGCAAGAAAACAAAAACAAGATTGCAGCAAACACAACAAAAGCAAGTAACAAAGATATTGACGCACTTACTAAAAGAGAGATAAGAGCTCTAGCAGTGACTCCATTTCTACTAAGCTAGTATTTCCCCAGCCAACGGCGCCCTGGCCAGTGGCACCCTGGACGACCAGGAGGCGCTAGTCGCCATCGCCAAGGCGTGAACGGAAGCCCCTGGAGTCCTGGACTCAGGACCCCATCCACAATCCACTCCGGTCTCATATTTACAAATAAATGTTCATTCCCTCTCTCCTTAAAGAATGACATCAACTCCACATGTGCTCGCTTTTGCAGTTCACACGTCGGCCATGCGCCTCAGATCTTTTTTAGACTTGAGGGTCTTTTGTCAAGTGCGCTTAAGTCTCTCTTCAATCGCGACCTGAGGTTGTAGTATACTCGGCAATCCAATAATACGTAAGCCACATTCCCATTTTCTCGCCCACACGCACACCATGGACTGTCTGCGCGGCCAATTCTATGAAGAAAGTGCTTCGTATAAGCCGTTCCTAAACGCGAGCGGTGAAGGAGCGTTTCTAAGCTTCTGCGATTAGATAACGAAATATGAAACCACAGCAACGGATCGATGAAATTCAGATCAGAACTTGTATAGTTTGGCTCAAATCATATCTTTCCGTTCATTTTATTATGCATACACTTCAAAAAACAGCGCAATGCGTCTCTTGATAAAAGAAGGTCAGATGTGAGGGCACTGGAGTGTGCTTGCCTGGCCACTGCATCCGCCTCGGTGTTTCCAGGAATAAAGCAATTTCTGGGTATCCAGTGAAAAACTATAATATTCTCCATATTTATAGCCTTGCCAAAATTCTTTAAGACCTTCGTATGCCAGTCTAGCTTTCCTTGGTATAGAACTAGCGCTGTCAAAAAATTTCTGTGCGGATTGGGTGTCGCTAAAGATAACGCACAAATGCGGGTCTCGCACAGAGGTGAACTGGACAGCCTAATAAATAGCGTAAATCTCAGCAGTCGTTCATTCTGTCGTGTGAGCCAGTTTACATGCCCGTCGCAAATTCAGGTGCGGAGTCACAAATGCGGACGCTGATGACTATTGAACAATGGAATCGGTAGTACACACATGTACCACTGACACACCTGTGTGTACCAGGTAAACACCGGAATACCGCATGTGTTTCTGGTAAAGTACTAACCGCTGAGCCGCGAATATTTCCAGTATTCGATTTTAAAATCTGCCGCCACACCACTTTATCGCTTTGTTTGCGACGCAAGACGCGACTAGATTTATCTCGATTGATCGCAGCCAGGCAGAGCTGATTCTACGTTGTTCCGGAATGTTCTAGTAACTTTGCACGCTTTATCTCGAAAGTTCGCTATAAGCTTTAAATTGAGCACGGCCGACAGCGGCGGGCATTCTGTTCGACGACCGCCGAGCACGCTTGTCGCTTCGCCGCTGCCGAGTGATTCAGCCCAATAAACAGTTTTCTTTTAGAAGACCCTTTTGTCCGTCTTCATCGCTGCTTCTACTTCCGTCACTAACATCTGACATCTGGTGGAGGTGCGGGGTAGCCTTCCATGTTCCGGACACCCCCTTCAAGTCGTTAAGCCAGCCCTCGGCGCTTCGCACCCGAGGACGAGCGAGCAGCTCAGCGAGCCAGCCGACGTCTCCAGAGAGAGGAGCCTGAGTTCGGGAAACTGCCGGAACGCACCAGACAGCGAAAAGACACTGCTATGAGCACCGCAACATTGCCGAAGATGTCGACACCGATCACACTGCAGCAGCCGCTGGTGCCGCCAACTTTCAATGGATCCCTAGTCGAAGACCCTGAAGAATGTTTGGACCAATCTGAGCGCGTGGCGTCATTCAACAAGTGGGATGGTGCGGCAAAATTTGGACACGTGTTCTTCTCATTGGATGGCTCCGCACGCACGTGGTACGAAAACTACGAGTCGTCTCTTACGACATGGGAGCTATTCAAGAGAGAACTATTGAAGGTATTCACCAGTGTCGTGAGGAAAGAAAGAGCCGAACGACTCCTCGAGTCTAGGATCCAGCTTCCGAATGAGCCCGTCCGCGGTTACGTCGAGGAGATGAAGCGCCTATTTCGCCACGCCGACCCCGAGATGACCGAGGAAAAGAAAGTTCAGTTTTCAATGCGCGGCGTAAAAGAACAACTCTTTGGCAGCCTCGTCGGCCAGCCGCCAAAAACAGTCGAGGATATCATGCAAGAAGCCAGCATGATTGAGAAGACCCTCGACGTCCGAGCTCGGTAGTACAATCGCCCTTCCTCTGCCTGTGCAATACGATCGGACATGCCGGCCACCACCAGCGACAGCTTGCGGGAAGTTATCCGCGAAATCGTCTGAGAGGAGCAACGCCGATTACTGCTATCCTCCACACAGCCACAAGCAGCGAATCTGATGGAAGTGGTACGGGAAGAAGTGCAACCGGCACTTGGCACCCCGACGGCCACAGAACCCCTGGCCATGACCTACGCCGCTGCAGTAAGTACTGCTCAGCCCCAACGACAACCCCTACGTCCTCCCTGAGAAGAGCCACTTGTTCGACAACGCCGCCTCCCAGCCCCCGCCCGCCCAGCCTATGACCGACGCTCAAGGCGCAGGAAATGCGACGCCTGGAGGACTTCCTACAACCGGCCGTTGTGCTTCCATTGCCGTGAGGCCGGCCATATTCTTCGTCACTGCCCGTACCGACGTATCGGACTTCAAGGATTTGCCGTTAACGCCCGACGACCACATTTCGGACAACGTCCGCCGGAAATCGACGAGTACCTGCGTCAAGAGGAGTACACGCCGAACCGCTTTGTGTCGCCACGCCGCAGCTACGCAGCCGCGGTACGCGGAAGATCTCCCAGCCCCCGTAGGGGAAACTAAAGGCAGCAACCTCTGGAGGCGTGGTTGCTCACGAGCGAAACGCCGAAGATCCTCCACCGACCACGCCCCATGAAGACGCTGCACCCACTACGCCGCATGAAGAACCTACTCTCGCTGCACCGACACCGCACACAATGACAACCAAGACCACGACGCAAACTGCCTTCAAAACGACGACGCCACCCAGAAAAACTTCGACCAGACGCCACACCCGCGACTCGCATACACGACGAAGCCGTGACCCGACGCCGAAAGCGGCATGCGATGCAAGAGCCAGGACCTCAGACTTAGAAGTGTATATCGACGGCCGGAAAGTTACCGGTCTAGTCGACACAGGAGCCGATTACTCGGTGATGAATGGAACGTTCGCTGCGCAGCTGAGAAAAGTCACAACGGCTTGGGACGGCCCACAAATTCGCACCGCAGGGGGCCACGTCATTACGCCATCAGGACAATGCACAGCGCGAATAACTGTCAAAGGACATACCTAACCTGCGACCTTTGTTGTGCTACCGCAATGCTCCCGCGAAGTGATCTTGAGTATGGATTTCCTTAATGAGCATCAGGCGATCACCGACCTTCGATCCAAGCTGATCACGCTTTCGACAAACGAAGCCATCGCTTCGATGAAAACAAGGGAAACTCACGTTGCCCTGAGTGTCCTAGAGGAAGAAGTGAGCGTCCTACCCCGATCAAGCGTTATCGTGAATTTAGGCGCCACGAAAGCCATTAACGCTGAAGCCATCATCGAGGGGAACATGCAGTTGCTTCTAGACCGAGGAATCAGCATCGCAAGAGGAATCGCACATTTCCGCAATGGCCAGGCCGAAGTACTGCTGTCTAACTTCAGCAAAGAATACCGGCACATTAACAGAGGAACGACGATTGCTTTCTTCGACGAAATATCTTACGTACGAGAGTCCTTCGCCCTCTCCGACCTCTCCGCAGAAGATTCGCCTGACCAAGAGAACTCGCCCACTTTCGACGTCAACCCAGACCTGCATTGGATTAGGCAAGACCAGATCCGCAACCTGCTTCAAAGCTACAGCGAGTGTTGTTCGACTTCGCCGAAAGTGCGACAAACGCCAATTGCCAAGCATCGCATTATAACGGACCAGCACGCCCGACCTCTCCGTCAGAGCCCCAACCAAGTGTCACCGCGTGAACGACAAGCCATCCGGGACCATGTTCAATTACATTACATTGTTTCATTTTCGAAAAAAAAAACATTTTTCCCGGACGTCTAAATGCAGTGCTCTATTGAAACTCTTATTTAGGCTTATTTTATTGTGTGATGCGATACAGTGCTGTTTTTCTTTTCTCTTTGCAACAAAAAAAATGTGACTGTTCACTCCCCACTCTGCTGTATACACTGTAAGGTGGCGGAGGATTTTTCAAGCCTCAAATGTACCGCTTTCCCTCCACCTCCGTCCACTTCTTTGTGGGGAATAAAACTTACATGTATGTATGTATGTATGTATGTATGTATGTATGTATGTATGTATGTATGTATGTATGTATGTATGTATGTATGTATGTATGTATGTATGTATGTATGTATGTATGTATGTATGTATGTATGTATGTATGCGTGTGTGTGTGTGTATGTATGTATGTAAGAAATGCTTCGCGACGACGTCATGCAGCCTTCAAACAGCCCATGGGCGGCACCGGTTGTTCTACTGAGAAAAAAAGACGGCGCACTTTGATTCTGCTTGGATTACCGCCGCTTGAACAACATAAAAAAGAAGGACGTCTACCCCCTCCCCCGCATCGACGACACACTGGACCGCCTCTGCAACGCCAAATATTTCTCATCGATTGACCTCAAGAGCGGCTACTGGCAAATTGAGGTCGATGAAAGACATCGCGAGAAGACAGCATTCATCACTCCGTATGGGCTGTTTGACTTCAAGGTGATGCCATTTGGTCTCTTTTCCGCACCAGCGACGTTTCAGCGAGTAATGGATACAGTGCTGGCAGGCGTGAAGTGTCAAATTTGTCTGGTATATTTAAATGACGTCGTTGTCTTCGCCTTGAACTTTGAAGAGCACCTCAAAAGACTTCGAACAGTATTAGACGCAATCAAGTCGTCATGCCTAACCTTGAAAGCAGAGAAATACCACTTTGTCTACGAAGAGCTGCTGTTTCTAGGCCACATCGTTAGCAAGGAGGGAGTACGCCCAGACCCCGCGGATAACAGCTGCTATTGAACAGTTTCCACCGCCGGCCGATAAGAAAGCAGTGCGCAGATTTCTAGGGCTGTGCGCATATTACCGACGATTTGTGAAAACCTTTTCGCGCATCGACGAGCCCCTGACCCAAATGACAAAGGCAGACGTGCCGTTTAAATGGGAAGCGCCGCAAGCAGAAGCCTTCAAGGAACTACGCGTCGTTTACAGTCCCCACCGATCCTTGCGAATTTTGATGAAAACGCCGATACTGAAGTTCATACCAACGCAAGCAGCGTGGGCCTAGGCAGCGTCCTTGTTCAAAAAAGCGACAGGCTGGAGAAAGTCATCGCATACGCTAGCCGTTTCCTTTCCAAGGCCGAGGCTAACTATTCGACAACTGAGAAGGAGTGCCTTGCCATCATCTGGGCTACGTCGAAATTCCGCCCCTACCTCTACGGACGACCGTTCAAAGTGGTCAGCGACCAGCACGCGCTGTGCTGGCTTGCCAATTTGAAGGACCCCTCTGGCCGACTCGCTCGATGAAGTCTGCGTCTGCAGGAGTTATACGTCACCGTCGTTTACAAGTCCGGACGCAAGCACTCTGACACCGATTGCCTCTCACGAGCCCCTGTAGATACGCCGCCGTCGGACGACGATGAGGACGTCTTCCTGGGACCCATCAGCCCCAGCTCTTTTGCTCAGCAGCAACGATCGGACCCCGACCTAAACCGTCTCATCGAGTACCTGGAAGGCAAGGTTTCTTCACCCCTCGCTTCATTCAAGTGAAGACTGTCTTCCTTCTGTGTGCGGAATGAGGTCCTTGTGAAGAAGAACTTTACAGCGCGCAAAACAGCCTACCTCCTTGTTTTACCTGCTTGTCTCCGCGAAGAAGTTCTAAAGGCTTCACTCGATGAGCCGATAGCTGCACATATCGGGTTTACTCGCACCCTCCGCCGCATTCAAGACAAATATTACTGGCCCCGACTGTCTGCCGATGTCGCACACTATGTGAGAACCTGCCGAGATTGTCAGCGACGAAAGACCTTTCCCACACGAAAAGCAGGATTTCTGAACCCCATTTAACCCCCCTCAAGACCCTTTCAGCAGATCGGCAGGGACTTTCTCGGCCCTTTTCCAACGTCAACATCTGGAAAAAGTGGATCATCATAGCGACCGACTACCTGACCCGCTACGCCGAGGCGAAAACCCTACCGAACGGAGCCGCAGCAGAAGTCGCCATATTTTTCGTGGAGTGCATTCTTCTTCGACACGGCGCCCCCGATGTGCTCATCACGGACAGAGGAACAGCATTCACGGCGGAACTAACGCAAGCCATCCTGCGTTACAGCCAAGCTAGCCACCGGAGGACAACTGCATACCATCCGCAGACCAACTGGCTGACTGAGCGCCTGAACAAAACCATCGCCGATATGCTCGCCATGCCGAACACAAAACCTGGGATGTCATGCTGCCTTACGTCGTCTTCGCCTACAACACCTCAGTGCAGGAGACAACCCAGATGACGTTTTTTAGGCTCGTCCATGGTAGGGAGGCCACGTCCACGCTAGACGCCATGCTGCCCAACGTTACAGAAGAAGAGAATGTCGACGTTGCCACCTACCTTCAACGCGCAGAAGAAGCTCGAAGGCTTGCCTGTTTACGGATCAAAGATCAGCAGCGGTCCGACGCCAGACGCTACAACCTACGAAGACGCAACGCGGAATACAAGCCAGCGGAACAAGTCTAGGTGTGGACGCCCATTCGCCGCCGTGGATTGAGTTAAAAGCTTTTGCGCCACTATTTCTGCACGTACAAGGTTCTTCGTCGGCTTGGTGAACTGGATTATGAAGTCATCCCTGACGCAATAACTGCATCCCAGCGACGCCGCGTACGACCAGAAGTTGTCCATGTAGTCCGTCTGAAGCCGTACTATGCGCGCTAAAGGCCGCTGAATTTCCATGCTCTATTTTCGCAAGATGCGTTTTCTCTTACTAGTCGCATTATTTATTTTAATGCATCGGGTCGATGCTTCTTTGAGAGGGGAGTAACGCCGGGAATATTTGCAGTATTTGTTCGTTTTTCAAATCTGCCGCCACACCACTTTATCGCTTTGTTTGCGACGCAAGACACTAGATTTATCTCGATTGATCGCAGCGAGGCAGAGCTGATTCTACGTTGTTCCTGAATGTTCTAGTAACTTTCCACGCTGTATCTCGAAAGTTCGCTATCAGCTTTAAATTGAGCACGGCCGACAGCGGCGGGCATTCTGTTCGACGACCGCCGAGCACGCTTGTCGCTTTGCCGCCGCCGAGTGATTGAGTCCATTTTTGGGTGCAAGGCACCCCAATAAACAGTTTTCTTTTAGAAGACCCTTTTGTCCGTCTTCATCGCTGCTCCGACTGCCGTCACCACTACGTGACAATATCATGTCACGCTTCCTAATTATCCCTTCGACAGACAACTGTATTGTAGGGGCAACTAAAAGCCATGGGGCCTTTTCTGTGTCTCCTTTCCAAAACTCATGACTTGGCAGAAGCTGGCAGTGGTGTTAAAACGCTTGATGTATATGACTTCCATCCCGTTCAGGTGGCGCGGAAGCTAATGGGGGCCTTTGATGCTGGGTTGTCAGGAGGAAAGTGTGCCTACAGGTTTCTGTTTTTTGTAACACTCCAAAAGAAGGCTGCCGGGCCTCAGCAGTTACCGGAGCACTGGAAGTTGCTTGAGAAACTCTCAACCTTACGGAGACCCCTAGCTAAGAGTCTTTGCAGGCGTTCCTCCGAGGTTTGCGACAGACCGCGAAGAATTGGCGAGAAGTATGGCATTCCTTATATTTGAATTCAATGTGAACTGTGACCAGAGATGACAAAAAGCAGCTCCAAGACGTACCTGCAAGCCTGCCAAGCACGTTCACAAAAGTGTTCACTCGTTCTTCGACAGATTTTATAGGAGGAACACAAGAGAGATGTCGCTAAATAACTACACCCAGAAAACAGTGCTGCTTAACAGACGCTAAAGGTTTACTGTTGAGGCAGAGCCGGAAATACTGCAGATTCCTACGACTACAAGGCAGAACGGCTCTTTTTTGGTGAGAGAGCAATATCCCTTCCTCTATTAAAAAAAACAGCCGTGGCTTAGCTTGGTTAAGCCTGGTGATTGCGAAGCAATAGTGTGTTATTCTCGGATCAGCTGGTAGTATGGCTGGTGGTAGTCTTGGGTTATGCTAGTGTTACGGCTTACAGTGAAGCATCTAAGAGGAAGTCATTTGTTGAACCCGTGTATGCCGACAAACATTTCCCTCAGCAGCGTTTCCATTACAAAATCTTACAGTATCGTTTGGCCGACGGTGCGGTAACACTCCATTTTCTCCGCGTCGTAAGATATGCCCACTCGGTGCTTGCAGTATCGTTCGTTAAAGTACGGTAGCGTTACGCCGTAATAAATGTTGGGGTTATTGTTCCCGTCCAAAATGCGATACAGTTTGTTGTACGAATCCTCGTCGTCTTCACGATGCATTAGCGGTAGCTTGTATGTTTCGGCCACGTTGTAGATGGCCAAGTTGTCTGCATAACACCCCCATCGTTCGTCGGTCATCTTAAGTTTGGCCCACTTGTGCATCTGTGTGTCCGGCGTGTCGCTGGTTGCCCCGGGGTCCGGCGGTAGACCCATCTTGCGTCTTAGAATGTCGTTCTTGTAGCGCGGTACGCGCTCGTACGCGTCGCCTATAGAGACCTCGTCCAGATAGCAAAACGCGTTTTTATTGTTCTTGTTGAACATGGTTCGAGTAGACCGCTTTATGGGGTTTGGCGGCGTCACACCACACACCGACCACACCGACCGTAGCGCCCCTGGTGAGAGGAGCGGGAGTTAGGCCGCCGTTGGTGGCTACCGCCTCGCCTCGCGACGGCGTGAGATGGGGCCCCGTTTTTACACAGCTGGTGTGAAGTCACTCTAGGTCACGTGGTGTGACGTCACGCAGCGAGGTCACGCTAAAAGTCAATGGTGCCTATCACCGCCTCGCCACGGAACGGGCTGAAGTGCGACCTAAAGTAGTATTGCTTCGCAATAAAAGCAGTCAATAGAATCTAGGCCTTCTTGCAAGGTAGAGTAGATGAGGCCTGCAGTTGGTCAGAAACCCAAATGCAGACATCATCGGCGTATAGCGAACACAATAGATAGCGAACAGTGTCAGCCAGAAGAAAGCTTTCGTGGCAAACCCGCCATAACGCAGTTAAAAAGGGCTTAAAATGATGCCCTGCGGAACTCCTCGCATTAAGCTATGTTCCCCGCTTTTTCCTTCACTCCTCTGCATGAATATTTTCCTGCCACCTAAAAAGTCGGCAATCCAGCGTAGCGGCCTTGCACTGACTCAGACGTCTAGCAAACCAGAGAGGACATGAATATGACTTACAGTATTGAATGCACGCTTGATATCCAAAAATACTGCGATGGTGATATTGCCTTTGCTACGCTCATGCTCCGCCCATGTTGCTAGGTCCATAATTGCCTCCATAGTGCATCCACGTCTGCGCAACCTAGTCATGAACTCAGAAAACACTCATGTTTCATCACACCACCACTGAAGTCTGGCGTCTTCCATCTTCTCCATCACCTTGCATAAGCAACTCCTCCGGCTCGCTGGGGCGAAAGGAGTATAGGAGCAATTGGGAGACTTATTGGGCTTTAAAACCTGAATCACACGTGCCAACTTTATGACTGGGAAAAAAATTCATTGACCCACACATTGTTAAATATCCCCAACAGTAATGCGTGCACTTGTGCCAAAGATTTTGAAGCATTCTATATGAAATGGCATCAGTCCCAGCAGCAGCCTTTGGACGGCCCAACACAAGAGCACATTTAAGTTCCACGATTGCGAATACAGAATACAGATAGGCATGTTGCGCATTGAAGGAAGCAGTAACATTTTGGTGCGCATACAGAGTTGAGTATTTAAATTTCTCCCAGTCTGAAGTAACCTGAGGACGAGAAATAAGCCAACAAAACTCATAAGCCAGGCCTGTTTCTACAGTTTTTCCTGTGACATTTCAAGAGCTCCGAAAGAGTTATTCTGAGGAACGGGCCTGCAAAAGGAGCGGACCATCATCCATATCGTAGGTACTGGAGTGTGAGGGTTCAATGTACAGCAGAAGTACAGCAGCAGCTATTTTTTTCTTTGCTGCATGCGTTTACGCAATGACTACTGAATCATTTGAGCCTCACGATACGATTCTAAGGACACGGATTGACGGTAAGCCCTTTCTGTTTTTCTACGAACTGCCCTCGGTCGCTCATACTCTGCATCAATACTTGTTAACTCGTCATGTATGGGGACTTCCTTGGTGAAACGACTCCGGTGATCTTGCACCAGCGAAGTCGTTCGTTCTAAGGTCCATAGAAACTTTGAGTTATGTTGTGACGAATGGCTTCCCAACTGATAAGTTTGAATTTAAGTCAGGCACCCGTAAGCTAGGAAGATTTTCCAGTATCTAATAGTAATCACTTCCGGATCTCTCAGTGTCTGTGGCCCACACCAACGTCATACACCATATCTTGAGCGCACACAGTCAGATCTATACAGCATGAACACGATAACTGCGTAGAAAGGTCGGAGAACCGTCGTTCAGAATCTGAATATATAAGTTACATTTCTCTGCGGCGCACTCAAAGTCCTTAGCACGGTTGTCACAGTGGTCACTACACCAAAGAGTATTAAAAGCGTTAAAATGACCGCAAATCAGTAACTGATGACCCGCTATTTTAAAGATGTCCAAAAGGGCATCAGTCGAGATGTGTCGTGCTGATCCCACTGATCAGCACTACACATTAAAAAAAAGTAAAGAAATAAATATTCCCCTATGCACCTTGGTTTCGGTGACTGTTGGCTCCCTTCAAAAGTTTGTTAAACGAGCCTCTCAGTTCCTTAACTTTGTCTGCTAATAGCTTAACGAGGGTGTCGGTTCTGGCAGTATTGATGCCTCAAGTGACATAAGAGGGCTCTCGCACAGTTTCCGCCCTCGTCGTTACACGTCACACTCGCGGTAACACAGGACGTGCTACGTCCGCCGCTATGGACGAGGGTGGCGCTGGTGAACACTCTCAAGGTTCGCTTACACGCAATAAACATAAATACTCCGTCATAAATTGAAGCATGTCTCCGCCGAAACTAAACTTTTAGCTTATACATCATTAATAAGACCAAAACTTGAATATGCATGCGTAGTGTGGGACCCTTATACCGAAACTAACATTGACGCTCTCGAAAGAATACAGCATAAGGCAGTCAGGTTTATTTTTTCGAAGTACCGTACAACTGATTCCCCGACAGCACTAAT
Organism: Amblyomma americanum; assembly: GCF_052857255.1. NCBI lineage: Eukaryota > Metazoa > Arthropoda > Arachnida > Ixodida > Ixodidae > Amblyomma > Amblyomma americanum. The sequence continues at coordinate 169,211,098 of NC_135501.1, read as the reverse complement.
GAAACAACATGGAATACCGACACTGGAACTGAGAAGAAAAATTCAGCGCTTAAAATTTATGTTCCTTCTTAAAAATAACCTTCTTGCTCTGACTCCTGATCCGTACATAACACTACTTACGGCACGCCGAACACGACATCGACACGATGACTCTCTAACGCCATACAGCACCAGAACTAATGTTTTTAAATATTCTTTTTTTTCCTCGCACGATAACAGATTGGAACAACTTACCTCTGCCTCTTCTAACCAGCGTTGATTCAATTGAAACCTTGAATTGCTCTTGAATATTTTTCTTGTCTGCTTTTTGGTTGCCCAAACTGATCGTGTTTTTGCCTTGCTGCAAGTTTGACATTTCATTTTTGCATATTTCATTCATTGGCTTACTTCTGTTTGTTTCTGTTTGACTTTCCCAAATGAAGAGCTCGGTTTGCATTTCGTTTAGTCCTTGTTTTGCTCATGTTCTATTGCCCATAGAACAAGTGTTTTGAAATTATTATTTGCCATCTTCGTTCTATACGCTGATGCCGAGTGTATGCCCCTCCTGCTTGGGCCGTAAAGGCCTGCAGTATTGAATAAATAATAAAAAAGAAGCAGCAGATTGGACAGCCGTCGCCGTAGCTCAGTTTGTAAGAGCACCGGACGCGATATTCGGAGGTCGTGGGTTCGGATCCCACCGGCGGCATGGTTGTTTTTTCTGCTGCTTTATATGTAATTTTCTTTACGCGATAGATTAAAATAAGTATTATTATCCCACTGATCAGCACTACACATTAAAAAAATAAATAAATAAAGATTCCCCTATGCACCTTTGTTTCAGTCACTGTTGGTTCCCTTCATAAGCATATATATATATATGCTTAAGAATGCTTATGAACGTCATCTATATGCTTATATATGCTTATGTGGTCTCAGGCCTATATATATATATATATATATATATATATATATATATATATATATATATATATATATATATATATATATATATATATATATATATATATATATATATATATATATATATATATATATATATATATATATATATAGATTTAAGAGAAGTGGGCAAGACAGTCCTGAAGAAGACCGCACCGCGGTCGAAACGTTGATAAATAAAAGTGTCTTTGTAGAAGTGCCCACTTCTCTTAAATCTTTATTCTGCGGAGCCAACGCAACCTACGTTCGTAACATATATATATATATAAACATACGACTTTTCCTTGAAAGCTAGCTTGAGTGCGAGCGCACGAAATTCTAATGCTGCTCCTCCCGCTAGCAACCATTGTGTAGTGGTTAGAGAACTGAACTGTACATTGCAGGCTTATGGTTCTAATCTATTTGAGGCATGTATTCCTCTCTCCGAAAGAGAATGCTTTTAGAGTGCTCTAGTAGAATTCTTGTAGAACGCTTTATAGTGTCATTCTTGAACTGTGGCCGACTTCACCGTGCAGGTAACAGTAGAGGCTGTATAAGCGTTCTTGGCGTGGGAGCAATAAACAAATGGAATGTGGCGCTCCGTCCTGTTGTCTTCCTTCATGTTTCATCTTGTTTTTTTTTTTGTGGCTTCAAAATTAAGAATGAACAAAAACCAACATCGCAACTTAAGTTTCTGTTATATAAATAAAAAACTAAATTGGTGAGAGCATCGACTGAGGCTGATGTTTATAAGATAAAGCATTAGAAAAATTTGGTATAATAACAGAAAGAGGAAGACAACTAAACAGTGCTCTTATTTTTCTTCCTGCCGAGAACGTACTCGGTTTCTATGAATCTTTTTCGTCATGCCACAGTGGCAGCCTTGAATTTTCCTGCGTTTCTAGTGGGGTCAGTCAGATCATAGTACAGCTAGTTGTCCTGGAAGGCCTAAGTTAAACGTTTTGTTACAAGCAACACGCCTTGCCCGTGCCATTGTAGAGAATTCGTATGCATTTTCACGAAGCATCAGATGGTTCAGGTTTGGATCACGCAGGCTTCTGGGGCTCTCTAAAATGCAGTTGTCATTGTATAAGAGCCTGTGTGCTTTTCGGAAGCGGTAAGTGTTCAATAATGGTTATGGTGCTTTGAAGTGCCACTGTAACTACGGCGCATAAGGCGCTCGTCTGTGGATATGCAGTCCAGCCCATTCAGAGCTGCCGCAGTTACAACGAAAGCCTGCTTATTAGGAACGAGGTAAGGTGGAGGTGCTGTCAAATAATGTACTAGGTGCAGGACACTACGTCTCAGATAAATACGAACAATTGTGGCCGCACCAGTCGGTCATAAAGAACGAGGAGGCGCCATAAACCCACTACCGCCGTCAAAAAATGCGCGCTTCCCGCCAGAGCGGTGAACGAAGAGCATCCATCTGCTCCCGTTGTTACCCTTAAAAAACGGGCCACAAAAAGGAATTAAAATGGCGGCATCGAAAGTTTCCGCGTTGTGAGAACAGGACCGAGGCAGTTTTGAAAGCAAAATTACTACCCACAGCCGGTGATAAGCCAGAGACGGCGATTTGGGAATTTTGAATATGAGCCACGAGGTACGCCCTGATGGCCCACGCCATCACATGGAGCACGTCCCTTGCCCAATCGCATCTGTGCATCCTGAGCTGCTGCTGTGTGCAGGCAGCGCCCAGACAGCAGGCCGTTGCATGCTGCTCGCACATGCGCTGCGGTAGCTTCTAAGCTGCAATATTACAAACTTGTCGAGGACCGAGGACGAAGATGCCGACCTACCAGCAGTTCCCGCAAACGCCTCAATTGCTGCATGTATTATCGCGTCCTCAAAGCGGCTCGGCAAAGAGCGCATGACTGTGCGGAAGAGCTTATAAAGTATTTGATAGGATCTGCTTTCACGACACAGACGTACACTAGGAACTTTTTTGACGGCAATTTCGACACAGTGCATTTTTTTCTTGCAATATTAGGGCAAGCACACTTAATACGAATTTCGGTAATAACGAACGCAATCCGCGTGGCCGTAAGGTTGTTTAAAAGTGGACTTGACTTTATCTCCTGCAGTTTTCAGGTGCATTAGAGGGACGAGGGGAAATAGAATTTTTACGAACACCCTTTTAATCTGTCCACAAACGGGCACGGCCATCTGCTCGAGCGGTTGCAAACGACGTCTTATTAAGAGTGAGCTGACAATAATCCCTCAGCAGCCGTAACTTATGTAACAGCCACTTGCCTATGTGACATCGTACTCCTTATCGTGTATGATAACTAGAAGACTTTTTATAAGGAACGACAACACTGCTGCGATTTGTACGAAAAAAAGTAATATTTGCTAATTATTTTTCTTTAACTCAAAACGACGAGTCAAAAACTTTTGAATTTAGAGGAGTAAGTAGCCACATTCTTAAGCTGAGTACGACATGAACTTAATAACGCATGACATTAATAAAGAGCCTCCTAGGTAGCACGTGCGCACGTGCCACAGAGACAATGCATCGCAAGAGGGCTCTTGGGTAAAAAACGCAATCATAGTGCCTGCCTGTTTCGTAGCTAGAAACCTGCACTGCGAACTGCAATAAAACGTGCACGTACAATTGGTGTCCAAATTTAATGTTATGAATCTGTACTAGCAAGCCCAACTCGATGTCCTTCTCATCCCGCTCATTTTAGCAGCTTAAGATGCTCTGCAGGAGAAAAATTAACTGCTAGTGCATATATTGGTACAGAGGACGGGTTGACTGTCTTAGCATTTGCAGTTTTGTCAATTACCCGCAGCAGGAATGTGCGTACTGTTTTAGCAATGGACGTTGAAAAGGCATATGACATCAGTCATTCAGCCATTCTGAACTCCATTGAGATGCTTCATCTCCCTTTGAGAGTGCGTAGTTTTGTGGAATCATGTTTGGAAGGCAGAAAATTTGCAATACGCCACAGCGGCGAAGCGCTCGGTTCATTTGTTCCTAAGAAGAGCTTTAAATGGACCTAGTTGGTTTGTAATCTTCGAGATTGTTATTGCTCTACTCATGTTTACACGGACAAGAACGACACATACAGACAGGGCACACGTCTGTATGTGTCGTTCTTGTCTGTGCAAACTTGAGTAGCGCAATAACAATGTCGAACATTTGTTCCTCTCTGCGGCGTGCCCCAGGGATCAGTATTGTCGCCGACGTTATTTAATATTGCTTTCATCACGCTGACTTGGCGCTTACATGACATCCGTGACATAAAATTTCTTCAGTACGCTGACGAGATCACGGTGTGGAGCACTCACCGAGATCTCCGTACATAGGAGGCTTCCCTTCAATCTGCCTTGGATGACCCCTGTAATTACGCATCATCCGTCGGACTTCAGCTATCCGTGCATAAAACAACATACACGTCAGTCGCCAACCGCTGGGGACGCCGTAAACTTGTTGCAAGTCCAATTCCTCTTTCTCTATCAGGCACCCCACTACAGTAATGTCCGAGTATAAAAATCTTTGGCTTAATGATTCACCAATCACGATCAGCTACTGCATGACTTTCTCAAGCAAAAAGGCAAGCTATTCAGACTTTGGTTTTGATTGGAAGAGTTGCTCCTAAAACGGGTGGCGAAGGCTCGTTCGTTGCACTGCAATTGGTGAGGGCAGGCCTGCCGCCACATATTGTTTATCAAGCCCAGTTTCAACATTTCACAAGAGCCCAATTGGATCGCCTTGAAGCCATGCACCGAGAGGCTATGAGGACCATTGCGTGCCTTCCACGCATAACACTGGCCATAGCTTTACAAGAGAATGCGCAGATCAATACCATCGATGAGCTGGTGCAGCAGCGCCGTGAAGCGCGCAGCCTTACGGCCAGTCTATCGCACTCCACGCATGCATTGAGGACTTATGCAGCGTCACAATCCATTCTTCAGCCGCCAATGCCAGTTCTTCCCCCTTAGAATTTTGTACAGCTCAGCGACAACAAGCCAACAAATAATCGCCGGCCGACATCTGATAATTCGGCATCATTGCTTCGCCAGAAACTTGACGAACAAGATGCTTGCCTGCCTGAAGGATCCGTTGTTGTCTACCTAGACGCAAGCATACAAGACTGCAAAGCCACAACAGCTATCTACTGCCCGTGCAGACCTGCCCTGAATCAAACCTCTTGGTTTGAGCTTACGGAACCCCCTTCGTCCTTTTGTGCTGAGCTCGTTGCAGTTCAAGAAGCACTCTGCTCCGTGGCCGACATAACTATGCTCCCTGTGGCTCGTGTTTTCTTCCGCACTGACGCCCTTCAAGTTGTCCGGTTGCTACGAAGTGTTAGCCGCTGCCCAACGATATGTCAGGACATCCACCGGCTCGCGGCACGCATACCGAAGCCAGTACGTATTGAGTGGGTCCCACGGGATCTGCTGACCTATCAAAGCCAGGCAGATTTAGTGGCCCGCCTAGCGAATACAAACTCATCACCGCCTCGGCTCCTTCATTTGGACAATTTTACCCTCCTTTAATCAAGATAGGAATTCCTCCGGCGACCCACACGTGCTCTCATCCCTCCGTGTGCGGTAACCCTCCCCCGCTGTCTTACCCGTGCAGAGGAGGTTGCGCTTAGGAGGATCCGGGTCGGGGTTGCCCTCACACCAGCCGTCACTCGGAAGTGGCCTCAGTACCGAGAATTGTTTCCTCGGCCACGGTGCCCGATATGTAAACACAATGACACTGAGGCCGACATTCATCACTTACAGTCGGACTGCTCAGCTCTCAGGCCTACAAGGATCCGGCACCTGATGGTAGCAGGTCTTTCACCAAGCAACCCTGCTTCATATATTGCCGGGGCGCAGGAACCGTACCATCGTTCTCTACTGGACATCATCAAATCAGGTAACCTTTTTCCATTCGTTTAATTTCTACAACATCATTCATCACACCTTCAGCTATGATTGATGCACCTGGTGCAATAAATTTCTCTTAAAAAAAGATTTCAGCTCAAAGACAAGCATAAGAAAGTGGCTGAAAAAGAAGAATTATATCGGGAATTCATGTTTGTCAGTAAAAAAATTAAACTGCTCTCGAAAAATGCGCCATGAAAATATTTGTCATGAAATAAAAGGTCATGGTATACCCGACAGATATTTACAGATTTTGTTTTTTTTCCTAAATGTACAAGGGGCGCAAGCGAGCTACAGCAAATGAGAGAAAAGAAGTTTGCCCTATTTGAGAAAGTGAAGCCAAGGAAATACTTCGTGGACCTCTTAAAACTAGGCCTGACCTATACCTGTTGCTTTTATTTTTCTTTGACATTTGATTTAGATTTGACATTGACGTGTTCGACTTTAACCGGGGAGGATGACCTTAATGTTCAAGTTATAAGCGGTGATCTCAAAGCTATCATTACGGAGTGCGCAGCAGAAGTAAACGTTCGGATGGCTCGATAGGTTATCGGCAATTTCCCTCAGGAGACGAAAGATGTCGTTAAGAAGCTCCAAAACATGAAAGTTCAAAACACCACTGACAGAATAGAGCTGAAAAAGCTATCAAAGTTAATAAACGCGAAGTACCGGACAAAAGGAAGTTTTTTATAGAGAGAATCGAGTACGCTCTAAAGAACGCAGGTTGCCTTAAAAAGAAGAAACTAGGCACAGGCAAAAGTCGGATGTATGCGTTCGGAGACAAAGAGACAAATGTCAAGAGCAGTGTGTATAAGATAGTTAAAGTACGTCAAGAGTTCTACGTAAATCTATTGCCAATGTAAAATGACGTTAGTGCAATAGGCTGCATTACACAGCGATAGGACATACCACCTGTAAAGAAAGGGAAAATGAAAGTCTTGGGAGCAATCGAAAGGGTTAAATCAGCTAGTGAGGATTAGGAAACAGCAGAGCTGTCGAAATGGAAGTGAGATTGTGCTTGAAGAAACAGCAACACTGAAATTCAAGGCCTTAGGACTTCGAGTGTATCACAAGCTTGAAAAACCACTAAGATATTAGTAAATAAGAATGGTGATGTCACGGCCCTCAAAAATTACAGACCGATAAACTTAGTATTTGTCGCCCATAAGCTAATAAAAAGCAATATCTAATAGACGCAGGATAAGCTCAAACTTCAATCAACAAAATGATCAGTCAAGCTTTTTCTTAAAAGGTACTCTAGAGTAGACCATACTCACGCTATCGATCAGGTAATATAGAAATTTCCAGAATCCGACCAACCAGTACATAAAGCCTTCATAGATTACGTCATATGATTTGACTGAATGGAAAACTCAGCAGTCGTACAGGCTCTGCGGAATGCTAGTGTAAAAGAGCCTTATTTAAAAATACTGAAAAATATCTACAACGGCTGCACAGCAACCATAGTCCTGCCACGGAATACCTTGCTAATTTCCGATTCACTGATGACATTTCCTTGCCAAGTCACTCAGGGGATCACCAATGTATGATCGTTCACTTAGGCAGAGCAGAATAGTGGGTCTAAAAATTAAGATGCAGAAAACTGAAGTAATGATCAGCTGTCTGGGAGGGGAAAGCAGTTCACAATTGGTAGTGAGGTGCTGGAAGTGGTAAGGCAATACGTCTAATTAGGTAAGGCAGTGACCGCATGTCCAAGAAACGAGAGCGATATAATTAGAATAAGACTGGATGGAGCGCATTTGGCACATCCTCTCAGATCATGAATGGGAGTTCGTCAAAGTGTCATAAGGGAAAAGTATGTATAACCAGGTACTCACCTATCGGAAAGAGACGTGGAGGATAACAAAAGGGGTCCAATTAAACTGAGGACAACACAGAGACCTATGGAACGTATTATCATAGGTGCAACGTTAAAAGACAGGAAGAGGGGGTGTAAGCACGGAACCAAAGCGAGTTAATGACATCCTAGTCGAAATCAAGAGGAAACAATGGGCTTGGGCAGGGAGTTTAATGGGAAGACAAGATAGCTGATCGTACTTAAATGTAACGGACAGGAATCGAAGAGAAGACAAGCATAGCACAAGGCGGCAGAAAGGTAGGCGGGCGGATGAGATCAAGAAATTTGGGGGGTATGGATGCCGCAGCCGACACAGGACAGGGTTAATTAAAGAGAGACATGGGAGAGGTTTTCGCACTACAGTGGCGTAGTTATGATGATGATGAAGATGTTAATGGCCTACAGTAGTGATGAGTTTCCTGCCCTCAAGAATACGCACCAAAAAGGTTTTGAGGAACACTGTACGTCCAGAAATTTGATGATGAGCAGTCAGCAGATTCTCTCCTGTTCAGATGGCATATATTAAGGACCAATATGTTTTTTTTTACTTTGTATCAACCCAATTGCCTATCACTGTAGTTCATAAAACACTTTCCGACACCTCTAATTCCTGAAAAGAGCACAGTATTGTCGCAACCACGTGAACATTATTCAGTTTATGCGTGAAGCTCAACATCATTCGGGTGTGCAGGATGCCTGTACAGCGTCGGATGACTACGCAGACCATAAGAATCCACTCAAACCCTGAGCGCGGGTTAACATCTCGACATGAGAAGCCTGTCTGAAGTAAACTCAGCTCTCTATCTTTGAGAGCGGTGAATATTCTGTCACATTGGCATCCTAGGTCAAAAATCCATAAGTTGAAAGCTTGCGAAACTTTTAATGCTGTATATATATCTTTTACAGCGATACCTAATACAGTCTATTGTGTGGGTACCAGCATGCTACTGAAAGATTATTATACCTCTAGGCGGTAACTAAACACGGATTGGACAGCATGAGTAAGATATAAAAGCACCGAAAGGTTCAACAGTTTCATAGTTCTCTATAAACCGCTCTTCAATATTCGGTTTGGATTCCGGTCATAGAAACCCAGAGTTACGTAATGTTCATTTAATTACGGCCACCATTAACGGTACGTGAGTTTGAGAACATTTTTTCTCTCGAGTCTTTCTGTAGGCTCAGTTCGCCAGAGAAAGGCTTTAAAATTTTAACACTTCATAAGCCTAACATACTGTAATGATATATTACTAACCAACCGTCTGGCCAATCTTACGGAGAATACAACAAGATTATCGCAGGTGAGGAGCACCACTTTTTCTCATCCTGATTCCCAGGTTTTTTTTTTTACTTTGCCGTTTTATGAAAAATCCGTCACGGTGGCTGAATAATTAGGGCGCGCGCTCGGCTACGGATCCGGAGTGCCCGGGTCCGAACCCGACCGCGGCGGCTGCATTTTGACTGGAGGCGAAAACCTAAGGCGGTCGTGTGCTGTGCGATGTCCGAGCACGTTAAAGATCCCCAGGTGGTCGAAATTATTCCGGAGCCATCCACTACGGCACCTATATCTTCCCTCCCTCCTGTATTTCTTCCCTTACGGTGCGGTTCAGGTATGCGTCATTTTGAGAGACAGGTACTGTGCCATTTTCTTTCCTTAAAAACCCATTTTTATTTTTTTTATGCAAGCTTCCTCGTCGAATGAGCAGCGGCTGGCCGTAAAGTACAACGTCTTTTCATGTTAGATTTCTTGATATTGTCCATTCCAACGCAAAAGGATGCTACAGCGCCTTTCCTTAGCACTTAGGTGCACAATTTAACATATTTAAATTGCTATACACATAAAATCTATAGCCCTAATATATATAAGCGGTGCGACACCCATCAGTCTTTAACTGTCACTGAGAGCTAAATATGAAAGTTGTAGCGTTCCCTAAGCTTCAAAGCGGTGGTGGCCGCTTTTGGATACGAGAAGTTAGAAGAGGTTTGATATGAGAGCATTTATTCTGCAAAGAGTAAAAATACTTTCGAAATTTCGTCCGTTAAACGAATATTTCTAAAGGGACAGCCCATTTGGTTTTATCGACTACATTTTTTGCGGCACTCAAAACCTCTTTGCCAAAAACAATAACGAACGTCCGGATGCAGCACTGAAAAACATGGCAGACATTTTAATTAAAACAGTTTAACGGTTTTTGTACTTCGTGATAGGCTTCGTGTAATATTTTCTGTTTCTACTTTTCATGTACAGTCGTGGACAAAATAAAGCGGGATGGGCATGTCTGGAAAAAATATAATTTCATTGCACTGGAGTACGGAAGTCTTTGTTAATCATAGAGTAATGAGTGGGCTTGCAAGCCCCATCTTCTGAAACAAATGCTAGCGCTATAGCGCAGGAAAGTAGTCTTTGAAATAAATTTATTTCAACAATTCTGTAAAGTTTTCACCATGATTGTGTGCTCATTCTGCGTGGTCTCAGGCCTATATAGCAATCTGCAAATAAATAAATAAATATGGTTTTCTACCGTAGTACCGATTTCTCCTGGTAGCAGCCGGCTAGATTCGCTGTCACTAGAGACGCACTCCAGTGTTAGTGCTTAAGTGACTGGCCACGACTACTCAATGGTCACGACTACTCACGCACCTACCAGGCGGCACGCAATGGTTCGATCCCGCGGGTTCGACGCCAGCCGTGGCGGTCGAATTTCAATGGAAGCAAAATTCTAGAGCCCCCTGTTCTGTGCGATGTCAGTGCACGTTAAGGAGCCCCAGGTGGGCGAAACTTGCGGAGCCCTTCACTACGACGTCCCTCATAGCCTGAGTCGCTTTGGGACGTTAAACTCCCATAAGCCATAAACCATAAACCAGAAAACAGCAACTGGGATACGCTCTTGTCCCTTCATGAAAGGTAGCATATCTACTTCAGGTGACGTTGGCTAGCTAATTGGAGGACCGCGAAGTTGTAACTCGACACACCCAACCGCCCGTGCTGACCTGACATTCTTAGTGATTTTAAACAATAAAGTACAGCACAAATGCGCGTCATGCCCTCGCTTTTACCATGTTGCTGTTGTTATCGGATATTTAATGTTATAAAAAATCAAAAATAATCAAAATAACATTGAAAGGAAAAGATGTTGCAAGCCGCGATGTCTGCCATCGAAATCTGAAACACATCTGAGCTGCGGCTAGCAGCAGCAATAAAAGGACAGAAAGTGCAGATGAAACAAAAGGGGAACCGATAGTAAGAAAGGGTAGGGTTAGGGCGACAATATACTCTGTGCACGAATACAGGATGCCTTGCTTTTGCCATGATAGTGAAATTTCCACTATACTTTGCTAAAAAATGGCTAGTGGTTTAGCATTGCGAAGCCTGAAATACTGTGCGAAAGCACAGATTTTTATTTGTAGACACCACCTCCAAGTCTCTGAAAGCACGAATGAGGTGTCCACTGACCCAGGGAGCCAATTATGCACGTCCTCAACGTTTTCATGTGCAACGCCAATATACGCCTGCGGCCTGTTCTCCAATTACATTTTTCTACAGCAATGTTGTCTTCGCCAACATGTATTGCCCTCGTGCTCTGTTTCTGCCACAGCGCTGTCCAAGCTAACGCATGCAACGCACATTTTAAGAGCGTTGGCTCTTACTCAACACGTTTCGAGATTTCGTGGGGTCACCTACTACCATGAGATCACAGCGCCATCTGTGGCAGCAACTACTCATCTAGTTTCGAGATTTCGTGGGCCTGCTATCGGATTGATGGATGGATGGATGGATGGATGGATGGATGGATGGATGGATGGATGGATGGATGGATGGATGGATGGATGGATGGATGGATGGATGGACGGACGGACGGACGGACGGACGGACGGACGGACGGTCGGACGGATGGATGGATGGATGGATGGATGGATGGATGGATGGATGGATGGATGGATGGATGGATGGATGGATGGATGGATGGATGGATGGATGGATGGATGGATGGATGGATGGATGGATGGATGGATGGATGGACACGGCTGAACCCTTTAAATCGGGCGGTGGCTCAAGCCACCAAGCCGTGACTTATGAAATTTTACTCTTGTCGTGATTTTAGCCACCAATCAGATAACCTTCGCTTGGTTACTTCTAACCTCTTAAAATCCACTTTCCCTTCACTATCCCTAAACCCCAATGCCTTGGGTAAGTCAGCCCCGCTGCTTTCCACTGTAGGGTGAAGCCCTTTACAGAAAAGTATCAAGTGTTCAGCTGTTTCCTCCTCCTCTCCGCACGCAATGCACAAAGTGTCTATCTCCTGGTACCTGACTCTATATGTCTTAGTCCGCAAGACTCCCGTCCTAGCCTGAAACAACAAAGAGTTTCCCCTACAATTATCATATATATTTTCTCTGCCAATTTCCTGCTTAAAGATCCTGTATGTTCCAAGTGCCGATTTCGCCAGCATACCTGTTTTCCACAGAGCTCTCTCTGTTTCTTTAACCTTTTTTAGGTGCTAATTGCTGATTTTCCCCCTACTGCTGTCCAGATGTTTGACTGTAAATTTTATAGTTCGCTTTCTCTATTTCGTGTCAATATTCCGTAAGTACAGGTATCTGAAAACTTTACTAGCCCACTGCTTTCCCCCATTTTCTCAATCTATCCTCAAATGCTATCTTACTGCTAGCTTCTCTGCTCTCGAACGACTCCCATCCCATATCACCCTGCGCCCCCTGATTTGGTGTATTGCCATGTGCTCCCAAAGCTAGCCTCCATACGCCGCGTTGTTTTATCTATAACCTTGCTTGAACATCTGGCTTCATGCACAGGGCCGCATTAAGAAAGTCAGGCTAAGAATCATCATCCCTTTCCAGATCCCTCTTACCACTTCATACCTATTACCACCTTGGGATCACAGCGCCATCTGTGGTAGCAACTAGAAAACAGCACATCGGCGTTGAGACTTGTAGCGCCATCTAAAATGACATCGTAAAAACAACTACCTGCCACGTGTCAATGATGACGTCATGGTCGAATAAGGTGGATAGAGGTGGAACTATGTATAACATCAGGGCACAAAATAGCAGCATAGTTTTGGTATCTCGAGTCCAAGATGGGGCCCATTAAAATTTGCTATGCCCTCCCATCCCTTCTTTCCGCTCCGCTATATATACTCCGACAACAGGGGGCACCCATTCGCGGACAGTTGTGTACGGAATTTGGTAGGAAAATAAAACCGTATGGGTTGTGGTATAGAAATAAAACCAAGATTAAATAATAGGTGAACATTGTATACGGGCAATTAATAATTGAAGCGTTACCATATCGCACCACAAGCGGAATTCTAGGCCCACCTTGACCCCCCAAACGAAGCAAATTCCGTTTAGGCCGTATGTTGAGGGGGTGTAACTAGACAACGGGTAGACGCGCATCGTAATTTCTCTGATAGATGGCGCTAGGCGTCCATCGCTCCGCTTGGCGGCGTGCCAAGCATGGTGGCAATCCACCCCATTTCAAAGGGGACGCTCTTATGTTCCATCCATCCGTAAAGAGCTGCATCCCTCGGGAGCGCCTCTTAGACGGGCCCGTTTCGCCGATACGTTCATTACCACAGTGCGCTTGAAGAAGGACATGGACGACCCCAAACCATCGACATCTTACGCAGTGGCCGAATAAGATCTCGGCTACGGATTTCAGGCGGAACTACTTCACTCATCGCAGGACGATGTTTGGGCTAATTAAGAAGAGCCGAGAAGAAGAATATGAATCCATGAATGGCGAAGAAAGTGTTATGGAAGAATACAGTTCGTTTAACCAATCAAGTGAAGAATTTGATGAAGGTACCATTGAAGATGTTAAGCAGTGATAGAACTGATAATTGGTTGCAATATGTACAAGTGAAATGTTTATGAGTACGTTTATCGTATGGGGAAATGAACACACAAATTCGTATTTTCATTGGTGTACATACCTTTAATCTCATTCATATTAATTGTAGTAAACCAAACAGCTAAAGCTGGTTACTTCAACTTCTTCCGGACGGTGGCGGCATTTTTTCTGCCAGTACCACCTCATAGCTCAAAGCGCATGTATTAGTTTTATTGTATACAATTGCATGTATTAGTGATGAAGAGGACAGTGCGCAGTGCGAGAGTGTGTTGCAGTGAGCAAAGCTGAGATTTGGCCGAGTTGTTAAGCATTCATGATGGGTGAATAGCGCAACAATGTGGGACAAAGACAGCGCTTGTGTTGCCTTTGTTCCGCCTTGTTGCGGTGTTCACCTACAATGAGCGTGTTGCAGTTTTCCACGAGGAGTGTTCGGTTGCGCAGCGATAGACTAGTGCTCTCACAGAGTTCTACCGGAGCTAATCTGTTCGCGCCGCCGTGGGTTTGAATCGCAGTCGCGGGTATTTATCTGATTTACTTTCACAGCGAAGCTGCACACCTCTACCGCCCACGAAAATATTTGTAACGCCGACGCCAGGCTAAAGAAAGACCACAAAACAAGCATCAAAACCACATGATGGATGTTAAGGCGCGTGCGAACAATGAGAACACCGTCCGACGCGTTCTGGTAACCATATGGTTTGCAGCTGCTTCGAAAGGGGTTGACGTCATTCGAAGCGCTCTTGTGAAGTGCAAACCGCATGATGTATGATAACGGCGCCTGCAAACAATGCGAAGCACGTTCTTTCTCCCCGCGCTTCGCCAACCTTGCGATGTTTGGCTAGAGTTGTGTCAGCGCGGCGATTTGTGCGAATAAAGAGTCCGAGAACTCTGAGCTCAGTGGCTTCGTGCGTGGGTCCACTGGCTACAGAGAGAAGTACTTAACCTCGACCAGAACTTGCCCTGAGCCTAATATCGTCGCCAGAGGTTCACCGACCCAGCAAAGCAAAACGATGAGCCAACAACACTAAACACATGCTTTCGCATGTCTACTTGGTTTAACTACGTAAAAACGCTCAACTTTTTTCATAGCTTTTGTTTTCATTTATTTTCCACCACGGTAAAGGCCTAGTGGTTTGAGCATCCACCTGGAAAGAGAGAGGTGTGGTGTTCGATCGCCAGTGCTGCCGGGTACCTCCCGGTGTTGCAAGGGGTGCAAGCTTTGCCCTCGACAGATGCGCCGCTTCTTCAGGATGAAACGTTTGAAGAATTGGGTCTATAGCCCGATCTTGTATGGACAAAATCTCTTGTATGGACAATTTCTATCAAAGCAATCTTTGACCACAGATACTCTTCAGTGATACAAATACATCATAATAGTCAGCCATTGTTTCTAAATTTTTATATACACATTTAATGTAATGTTCTTGCTTTGTAGCTTAAATTCTTCATTTCGATTTATTTCGTTTTGTTCTAATTTGTTCGTGAACATCATCGAAAACCGGCAACACAAGGACCTTACGATGAGATTTCGGTCGCTAGACGCTTGATGATTCCGTGTCATGCTGCTGTCACATCGACATCGCGCAAAAATTAAATAGAAAAGGGAGCATGGTTTCTAATAAAATACGACCTATGGAGGTGTTACGTGCAAGTCGAATAAGATAGTTTTGTTAGCAGAAAGTAATCTCAGGCCACACTTTTGAAAACAAAGCACGGAAACAAATGGTCCTACATGCAATAATCAGATGAAGTGACTGCTGGGTGAAAGTAGGAACCATGCAACAAGATCATCTTTGGGGCGCCCTGTCGACCTTTATTCCGGATATTATAAACTCTTTTATTGTTATTAAAAATTTTTGTCATTCATGCAAAAACTGGAAAACGCTGCGTGTTTTGATGCGACATCATGATAGTCTCAATCAGGATAGACTAGTTTATTCTCAAAGAGGGCAGAACAGGTGGTAAAGTTGCAGCAAGAAGAAAGCACAGCTTTACGAAATATATCATTATCGGCCTAACTGCGCCCACTACAAGGCAAAGGCCTCTCCCATATCTCTCATATTAACCCTGTCCGGTTCCAGCTGCGGTCATCCTAAACAAACAACAAGGTCGGCCTAGACACGTTCATCATTCATTGCTGCCGAGATCTCTGTCGTCATTTACCATGTAAGTGTAAGGACGTTATAATATTTAATGAAAAGCTCCCCGACAAATAAACCAAAAAATTGAGAAGATATGGTAGCCCTGCATTTGCATGCATTGTTCACATCTTAAGGTCATTGATGCGTAAAAGAATCTTGCTAATTAAATTTCGTACGTTGCTGTGAACTCCTTAAATTAATCAGCGTTATAATGAACCCGAAGCTTAATCCTAATGAGGGGCTAAAGCGCACGTGAGGCTTATAATTCCACTGGAGGCATGCCAGCTTTTGCTAGTCTCTTCCGAGCCCGTGCGCTCGCTCAGCACTAAGGACAAAGTATGAGCATATAATGGGCACTCGCCGGAATCATGTGGGTGTTGCATGCGCGTCGTGTCTTCGTCGGTATCAAAAACAGGGGTGAAGTGGGATGAAATAAGTGTGTCTCTGCTAAAGTTGCTGCACATCGCTCTTCAGAAAAACCTCGTCATCCACGTATATACGTGCCCTATTTGAAGAGAACTGCATCCTCGCCTTCTCAAGAAACTCCCAACGTCCTCCCGCCGTCTGAGGCCTCCTGGGAACCATGCATGAGTGCAGCTGAGCTGGGCCCTGACACTAGGCTTAGCGCCTCCGCTGCCACGCTGGCGGAGGTAGCTCTGCCAGCGTCTCTCGTGGCAGCACCTGCCACGCAGTCGACACCTGATCCGCGGCGCCAAGTCCAGCTTTGTGCTCCCGGTTCATCGGCAGATGCACCCCTCTTGCCTTCCCGAAATGCCGGACTGCCCGTGAGTGATCTGCCACCAGCGTACATGGCTATCAACTCTACACCACCGGATGGGCCTCAAACCGCACGGCATGATGAACAACAGGGCATTCCAATGGACTTATCGGCACCTCTACTCTTTCAAAAGTGCCCTCGCGCAACCCCCAAGCGTCCCTCAAACGATAGCCAAGCGATTCCACCTTCGGCAAGTGATGGCTGCCAAGGTAAGCGCACTTGTCTTACGATCGATAACTCGGTGGAGCCTACACCCGGATCGTCTTCTTACAAAGTGACCATTAAATCACTGGCCAACAAAAGCCTCACGGACATACTAAACAAGATTTTACAAGCTAACTTGGACGCGTGCCTTGGAACCAAAGGTTTTCGGAGCTTGACAGGACAAAGTCCAACACCATTGCAGTGTTACTAACGACTCTGACTGCCGTAGAATAGCTGAAAACGCTCACCAGTATTTCACTAACAAGCGAAATCTCACTGCCAGTACAAGTGTATTTAGTTGAAGGCACCGAATTGCAGCGCTTCGTCGTCTACAACGTCGATATCACTGAGGATCAAACTGTACTCCAGCGTGAGCTGTACTGTACCACGCACTGTGTCATCCAGGCCCGACGCATCGGAAAGGGGCCCTCTTGCATAGCCACCTTGCAAGGCCCTATGACACTACCAGCCCGTCTGTACTATTATGGCTGTATTTTACGGCCTCGGCCATGTAAACCGAGTGCGGTGTACTGATATAACTGCTTCCGTACTGGGTATTTGCGCAAATCCTGCCCCTTCACTGCTGCTGTTGAAAATACATCGGAAGAGAAAGTGGCTTATCGATGCGGTCTTTGTAAATCTGACGACCATGAGATAACACCTCCAAGCTGTCTGACAAAACAAAAGGCAACACAAAAGGCTCATCGTCGAATGACTAAGCATTGGCCGATACATGACAGTATACCTTCATTGCAGACATCCAATCGGTTCGCAGCTCTCCAGTGGGATGACGACAAGAGGCCGGAGCTCTCTGAGCACACCTCGCATGATCCTTCAGCTCAGCAGCCTTCTAACGATACTGTGCGAAACGAACGCCTCCGAAAACAGCCAAGAAAGCAGCGCAGTGTTCCTGAACTACCGCAGGACGATATGACCGCAGTCGACGAACAAATCGCACGTCTTTCAGCGGAGGTAACCAACCTCCAGCAACACCGTGAACTTCTCGCTCGACGTAGACGGGCAGCGGAATCATCCGCCACTTTTGTCAATGGCGCAGCAACATCGCCTCATGCCGCCCACCAATGTCATTTCCTGCCGCCTCTTCCCAAATCTCCGCAATGTCACTGGACAACTCTGCGACTTCTTTGCTCCGGTTTATGGTCAATCAGTTGTCCCACCTGACGTCTGTGATTCTACAGCGCTTGGGCTAGTAACTATATATGGCAAGTTCCAGTCCTGATGGCGTGCTGCAGTGAAACTGCAGAGGCATTTTGCACGAAGGTGGGAGAGCTCAAGACCCGACTACAAATTCACAAGCTCCAGGTATGGGCCATGCTGCTACAGGAAACAAAAGCCTTGCCATCGATTCCAGGCTTTAGTGCCTGCATGTCCCCTTCAATGATAGACCGTCGTGTACAAAATGCTCCTCCCCCGTGAAAGGTGGCGGTGTATGTGGAACCACGTTTTCCGCATGTACGCCTTGCTCTCGGAAACTTGTGCACGTCGTATCAAGAGGTAGTGTCATTGGCTGCGAAATTTAAGAAGGGAACTTTTGTGGTCGTTTCATTTTAGGTTAGACCAGCCGGTGGTGCTGCCTCACGTATTAATATTGGCTGGTTAGCAAGTGTCCGTCGGCAGTATCCCGGGTGTCCGATGTTAGTCGGAGGTGACTTTAGCGCCCCTCACTAGGACTGGGGGTACCCCACTTCAAGCCCTCGTGGCAGGCGTGTGCAGGGCGCCTTCACGGATGCCCAATTGTGCTGCTCAACCATCCTGGGACAGCAACAGGGTCAGTGCGTCAAACTCGCAGTGCTTCCTATGGTCCAGACTTGACGTGGTCTTCGGGTCCGGATGCTCCCTCCTGGCACATGGAGCCACACTGCTGGGGAAATGATCATCCCCCTATCATCATCGGCCTTCATACCTCACATTTCCGACCTTTGCACTACAATTGTTCCGTTATCAACTGGGACAGTTTTCGCTCCTGTATGAACAATCTCTCCTCAGACTCTTCACCAATCCTTCTTGAGCGCATACAAACAGCGCTCAATTGTGCAACAATTACCACCTGGCCTGATTTTGTTCGACCGGCACCAGACCTCGACCTTCTTAACTTATGGGCGGCACGCCGTCAAGCCGAGCTTGATGCTACACGAGACTCTTCTTCGTCGCAGAAACGTACGCCATTGAACTATTTTACAGCTAAGACACGCACATATGAACGCGACCTCTCCCGATGGCAGTGGTATGCGTGATGCGAACAATTTTCTGCAAAATCCTCGAATGCCTCTCTATGGCGAACATTCCGTACAATGGAAGGCGGTCGCCGTTTGACTGACGCCGCAGCAACTGCATGCTTCGCCGCTAACTTGTCACCAGATGATTTCGCCAAAGAAGCAGCGCGAAAGTTTTTCCCAATATACGATGCTGTGCCTTCATCAGCCGCTAGTTTAAATATGGCAGGCATCCAACCGCATGTATATCAAAGGACGTCTGATGTCGACGTAGATGGAATTGCGTGTCCATTCTCTATGCCTGAGTCGCTGGCTGCGATAGATGATGCGAAACGGAAAACAGCGCCGGGCCCGGACGATGTTCATACGAGGGGTGCAAGAACCTGAGTAGCGCTGCAATCCCTCAACTACTAGACACTGTAAACAAAGTGTGGTTGGATGGCGTAGTGCCCGAGAGCTGGAAATCGGCGGTCGTGATTACTATCCCGAAACCTGGAAAACCTCCGACGGACCTTGCCAACTTGCGCCCTATCTTAACTCCTACGCTGTGCAAGCGGGTGGAGAAAATGCTAGCCACATGATTTTCATGGTAGCTAGAGCAGCACGGTTTTTATCACCCAACACAAATCGGCTGTCGCCCATATATTGGTACAGAGGACGGGTTGGCTGTCTTGGCATCTGCAGTTTTGTCATGTACCCGCAGCCGCAATGTGCGTACTGCTTTAGCAATGGACGTGTAAAAGCCATATGACAACATCAGTCATGCAGCCATTCAGAACCCCATTGACATGCTTCATCTCCCTATGAGAGTGCGTAGTTTTGTCGAATCATTTTTGGAAGGCAGAATTTGCAATACGCCTCAGCGGCGAAGCGATCGGATGATTTGTTCCTCTCTGTGGCGTGCCCCAGGGATCAGTATTGTCGCCGACGTTATTTAATATTGCTTTAATCCAGCTGGCTCGGCGCTTACATGACATCCGTGACATAAAATTTCTTCAGTACGCTGATGACATCACGGTGTGGAGTAGTCACCAAGATCTCCGCATTCAGGAGGCTGCCCTTCAATCTGCCTTGGATGTTACCTTTAATTACGCATCATCCATCTGACTTCAGCTATCCGTGCATAAAATACATACACGTCAGTCCACAACCGCTGGGGACGCCGTAATCTTGCTCCAATTTAAACCCGTCTTTGTCTATCAGGACCCCACTACAGGAAAGTCCTAGAGTAAAAATCCTTGGCTTAATGGTTCACCAATCAAGATCCGCGACTGCATGGCTTTCTCAGGCAAAAAGGCAACCTATTAAGACTTTCGGTTTGATTAGAAGAATTGCTCCTAAAACTGGTGGCGCAGGCTCGTTCGTTGCACGGCAATTTATGAGGGCAGTTCTGAAGCCACGTATTGTTTATGAAATCTAGTTTCAACATCTTACAAGAGTCCAATGGGATCGCCTTCAAGCCATGAACCGAGAAGCTATGAGGCCCATTACGTGCCTTCTACGCATCACACCGGTCATAGCTTTACAAGAGAATGCGAAGCTCAACAGCATTGCTGAGCTAGTGCAGCAGCGCCGTGAAGCGCGCAGCCTTAAGGCCAATCTATCGTACTCCACGCATTCACTGAGGACTTATGCAACGTCACACTCCATTCTTCAGCCGCTAACGCCAGTTCGTCCCCCATGGAAGTTTATACAGCTCAGCGACAACAAGCCAACAGATAATCGCCGGCCAACATCTGCTAATTCGGCATCGTTGCTGCGCCAGAAATTTGAGGAACAAGATGCTTTCCTGCCTGAAGGATCCATTGTTGTCTACGTAGACGCAACATACAAGACTGCAAAGCAACAGCAGCTATCTACTGCCCGTGCATACCTGCCCCGAATCAAACCTTTTGGTTTCAGCTTACGGAACCCCCTTCGTCCTTTTGTGCTGAGCTCGTTGCAGTTCAAGAAGCACTCTGCTCCGTGGCCAACATAGCTATGCTCCCTGCGGCCCGCGTTGGCATCCGCACTAACGCCGTTTAAGTTGTCCGGTTGCTACGACGTGATAGCCGCTGTCCAACAATACGTCAGGACATCCACCGGATCGCGGCACGCATCCCGCAGCCAATACGTATTGAGTGGGTCCCACGGGGTCTGCTGACCTATCAAAGCCAGGCAGATTTAGTGGCCCGCCTAGCGAATACAAACTCATCACCGCCTCGGCTCCTTCATTTGGACAATTTTACCCTCCTTTCATCAAGAAAGGAACTCCTCCGGCGCCGCACACGTGCTCTCATCCCTCCGTGTGCTGTAACCCTTCCCCGCGGTCTTACCCATGCAGAGGAGGTTGCGCTTAGGAGGATCCGGGTCGGGGTTTCCCTCACAGCCGTCACTCGGAAGTGGCCTCAGTACCGAGATTTGTTTCCTCGGCCAGGGTGTCCGATATGTAAACACGAGGACATTGAAGCCGACATTCATCATTTACTGTGGGACTGCCAAACTCTCAAGCCTACATGGATCCTGCACCTGATGGTAACAGGTCATTCACCAAGCAACCCTGCTTCATACATTGCCTGGACGCAGGGACCGTACCATCGTTCTCTACTGGACTTCATCAAATCGGCTAACCTTTTTCCATTCATTTAATCTCTACTACATAATTCATCACACCTTCACACATCATTGATGCCCTGGGGCAATAAATTTTGCTTTAAAAAAATCGAGGGTGGACTGATCAGCAGAATGAAGAACACACCGACTCGGCATAGGGATAGCAAAGCCGCGCGCGCTGCTATGGCTGTCAAGTGACAAGGGCACAAAAATCAGCCCTGCAGAAAAGGAAGTTATAAGGGTCAAGTATTACAAGTAGCGCAGACACAGGGCACCAGCCGCTATGTCATACGTTTTCCTTCAACCTTCCTTGACTTTTCATAGCGACTCTTCTTGCTCTTTCATTCTTTATCCCATCACCTCTTTCTCCCCTACCAAAGGTAGCAAACCGATGATAAAGATGATGATGATGTCCTCAGGCTGCATGGCACGTACCCACGGCTGGGAACTGGCCAGGGTGCAATGCTGATACAAACGCACACATGGATTAAGAGTGGAGCAAATGAATAATATTGTGACGAAGACCCGAATTTGGATAAAAGAAGGCAATAAAAAACGAAAATGAAAAGCAAGCAAATTTTTCTTCCAGTTAGCCTCCCTGCCTTTCCTAGTCTTCTTCTTCGTCCTCCTCCTCCTCCTCCTGCTCCTCCAAGGTTCCTTGAAGATAAGTTATTGTTCTGGGCAAAAAGCTGGTCCTTTATATTTTGCCGGAGGCGGAAGCATCTCTATCTTGCTTCATCGGATGGGGCAGACCGGCTGCACGACGCTTGTGAATTTACAATATGACGCCGTGATTCGCACTAAATACTGGGCATCTCCCCTCTAGAAAATGGACACGAGTTTCTTAGCGCCATACTGCCAATATCAACATTACCAGCAATTAAAACTATCAAAAATGCAGCATTTAAGAGACAGATCAGTATTTTGCCACTTCTCTAGTCCTGAAAGGGAGGACTTGTTTCTTATTACTCAATGTTACTCGGTTTTGTACAGCTTGCACCCTTCCAGTACCTCCAATTCCAAAATGGGAGAAACTACTTTTTGTGCCCGCACGCGTAATGATTTGAGTCCTGGACTGATAATTCATTTCAGGCGCAGTAAGTGGCGAACACTTCTTCCATCTGCTTTTTTCATCAAGAAAAAGGAAATTGCAGAGGGGTCAGCGATATGTGGCACTATAACTCTACCAATGATATCTGCATACCATTCACATATGGAGGATGCGGCGGCAATAAAAACCGGTTTGAAAACTGCACGCAGTGCAAGAACAAGTGTAGTAGAAAGTATAACATTTTCTTTACAACAACGTCTTCTGGATAACTGCTTTTTTATTCGACGTTTATTGATAGTGTATTCTTCTTACAATTCCGGTGGCAGCAAAGGAAAACTTGTTGGAAAACAAGACCGGCTAAGCTAAGCGTATGTTTAACTTCGTGGAGCGAGAGCAGACGATGTGGCGCAAAAACGGGGCTTTGAGACGGAAATGCCGACCTCACCAGCTGTGTGCTCTCGTTGAATAGCAGGTGGTTGTCGTTGCGACTAAAGGCGGAATTAAATGTAAGTTGCATGGGCGTGACCGCTGACTTTCCGGGAGAGTTTTACCTTCGCTTGGGCTTTTTCTGGCATTTATCATTATCACGTGCAGTGTTATTGCATGATATCACGAGGCGCACAACAGTGCAGCTGATGATTGAAATCTTCTAGCAGGATAGCCCTTAATCTGGGTTAGAATATCTCGCAAGCTGATTTTTTTCATCGCTCCTCTGCGCTGCCGGTGGTACAGATTTGCTAGTAATGGCATTTACATGAACTGTACCGCAGAATTGGGTG